>NC_064629.1:194635249-195835249 GCF_023864275.1 Schistocerca cancellata | reverse complement strand
ACGAAGTGTTAGATATGATTAAGTTATGCTCTGTGCAAAATTCTACCAGGCGGCTTCTTCTTTCATTCCTTACCCCCATTCCATATTCACCCACTATTTTTCCTTCTCTTCCCTTTCCTACTATCGAATTCCAGTCCCTCATGACAAACAGATTTTCGTCTCCCTTAACTACCTGAATAATTTCCTTTATCTCATCATACATTCTTCAATCTCCTCGTCATCTGCGGACCTAGTTGACATATATACTTGTACTACTGTGGTAGGCGTGGGCTTCGTATCTATCTTGGCTACAATAATGCGTTCACTATGCTCTTCGTAGTAGCATACCGGCGCTCCTATTTTTTATTCATTATTAAACCTACTCATGCATTACCCCTACTTGATTTTGTATTTATAGCCGGGGGTTTTGTGTCCCCTGCCACCGAGTTTCACTAATTCCCACTATATCTAGCTTTAATCTATCCATTTCCCTTTTTTAAATTATCTATCTTACATACCAGATTAAGGGATCTGACATTCCACGCTCCGATCCACAGACCGCCAGGTTTGTTTCTCCTGACAACGACGTCCTCCTGAGTAGTCCCCGCCCGGAGGTCCGAATGGGGGAGTATTTTACATCCGGAATATTTTACCCAAGAGGACATCATCATCATTTAACCATACAGTAAAGCTGCATGCCCACGGGAAAAATTACGGCTGTAGTTTCCCCTTGCTTTCAGCTGTTCGCATTACAAGCACAGCAAGACCGTTTTTGGTAATATTACAAGACCATATCAGTCAACCATCCAGACTGTTGCCCCTGCAATTACTGAAAAGGCTGTTGCACATCTTACGAATCTAAACGTTTGTCTGGCCTCTCAACAGATATCCCTCAGTTGTGGTTACACCTAATGCACGCAAGCCTCCCCACCAACGGCGAGCTCCATGGTTCATGGAGGGAGGGGGGGGGGGGGATTAAACAGTAAGGAGCATAAATTTATAGCGAATAATTCTCATAACTATCTCGTTGTCTTAAAAACTGAACCACCGACTTCCAGAAAAAAGAAGCACATTGACAAAGGCTTCTATTTAACAACAAAATTTCAGAATGAATGCGATGCAGTTGAATTGTACTGAATCTTGAAACGATTTACCATTTATTATCTTTGAGAAGGCACAGGAATATTTGTCAGAGTGATTACAATACAATTCACGCATTTCCCCTCGAGCGGGTCCATGCTTTCATTAAGGCAGATGACATTTAAGTACGCGAGCTAAAGAAGATGGAAATCTGATACAAGACGATGAAACATCAGTATCTGTGAAAATGGGAGGCACAGACACTCATCCACGGAAAGTTGAATTAACTGAAGATTGCAAAATCATATGTGAAAAGAATTTACTCGCATGGACAATGGAAGAAGAGGATAACATGAGAATTACAACAATAGAAACTTCATTTTAACAGAATTTTCCGACGGTTCTTGGTAGAACAACATTATAATAAATGAAAAGCACTAGATAGACACTTCATATGCGATAGAGGCATAATTGTACATAGTTAAGGTACTTGAGCCAAAGACGCGTATTTTGAGAGGATCTATCGTGTGATCCAAAGCGACAATGGACGCTTTCCATTCAGCTACCACATCTCTGTTTCATAGAAACCACATTCTTTGAAAGTAGTTAATAAAAACAATTACATATTAACAGAAAAAAGTTCAAACATTTTAATATTGAGCTTAATGATTAAAAATATTTTAATGATGTTGCAAAGGTACATCTGTCTGCAAATAGAAATTGATATTACAGAGGTGACTGAACTCAGACGTGAGCATGAGCTTTCGGACGAAACAGAACCTTCAAAATGCTAACGTAGTCACTCGTATTATTGAATAACGGTGCAAAAATGTCGACTATGGGAAATAGATATCAAATACTATGAAATTCCGCACGATATTGGAAGCCTGCAGCAAAACAAGATTAATAAAATGCGAGCATGAGGTACTTTGACAGGGAAAAAAAATGGTAGTATGACAGAGTCAGAAAAGAGGTTTTTCATTTAAGTCAATTTACTGTCGTAGAACATATTCCAGCTAACTGTGATAAATGGTATACGTAGATAACATGAAACACTTTTTTTCAGCAGTAGCAACCGGAACTACCAAATGATTGCTTTAAGCATAATCTGAGACTCCAGCGAAAGAGTAGCCAATGAAAAGGAACATCAGCGAAAAGAGTAGCCAATGAAGGGAGAAACTTCAAGCTAAGAGATAACAATGTACCGGGTGATCAAAAAGTCAGTATAAATTTGGAAACTTAATAAACCACGAAATAATGTAGATAGAGAGGTAAAAATTGACACACATGCTTGGAATAAGATGGGGTTTAATTAGAACTACCCCATAGATATTGCTAGACGCGTGAAAGATCTCTTGCGCGCGTCACTTGGTGATGTTTGTGATGTCCTTAGGTTAGTTAGGTTTAAGTAGTTCTGAGTTCTAGGGGACTGATGACCTTAGAAATTCAGTCCCACAGTTCTCAGAGCCATTTGAACCATTTGAACGTGGTGATGATCGTGTGCTCAGCCACCACTTTCGTCATACCTGGCCTCCCAGGTCCCCAGACCTCAGTCCGTGCGATTATTGGCTTTAGGGTTACCTGAAGTCGCAAGTGTATCGTGATCGACCGACATCTCCAGCGATGCTGAAAGACAACATCCGACGCCAATGCCTCACCATACCATGCTTTACAGTGCTGTTCACAACATTATTCCTCGACTACAGCTATTGTTGAGGAATGATGGTGGACATATTGAGCATTTCCTGTAAAGAACATCGTCTTTGCTTTGTCTTACTTTTTTATGCTAATTATTGCTATTCTGATTAGATGAAGCGCCAACTGTCGGACATTTTTTGAACTTTTGTATATTTTTGGTTCTACTAAAACCCCATGTCATTCTAAGAATGTGTGTCAATTTGTACCTCTCTATTTACATTATTCCGTGATTTATTCAGTTTTGAAATTTATACTGACTTTTTGATCACCTGGTACATGGCTTCATCTAGACAGATATCAAAGTGCACAGTATACCATACTTCCGAAAGGCTGCAAACAAGCAATAATGACACGAATTTCATTTACTGACGAAGTGAATAAAGAGGTGACGATGTACACGCATTATTATTC
This sequence comes from Schistocerca cancellata, assembly GCF_023864275.1. Classification (NCBI taxonomy): domain Eukaryota; kingdom Metazoa; phylum Arthropoda; class Insecta; order Orthoptera; family Acrididae; genus Schistocerca; species Schistocerca cancellata. Next base: position 195,832,081 of record NC_064629.1, on the reverse strand, counting down.
AATTAATTTTTCGCGTGACTGACGGTGCAAAGCTTCTATCATCAAAAGATATGTAACTGATGATACTCTTCAGTGGAAAAAGAACTATAATTTCACTAACGAAAATCGGAATTAACCACAGAGCATCAAACCGTTAAAGAAAACGATGGCAATATTTGTTTGCCAAGCTTAGAATACGACAGAAATGACATATGTTTTAGCAAGGCAAAATCATCTTGGATCCTACGCTTACCAACTTGAGTCATCATTTTAAACCATCGACGGGCGCTGATAACCTCGCTGTTGTGCGCCCTAAAACACCAATCATCATTTAAACCATCGGGAGGTATTAAGATAGCATCTATAATTTTTAGAGGAGCTGCAAAACAATGGAAACGTATGAAGAAGATGGACAACTGAGAAGACAATGATAATTTTTTATTTCTTGCAGCTTCTATTCATCTCGAAATTGATCAAAAATATTCGAAAACAACTTCTAATAATCTCCACGTTTCACAGGCCATACTAGAGCAAATTTATTTCTTGTTGCTATTTCTCGTTACAGTTCCTACATGCTTCGCAAAACATCCGCGAATAACTTTTGCCAGAGTGCCTTCCGTATTTAAGAAATAAAGATTTCGTCTATCTTCTCTATCTTGAGACCACAAAAATAGTGGAAGCGGGTCGTAGGCGGCCTCTAGCATGACTAAGGTCTTCAGAAACAAGTTCTAATACCGAAGGTACATCGTAATGCCATGAAGTAAAAGAGCTTCTTGCGATGTTGTTTCATCTTCTAGAAAGAAAAAAAATGTTCGAGTTTCTTGCAACGATAGGTATACAATTCCTTAAGAAACAGTTGGTGATCAGTATCCCTCAACGTAAGAGGGAAGCAATGGGTTCGATACATGTAAGATATCGTATGCCACATTATCTGTAGTCTGTCAGCTAACGGAGAGAGCTGGTGCATCGATGAAGATACCTGCCTGCGCGCTTATAAGCAGCTGATGGATGAACTACGCACCCACCAGAAGCGGTATGAAGGTTTGTTGCCCTTCTTGTTGTCCTGCCATTCCCCGCGTCGCAACGGCGCATCACTGGTGGAGTTGCTTCATGGACGGCGCCACCGCACCTTGCTCCAGTTGCTGCGTCCACCGCGGTGGCCGGTGCCTACTCCTCTCCCTCATGCTAATCACATTTTTGGTAGAAGGTCCAGGCAAATTGCAGCGACGGCACCTGAATCAAATTCGCACCTGTAAATTGCGTTATCCTGCTACTGACTCTTTGTTCACAGGTTCATTACCTGAGCGGGTGATGCAGCCTGTATCTTCTCTGGCTACATGGGGTCCTGCGTCGCCAGCAACTGGCCACGAACCTATGGTCCTGGATCCTACAGCTCATCCGGCGTCTAGGAGACAGCAGACGTCCACAGGCGTTGGTCCTCTTCACTTCAAGGCCGGCCAGGGCGCCGACGCATCAATTCAAGACACCTTATCGGTTCGACCACCAGAAGACCTCATACTATTGCTGGATGCAGAGAAGCACATTGCGTCTCGTTTCTCGGCTGGCCTTCCAGGACGGCGTCAAAGCGAATGCCGGGGCGCGGACAGGAGCTCGGCACCAGCACAGCTTCGGCTCCTGCCTCCTCGTCTCTTCCTGCATCCACGCCTCCCGCCCCGCTGTTGTTGCAGTTGTCGTCACTACACGACAATGGAGAGGATGTTAGAGGGGAGGAGTGTAGTGTCGCAGCTTATCGATACTGCCAGAGCTGGCGTCTCGATGAAAATCCCTTCAGGCACTGCGAGCGGCGCTTTGAATATTGTCACCAATACGATGACCTGACCAATGAAGAACATCCAGGCCGCCGACTAATGAACATTACCAGGACGATGTTACAAGCGGCGGCCAGCTTGGCATCAGTCATCTAGTTCGAGTTTAGTTCCGTGTTACTAGATGGTGCCGAACATTAGATCGAACTGTTGAATGCTAGCTCTACGGGCAAACATTCGGTGTACATAGACGCACGCATCACTTTGCTTCTCTCGACGCCTATTTTTCTTAGCGCTTTCTGGATATTTTTTATTGAACTTTTACCATTTGTGCTTCTCGATATATCTGCTTCAGATCCGTGCATGCCATTTGCTCTTATTTTACTTGTTTGTGCTGCCACATATTGATTTAACTTTAGCATTTTTTGCTTTGCCATGACTACCGCAACGCCTCAAGCCCCAAGCTAGCCTGTCTCGTAGTTAGCGGCGCCACAATTCCAAGCGCCTATGGCACCAACGCTCGATCTAACGCAGCTTCTTCAGATAGAGAGACCACAAATGACGCAGCTTACTGAGCTTATGAAGGGCTTCATTCGGATGCAGACGGCAGCCAATGAGAATCACCGTCAGGCGCCACCAATTACGGCAGCGCCACAGCTTACACAGCCATCCTTAGTGCTTCCGTTTCGCCCATTTCAAGAGGATAAAGAGGAGTGTGTTGAGTAACTGGCCCAGTTTCAAGGTCATCTATCTGCACTCCAATGCCAAGTACCGTTAAACAGTCTCTTTTTTAACAACGGCTTTTGTGTCAGTTAATAGGATGTATTGCACATTGTTCCCCATTTCGGGGCCAGAACTTGTGATCTATGAAGAATTAATCCACGCTTGGAATAGATATTATGACAAGAAATTCCTTTTGGTGGCTGTCAGGTTTAAATATGTCAGACTAAAGAAGCAGCCAGGGTGGTGTGTGACAGACTTAAAAGCGTTTACGTAAGATTAAATGTGGCTGTGGCAAGTATTATAGTGACCTCATGATACGTGGCGCTGTTACTCAGAACGTGGCTGATAATAGAAGAAGGAAACTTGCTGTCAAGAGTCCCTACTTTTCCTAGCCACGGCTGCCACAAACTGTTAACAGTATAGCAGTTCTTCAAAAGCCACTTGAGTAAAATATTTTTATTTGTAGTGCGCTTGTGTCAACTAATCTTTAGCTAGCCTGTCCAGATTTCTACGTCGACATATCTCTTTGGCCACCATCTTCACAAAATTTCTATTCTTTTGTCCAAAATCTGATCATTTTCAGTAACAATTCTTTTTTAAGGATGGTTTTGACGAAAGAGATAAGACGCATGTTTTTATCAAGAGCCAGAATTGGAAACACAGAAAAATAACTTAAAACGCATCAAAAGATAATGTATTTCAATTCGTTAAGTTATCTGTGCTGAACAGAAAAAAAATTTCTGCACTATCGTCTCAAAATGTGCAGGTTATGTAAGCTGAATGTGATGTGACTCTCATGTTTCTAAAAGCGATGTATGGATCCTGACGGATGTGTTTGATTTCATAAAAGTCATGTATTTTTATTGTATCACAACGAATGGCATAACAGACTGCTTCTTAATAACAACTGAAGAAACCCAGACTACTGACAGGTAGAAGAATGAAAGTATGAAGAAAAGAAGTCGATAAGAAGAACATGGGAGACACAGCACGAAGTAATTAAGCTTTTCCATTCGTTTAGCTTACAAATATCAAAGAATACTGCCACAGGAATTTAATAATTCAACAGAAAGAGTTTTCTGAATAAACTCCAAATCGGAATACAAGAAAGTTTTGATTCATCGTAATATGCTGGATGGACTTTTTACCTGACCACCAAATCCCGAGAGACAGTGACAGAAAGGATGAAATGTTTGTAAGAAATGCGTGTCACGTTACACTCTTCCGGCTGATCTGTGTGTGTTGGAAGTTCCCAAGGATTGTCTGTGATAATCTCAGCTGATCTACGTGTGTTGCAGAGTCCAAGAGTACTATGTGAAAATATGTCAAGTGATAACATACATTTACATTTCTTACTTTAAATAGTTTTAAATGATCTAAAAAAGAAATATTAGTTCTCGGATAAAAATGAAGATTGATAAAGAGGGCAGCAGACGAATCAGTGCGGATCTGCCGTCCTCTACTGTCTTAAATCGACGATGAAAAATTTTATGGATGTGCATTCATTGTATTAACTGGAAAATAAAAGAGTACTATTCCCAGCAAATTAGAGCACTTAAAATTTAGTAGAAGATTACTTTCAAAAGAAAAAACGGATAACTGACTTTACTTTTTAAGAAGAAGAAGATCGCGCACCTGTCTTGCCTCTGCACATCCACCTCAGAGATACAGCACGGACAGTGCTGTACAATGATATAGTCGACTGCTGCAAGCACGATGTGAGTGTCGAGTCTGCTGACACTACTGCCGAGCTGCGATCAGCAAGCATGGCCCACCACAGGGCACTCAAAGAGCCTGTGGTCGCCTAAATGTCGAGGCACCAGCAAAGAAGACAAAGCCGCCGCCAAATCAATGTGGGAAGACGACCAAGTCTTCCCTATCAAGGTGGAACCTTTCCCTCCGGTCATGGACCCTAAACCACATTGCTTCAGCTGCCGGGGAGAGGGCCGAGTGGCAAAGTACCGAGATGCGTCAGAGGCTCAGGCGACCATGACAGCCCCGCCAGCAGGCGACACATGGAGGACGCGGGTGCTCGCTGTGCCATGCACAGTGTCGCCAACTATCGTCGCTGCCCGGCCATCTCTGGCGGCAGCCTAGCCGATGGCGAAATGCGGCCCCAGACTCAGCGCACGCAGATGCAGGAGAAGACGAAGGCGCCAGTCGTCAGCAACCGCTGCAACCCCCCCCCCCCCCTCCTTTCCCCTGAGTGGCTGTGATATCCCACCAATTGTGAGGACGATCGGCCGCCAGTAGGGAGGCGGGAACAGCAGCCGCGATCTGGAAAGACACAGCAGCAGCAGAAGACAGTCCACATGTTCGCCACAATGCGTTTTAACGTCTGAGGAACGACTACGGCCATCCAAGGCGTCATGGTACAGAGAGGACTGCGTTCTTAGCCACACAGAAAGACTGCGTCCAGAGTTTGCTAGAGACTTTCTAGCAGGCAGAGGGGTACGTGCCCCTGCCACTGCCCCAGCATAGTCGTAGGAGAAGGTAGCCGCCAGGCAGACATCCACTGCTCAGGCAATGCCGCAAGCTACTGGGACTGCCCCTGCCGAATAGTCAGCAGTATTCAAAGTATGAGATGAAATGGAAATGAGTGTGTGATATCGTTGGCCAGGAGGCCCCATTTAGGGAAATTCGGACACCAAGTGCAAGTCTTATTTCATTCGGCACCACACTGGGCAACTGGCGCGTCGGTGATGAGGATGAAATGATGAGGACAACACAACACCCAGTCCACGAACGGAGAAAATCTCCATTTCGGCCAGGAATCGAACACTGACCCACTTACATGGGAGGCAGGAGAAGACAACGACGCCAGCTGTCAGCAACCGCTGCCTGCCCCCCTTACCCCTGAGCGGCTGGAATGTCCCACCACTTGTGGGGAGGACCGGCCGCCAGTGGGAGGGCTGGAACAGCAGCCGGGATCTTTAAACACACAGCAGCAGCAGAAGACCCAGCTAAGCAGGCAGACTATGAGATGAAGAACTAACTCGGCGGAAAGTGTTTATCAGAGACAAGGGTATCGTCAGGAGTGGCCTAAGGATTTGTGATAGGACTGCTGCTGTTCTCTATGTACATAAATGATTTGGCAGACATTGTGGGCAGTAGTCTTCGATTGTTTGCTGTAATGTACGGTAAGGTTTCGAAGTTGAGTGACTGTAGGAAGATACAAGATGACTTAGACAAAATTTCTCGTTCCTGTGATTAATGGCAGCTAGCTCTAAATGTGGGAATATGTAAGTTAATGCAGATGAGTAGGAAGATGAAGCCTGTGATTTTCAGATACAGCATTAATATTGCCCCGCTTGACACAGTCAAGTTGTTTAAATATCTGGGCGTAATGCTGCAAAGCGATATGAAATGCAACGAGCATATGAGAACTGTTGTAGGAAAGGCGAACGGTCGACTTCAGTTTACTGGAAAAATTTTAGGAAGGTGTGGTTCACATGTAAAGGAGACCGCGTATAGGACACTGGTGCCACCTGTTCCTGAGTAGTACTCGAGTGCTTGGGATCCGTACCAGGTCGCATTGAAGGAATACATCGAAACAATTCGGAGGCGGGTTGCTAGATTTGTTAGCGGTACGTTCGAACAACACGTAAGTGTTAACCGGCATTTGAAGCTGAATGCCGAACAATCCTACTGCCCCAAAATACATTGCGCTTAAGGACCACGAAGATAAGAGACGAGAAATTAGATCTCCTACGGAGGCATATAGACTGTCTTTTCCCCTCGCTGTCTTTGCGAGTGGAACGGGAAAGGAAATTACTAGTAATGGTGCACTGTATCCTCTACCGCAGTTGTGCCCCACAACAGCGTACTGTGCCTGCCGCACAGATTCGAACAGATCTCATTATGACGAACAAATGGCTATGACACAGTATCGGCTGCATGATACCCACTACTAACACAACCTACCTTTTCATGACACATCGCAGACATCAAGAAATCCGCTGGTGTTCTTACTAGTCATACATACTCTCGTGCATTCTTCTTTTTCTTGACGCTTGCCTTGGTACTTTTTTCCCTCCGCCCTTAAAACCACTCTTCTTTCAAACGAATTTCTACCACTTTCTATCACGCAATGGGCCCGTGTTGATGGGTTATCTTACCTAGATGGACGGACATCACAGACCCTGCTTCTGTGAACTCCTCGAACAAATGCAAAGGCGGCAGTAGATCTTTTGAGATGCTCATCATGCTAGAGCGGGCTTGGGGGGCCTCCACTCAGTGTTTCCCACTGTGTCCCTTGCGGCGTGGATGACATTCGTCCCGCTCTCCCTTTCCCACCAAAAGCTACTTGTGTTGACTAAATTATGCCAGTGAACTTCAAAAACTATGTTACACATTATTATGACAGACCAAGTAACTTTTCTTGAATGCTGCACTACACTACTAAATGACGTAGATACTGTCGTTCAACATAGTCACCAAGTCTCTGTAAATACAGGGCAGGACGTTTTTCCAACTGTTTAGTTGGTCGACAATAGAAATCCACTCCTTGGTGACGAAACCATTCGAGAACTGCTGTCTGAACGTCTTGATCGTTGAAAATCTATTTCCCGCTGATGTTCTCCCTCGATACCTGGACATTGTCGTCTATGGTCGATGTCGTTGGCCTTCCTTCCCGACGAGAATGACACACATCAGAGGGACCTGGGTCACATTGTTGACACCATTTCTCATTTGGTCCAAATACTGTCATAACATCACAGTGAATCTGTACAATTGAGACATTTTGCTCACATGAATCGTACGGTCCAGCGTACTTCAACTTGGGAGTGTGTTTCCAGTTACCGCACCATTACACTCCCCCCACCACCCATGTTATCCGTACTGCAGGAGGGCTCTGTGCACAGTCCTTTGATTCGCTCCCTTAATGCTTCAACCAAGTGAGCCATTTGTTCTCCAAATAGTTCGACCTTAACTTCGTCTTTCTTTTCACCCTTCTGTGTCCCACTTGTGGTAAAGACGACGTACTTCTGTTCATGTGCCCATAAGAACAACTTTCTTTGGGGACGAAATTTAAAATAAGAATGGCCATGAGACCAATGGAAAATTAATCCTTCCTTAGCAATCCAATCGGCTCCGAGAATATAATTGGCAGCTAAATATTCTATCTCCTTCATACCCATCTTCCAGACAAATTCCCAACACTGATCTTAATTTAACACAACCATTCACTCTTAAATTTGTTTTATTTGCCGTTCAGTACTCTCCTGACTCTCGCCTTAACCTTCCCATGTGCATATATGTTTATATTTCACAAAACAGTCTTAATTTCCATTAAATGACAATGCGTAAGTGCAACAGTCCACACACAGGTTCCCCATTCCGTTAAGGGCTGCACATAAACAGTAACCGCGAACCCGTCTTTTCGCGAATCGCACTCATAATCTTTCCCTGACTGTTAATTTTCAAAGTACTTGCTGCGCCCTTTGCGTCTCTGCGCACACATTCTTTGTGTGTCCCTGCTTACCACAACCCCAGCAGACCCCATTACACACTCCTTAACACAATTCTTGAGCGTGGTCAGCGATTCCGTGCGCTACCATAGCGCTTCGTTTCACACGCCTGTTCTGATTCACACTCTTTGTTCCGTGTCTACCCTGTGAGCCTGTGCCTCCCTTTCGGTGTCGAGAAATTAGATGGATTGTACTTGTCTTAAAATCTCTTCTAATTAAGTCAACCTTTTCGGAATTACACAAAATACAGCTCGTTACATGGTTACGGGGTTTAGTCCCCCTAACATCTGCGTTCCCATCTGCCCCTCCATATACTGGAGAGCAAAGGCTACCACACTCTTTCTAACGCGTTCCACATGTTCTGCCAATGATTCATCAAGGTCTTGTTCACAATCGGCAGCGAGACGTACCTTCTTGGGGTCCGAAATCTTACTTGCGGTTGGTATGTGGTTTTTTGACGTAATGCTTCCATCAGTTCCCGAACATATCTTCCGCTTGAATATTCCTTATTTGCAACTCACAGATCAGCTCACCCCACTGCAAACAAGTCCCATCCCCGGACATACTGAAATCACAACGGACGATCTTCTTTCTACAAGCAACAGTACGAGGAATAAATATATTACCGTAACTACAATAATTATACCTCAGTCAGTCAACCACACTCTGCTACTAAAGTGTTTTGGAAGCATGGAGTTGTGGCTCTAAATAATTACTCGTGGAGTCGACTGAATGAGTATACAATACGAGGTCAATTTTTTTTCATCAGATTACACAAAGGTGATCTCAAGTAGAAATAGCATACTTAATACAGCGTAAGGAATGCAAGCTAATATACTGTAAGAACGACGAACATGATGAAGCTACTAAAAATTGAATTGCTGCAGCAAAATCTTGTCAAACAACTGTTCCGAGCCTTTATCTTCCGTAGTACTTTCTATAGTTTCTGATAATCAAAGACAAGATGTTAAGATCAGAGTTTTTAGAAACAGTAAACACGAAATCCAAAATTATTATTTTTTTGAAACCACCGAACAACCATCTACATTTTTCCATGAACAAATTATAATCATGGAATTTACGAGTTTTTCGATCCAGGTTAGAACTCAGTAGGTGAACACGCTTTTCAGAACTACAGAAATCTATAGTGAATACAAAATTAGGCTTCCCTTCTGTTGCAGCACGCCAGTAGAGCTGCCACTATCCTGTCCAGTAATTCAGCAGCATAGGACGTGTATATAGCGTTTTTTTCCTTTTACAGAAGCAATCACCGATCGAGGTGGCGCAGTGGTTAGCACACTGGACTCGCATTCGGGAGGACGACGGTTCAATCCCGTCTCCGGCCATCCTGATTTAGGTTTTCCGTGATTTCCCTAAATCGTTTCAGGCAAATGCCGGGATGGTTCCTTTGAAAGGGCACGGCCGATTTCCTTCCCAATCCTTCCCTAACCCGAGCTTGCGCTCCGTCTCTAATGACCTCGTTGTCGACGGGACGTTAAACACTAACCACCACCACCACAGAAGCAACATCACATGGAGTTCATCGGCACAGACCGTGCCCTCATATACATAGTACTTAAACACTGATTTCATTAACCTTAATTCAAACGTCAGCTTCGTACGTTCTTACATCAGCACAAAATTTCAGCTGTCACGTTTTCCGATCAAGCACTGATACTTCTGCAATACCACTGTCTGAGCATGGCTCCAGGTACAACACTGTCCCCGGTCAGTTCCCCCGAATTACCAGCCACGCTTCCGGCTTGCCCCACTCCAGATGACAACCACCTCTCTCTCTGCCAACCATTGTGCCAGAGAGCCTCCCACAGCCTCCCACAGCCTCCCAGCCCGAAGATAAGTCATTGCTCTGTGATGCGGCAATCGATAAGTGCCGACATAGTACAGCGAGGAGAGAATTTAAAATAAGTTGAAGAGGTCATAAAGACCAAATGTCTTGTTAATAACTTCGTCGTTTCAAATGCTGTCGTTCCATTTTGCATTTGACATCTCGATAGTGTCGCTTACTTGCGATTCATCGGCCTTAGAGAGACATTCCGACCTAGTACAAATACTGTATTGTAGATATCTCCATGCTTCACGGTTCTTTTATTATCAGACTGGGAGGCAGAAAAGGTATTAAACACTTCTCTTTCATCAAGTTTCTGTTTGTAGATTCAGTCGTTTGATAGCCAGTAATTGCTGGTGTCCTCAACATGTATTTGCACACTTTAGTTAGAGTTTGGCATTTGGTCGCCAGTAAACTGCGAACGGTCCAAAGAGCATACGTCTTTACACATGCTTTGTGCATAAGGTAGGGACGTAGGCTCTTGGATTTCGGGCGGCTTACTGGTCCCCCCCTATGGACCCCAGACCTTGCCGAGGTGGGGGGGCTTAACTGTTCCGTCCTCAATAAACCTGACAGTCTATTAAGGACTGTACAGGCCGGGGGACGGACCAGGACCAACGAGGGGTTCATAAAAACTCTGTATAGGGAAAGTGTGGCCACCTTTCCAGCTGCTGCTGTTTTGGGACCATCGTGCTGCTGGTCATGCATATTTAGAGGTTTCTATTGAAGAAGCGTGCTCCACTAGTGCATATGTTGCTAAAGTAGAGCAACAGCTTCAAACTGAACGTTTCGAATCTTCAGCAATAGAAATGTGAGCAAAATGTTTCAAAAAATATCTTCTGTGACGATGATAATCCCTAATTTTCACGCAGCTAGCATTTGGAGAGTGGAAATTGAAGACGTTCTATGTGCCACATTGTATCCAAAAATTTGAGAATGTGTTCTGATTGTACTTAATTATACTGTTCAACGCATCATCGCAAAAAGGAGACAATCATGAGTGCCAACAAGTTGATTCTTTCAAAGGAGAAATCAGCAAACACTAGTTACACAAGTAGCGTTGTTACCGGTTTGGAACCGACGGGTTCATCTTCACACGGCTGTTCACCATTATATTAAATTTAGTGTTGTTTGCTCTAGTTTTTTTTCAACAGCTAATGTAAACAACAACAAATGCAATATAAAAGTGGGCAACCGTCGGAAGGTGAACCTGTCGATTCGAAAACGATACGGCCCTATTTGCGTACATAAACAGCATTATGGAAAGTGGATGGTTACTATTCTGTTCGCTGTGTGAATCAGCATGTATTCTGTTCAAAGCCACAGTCTCAATAATGTCAATTTTCGACAAAATAGGCGGAAAGAAGTATCTGTACTAAAGGACTACGTTTTATTTCTGATAATACAAATGCAGATACGCAACATTCAGTATTTTAACTGGTACAACCGTAGTCAATAAAAAACACTTCTCATATCTTTTACATTTTGAAAATCCAGAGACGAGACCAGCTTGTCAGAAAGACCTTGCGCCATCTACAAACGCATATTTGAAAAACTGTCCCCTTGGTTTGGCACCTGTATCAAGTCTAGAGGCACGCAGAGTACCGCGAACCCAGTAGTACAGAAAAAGGGTTTTGTGACATAATGGAACGTAGAATGTTTTCTTTTTCCACTCCCCTTTTATTAACGTCGGCATGGATTGATTTAACAGTTCCTGTTATGACAGCTAGCTCAAATGATTACTGTTAAGTGAGTAGCTTGAAACTGATCATCTCGAATCTTCATTTACAGCAGTAGGAAAAGGTAAGTAACGGCTATTACTTTCAGAATGTCGTTTCTACAAGGAAAAGTCAAAGCTGCGGGGCAAACTCCAGAGTTCTGAAACAATTTTCGTTACATAAATTAAAATAGCTAAAACTAACCATTTACTGCCCGCCAGAGTAGCTGTTAGGTCTAACGTGCTGCTTCCCGAGCGGGAAGGTGTGCCAATCCCCGGCACGAATACGCATGGCATATTAGTGTCGAGGTCCGGTGTGCCGTCCAGCCTGAGCCAGGTTTTTAAGGCGGTTTTCCATCTACCTCGGCGAATGCGGGCTGGTTCTCCATATTCTGCCTCAGTTACACCGTGTCGGCGATTGCTGCGCAAACACCGTTTCCACGTACGCGTACGCCATGATTACTCTACCACGCAAACATTTGGGGTTACACTCGTCTGCTATGAGAGGTTCCCGGAGGGGGGGAGGGGGGGAGGAGTGTCCATTGGGGGCCGAACCGCACAATAACCCTTGGTTCGGTGTGGGGCGGCAGTGGTGTGGCGGTGGGGTGGGTGGACTGCTATGGGGTTGTGAACCACTGAGGGCTACAGCGGGACGAAGCCTCTCCGTCATTTCTAGGTCATCTGTTTAATATAATACAATACAACCATTTTCTAGTAAAGAAACTATACTTCCCGACGACTAGGTTTATTTAAGACATCAGATTAAAAGTTTTTCTTCTGCACGGTTCTATATTACACTATTTTGGTAAGGTCTCATTAGCAACCAGACTGAATCAGAGTATATTACAAACTGTGCCTGTTGTAATATTATTGTATCTTAGACGAGGAATTTTGAATCAAGCGAAACCTAAACGCCGTAGGGATAACGGCAAAAAGAAAAAAAAACCGGATCCACCATATAGATTTACCACCCAAACATGAAGCAATCCGGATATACGTGCTTTGAAGTTCACAGACGACACAGGTATATCTCGACTACAATGCGATTTATACATGTCATGCACAGATAACTTTATTCTCTCAACTTACTGTAGAAATTAATGTAGCCTACACATTAAATACGAGGGTAGGATTTAAAGTAATGACAAAAGTGTACATATTGCTTACTAATACGGGATGACGTTACTGTTCCTTGCCCTGCGGCACAGTACGTAACTATACTCTTCCACAGAAACTGATAAATGAAGAATAACATGAATTCGGTAATTACGCTTAAAAGGTCAACTCAATTTACCGGAAATAACCTTTACACTTTACGTTTTTTGTAAACATATACTCTTAAGTACAGGTGCACTTACCCGAAAAGTGTATCATTTAACGTTCGTTATGTTTCGTGGGTAACAACGAACATTGTTGGCACACACACACTGAGGAGCCAAATCGTGATGACCTCCACAGCGGGTAAGTCCACCTTTATAATGCAGTACATCGGCTTTTCTGCGTGTAGCGGCTTCTACAAGTCTTTGGTAGGTTTCCAGAAGTACGGTGGCACCAGATGTCTACCCTATGAGTCTATGTGATTGCCGTAAGCTTAGTGACAGTGCATCCCAATTTGTTATACAATATAGCACTGAAGATGGTCACTCAGTGACAGAAAATCGATTTTGCAATAGAAAAAAAAATATACGACCAATGCTGTCTCTTTTTTCAAGTATTCTAAGTTAGTTAAGCAGAATTGCTGCATTATAATACTAACACAGTATTAAAACATACCTTGAATTTATCATTCTTTCATTTAAGCATCATTTCAGCAGGTAACCAAATGCTGGCCTTTAAACTGTATTTTGTCTGAGAATGCTAAAAACTTTAAACTCTTATGAAATCTACACTGAACACTGTTCGAAAAATAAGACAGATCTAACTAATTTCTATGTTAATTATAGCATTAGATTTCACAAGTTTAATCTTTTGTAAACACTACAGTATATTTTATAATAACCATTTCAGTATACTACTTTACTTTTTATTATCAGAGTATGCTACTCTCGAAGTCATTTATCAAAATCACAAGATAATTTGTTTTTAAATAAACAATTTTCTTTCCTATTTTGTTTTCATTAAGGAGGTCTTTCATGTTACAACTAACTTTAGGTTAGAGAGTCCTAGGAAACCACAGAAAGGGCGTCCGTCTACAAGGGGGCAAGTAAAACACAGTAGGGTAGTTGTAGCAACGATCGCTACTGTAGTCGTAAATTGTCGTAGCTGTTTTGTGAAAGAGCCAGAACTCCAAGCCCTAATAGAAAGCATTGAAGCTCAAATAGTTATAGGTATAGAAAGCTTGCTAAATCCCAAAATAAGTTAAGCCGAAATTTTTTCAAACAATCTAACAGTGTTCAGAAAGGATAGATTAAATACCGTTGGTGGTGGAGCAGTTAATGATGTTGGAAGTAGTTTACCCTGTAGTGAAACTCGAGTAGATAATTCCTGCGAAATAGTGAGGGTAGAGGTTATACTTGACAATCGGACTAAACTATTAATTGGATCATTCTACCGACCACCCCACTCAGAAGGTATAGTTGCTGAACAGTTCAACGAAAACTTGTGTCTGGTTTCAAGTAGGTACTCCATTCACACAATTATAGTCGGTGGTAACTTCAATCTACCCTCGATATGCAGGAAAAATTATACGTTTAAAGCCGTCGGCAGGGCTAAAACGTCATCCGCAATAGTACTTAATGCTTTCTCAGAAAATAATTTTTTACAACTAGTTCATGAGCCTACTCGAAGCATAAATGGTTGCGAAAGCATACTTGACGTTTTAGGAACAAATAAACCTGGACAAATTGTATCTTGACGAATACAGGGATTAGCGACCACAAAGCAGTTGCTGCTAGACTGAATTTCGTAACACCAACAACCATCAAAAGGAGACGCAAAGTACATCTATTTAAAAAGCTGATAAAATGCTCTTTACGCCTTTTTAAGAGACAGTCTTCACTTCTTCAGATCTGATCATGTAGGCGTAGAAAAGATGTGGAATCATTTCAGACAGATAGTATCGATGGCAATTGAGATATATATATATACCACATAAATTAATAAGTGATGGTACTGATCCCCCATGGTACCCGAAACGGGTCAGATCGCTGTTGCAGAAGCAACGGAAAGAGCATGCCAAATTTAAGAGAACGCAAAATCCCCAAGATTGGCAAAGTTTTTCGGAAGTTCGAAATATAGCTCGTACTTCAATGCGAGATGCTTTTAATAACTTCCACAACGAAACTGTCTCGGAATCTGGCAGAAAACCCAAAGAAATTCTGGTCATACATAAAGCCCAACAGTGGCAAGACGCAATCAATACCTTCACTGCGCGATAACAACGGTGAAGTCACGGTTTTCCGAAACTCCTTCACTAAAGAATATGAAGTAAATATTCCTGAATTCCAATCAAGAATAATATGAGAAACATAGAAGTAGAAATCCTCGGTCTAGCAAAGCAACTTAAATCACTTAATAAAGGCAAGGCCTCTGGTCCAGACTGTACACAAGTCAGGTTCCTTTCAGAGTATGCTGATACAATAGCTCCATATTTAGCAGTTATATGCAACTGCTCGCTCACAGAAAGACCCGTATCTGAAGACTGGAAAATTGCTCAAGTCACTCAAGTCACACCAGTACCCAAAAAGGGAAGTAGGAGTAACCCGCTGAATTACAGGCCCATATCACTAACGTGATTTACAGTAGGTTTTTGGAAAATATTCTGTGTTCGAACAATCTGAAGTACCTGGAAGAAGCCCGTCCGGTTAGCCGTGCGGTGTAAAGCACTGCTTTCCGGGCGGGAAGCCGTGCCGTTCCCCGGCACGAATCTTCCCGGCGGATTAGTGTCGAGGTCCGGTGGGCCGGTCATTCTGTGGATGGTTTTTAAGCCGCCTTTCCATCTGCCTTGGCGAATGCGCGCTCGTTCCCCTTATTCCGCCTCAACTGCACTATGTCGGAGATTGCTGCGTAAACACTGTCTCCACGTACGCGTACGTCGTAATTACTCTACCACCCAAACATTTGGGGTTACACTCGTCTGGTGTGAGACGTTCCCGGGGGGTTCCACTGGGGCCAAACCGAAAAATAACCATGGGTTAGATTTGGGGCGGCTGTGGGATGAGTGGAGTGCTGTAGCCTGTTGAGGGTTTGTGAACCACTGAGGGCTACGATGGAGACGCAGCCTCTCCGTTGTTTCTAGGTCCCCAGTTCAACACAGTACATACGATACTTGGAAGAAAACGATTTATTGACACATAGCACGGATTCAGAAAATATCGTCCTTGTGAAACACAACTACATAGATCTTTACACTCATGAAGTAATGAGTGCTATCGACAGGGGATGTTAAATCGATTTCTATTTTTATATTTCCAGAAGGCTTTCCACACCGTTCCCCACAAGTGTCTTCTTAACAAACTTTGTGCCTATGCAATATCGCCTCAGCTGTGTGATTGGATTCGTCATTTCCTGTCAGAAAGGTCACAGCTTGTAGAAACGAACGGAAAGTCATCGAGTAAAACAGAAGTAATATCCGGCGTTCCCCAAATGAAGTATTATAAGCCCTCTATTGTTCCTGATCTATATTAACGACACAGGAGACAATCTGAGTAGCCGTCGTAGATTGTTTGCAGATGATGCCGTGATTTACGATCTTTAGATAGGATATCTGTATGGTGCGAAAAGTGGCAATTGACCCTGAATAATGAAGAGTGTGGAGTTATTTACATGAGTACTAAATGAAATCCACTAAATTTCGATTACGCGATAAGTCACACAAATCTGAAGGCTGTAAATTCAACTAAATACTTAGGGATTACAATTACAAGTAACCTAAATTGGAATGTACACCTAGATAATGTTGTGGGTAGAGCAAACCAACACTAGGATTTATTGGCAGAACACTTAGAAGATGCAAAAGGTCTACTAAAGAGCCTGCTTACACCACGCTTATCCGTCCTGTTCTGGAGTATTGGTGTGCGGTGTGGGATCTGCATCAGAACTGACGGATGACATCGAAAAAGTTCAAAGAAGGGCAGCTCGTTTTGTATTATGGCGAAATAGGGGAGATAATGCCACAGACATTATACTGGACTTGGAGTGGCAATCATTAAAGGAAAGGCGTTTTTCGTTACGACCATTACATTTCAGTCACCAGTTTTCTCCTCCGATTACGAAAACATTCTGTTGGCACCCACCTACATGGGGAGAAATGATCATCACGGTAAAATACATGAAATCAGGGGTTCGCACAGAAAAATTAAAGTGCTCGTTTTTTCCCGCGCTCCTTTTGAGAGTGGAACGGTAGAGAGACAGCTTGAATGTGATTCATTGAACCCTCTGTCAGGAACTTTATTGTGAATAGCAGAGTATCCACGTAGATGTAGATGTTCAGCAAAACTATAATTTCCAGAAAACTATAAATTTATTTGTCCACAAATAACATCTACAGATTATGCAAAAGCATGTTCAATGTATTTTACTAGATTAAGTTTACAAAATTATAATTCTTTATAAGTTTAGGATACTGAGATTCATTTTCACTGGGAGAGGAGCATGTCTAGAAATACGTCTCCCGAAAATGAACTTCCTTGAACCAGTGTTTAGTAGGAACAAATTATTATTTCTAAATGAACAGGCAAAAATTTACAGGTTCAACCTATTACTACAGTTCGAAATGAATTTGTTAACCATTTGCTGTAGGTGATGTGTGTGGTGATGGGAGTGGTGACTACACAACCTATGCACTAGCTGTCATGGGTCATTGAGTTTTGGGGCTTAATAAATTCCTCTTGGCGTCGGTTTATGTATATAATGTAGCCCAATTGTAAATGCAGTGCTACTGTAAAACAGCAGTCTCCATCTGAGGCTATTTGGGCACTCTTCTTCGTTCCACTTAACTACAGCGCGCCAAGTCCTTTCACTTTTTCGCCTTCCTGCCTTTCTGTTCCTTTTGAGATGGGAGTTACTACCCCTTTTACTTTTCACTTTTGTAAATTTAATGCCCTCAGCATGAACCTGTTTTCATGTTGACAATATTTCTTTTAAAACATATATCTTATTCAGCAATAAATTGTTTTCAAACATCGTTATACAAAAATCCTTTACAAAAATAAATGGTTCAAATGGCTCTGAGCACTATGCGACTTAATTTCTAAGGTCATCAGTCGCCTAGAACTTAGAAGTAATTAAACCTAACTAACCTAAGGACATCACACACATCCATGCCCGAGGCAGGACTCGAACCTGCGACCGTAGCGATCGCGCGGTTCCATACTGTAGCGCCTTTAACCGCTTGGCCACCACGGCCGGCAAAATCCTTTACAAATTCATCTTTTTACTCTATGGACATAAATGTTCTTACAGTAGCTTTGTTTAAAGCTATTGACTTTCACAGATAAGACATAAAACTTACAATCAAGTCTTATAAGCTGGTTGTAAAGAAATATTTTTTATTTAGAAAGTTACATATGCATCAGGGCAGTTGTGTTACATATGTCCCTGTTTCCATGACGATTCTCAGTAGGTAATCACCATTAAAACACTAACAGGAAACTACAGCTCTATTATCATTAACTACAAATCTATTTCAAAATAACATTTTTATGCGTCACACACAGCATTTATCAACATAGTTTGAAAAACACTTGAAATTTACTCAGAAAATTCATTAACTTTTTTCATTCCTTTTTATATTAAAATCATCATATTTACTTATGTTTTTATAATTTTCATTTTAAATGAATCAAAAATGTAAGTTTAATAAGTAAGTTTATTTACATACAGCACACATATTTTACATAAGATCAGAAATTTATATTCCTCTGCATACATATATGATGACAGTCAGTTTTCTATTTTTTATATAAAAACCAATATTTTCGTTGCATGGCACTTGTCTGCGTCTTCATAAGAGTTTGGCAGTCCATTTGTCACATGTCTTCCTTATCACATTTCACAGAATACCTGCTGCCCCTTTTATATACAAATTAGCCAGTTAAATCTTTGCCATGTGATTTCATCTTCCATTTCATACAACTTTGGCTGCAAAAAACATTGCTTTGCTGTCCACTATATGACACTTTGGGGTTATTTGCATATTCCATGTACATATGTATTTTGGAATCTGAAAGTTTTGTAGATGTTGGAATTTTGCTTTATAACATAACACAATAATTATTATCAAGTAACACTCACTTCCTTTCAGTTCTAGTTCCATACGTTTTTCAGGTCAACTATATTTCTGACCACAATGGATTTTTTGGATCTAGAGTATACCAGAAAATATGCGTTTGCGGGCAGAACCCCTGTATTTCAAAAGGTCTGTAATAAACATATTTACATTTTGCGATTTCGTGATTTGCTTCACAGGATTTCTTGTGTGTCTTAATGAGAACTAATTCGCGAATAGTGAATTTTACTGCTTTTCATTTTTCATTATTTCTTTTAGCTCCTGAGTCTGCTTTCATTTTTATCAGTTCCTTTACCATTGCCTTTTTTCTGTCCAGACTTATTTCTTTTCTGGCTGGAAATTCAAGTATTTCTTCGACTAAGCTTTTACTTTTGGAGCCTAACATTATTTCTTCAGTTGTGAAACCAGTGGATTCCTGTTGCAGTGTATTCATGACTACTTCAAAATATGAGATAAATTACTTCCAAGTTCTATGACTTACGTAATAGTAAGTTCTACATAATTTTGCCAATTCTCTCAAATACCGTCCTATAGGATTGCTGGACAGATGGTATACAGGTGCGTATGTTACTTGTACTCCCATTTTCTCCATGCCCTCTAACCATATTTTAGCAATAAACTGACGTTCATTGTCCGACAGTACTGTTTTTGGTATTATTATTTCGTTAAAGTATCCTAACATTTTACTAAACACTGCTTTAGCTATAGCTATTCTAATAAAATTCTAATAAAATCCATATAATCCGAGGAAAGCTTTTAATTGTGTCCATCTTTCGGGGGACGACATTTTTCAATGGCTTTGAGTTTCTCAGGGTCCTTTTCTATTCCAGAAGTCATAATGACATGGCCTAAGAATTTTCTTTCCTCACTAATTAACACTTTTTAAATTTCAATCATAACGCCTTTTTTTTTAGAGCAATGAATACTTGTTCTAATAATACACAATGTTCTTTCCATTTCTGCGTAGCTATTAATGGATCTTCTACGTAAATTGTGAGTTTTTTACTTAAGGCTCTTCCTAGTACCCAATGTAATGCATGTATAAACACAGAAACCTACGTGTTTAAGCCGAGAGGTACCAATTTGTAACGTCAACACCTGCCAGCAAAGAGAAAAGCGGTACATTTTCTAGATTCAGCATCAAGGGTGATTTGGCAGCACCCTAACGTCAGATTCAGACTGGTTGAATCTCTAACATTCTACAATCTTCGCAACGTTTCGTCCAACGATTCTGGCCGATCTGTTTCTCTTTTCACAATTTTGTTCACTGTCCTGGTGTCAATGATTATTCTCACTCCTCTATCCTTTTTGCTTATAATAATCAGTGGATTATTGTATTCAGTGTTACTATATTCTATGATTCCCC
The DNA here is from genome assembly GCF_023864275.1 of Schistocerca cancellata. Classification (NCBI taxonomy): domain Eukaryota; kingdom Metazoa; phylum Arthropoda; class Insecta; order Orthoptera; family Acrididae; genus Schistocerca; species Schistocerca cancellata. The sequence goes on along the minus strand of NC_064629.1, from coordinate 195,811,985 downwards.
ATTCGATCACGTTGTCAGTTTCTTCTTGAACGGCTCGTTTTTTCGCTAACGGTTTCTTCATCATGTGACTTCTTTCTTCTTTCGATTGCGAATTCTTTCAAGATAGCCATTCGTTGCTGATTACTGAAATTTTTGTCCAGTGTTTTTTTTTCCTTTGCATCCATAATGTCTTCTGGATCCTGCATAAAAATAGCGTCTGTTTTACTTCTTTCATAATCTGGTAACGATACATTTCCTTCATAAATTTACTCTTCTTGTTCCACGTTTTGATTTGGCAGATTTTCATACAGAGTAAGCGCTTCCTTTTGAACTAACATTTCTGTAGAACTGAGGTTTTCATAAATTTCTTTTTCTCCTATTTTTGAATCACGTATCTCGTCGCTCTCTTTGTCTCCATCTGAGTCAGAATCTTCAATGTCGATTTCTGGTTTCAACATAAAAATTGTTTCTAATGTTGTCGTAAACTCCATAACACATGCAGTACTCCACGCATTGTCATGAGATCTTTCTTTCCTTCTGGAGCAGGAACATATTTTTCTTTATCAACAGTTTCTCAACGGAACTGTCTGCTTTATCTTAACGTATGACGTCACCTCGAGCTTCTGATTGATTGTAATCCTCACAGATTTCTATACCTTGCATATATTCATTCTTAACAACTTCTTCAGCATCTCATCTTCTTCGTTATTACGGAATGATTATTCTGCAATACTCATCATTTCACCTTCTGCTCAACGTTTGTCCACGACTTTGTTATTTTCCCTAACAATTGCAGTTCGCGATCTTTGCACGGCGTGATTAAATTGAGACTAAACCTTTTCTTTTTGTCGGTAGCGCACGAGCTCTGAGCAGCTCATTTTAATACTCTCTCTGTTTCCATTTCACCTCTTGTTTCCCCAAAACTTTTGGTCATTTCAACGCCACATTGTTCGCCATTACGTTGCCTTAGCCTATTATAGAGGTAATCCATCTCTAAACGCAATTCATAAATTCTGAATAACTCTTCCTTTGATTCCTTTAATAATTGTTTAGTGTCATTACTGTCGTTAGCCTTAAATTCCTTTTCTACTTTCCCCACTCGCCCCTGTGACGTCACAAACAACCTGCACACCTACTGACACGGGTGTTTCCGCTTCTGCTCGCCGCTGGCGGTCTTCACTCGCTAGAGAGGCGCTCTTGTTCTTAGCCGACCATGAATCATGCTTCTGACCATGTGTTGCGGCAGTCGCATTGTCTCGTACGTTATTAGCATGGTACTGGTGTGCTTTAAAATTTCTGTCTATTCCCAGCAGTATTCCTTCATCCGTCAGGCCCCTAACATCTGTGGATCTTAGTTTTCTGCTTCACATTTACAGAATCATTATGCCATACATTTCCCTTAGTGCATTTATTTGACCTAAGCCTGTCTCTGTCTCTTCCCTTTTGAACCATTTTTACTCTGTACCTGTTATCATGTTTGTGATTGTTGTGTCCATGGTTCCTAAGCCGCCTTGAGTGGCTGCGTGGTTAGAGGCGCCATTTCACGAATCTGGTGACCACTCCCGCCAGAGGTTCGAGTCCTCCCTTGGGCATGTGTGTGTGCGTGCGTGTGTGTGTGTGTGTGTGTGTGTTATCCTTAGCGTAAGTTATTTTAAATTAGTTTACGTAGTGTGTAAGTCTAGGGACTGATGACATCGTCAATTTGGTCCCATATAAATTCACACATATTTGAACATTTATGGTTCCCATTATATTCGTTATGCTGGAAATTATTATTTTCACGCCACTTGTCTTCGTCGATCATATTTTCTAAGAGCGATGAAAAGGATTTGTGGTTGTTACCCAAATAATTTTTTAAGTCTTCTGGTAATTTTTTCCAAACTTCTCAAATTATATCAGAACACGACCTTCGATTCCGAAATAAATCAATTTCCTATACTGTGACTTACATAATTGTTTCCTTGCCATTTAACCTTTTCCTTCCAACATCTTCACGATAAGAAATTCTCTCCAATGACAGTTCCGTATTTGTTCGGACCAATATTCATCCAAAAACTTGTGTCTAAACATACCGAATGTTGTTTCTTCAGCACTTCGTTTGATCCCCCTCCGTTTAGCACTGCAGTTAACAGTACCTACTTTTTCCTGATCTGTGAGATTATCTTTATTTTAGGCAATCCTGTCTACCACGTATGTAATTGCAGTGTTCATTTTTCTTTTGAAAGTAACGGAATTTTCTGTAAATACACAAATTTTTGCTGTTACACTTCTTTTTGTATTCTTTCATTTAATAATTTCTCAGATTCGCGAGCAATAGTTCTCGTTTGCCTCCGGCAGTTGCCGTTCTTACACACGAAATTTTGTCCTGAAATTTAGTTTCTACAGTAGGATGACATTTTCTTGAACTTTCTCTATTTCAGTATCAAATCTTCCCTTAATATCATTGATTTCTCCTGCATGCTATTAAAATTTTGATTTAGGCAGTCAGTCTCTATTTTCATGTTTTTCATTTCATTAGTTATGATATCTGATTTGTTGCCAACATTTTCGAGGTTCTGGTTAACTTTATCTCCCTGTTCTTTCATATGTTTACGATGTGCTTTAAGTTGGTCATTTATATTTCCAGTTTGTTTTTTAAGCTGTTCATTCCTATTACTTGCTTGTGCTCGATGTTGGCTATTCATATCACTAGTTTGTGCTACTAAGCTTTGCAGTACTTTATACATGTCTATGTGTGCCTGTATGTTTTGTTCTGGACTGTTTTCCTCAATTGATTCTGCTTCCTCCTAATTTGAGGTTTCTTTCTTGGTCTGTGACAAGTTCAATATATCAAAATATTGACTCCGATATTCAGTATGTCCTCCATAAGCTTGCTTCTGTAAAATAGATTGCTCTGTCTACCAATTAACACACCTACTTTCTGATGATGTTTCTGCCCTCCTATCTTGTTCTTGTAACTCCCTGTTCTGTTCTGAATGTTTGTCCTGCCTTTTCCATTTTGAAATATTGTTTGAACCACATGTACTAATTTAATTTCCTGTTCTATTCCCCTCCTAATTACCGTAATGGGTTAATGTCACTAGACACTTTCTATCTCTATTGAGTTTGTACTGCAGTCAGTATCTTTTTATTAAAATGTGCCATGTATTGATAGTTATCATTGATGAATGCTTTGAATAAATATATAGACAATGCCCACTAAAAGCCCCTGTCAAGGGACAAATATAGCATTTAACTCTGTTCGAGTTTTAGAGTATTCTTAGAACCATCACAGAAAGAACTCATGTGTAACATCAAATCGTCCTGTCAAAGAGAGATAAGTATAACACTACTTAAGAGTAAACTTCTCTTCTAAATGTGGACTCCTGTTGGAGTATTTGGATCAGTATCTTCTATAAGAATTCCTATAAAGCGTATTACCGAAGTAAATTGTAGATCTTAATCTTCCTAAATTAACACTGCCCATAATGGATACAAGTATCAGACTACTACTTCCTGTCCTGAATGAATTCCAGTATAGAGCAATACCAGGGATCGAACCAGTAACCTTTTGGTTCCAGGCCTTTTATGTGGTTAGGACTATATGTGAATGGTTATTAGCCTAATTAGACACCAAGTTACCTTCATTTGGTTATTTTAAAGTGTGATTGTGATTTGCTATTTTGCATATACTGTACCTTAATGTACTTAGGAAAGCAGAATTAGTTTCTCATGTACAGCACAACTACTAACCTTTACTATTACTATACCTGATCCAGAGAAATTACAGTACAGCACCCAGGTACATTAACTCTTTCTCTGTTCTTTGTGTAGATAATATTATTCAAGTGCAGGCAAAAAGAATCGACCTTGGTGTGTCTCTACAATTGAAATTTGATGAACAAGTTATTATAATAAGTTAGTTAAGGCAAATTTACATTATGATACTAACACAATATTAACACACACTTAGAATTTATCATTCTCAGGAATTAACCTAATGGTGGTCCTTAAACTGTACTTTCTCTGATAATGGTACAAACTTTCAGCTCTTATAAAATCTTCACTAAAGACTATTCCAAAAAGAAGACAAATCTAACTGATTAATTTCTATTTTGATTATAGCACTGGATTTCAGCAGTTTAATCTTTTATACAACAGTATAGCAAATTTTACTGTAACTATTTCAGTATACTACTGTCCTTTATATTATCATATATTATTTATCAAAATAACAAGATCATTTACTCATAAGTAAATAATTTTCTTTGCTATTTTTGTTTCACTAAGCAGTCTTTCCTTTCATTTTATAACTAACGTGTAGAGTTCAGCAACAGTGTAACATCCAGAAAACTAACAATTTAATTCAACACAAATAACATTTATTGATTATACCAAAAAATTTCAAGATATTTTACTAGATAAAGTTTGCAGAATTATAGTTCTTTGTCATTTTAGAATATTCAGTACCATTTTCACTAGGACAGCCGTGCGTGGTAGCCGTTCAGTCTAAGGCTCCTTGTAATGGTTTACGCAGCTCTCCCCTGTCAAAGGTTTGAGTCCTCCCTCGGGCATGGGTGTGTGTTTGACCGAGCAAGGTGGCACAGTGGTTAGCACTCTAGCCCACTGGACTTGCATTCCATCCTGATTTAAGTTTACCATGATTTCCATAAATTGTTTCAGGCAAATGCCATGATGATTCCTCTGAAAGGGCATGGCTGACTTCCTTCCCGATCCTTTCCAAATCCAATGAGACTGATGACCTCTCTGTTTGGTATCTTCTACATAAACAACCCAACCCTCACTAGTATAAGACTCTGACTAGGTCTATGTCATAGGAAAATGATCCAAGATGCTACTCCACATGGGTATAAAATTAGAGCACGCAATGGAAAATACTGAATGTGACAATGAAGATTTGGCTTTGTCTGACCACCCCTTGAAGGAGATCTTAGGATCTCTTAATGGTAATATTATTTCCTCTTTGTTACTCTTTAACATATAAATTACAACATGACACATAAATGAACGATTAGGGGAGCTGGTAATTAAAAATGATAAATGTTGTTTGAGCTTATGCATTCACTGTAGATTGAAAAGTCGTTTATGTAACACAAATGTTTATATACCAATGTCCAATGGACATATTACCGATCAATTGCCCAAATCTGATCTTTTTTGGGTATGTGATTTGGTATAAATAACGAGAGATGACTGAAATCATTTAGGTACCAAATACTAGACGACACTACCTTCAAAGATGATTTACAGTGGTGCACAACCTTAGTGGAATTAAAGATACGTGACCACAGCTATTTAGCTTTTTAGCCCTAATAAGCTGAAGCGATCAGCAGTATCACTGTTTGTACTGCGTCCGGTATGTCGGAGTGATGATTCTCATACACGTCTGCAACGACAGAAGAACTCCAGCCACAAAATATTTAAAAAACTCATTCAGACACTAGGATGGCAGAAAGCAGTCCTCTGACTAGTAGAATCTAATACTGTCTTCTCCTCTCTATGTACTACAGACAAGAATATCAAACACCCAGCTACAAGGACAGAATTCAGATAATGTCTCAATGTGAGTATAGACAGAAGTGCTCTCAATCACTGAATGCTGTGTACTTAATGACGACTCCCTACCTGGAGGCAAAATCCATAATCGTATAAGTTCACAACAGTACAATGCCTAACCATTCACTAACTATAAAAACTCCTGAGAGTAAAGACAGTGCGTCTATACCAACAAAAGCTGATACTCAGCCACCATCAAACGCGGGCACTCAAAACGGCAGAACTAGATACATTTGGCCAGTTTTGGCACACTAATGCAATTTAAAATAAATTTTGTATTTTATAAGTAAAACAACTGATTTTTAAAAATTCAGTATAATTAATTAAGTAAACTGATTTAATGACATTAACTTAAAACCTATTTTTTACAATAACACAACTAAATACAATAAACAACTGATTTCTAACTTTATTATTTGATTTACAACATGACTGTGACACAATAATTTGTATTAGTTAAGAAAAGTGAGGTATTTTTAAAAATTTTACATTGCGGGCATAAGTAAATTAATTAAAATGGGTTGGTTAACAAAGTACATTGTTATAAAAACATATTAAATTACAAATATTAAAAATTTTACATTGTGAACATAAGTAAATTATTAAAATGTATTAGTTATCAAAGTATATCATTTTAAAAAATTTATTTTTATTTTTTCTATCTTTCTTAAAATGTTTCAGAAATGTATATAAGCATGAAGTTAACACTTTTATAAATTTTTTAAGTTTTTCATTTATTTACATATAAGCAAATATTAATAATATAAAATTTTCAGTAAGTAATATACGTATATTGTGCATCATATGTAAGGTTCTTTTTACCTTATGTAATTACATAAGCAAGTGTATAACTTGTTTTTTGTGTAGTTGTAACATTCTTTCTACATGTCATATTGATTACATAAATTGAATTAATAATTATAAACTTGAATGGATTAAACTCTAGAAATACAGCATATGCTTTTAGGAAATTATTTGGTGGATTAATATTCCACATTTCTTGTGGAAAAAAGTTATTTTTACTATTTTTTAAATATATATTCTGTAGTTTAACCTGATGAATCAACTATTAGATTATATTTACGATTTTTCTGAAATACAAGAAAATCAAAATATGGCTTATCAAATTCTGTGGAGTTATGGTAATTTGTTAGTGCAAAATTGTTTTTACCAGATAATCCAGCAACTTCTTCTGTTTGAAGTTCATAAAAAGATACAAGTATTATAGGATATTTTAAAATATTTCCAAATTGTTCAAGTTCATAATGTTGTTCATATTGAAACGCCCCCTTAGAACAATTGTACACGACTGTGGTTAAACTGACACAATATTTTTTTAGCGCAATGCAATCTGACTATCAAAGATCCCTGCAAAAGAATGGCCCTGAGTAACATTAAACTATACCTTTCAGAAATCACTTAGTTCACAAAAATCTTCGTTACTCGAACTACTGCAATACAGCGAGCGCCACTACTGCCAGCTAAATAAAAGATTCAAACTACGGAAGGCACTAACTACTGATAGGGATAGTTAGCAAATGAAAGATATTAATAGAGAACAAACAATGTATTTACCTTAATAGTCATAATATATATATATAGCAGTTCATGGAAAATTACAAAACTCCGCCATCTCTCTCCTCACATCCACCACTGCTGGCGGCTCACCTCCCACTGCGCAACGCTACGTGCTGTTCTCATCCAGCTGCCGCTGCCCAACACTACAATGGCAGACAACAATGCAAACTAGCCACCGACTGCATACAGCACAGCCAGTGATTTTCATAGAGAGCGCTATGTAACGTTGCCAATAAGAAAACATAAACAGCCTAATTACATAAAGAAAACATAAACAGCCTACTTACATAGCCCCCATGCTCCCCACAAAAAATTTTACAAAATATTTTTGGGCAGTGGCCAATAATGATTCGAAAAAATTTTTAATAATTACAATAACAAAGATATCAAATGCACACACTTATTTATACAATGTTGGTCAAAAGCTAAAATTTTCTCACAGTCCATAAAGACAGTCCTGATCATTCATCACAGTAAAACTGCCGTTTCTTTTATCAAAGTCTGAGCAGTAAAAGACAATGCACACGGAAGTAGTGGATTTCCATGCAGTCTTGAAGAAGTACTGTTGTCCTTCCAACTGAAAGACAGTGCTAACTCTTGACATGCTGACAGGTAATGGGCCACAACAGAGCAAACCCACAGCAGAGTCATTCGAAGTTGATGAATATTAGTAGGTAGGTCATCACAGAGTAGACCCACTGTAGTCCTGGTAGAGATTGTGGCATTGGTGGGCCATCAGAGATGCAGACCCACTGTAGTCCTTGTAGAGATAATGGTATTGGTGAGTCAGGAAAGGTGTAGGCCCACTGTAGTCCTTCTAGAGAGTATGGTATTGGTGGGCCACCAGAGGTGCAGACCCACTGCAGTCCTTGTAGAAATAATGTTACTGGTGAGTCAGCAAAGGTGTAGACCCACTGTAGTCCTTGTAGGGACGGCCAGCAGCCATCTGCTGCGACTGTGCAGGTGCACAATCACCATCGAAGAGTCTTGCAGAGAAGATAGCAAGTCCATAAACCACCACTTGTGCACGTACAAAGTTTTTGGAATTGTCCTTAGAAGTCTTCCAGACAATATAGCAAGTCCATAAACCACCGCTTGTACACTCACTAAGTTTTTGGAATTGTCCTTAGAACCAGCAATTCTGTTATCCAGTCCCTTGCTGAATTATCAACACACGTGCAAACACTAACAGTCCCTACTTCTCACATATTATCCATATACTATGACCAACAGAAACATGTGCAGTGAACTGGAACTTACAAGTTAATAATATGATGAACTGGTGTCAATTACAATATTATAACATGAGAATACAATTACAAAGATACAAAATACACCATTAAAAACATAATAATACAGATAACATTTGTGGTAATATGGGCTTTACAAAAGAATTGAACTAACATATACATCAGTGTTACAGGAATTATGACGTGAGTACATACATAAAAGATCAGAATAACTTGCGAATCATCAACTTCACACATGAACATTAAAACAAAACAGAATAAATAATGTCTAAGCATATTTACAAGGTAAATAACATATTATTAATGCCAATTATATTTGAGGATAACTGTATTCCTCATCATAGTGAATGTAGCTTGGTATTAGAAGAAGAAAAAATTCTATGAAACTCCACAGAGACAGGAAGAAAACAAATACACAAGGGTACACAAACACATAGTGGGATAGCACAAAAGGAAAGGACAGGGTTTGTTTTACTGCAGTATTTTGCATGGAGATCTCCCTTCGTTCATCATTATTCCCAAAAGTCCTATCTAAGCCTGCTTTCTGTATTCTGTTCACATCCTCTGTCAAAAATAGTTTTTCTCCACTGTACAGTATCCTTTTTTTTGCCCAAACCATTTTCATATAGCTTCTCAATACATTTCTTCCAAGTCATCATAGTTAGTTTCTTATATAGTCTACCCCTCTTAAGCTAACTTAAATCTACTGAGCTCAGATATATATACCAAGGGACGAGGCAATGCAGCATCACATAAAACAATTAATATAAACAGCAATGAAAAAAAACGCAGATTTGCGAAGCAAGCAGCATTAAGAAATTAGCAAAGCAATAGTAATATTACAACTAATATAAGGCACTGTGCAGCAAACAAGGAAAAACTAGCTTAGAAGAGTAACACAAAGTCAAATTCAGTAACACTATGCCTGGCAAACAGCAGTAACTTATACCTAAACATGACATAGCTCAAGCAGTAAAAATATTACACTAAAGACAACAATGCAGACAAGGGAAATGCATATTCACATCTTAATGTCTATGTAATTAAAGTGGTGCACCACAACAACTTATTGTAAAAAAAATATTACCATGTACTTGAAAAGAAAATTATGTGTCCAGTTACTGTTACTAGTCCCTTCTTATTGTTCTTTCCCTTCCAAGTGCTCCTTTTTTTAAAGAATGTGGATTACAAAATTATTATTTAATAGATCTGTTGACAGAAAGTGTTCACCTTAGCAAATGCATTTTATTTTATTAAACTAATGCTGCAACACAGCTGGAAACCAGATATCAAATGAAATAAGCAACTACGAAAAGCAAAGCATAAAAATATCGTTCAATAGTCATGTGACATTTCATAAGTTAGTAGAAATTCTCTCAACTCTCGTAGAAAGACGCTTGTCGTAATCAGGTGTGCAGATGTAAAAATATTTCTCGTCATTTCATTAGGCATTTCAGTAAATATCATAAATTACGAGCGCCACAGTATGCTTTCAACAAGGAAATGTCAAAAGCGAGGATAATGGCCTCCCTTTTTTTTTCTACCTGTGCTTCCGGAAAGGCACACCCTAATGACTTGTTCTCCAGGTGTCTGACACAGCTGTGTGCCCACGACGCACGTGTAGGTAGTCACTTAACTTTCTTACGGAAATATTTACGACAGAAATTTCTGCTACAGTGACAGTCTCATATAAAAATTTGACAGGTCAAGAATTTACGTTGCAAATGTGTAGAAACAAAATCCTGTGAATATAACAGTGTCCAAAAAAATTTTCGCCGGCATTGTGATACAATCACGCATTTACACACATTTCATAACTCTTAAAGTACGATTCTTGGTTTCCAACATCCTTTTTCACAAGTCAAGAGTCCCTAACATCTATTCATTATTCATATACATATAAACACGTAATCACATTCCTCATATATGGTGGCATCATCTTATTGACATAAACATACCTCAACAGCATAATACACATCGTCGTCGTAAAAATAACATCATAACACCTCAGTCAAATCTCAAAAAAGTCGTAGCTTTCTGCAATAATTTCAAACCATAAAAAATATTCTCTGCTCATTTCAATAGTGTCATCTGCCTCAAACGTACTTTAAAAATCATGATCTCATACCAAATACATCATTCAAAGCTCTCATAGTATCACAATGGTTCCGAAAAAATATGAAGATTTCACACAGTACAGACAAAATACAATTTCGTAAGTGTGAAGTTACCCAACGGTGTAATTACGTAAACATGTGTCACTGACGTAGTAAAAAACATGTTTATCTCTCAGTTAAATGATCAGATAGCTGTGTAATTTATGTTTTAGAGAAATATGGTACCGATGTGTAAAGTTGTATAAGCAAATACCATATTAGCTAGGGTTCCTTGTGCTTGCCAAACACATGGTACACAAAGTAAGCAGTAAGCATGTACCCCCCTGAAGATTATTGTAATTATACCCTAACGTGTTACAGATTACAGCAATGGAATGAAATGTATCACGGAAAACTTTCTTTGTAATTCAAAAATCTTTAAAAATAAACGTTTTAAGTACAAAATTAATCACTGAAATGCGTGTCCTGTAGCGATAAATGTGCACCTTGTTGTAAGATAATCTCTGTGGAAGTGTCGTAGTTATTTTCCTCCGAAAGCTAAGTTCTGCAGAAGCCAATGTACTTACCTCATGATAAACAAAAGGGAAATGCTTTGCGTATAGATTTCTTAGTTATTACGCTTATTGTTGTGATGAAGAAATTACTGTGCTGTAACGTATTGTTGTGCTACGGAAAAGGATGTCTCATTGTAGCTATACCACAAAAGTTACTACTAAATCATGTTTTGCTTTCCAGAAGGATTCAGAAAAAACTGTGCCGATGTAAAACAGATACACCGCAAAAGCAACATTGTAAATTGTCACTCATTAGTAGCATCATGATAAAATCGTGTAGCTGTCACATTAACTAACCACTGTGTCATCTGTTCGCAATAACAATGCATTCGTAATTTCTGTTTGAATAAGTTCTCTTGGTTCTTGACTGGATATTTAACTTCAAAACATAGTTGCATGATAACAGTTTCTTAGTGTGACAATGCATACTAGAAATGTGAAGTGAAACGTTTTATGGCAAAGACAAAGTTAAAAAGCAGATTATCTTTCAATAAATGGTTTCACATGTGAAATATGGTGCAAGCCTTTACCCTTTATAGCGCGCAGAGTTTCAACTTCAAAGCAATTATCATGTTGTATACGTCGGTAAAGAATACTGGAATTTTTCTCAAGGTTAGCGTCTATGTTATTTTTCTCTGAGCCAGCCGGCGCATGCGGGTGCCTGCGGTGCGAGTCATTGTCTGCTACCTCTTTGTTGGCGCGCGCCATTATTGAGATTAGGAGGCCTAACTTCCACAAATTCGCCTTGCCGAGAGGGCCCAGTTCTGTTAGAAACCCGCCAGTCCTGATGAAATTCACGTCTGTCGTTTTGTCGGTAGTTTACATAGTTTCTTGTTTGTCGGTCATGTGGTGGAGAATTTCTCCCTGAATCGTAACTGCGCCCTGGACCGTTTCGTCTGAAGTTATTCTGTCTCCCGTGATAATAATTGTTCTGGTTGCCAAATTGTCTGTTTCTATGATTGTCTCTGTCATATTCATCACTACGGAAATGCGATCTTTCTCTGTAACTATTACTCTGCCAGTGGTTGTCATACGGGTGGTGTCTGTTTTGGTCACGATTTACGTTGTAAGAATGGGTTTGTCGTGGCCATTTATTGTTTCTGTCATCACGGAATTGTGACGGATGTGACCTGTAGTGATTGTTTTCCTGTTTTCGCGTTACGCGATTGTCAGTGTCAATTTCTAGTTCTTGTAACAGTCCCTGAAAAGCTTCAATGTCGTCTTTGCAACGTCCTGCTAAAATAATATGTCGTAAATGTTCAGGCAGTTTGATTAAGCAAATGCGGATAAGTTCTGAGGGGCTGTATGGGTTTGACAGGTACTGATTCTTGTGCAACATGTCTTCAAAATATTTCACAAGACTGGAAAATTCAGATTATTCAAAGTGTTTCATCATCATGATGCTATGTTTTACTCGGTTTTGTGTAGCTTGTGACCAATATGCTGAGAGGAACACATGGCAAAATTCTCCTTCACTGTGACAATCGTGAATGACCGATCGCATTCTTACAGCTGGTTCATTCTCCAAGTAGCCACACATAAATTCTAACCTGTGCTCCAATGACCAATTGGGAGGAAAACAATGAGAGAATTGATGGAGCCACGCTTGTGAATGAATGTCGTTGGCAGAATTCTTAAACGTTTTGAATTTACGTGTAGTAATGAACAGCTTATAGTCAAAATGATCGTGTTGGCGAGTAGCATGTCGGTCATTGTTATGTCGTGTCGGCAGTTCCATCTCAAAATTCGGTGCACATTGCCAATTTCTTTCATAACTTCCGAAATGCCCTGTGTTATTATTTTGTGGCTGTTCCGTATTTCTATGTCCCTCTTCCCGTATTGGAGCGCGAGTGTCCTCTGAAATATGTAATTCTTGTATTACCTGTGTCAGCTGATCTTGTACTTCCCGGATTTCTCTTTGGTGTTGCGTATTAATTTGATTCAGATTTTGTTTCAGTTTCCTAATTTGTTCGCACTCTTCTGTGTCATTAAAGACTACCGGTTTCGTGTCATTCAGATTATCATCTACCTTCGTAGATAAGTTAGTGACTTGATCCGAAAGTTCGGCTACTTTCTCTGATAATGAACTGATTTCCTCCATGTGTCTTTCTGAACCAATTTTCAGAGTATCTACTGTGTCCTTTAAGTTTTCCTGAGTTTTTGCAAGTTGCGTAACCGAATCGGTAGATGCAACTGAGTCCATTTTAGCTTGCAAGGTCTCATGATTTTCATGAACAATAGTTCGCAGTTCTTTTATGGCTGCTTCGTGATTCTGTAATGCATTTTCATGATGCGAAAAAATAGGTTGGAAATGCTCACAAATTTGTGTTTTTACGTCATTACAGACTTTTTGACATTTCGATTCAATGTTATGTAACTCAGTAGTTAAATCCTCACGTGTTTGTTCAAGCATGGTGTAAAGATTTTGTTCCATTGCGTCTAACTGTTGCTGTGTTTGTCTCTGGTGTTGTTCCATTGTGTCTAACGTTTGAAGATTTTGTTCCATTGTGTCTAACTATTGCTGTGTTTGTCTCTGGTGATGTTCCATTGTGTCTAACTTTTGAAGATTTTGTTCCATTGTGTCTAACTTTTGAAGATTTTGTTCCATTGTGTCTAACTGTTGCTGTGTTTGTTTCTGATTTTGTTCCATTTTTTGCATTAATTGCAATAATAATGTATTAGTGTCTGGAATCTGTTTCTCTATGCTTTTTGGCAGTGCGTTTTCACCGGCAGCATTCACATTTTGACGAGCAGAAAATGTGTCTTGACTCATTTGAGAAAACGGTGAGGACCCAAAACCTAAGTCTACAATATTTGCAATATTGTGTTCTGTCATTTCGGATTCCTGAGGCGAGCTGTTGCCGACCGATTGATCGATAATGTTCCCTGTTCACTACCTGTTTGAATGTCTACACCATTATTTGCCGCCCGCTCCATATCCCTATGCACAATCACCAAATTACTACTTCGAATGTCTGTTAATTCACTACCCAGTGGTGCTGATATGCTACGCTCGGCGTCACTATTATTTCTCAGTTTACTTTGGAGCCTAGTGTTACGTTTTTCACACGCCATTATTGTCACAATATTTCACACGATAACACAGAAAAGCACAATTTGAATAGCAAAAATAAGAGAACACATTAACATAGCACTGAAAATAATATGTAGTTAATTGCAAGCGCAGCTGCGAAATACTTGGTGCAAATCTACATGCATGCCACAACTGTTTTACAGTACAACAATAAAAGACTGCAACTACAAAGGAGATTCTCTCTACAATTACGCGCTAGCAATAAACAAAAGCTACACTAAATACACAAACTACAAGCAAAAATCAGAAGATTCCAGTGAGGTATCCTAGGCTAAGGGTCGACATATGAAACGTCCCCTTAGAACAATTGTACACGACTGTGGTTAAACTGACACAAATTTTTTTAGCGCAACGCAATCTGACTATCAAAGATCCCTGCAAAAGAATGGCCCTGAGTAACATTAAACTATACCTTTCAGAAATCACTTACCTCACAAAAAATCTTCATTACTCGAACTACTGCAATACAGCGAGCGCCACTACTGCCAGCTAAATAAAAGATTCAAACTATTGAAGGCACTAACTACTGATAGGGATAGTTAGCAAATGAAAGATATTAATAGAGAACAAACAATGTATTTACCTTAATAGTCATAATATATATATAGCAGTTCATGGAAAATTACAAAACTCCGCCATCTCTCTCCTCACATCCACCACTGCTGGCGGCTCACCTCCCACTGCGCAACGCTACGTGCTGTTCTCATCCAGCTGCCGCTGCCCAACACTACAATGGCAGACAACAATGCAAACTAGCCACCGACTGCACACAGCACAGCCAGTGATTTTCATACAGAGCGCTATGTAACGTTGCCAATAAGAAAACATAAACAGCCTACTTACAATATTTAACAACATGTACAGGATTTCCAAAGATTCTATAACTATTTTACCTTCTTTAGGAAGTGTATCTTTTATTTCAACACCTGCATCAGTATTATCAAACCAGCATAGAACTGCATCTCCAGAATATGAACTGTGTGTAAAAACTACAGTTAAGATTCCTTCAAATATAATTTCCTTATAATGTTTAAAAACATACCAAGCATTGACCTGGATAAATTAACTTCATTTTCTTACTATTTATTTCTCGTGTATAAAGAATATGTCCTTCCAAACTTATTTTGTCAGTAACAGATGAAGTTAGGTGTATGATACCGTCGATGAAATTAAACGATGTTCGATTCTAGAGAAATTATTATTTCCTTTTTTATTTTTATAAAGTCAAACAATTTTCGCTACATAATTATCAATTAATTTTTTGTTTGATTTTCCATCATAAGTTGGACAATCTGTACCATCATTCGAATAATACTAAAATTCAAGTATACAGCCAACCATCACCAATATTTATTTACATTTCTGTATTTTTGTTAGGAACATTTCAATAATTTTTAAATTTTTCATTAACAGGAAATGAACAAAACTGCTAACTTTCAATTTTATTCATGATTGTCTTAGCAATTACTTATTTACAAAAGAAAAAATTTATTAAGAAATATCTAAAGTAACTGTTACAGTAGCACCATTTAATTCAGTTACATTATTATTTTCATCAGTTACATTAACCTTTAGATCTTTAATTGTATTAAAAACAGGAACATTTATAGGGTAATTTGGTTCATAAATTATTGGTCCACTAAATTCTGCATTCTGTTTAAATGCAGCAATAATGTTGCTTTCTTTATTAAAATAATCATAGTGTTTCACATACATTCCATCAGCAATTGATTAATTCATAAGTAATTATTATAATAACATCTTTAGCTACAAATTTTCCATTGGCTTGAACAACTTGATTATTAAAACCAAGTAAACTACCGGTACTATCAGCTGAATCCATGTACTATTTTACATCACTGTCATTAACAGTTCTCTTTAAAATTTCATCTGATTTAATGTTATAATAGATTTTTTCAAATTTATAATTTTTTAAAAAGATTTCAAACTTTTTTGACCTACAGAAATTTCTAATCTTCCTCCTACAGAATAAAGTTTACTCTTCTTGGTTGTAATATTTGTTGATAAAGAATTTAAATAAAAACCAAATAATGAAACATTAGCAAAACTATCAAGTATTGGAACAGTTAATCCTCTTCCAATTATAGATGGTTCATCATTAAGTTGAAATAGGTGGCTCATTTACTACTGAAAACATTATTAAGAAGTGAAAAAATGTTAATAAATGAAATACTATTAATAAATGATAAATTATTAATAAATCAAAAAATATTATTAATCAATAAAAAATTGTTAATAAATGAACAAAACAGATTGGGGACCTAAAGTAAGAATTCCAGAAAAAAGATAACAGCAAACATGGTAAACTTCTACCAAATTCTGTAAGATGTGCAATAATTGGACCAGGTGGTTGTGGTAAAACAACTTTAATGATTGACAATTATATTATAGCTAAAGAATGGTTGAATTGCAATAAATTTAAACACTTGTATGTTTATTGAAAAAGATTAGAATTACGAGAAAATGAAAAATTTATAAAACAATATAAAAAATTGGAGATAAAATAAATAAGCAATTGTTAGTTTCATTAAAAATAATGCAGGAATTATTCCATTAGATGAATGTAAGGATAATTCAGTTGTTGAGTTGATTAGATTATTCTAGAGAATCAAGATATTGTCAGTAATTATTTCACTCGAGGTAGACACAAAGGTATAGATTGCTTTTATTGAGCTCAAACGTATTCAAAAATGCCAAAATAACCAGCAAGGGAAAATTTCAAATTTTTAAATATTTTTAGATAAGATGATACAAAATCAAATCATATTTACCATGAGTTTGATGGTGGAGATTTACAGTTTGATAATTTTAAAGAAATGTTTAATAAATGTTGGAATCATGAACTTGGTTTTTTAACAATAGGTATGTCAAGAAAACCAAATGAAGATAAAATAAAATAAATTACTACATAAACTTAACTAAAAACATTAAACAAAAAACCTTAAACATTAAGCTTTAAACATTTACTTTAACATTAACTTTAACATTAACATCAACTTAATCTTTAACATTAGGTTTAACTTCATCTTCAAGTTTAACAATAAGTTTAACTTAAACATAAACATAAATGCAAATATAATTATAAACAAAACTTAAACACAAACATTAAAAGTTAAACATAATAAGACAAATATACAAAGGAAGATGATCCTGTTATTGATGATATTGAAAAAGTAAAGCAATTGAAGAAAATGAGGAAGATCAAAAACAAATAATTCCATATAGCCATCATATAAATAATTTTGGAGATTTATCACCAATATGAACATTTTGAAGATTAGATTGATGATATTCCTGGAAAATAAGATAATACATGAAGTGAAACAGAAAGTAATTACGTCCTGAATAAATATGGAGAAGGAAATAAAAGAAGAAAGATAAATGAAAGTAAAAAGGCAAATGTTAGTGAAAGTATGTTAAAGTATGTTAATCACAGTGAAGATAAAATATTTGGTTTAAAACCTGTTGGTATGTTGAAATATGTTGGTACTTTACATTTAGAATTTAATGGTGATAAATTAAAACTGGTAAAAAAGACATAGGAAGGTACAGATGGATTGATAAGACTTTTAACTGAAAAAGAATTATAGAAGATTCAAATAAAAGGTTTAATGATAAAGATTTATCAAAATATATGGGTATATTATTAAATTCAGGAGCATTATATTCTGATAATAATCCTAATAATCCAATAATGTTTGGATGATTGGTGTTAGTAATTAACTTAAAGATTAGCAGTAATTCATTGTGAAACACTAGCAGGATGTAAAAACTAAAGTTATGAAACGTTAGTGTTGCATAAATGTTAACAAATTAATATAGTGATTTTATAATTGATAAGCCAAAAGGAATTTAATATTTAATTCGATTTTAGAATAATCTTCCACATACATTTTGGAAAAGTGAAAAATATGGAAAAGTGTTAGTAAACACTTTAATAATTTAAGAATATATGCAAATGATGGTTCATTTGGTAAAAATTTGCTGCAAAAGCTGTTAGAGGAATAATGTGTGGAAAAATAAAATTATGTACAGGAAACTGTATAACAAATATGTAATCATTTTTCAACTATATAAAAAATCTTTGTAAGCTTTTTACTATGTCAAAAGTGTTTATACCTATTTGACCTATATCAATTTTTAATCAATATAAATTTTTAATCTATATAAAAATCTTTATACATTGTTAACTATGTAAAATTTTAAACGATATAAAAATCTTTATTAATTTTTAACTATATAAATTAATAACTTTACAATTGATTATACTTTCCTACCTAGTGGTAAAACTAAACCAAAGTCTGTTATATTAAAGTTAAATAATGAACAATTAAATTCAACTAAACGATTTCTAACAGATGTTCAAAAAAGAAAAAATAAAAGAAAGTTGGTGGAAATTTACTTGTCACATTTGCTATTAATGTAGTATAAATATAATTAAATATTTAAAAAAAGAAATATGGTAAAGATTAACACAACATGAATTTGGATTTCCTCCATTGTTATTAGCTGCATTACCTTACTTAGCAACAGTTGGTTAACTGGCTGGAGGATTGCAGCAATTGCAACAAAAAATAAAAATGATAGAGATTTTTAAGAGCAAACTAAACACAACTTGGAAAAGAAGAAAAAAGGTGGTAATGTCATAGAGAAAAAAAAAGTAATTGGTAAAAATCCTAATGCATTAAGTAATTTTGATATAGAAGAAGTTACTAAACAATTAAAAATTAATCACTTTTGTGGGGTATACATCATTAATGAATTAGTAAAGAAACAATTAAAATTTGAATGTGACATAGTTAATTTATATACGTCTGAAAATTCTGGTACCCTTTGGATTTCTTATCATAAAAATAAGTATGAAAAATTTGTTTTTGACTCATGTGGTGGTAATATACCAAACCAATTAGTGAACTATTTAGGAAACAATGAACTATAATGCAATGCAGAAAGAATAAAAAATTTTGATGTAGTAATATGTGGTTATTTATGTTTGTTTGTTTTGCTTTATGTGAATTATAATTTTAATGTTACTTTAGAATTATTAAATACACATTTTTGGGATTAGATACAATAAACCTATATACAATTTAGAAAATATTGAAAAAATTGAAAAACCTGAAAGCATTATTAAACAACGACCATTTACAATAGATCCAAAGAAAACTAATGCAATTAAACAATTTCATAATGAATTTAATGCTATTTTTGTAGTAACTATTGGTAATATTGGTTTTAAAAATAGAAGACTTGCTAATGTAAATATTCCAATTGATGCCAAAGATGCAGTTAACACACAATACTCACAAAAATAATATGTTACAAAACCACAATACACAAGCATTTTAACACAGTGAAAAAAGTATTTTACCAAAAAAGAAGTAGAAATAGTTTTTCAGATTATTTCTCAAAAACAGATTGGACTCCATAGTGAGAACAGTAAGTAATCTTCAAGAAAAGTTATATGATAAACAAATTATTCAATTAGCTTTTATAACATGTGGTGAACAAATTTATGAACAATATTGAATATAATTTTATACTTAAAACGAGTATTGGAAAAATTATATAAAGAGATTTAAATTTTGATGATTTTGATATAACAGTATGTGTAGCTGATAAGCTACACAAAATAAGTAATAGTAACCAATCAATATTGGTACACTTATACAATTTGATAACTGCAACACTTAAATATTCTGTCAAATGTGTTCCTGTCGATAAATAATACAATTGTATTTGGTGACATAATTTTAGCTATATAAATTATATATATATATATATATAAATATATATACTCCAATTACAATTGTATTATTTATCGACAGGAACACATTTGACAGAATATTTAAGTGTTGCAGTTGTCATATATATATATATATATATATATATATATATATATATATATATATATATGTGTGTGTGTGTGTGTGTGTGTGTGTGTGTGTGGAAAATCATAATTAAAATTTAGTTCTTATTGATGGTTGTATTTGTTATTTGAAATGTAAAAAATTTACAGAAACTCATAATCCAAATAGAATAAACCTAAAATGGAAGACATAGAATTGAAGGTATTTGTACAATCCGTAAATCTAAAAAAGAAATTCATTAAAAAGCTTTTGTAAATGGTGAAGGTTTAAATAATATTCATGAAACTATAATGAATGAATGACATAAACCAACTTAGAAGGAAGTTTAAACATAGTAATGTTGTTTCTTTTGGTATAGCTGATTTATGGCAAGCTAATCTAATTGAGATCGATTCAGGTAATATCAAAAATAAATAAAGAGTATAAATAATTATTAACAATAATTGATGTTTTTTAAATATGCATTTGCTTTTCCTATTAAACATGACAAATCTAAAAATATAGTCGACATTACATCAGATTTTGGTGAAGAATTCTATAACAAAGAATTTAAAGAATTAATGAATGAACATAACTTTAGCCACTATTCAACTTTTTGAGAATGAAAAAATCTGTTGTTCAAATTTTTAACAGAACAGTAAAAGAAAAAATGTTCAAGAAATTTGTTTAACAAGGGTATTACAACTGGTTTAATTTAGTTAAAAATTTAATTGATGAATACGATAATACAAAACATTCAATAATACAAATGATGACAATAGAAGTTACTGAAAAAAATTTAAAATTCAGTAATGTTGTATGTAATGAAATTGCTAAATAGAAAAAAATGTGATAAAATTACAATTAGTACACTAAAAGCTCTTTTTGAAAAAGGATATTTGCCTAATTGCTCAACAGATATATTTGAAATGGAAAATGTTTTTCATTCCAATCTATTTAAATATAATTTAAAAGATATAAAAGGTAATTTGAACTGCCAAGAACTACAGAAAACAAAATATCCAGATGTTTACTTAGTTGAATTTTTTTTATAAAAAATGGTATTCAAGTCTATGTTAAATGGTTAGATTTTGAAAATTCACACAACTCTTGGATATATAAAGATAGAATATTTTAAAAAAGAATTAGTGTACTATTAAGTTTAACAACATTTAGTATTTAAACAACTAATTTTTTAAAAGAAATAGTTTATCACTTAGTCTAACAATCAATTAGTTTTAACAACCAATTACTATTTAATCAATTATTTCTACTGTCCATTACCTTAATAATCAATTAATTTTTAAACAATATGTTTAACAATCAATTACTTTTTAAACTATTATTTTGTAAAAGAATTTGCTTAGTATTTAGTTTAAAATTAATTTGTTTTTTAACAACTACATTTTAAAAGAATTAGTTTACAATTTATTTTACTATCTAGTTTAACAATCAATTAGTTTTTTAAAGGAAAAGGGGTACTATTTAGTTTAACATGTAATAAGTTTACTATTATGTATAACAATCACTTAGTATACTATGTAGTTTAACAATCAAATAGTTATGCAATCACCCAGTGTATTAAAAAATTAGTTAGCAATGTGTTTTATCAATCAATTATTTTTTAAATATGTATCAAATATTTCTATCAAGTTTTTGAATTTTAACATAATTGAATTAATTATACCATTTTTTACTTTAATTCTTCCATTGCTCACTTCAACAGATTAATTTTTCAAATTCTCTGTATTATCTTTTGTGTTTTATTAGATCTTTGTAAGAAGTTTCCATTTATATCGAAAATTTTTATGTATAAAATATTTTAATGATTTTATATAGAAATAATTTTATTAACTTTATTATTTATAAAAATGTTATATTTTATATATAAAAAATGTTATTTTAATAACTTATAATGACCACATAGTGATGCATCTATTTTAAGTCCCAATACATATTTATCTACAAGTTTCACACATACTATACTATTTGTATCTAATTTTGTATCTTGTGTTTCTTATATTTTTCATTGTTTTACCAAATACAGAATTATTCATTATATTATAGAAATGCTTTTCAAAATCATTTGTTGCTTTAGTTCTTAACTGTGAGTTTAAATCTACAAACATTTTTAACCAATTAGTTTCTTTAATTTTTTAAAGTTTATGTATTTTGATAAGTTCTGTTCCAAGAAGTAGATATTGTTTAAGATTTCTATAATGTACTACATAATTATGCTTTTATCTAAAGTAGTTATTAAGTTACATTCATTTGTACTTGGAACAATTTTTGCTTCAGGAGCTAATGGAGAATCTTTATGTAAATAATGTAATTTTTTGGATATTTTAAATTTACTTCAAATATATTACCATTTTCACAATAGTTTGATATTTCGTTTATTTTTGTACCATGAAAATTATTTGGTTCATCTTATTGAAATCCACCACATGGTAAATATTGGTTCATAGTATAACCATGTAAGTTATTTGCATCTAGATAAGTAATATGCATTGATATTTCTTTATTTTTTAAATGTTTTAAAATTTTCTTATTGTCTTTTAGATATCTTTTACAACATTGTGATACCTATTTTTTTCCTTATTCAATCATTAGAAACATACCATTAAGATAAAATAGTTCAATTTTTTGTTCAGTTACTTTTAACATTGCATCCCAAGATAAACCTGGTGCTGTAAAATACCAAGAAGGATCTAGATTATATTCATTTATAAATGATTTTCAAAAATTTTCAAAAATATGACTCAACAATAGTGCATCAGTTCTAAGATAAACCTGTAATATTCTCCATGATTTTTTATGCTGAATTTTTCCCAAAATAATTTGACATGTTTATAATTTTCATCAGTTATGTGAGAATCATTCTGTTAATTGTAAAATTTTTGATTGGATGGCAGTTAGTTTCTTCAAATTTTTTCCAAGAATTCACAAAAAAATGGATAAACACCTTTTCTAATTACAAAAATAATTAATTCTGGGGGAATATACTTTTTAATTGATATTTTTTAAATTTGTTGAAAGTTTATCAAGTGCAGAAGCCATAAATCTAAATGTATCAACAAATCTGATTTTGTAAGTTTATGTAATTACACCAAAGGTAATGTATTTATTTTATTGTTTGGTACTATATTTATTTTATTATCATAATCAAGTTCTTTAAAAAAAGATGTGAATCATAACCATATAAGTTAGGTAAATAAATGGTTACAAATCAATTAGTTGAAGGTTTCAATTATAATTATTGCTCAATGGAGCAATATGTTTTCCAGTTTGATGATAATGATGACAAAACTTTTCATTATTTTTGTATAATGATATTTACGCAATATACTAACTTTAGAATTGTTGTGCATTTTTTTCTTCAGATGTGAGTGGTTTCATTTTTTCAATTTCAGAATAATTTTTCTAATTTCTTCAACTTCATGTTTCATACATTCAATATATTTTTTATTACAGTTTGTTGCCCTATAAGCAGGATTTTTAAAATTTCCATATACATATTTTGTATAGTAACAAAATCCACTTACTTATGATTTTGATATTCCATTGTATATGATTTTCTGGATTTGGTTCACAATTGTCTATTTTCAAAGGTAAACTTTCAAAATCAGCATGAATAACAATTGGAACTTTTTGTGTGTTCTGATATTTTTTGAAATATACACATTCTCCTAACACTTTGTATTTCAACTTTTAATGGTCTTCTCGTTAAACAATTTGGTGTATGATTATTTAATTTTTCCTTACTACAGAAATTTAGTAACCATAAATCACAAATAAATTTTACTTTTTCATGTATATTGATCTGACTTGATACATGTCTAGATAATTTTTTATATTACAATAATGTGAATTATTATCTTTCGTGAAATAAAGTGGATTCACATTTTTTAAATTTAGATTTTGTGGTTTTTAATGGCTACACTTGATGTTTTTCATCATCAAATGAATAAACACTAATAGATACATTAATTATATTTTCTATTTTACAAATATGATCAGCTAATAAAGGAAACACAATTTTTTCAATTTTTTTATCAAGATCAAGACCAACATTTTTATTTGTATTATTCCTTTAGCATCTTGAAGTACAGGAAACAAAGCTGCTTTTACAGAGCATAAAAATCATATTTCGTCATTACTTTTTACTTTAATTCATGCTTTTTGTTTTTTATTATTTTTGTTAAATTTTGTAAGATGATCCTTTTAGTGGAATATATTTATTAATTTGCTAGTTGCAAGCCAATAATTCTATTTAATGTTCATTCTGATCCATATGCTTAAAAGTTCGATATATTTTCTAAAATATCTCTTTTACCTTTTAAATATTTTATTAAAGTAATTTTCTTGATTCGTGTTTGTTGTCCAAATGCTTGAACTTTTTCATTTAATTCATTTGTGTGTAGTTTTTATTCACAACATAAATTAAAATTTATCTTTAAACCATAATGTACTTTCAAACAGTCTTTAACAATTTAAAAAATTATTGTTTTTTACTGTAGCTAAGAATTGGTTTGGATCAATTCTATCTATGCTATTCTCAAAATTCATAATTTGTTATCTGTCTTCAAATGCATTTTTAACAAAGTAATCTTTAATTGTATTTCTATCTTATGTTTTCGGTTTTACAAATATATTTGTGTAAAATAGAAGTTTCATTTTGAATTATCTATCGTCTTTAGTTAGGAAAACATCATCAATATTATAATGTGGTAGCATTTCCAAAAATTGAGACTTACTTCAGGTTTTTAATTTCTAACAATATTTGTATGATTTTCACATACTTCCGGTTTATAATTTCTAACAATATTTGTATGGTTTTCGTGTACTTCAGGTGTATTCTTTCTAACAATAATTGAACTGTTTCTAATACTAAATCTAATAAAATCAGCTTTACGTAAATTTGAATATCCTCGTAATTTATTTACTTTACAAAATTCACAAAGACTTCAACTTTAAATTGTTGTAGT
Organism: Schistocerca cancellata; assembly: GCF_023864275.1. Taxonomy (NCBI): domain Eukaryota; kingdom Metazoa; phylum Arthropoda; class Insecta; order Orthoptera; family Acrididae; genus Schistocerca; species Schistocerca cancellata. The sequence continues at coordinate 195,786,999 of NC_064629.1, read as the reverse complement.
TCATAATCATTTAATGTTTCCAATTTGCACTTTTATTTATTACTTAAAAAATTCATTAGATTTGTAATAAATATTTTTAACAAATGATAATTATTTAATAGACAGATATGGATTATTACTTAATACATAATTAATGAAAAAGAGAATTAGTATATTATTTTGTTTAACAATCAATCTGTTTTAAAAAAGTAGTTTTTAAACGAATTAGTTTACTATTTAGTTTAACGATTAGTTTATTATTAAGTATAACAGTCCATTAGTTTTAATTATTTATTTAATTAATAATAAAGGAATAATATTTAATAAATTATAAGTAATAAAGTTAAAGCATTCTTATTCTAAAGTACACTTCTTACATTTAATATTAAGTGTACCTTTATGTGCAGGATTTATATAAAAACAATTTAAATCTTTAATCTCTTGACAACTTTTACATTTCTTTGTAGATGTAGATTTTTCTTCCATTATAACCTCTTTGTTTTACATTGTAGACGTAGATTATTCTTCATTATTCATTGATAATAATGCCACAATGGGAAAAGCACCATCACGTTAACAGGAGGAGAAATAAAAGGACATATTCAAACAATATGGCATGACTCCACTACTCCTATACGAAAGCACATTCTAATGAAGATAAAAATAAATAATGTCACATCACCGCCAGCAAGAAAGACCCACTGAATCATAGAAAGAAAAATAGATATAGAGACATTAACAAACCAGCAAGAACAAATAACACAAATAAAACCTTTAATAGAGAAAGGAGACCTTGAAACAGCAACAGACCGAATACAAGGACTCCTAAAAAATTCAGTGATACAAACAAACCCAGAAACAAAGATGGTAAAAAGATGGTTCGATGCTGAATGCTACAGCAAAAGGAACACTGTCCTAAGAACGCTCAACACATTAAGAAACCAGCACGATGAGAAAACATACAAACTGTATGCTGAAGAGAGGAGAATCTACAAAAAAGTAATAGAAGAGAAGAAAAAAGAATACATAGAAAGAGAGGCAAAAAGAGAAGGGGATGAAGCACAGAAAGGCCCATACATAGCAACAAGACCAAGAAAACTGGCTGATACACCAAATATAGACATGAAGGAATGGAAGACCACATCAGTAAGACACTTAACAAAAAAGGAAACAAGACACCCCCAAAGAAAGAGAAACAACATCAAACTAAGGAAAAAGAAAATGTATTGGAACATCTAAATGAACAAGATGTAAAAGAAGTAATAAAAGCACTGAAGAACGAGAAAGCTGCAGGACCCAATAATATGTATAATGAACATATAAAAGTTGTGAAAGAGGCCCTCCAACATGTATGGATCAAACTATTTAACAAACGCCTAGAACCTGGGAGAATTCCAACACAGTGGAGACACTCGACAATAAAAGTTCTCTACAAAGGTGGAGGAGACCCAACGGATCCAAACAAGTAGAGAGGCATAGACCCAGAAAATACTCAGTTCAAGATGTAGTCATAGTTAATTACACAAAAAGTGAAAGCCTCAATGGATAGTCATCTCCCAGAACGACAAATGGGTTTCAGATCTCGAAGATGAGCACTTACGGTAGTCAGGCTTCTTCTAAACAACATCAACAAAGCGCTACAAAAGAAAGAAATTTTCTACACAGTGTTCATAGACTTTGCCAAAACGTTTTGACTTACTGGAAAGAGATCTCATAGCCCGAAAACTGGAAAACAAAATGGTAGAAGATAGTCTATGGGCAAGAATAATAAAGTCAATCCTCAAATACAACTTAATCACAATATCAGACAACCTCTCTTTTTCGAACCTCATTCCTCATTCAAATGGAGTCTTACAGGGTGACCCAATGGGCCCATTGCTGTACATTCTTGGCACTGAAGAAGGACTCCAAATTGGAGAAAATGAAGAAGATGTGTATGTATATGCATACACTGATGACATAGCTGTAGGTTCAACAGATATACAGAAGCTGAGAAAATAGACAAATGGTGCAGTGAACAAAAAGTACACATAAACATAACAAAGGCAGAAATGGTGATTTTCAGAAAAGGAGGCAAAACACCCAAGAACGTGGAAATCAACATCAGAGTACAAAAAATAAAAATCTCATCAGACTTTAAATACCTATGGGTGTCATTGCAACCAACAGCCAAATGCTTCACAGAAGATACAACATAACATGCAGCCCAAACAATAATAGCAATACAGGGCAACAAAAACATCTTCCTGCTCAGTCTAGAAACAGCCATGAAATTATTCAATGCAAAAATCTTGCCAATCCTGGCCTATTGGATGGAGGTTTTATGGGACAACCTGACAGAAAAAATCTAGAAACACTAGAAAAGGTAAAACAGACTTATCTAAAAAGAGCAGTAGGTCTCTCAAGGGCAACAAGATCTAGACTAGTGTACCTGCTACCAAGAGAGACATTCCTAATTGAAGACATCAAACTTTGATATATGATGCCTCACACCCGGTCTTCCTGAAGGCAACTGAAGATAATGGAGGACAAATGAGAAAAAGTGTGGCCAGAGTTCTATGGCACCAAAGCAATGATGAACCACTCATGTACAGCACCAATCTTTGAGCTGCGACATGTCGTAACTAGACTTTCTATTCACGGCTTTCATCATCTAATTTGCAAAAACAAAACTTATCACGACCCAACCACAACATGTGTATGCGCACTGTGTAACGAAGCCTGTGAACGATATCACATAGAACTGTGCTGTAAAAGAGTGAAATCGGTAAAAGAATATGGAAAACTGTAAAGGTAAATGTAAAATCTTAAGCAAAGTAGCTGTATGTGGTTATTTGGCTGCAATTTTACTAAATAAATAATATGCCACCTCATCTTGATCATCAAAAATAGGAAAAATACCAATTATTTTAACTGTTTATGGTGATTTATTTTTAATAATAATTCTACAAAGTGGACAATTTTATTTTTCCTTTAACCATTCATCAATACATTTTTTATGAAAAATATGATTGCAATTCGTTTTCACAAATTGATTATTGTTTTCATTACTTAAAGAAATAGGAGAATCAATAACTTTTTCAGCTTGCTCAATTAGTTCATAACTTTCGTTTAGTTTAGTTTGCATTTCCTTCATGTTTTCCATTTACAAGAAATAATTTTTATTAGATTTATAAAAAATAAAAAAAGAACAATTTTCAATGAATCATTTAGCTATAAGTACAAAATTACAACTTTTCAAAAATATGTTGAATACAAACCGCAAATTTATTTTTGAAAAACTAATAAAAATTTTTCTTTATAAATGGAAACTACTTTATTCAAGAAGCAAAACAATGTAAATAGTTCTAAAGAAATTGAAAAAGAAAGTGGGCTAGGGATAAATGTTTTATATAGTATTACAAACTGTGAATATTTAAATACTAGATATGGAGAACAGCTTTGTCTAGAACTCAATCAAGATTTTAAAGTTATTTTACGAAATAGAATTTTTAAATTAATTGATGATTTATATTTTGAAATAATTGAAAAATGACAAATGAAATTGAAATATATAGGAATGAAGAAACTTAAAAATAGAAATAATGAATTTCATGATACAAAGTTCCCAATGTAAAATTTTTAAAATAATGTACTTTTGTTTTAACTAACACATTTTATTATCTTGCAATCATGCTGTAAATTTTTATATTTTGCTTTTGTTAACTAATATATTTTCAATTTATTTACTTATGTTCACAATGTGATTCTTTAAAATAACATACTTTGTTAAATAATTAATTTTATTTATTTAGTGTTGTTCACAATGTTATTTTCTAAAATAATGTACTTTGTTAACTAACACATTTTAATTAATTTACTTATGTTCACGATGTAAAATTTTTAACGTTAACTTACTTACGTTAACTAATACATGTAATTGTGTAACAATCACGTTGTAAATCAAATAATAAAGTCAGAAATCGGTTGTTTATTGTATTTAGTTGTATCATTGTAAAAAAATTGGTATATAGTTAAGGTTGTAAAATCGGTTTAGTTAATTAAATATACTGAATTTTTAAAAATTAGTTGTTTTACTTATAAAATACAGAATTTGTTAACTAACACATTTTAATTAATTTACTTATGTTCACAATGTAAAAGTTTTAATGTTAACTTAGTTTTGGTAACTAACACATGTTATTGTTTTACAATCACATTGTAAATGAAATAATAAAGTCAGAAATTAGTTGTTTATTGTATTTAGTTGTGTTATTGTAAAAATAGGTATTTAGTTAATGACATGAAATCGGTTTAGTCAATTAAATATACTGAATTTTTAAAAATCAGTTGTTTTACTTAAAATACAGAATTTATTTCAAATTGCGTTAGTCTGCCAAAACCGGCAAAATGTATCTACTGACAGACCTCTTTGTCTTCACCTCTGGCTTCCCAGCAAAGCTCGGCTCCGCTCCCTCACAACTGCAAAAAGCGAATCATATTCTCGAAACTATGGAATATTCTCCCTCCCTACGGATTCTTCTGAACGCCAGCCAATCATATTGTAGTGTTTTGTCGTCCAGGAAGGAGAGTTTGCGAGGAAATACCTATTCCTGTTAATTTTCGCTACACTACTGGCCGGCCGCTGCTGTATTGTGCTTCAGTGCTCAGGTGTCCAGACCGTCCAACTTCGGCTACTTCCTGTGTTATGCAGCCAGGATGTCACACCAGCCATTTTCTGACACTCAACCTGTGTTAAACTGGACCAACACACCTGTGTAAGGTTTTGCACCCAGGGTCTTAGTTACAGCTTCCGTTTCGTTTCTACTGGCGTTCCCAGGGTCTGAGTTACACCTTCCATTTCGTTCCTACCGGCGTTCCAACCTTAGCTAGCATAAGCAATCATTCATTATGCCATTTCGATAATAAAGATAATTCAGCACCTTTCATGCAATAAGTGTTAACAACTATTTGAAAGGTGTATGTGACAATGTCAGTCTTCCTTAAAATGTTCATGTGGTGTCACCGCCAGACACCACACTTGCTAGGTGGTAGCTTTAAATCGGCCGCGGTCCATTAGTACATGTCGGACCCGCGTGTCGCCACTGTCAGTGATCGCAGACCGAGCGTCATCACACGGCAGGTCTTGAGAGACGTACTAGCACTCGCCCCAGTTGTACGGACGACTTTGCTAGCGACTACACTGACGAAGCCTTTCTCTCAGTTGCCGAGAGATAGTTAGAATATCCTTCAGCTAAGTCCATGGCTACGACCTAGTAAGGCGCCATTAACCATATCTAGAGAGAGTCTCACTTGTATCATCAAGAATGCTGTATACAAATGATGGATTAAAGTTAAGTATTCCAGCAGCTACGTACTTTTCTTTCTAGCATTCATTACGTATCCTGTTTCAGACTTAATGCAAGCCGGCGTGAGTTGACGCGTGCCCTTTCGGCTTCCTCGCCTTGTGTCTAGACTGTCTTGTCTAGACACAACAGTTCATATATACGATGTGCAACCAGTCAAATAGTACCTAATTCCGATCGTAAATCACGCAGTGTAAGTTGATGAGTCCTTGTAAGTTTCGAAATTATAGCCACCTTACAATGAACTTCTTTGAACCAGTGTATGGTAGCAACAAATTATTATTTCTAAAAACACACAAAAAATTACTATACACTTACATGGATATGTCTGAAAGAACAGACACCATATCCATGTAAGTGTATAGTTCTGGTAATTCTGGCCATGACCTTCTTCTGTGCTGATGTACACGTATTACCAGAACTCTTACTGGACTTGGTAAGAATCTCTTGCACGAATAATGAGTGAGTTGGAGTGGGACGCTATGAATATAGTTTGTGGACATACAAGGAGAGAATGGGGGTCTCGCGGGAGGAGTGTGCGTGATAGACCCTGCAGTCGTACTCTCCTCTGTGTCCTCAGTGGCTTAGATGGATGCCGGCACATTAGCTCAGCATGTTTGGTCAGAGAGCTGGTTGGCCTCTGTAATAAAAAACTGAGTGAAAGGATCAACAAGGAACTTGAACTGATGTCATGTGACATCTGTAACGACAAAACACAACAAAAAGAAAAGGTTGGATACAGCATCTGCCATGTAAGCAGGAGATCCCAGGTTCGAGTCCCAGTTGGTGCACACATTTTCACCTGTCCCTGTTGACATATATCAACGCCCGTCAGCAGCTGAAGGTATTAATAAAATTACATATTCCTAAAATTAGTGGTTCCAGCTGTTGTTACAGTTCTGAATGAATTTCTTAATCTTTTGCTGTAGGCGATAGGCGTGCCTTTTCATTGTGGCGGCTACAGAACCTACGCATTAGCAGCTGTAGCTCCTGCAGTTTTTGGGCTTAACAAATTCTTCTTGGCATCGATATACATATCCGGCTGGAAAGTTGATTAGTACGACATGGTTTGCAATGTTTGTAATATTTCTGGCTTCACAGCTATAATAATAATGTGCGTATGGCATTGATGGCCGGTGACCCTTCGTGGGGTGGTTCGGCCGCCGCTCCACAAGTTCTTTAACGCCACTACGGTGACTTGCGAGTGAATGAGGATGAAATGATGAAAGACACACAACACCCAGTCATCTCGAAGCAGTGAAAATCCCTGACCCCGCCGGGAATCGCGGGAATCGAACCCGGGACCCCGTGCGCGTGACAGCTATCATATTCGGCTACAAGAAGGTCTTCTTATGAAGTTGAGAAGGCAGCTGTGGCATGATGACGTAATTTGGTGTGATTTACCGATGACAGACGGTTTGTTCGATCGTGATAGTCCGCGATCGGCTATTGCATTCGAAAGTTGCGAGCCAAAATGATAACCTTCTGTTATCAATATTAGAAAAACTAAACAGTGTATTTACTTCAATTACATATAACAGCATCTCTCAGTAGCAGGCTATGATTCAGTTACTTGAAAAGTGTTAATTACCAACAGGACAGTAAACAATTCCTAAATGAGAAGACAGACGAAGCACTTTGGAGGCTTTCGGATCGCGCCTAACTTGAATAGCGGGCGAAGCGGTTTGGCAGTCTCGGAGGACAGACATATTGTCTGCCGCGGTCGGTATCGATTGAGGACTTAAGTAGAAATCTCTGGTTATTTGGATACGTAATTGAGAAAAATTTCGCCGGCCGGTGTGACCGAGCGGTTCTAGGCGCTACAGTCTGGAACTGTGCGACTGCTGCGGTCACAGGTTCGAATCCTGCCTCGGGCATGGATGTGTGTGATGTCCTTAGATTAGTTAGGTTTAAGTAGTTCTATGTTCTAGGGGACTGATGACCTCAGCAGCTAAGTCCCATAGTGCTCAGCGCCATTTTTCGAGAAAAATTTCACAGTAATTACGCAAATTTGCAGTTCCTTGTTTTGTTCTCATTAAAGTGTGAGGATTAGAAATTATTTGTGATTCATAAAGTGGAATAATTGTGTAGTTTCTCGTATTCTGCTAATAAAAAGTGAATAACATCCCGTATAAACAAACTAACAGAAAAAAATTTTTATTCACCCAAAATCAGTTCCTCGCTAAGACCTCACGTGTTCTGCCATCTTAGTACAAGTGTGATAAATGGCACGTCATCTGTGGCAACACAGAGGAGGTTTGAAGGACAGAAGTTTTCGAGAAAAGGGCTTATCATACACTCGTATATAACACTCTCTCTCTCCATCTCTTTTCTCAACTCGTTGTATTTTACAGTGGTATCCGAACCACTATATGTGTATTCAATCGAATATTCGTTCACACCTGAATCTTTCTGTATACCGGATTCATGTTACGTACGCAGGGCAAGAAGGAACCTCCTTTCTTTGCAATGAAGCAACCACCTCAGATCCAACTGCCCACGTCGTGTTAGGGTTTTAAAGTCGTCTTATGGAAAACGTCATCCGTTGACATTAGCTGAATTAGTGTCTCCGCAATCTGCTGTCAATAGTTCTCAGCACGACATTTCCCGTCACCGTTGAGATGCGGCCCCTGCTGCCGTTAAGGCGACGGCACCGGTAGCACAGTTTAAAATCCAGCGGAATTAGGGTGGTGAAAGTCTTGAAGTTATCCTCCCCAATCTCGCCTCTCCGAGAACGTGATGGTGGAGGGTGTTTCTTCCGGTGGTGATGCTTTCAATACTAACGTTAATTGCGGTTTTTGTGTCGGCAGGATGATATGGCTGGTTCTCCTGATGTTGAAATGAATCAGAGACGAGATACTGGCAGAAGTAAAGCTGTGAGTACTGTGCTTGAGTCGTGCTTCGGTAGCTCTGATGGTAGAGCACTTGCCCGCGAATGGCAAAGGTCCCGAGTTCGAGTCTCGGTCGGGCACACAGTTTTAATCTCCCAGGAAGTTTCGTTGAAATGAATGTTACATCTGCGTCCTCTACTCTATCTGTAATAAAGCTGTTCCTGTGGGTTCCGGTCATTTAAAGGAGACATCGACTGCTGCTCTGCCTTTACAAAATGGCTCTGAGCACTATGGGACTTAACATCTGAGGTCATCAGTCCGCTAGAACTTAGAACTACGTAAACCTAACTAACCTAAGGACATCACACACATCCATGTCCGAGGCAGGATTCGAACCTGCGACCGTAGCGGTCGCGCAGCTCCAGACTGTAGCGCCTGGAACCGCTCGGCCACTCCGGCCGGCTCTGCCTTTACAGTGTTCTAATCCAATACTGTCCTTTCCTCATTCTGATACGGTGGAGAAACAGGTTACTTCGGATTCTCTCATGGTTAGTCAGATGATGCAGACAGCTTCAGGTGATGCATTTCCTGTCTCTCCATTATCTGATGATGATGTTCATAGCTCCCGTTTGTTCCTCTCATTCCGCTGAGTGGAAAAGGGATGGCTCCCCCCCCTCCCCAACCCTCCCCAACAGCGGTCCTTGATGAGCCCCCTATCCTTCCGCGTTAAGAAGTTACGTTGTCACGGAGTGGTGTGAAACACCGCTCTTAACCTGCAAAATCTTATGCTAAGAGCCCCAACGCAAACTGCCTATCATGCAATAGATTTGGAGCCTGGAGCACAGAATATGTCGAAGTGTTAAGAGTTACAGTTGTAATTCTAAAGGGATTCCATTCATATCCAAGACGAAAAAACAACAATTTTGACCGTAAGAAACGGGTGCTGCTAGTGTAGTTGCTCTTCTAAACAGCATCTCATACAAGAACATCAGTTGCGTTTTTACGTGCCGTTACTTGTACTTTAGGTACCTGGGCTACGCGCGGCTCTGTTTAACAAGGATACCTCGGTTTAGATATAGGGGTGAGCTGCAGACGTCTGTTTTCATACCACACAGCTAATTCGCTGCAAACAATAACCTGTAGCTATGATCCTGCAGTTAAGTAGTCTTTGCATTGCCGAGAACTGCGAGTTAATAAAAAACATAGAAATATAAGCTAAAAGTTAAATGAACAATTTAGTAACAAGAGTTCTATTCTAAACTCTCTAGCTGATGTAGGTGACAGAGGACCATGATGAATATTTATTCAAGAAAGGTCATCTCAAATAAACGGGAAGTGGTCCTATGATATTCAATTAAAATACAGGCAGAAAACACCGTTATCAAATGCAGTAAATTTACGTTTACATATTAACACACAAAAGATGACGAGTAGTGTCCATCGTTATTGACGTATTTTCTGAAATATACATCTTGTAACATGATGTTGTGCTGTGATGTGGTATGAAATCACGCTATAGTGATGTGAATACGCTTGAAGAAGCGCCTGTAAGCCCTTAACAAGACGTGGATCCTCTATCTCCTCCACGTGATTGAAACCAAACGATTTAACGGCACACAACTCGTCATGCAGATACAAAAGCAGCAGCCCCAGAGCTGGAGCAGTGATAAAATACAGAAAGAACGTTCGAGAGGCAATGTCCTCAAATCCCTTTCTACCTGGTTTGATAAAAAATTTCCTCAATAACCCTAAATTCTGAACAGATATAAATTCTCTACAGAGCCCGTGTTGTTCATCAATAGATTTTGGAATAATTAAGTGATGTTCCCAGCTGTTAATGACCACAGTTTCGTCCAGTATTACAAGTAAATTTGTAAAATGGTGTGTACCTGTGACGTATGTGTGACAGATACATATATATATGCAGGGTGGTCCATTGATCGTGACTGGGCCAATATATCTCACGAAATAAGCGCCAAACGAAAAAACTACAAAGAATGAAACTTGTCTAGCTTGAAGGGAGAAACCAGACGGCGCTATGGTTAGTCCTCTAGATGGTGCTGCCATGAGTCAAACGGATATCAGCTGCGTTTTTTTTTTTTAAATAGGAACCCCCATTTTTTATCACATATTCGTGTAGTACGTAAATAAATATGAATGTTTTAGTTGGACCACTTTTTTCGCTTTGTAATAGATGATGCTGTAATAGTCACAAACATATGGCTGACAATTTTAGACGAACAGTTGGTAACAGGTAGGTTTTTAAATTAAAACACAGATCATAGGTACGTTTGAACATTTCATTTCGGTTGTTCCAATGTGATACATTTATCTTTGTGAACTTATCATTTCTGAGAACGCATGCTGTTACAGCGTGATTAGCTGTAAATACCACATTAACGCAATAAATGCTCAAAATGATATCCGTCAACCTCAATGCATTTGGCAATACGTGTAACGACATTCCTCTCAACAGCAAGTAGTTCGCCTTCCGTAATGTTCGCACATACATTGACAATGCGCTGACGCATGTTGTCAGGCGTGTATCCTTCCACTTTCCTCACAGAAAGATATCAGGGGACGTCAGATCCGGTGAACGTGCGGGCCATGGTGCTTCGACGACCAATCCACCTGCAATGAAATGTGATATTCAATACCGCTTCAACTGCACACGAGCTATGTGCCGGATATCCATCATGTTGGAAGTACATCGTCATTCTGTCATGCAGTGAAACATCTTGTAGTAACATCGGTAGAATATTACTTAGGAAATCAGCATACATTGCACCATTTAGATTGCCATTGATAAAATGGGGGCCAATTATCCTTCCTCCCATAATGCCGAACCACACATTAACTCACCAAGTCCGCTGATTTCCACTTGTCGCAGCCATCGTGGATTTTCCGTTGCCCAATAGTGCATATTATGCCAGTTTGCGTTACCGCTGCTGCTGAATAACACTTCGTCGCTAAACAGAACGCGTGAAAATAATCTGTCATCGTCCCGTAATTTCTCTTGTGCCCAGACTTTCAAAGTCGTCGCCATGCAATTCCTAGTGCATAGAAATATGGTACGGGTGCTATTGATATTGATGTAGCATTCTCAACATCGACGTTTTTGAGATTCACTTTTCTCGCGTAATTTGTCTGCTACTGATGTGCGGATAAGCCGCGACAGCAGCTAAAACACCTACTTGGGCATCATCATTTGTTGCAGGTCGTGGTTGACGTTTCACATGTGGCTTGAAAACTTCCTGTTTCCTTAAATAACGTAAGTATCCGGCGAACGATCCGGACACTTGGATGATGTCGTCCAGCATACCAAGCATTATACATAGCACACACCCGTTGGGCATTTTGATCATAATAGCCATACATCAACACGATATCAACCTTTTTCGTAATTGGTAAACGGTCAATTTGAACCCGGGTAATATATCACGAAGCGAATACCGTCCGCACTGGCGGAATGAATACACGAATATGTAATAAAAAATGGGGGATCCTATAAAGAAACGCAGTTGATATTCGTTTGACCTTTGGCAGCGCCATCTAGCGGGCCAACCATAGCGCCTTCTGGTTTCCCCTCTTCAATCTAGACGAGTTTCGTTCTTTGTAGTTTTTTCGTTTGATGCTTATTGCGTGAGATATTTGGCCCAGTCACTATCAATGGACCACCCTGTATAAAACATATATGTTCAAGAAACGTAACACATGTTATTTGTTCTTAAGTGTGGCAAACTGCAACGCCATGCCTCTTCACACTATATTCTGCTATCGCACGTCACTGTATATCGCTCTGCGGAATTCAAACACATATATATATATATATATATATATACAGGGTGTTGCAAAAAGGTCCAGCCAAACTTTCAGGAAACATTCCTCACACAGAAAGAAAGAAAATATGTTATGTGGATATGTGTCCGGAAACGCTTACTTTCCATGTTAAAGCTCATTTTATTACTTCTCTTCTAATCACATTAATAATGGAATAGAAACACACAGCAACAGAACGTACTAGCGTGACTTCAAACACTTTTTTACAGGAAATGTTCAAAATGTCCTCCGTTACCGAGGATACATGCATCCACCCTCCGTCGCATGGAATCCCTGATGCGCTGATGCAGCCCTGGAGAATGGCGTATTTTATCACAACCGTCTACAATACGAGCACGAAGAGTCTCTACCTTTGGTACCGGGGTTGCGTAGACAAGAGCTTTCTAATGCCCCCATAAATGAAAGTCAAGAGCGTTGAGGTCAGGAGAGCGTGGAGGCCATGGAATTGGTCCGCCTCTACCAATCCATCGGTCACCGAATCTGTTGTTGAGAAGCGTACGAACACTTCGACTGAAATGTGCAGGAGCTCCATTGTGCATGAACCACATGTTGTGTCGTACTTGTAAAGGCACATATTCTAGAAGCACAGGTAGAGTATCGCGTATGAAATCATGATAACGTGCTCCATTGAGGGTAGGTGGAAGAACATGGGGCCTAATCAAGACATCACCAACAATGCCTGCCCAAACGTTCACAGAAAATCTGTGTTGATGACGTGATTGCACAACTGCGTGCGGATTCTCGTCAGCCCACACATGTTGATTGTTAAAATTTGCAATTTGATCACGTTGGAATGAAGCCTCATCCCTAAAGAGAACATTTGCACTGAAATGAGGATTGGCACATTGTTGGATGAACCATTCGCAGAAGTGTACCCGTGGAGGCCAATCAGCTACTGATAGTGCCTGCACACGCTGTACATGGTACGGAAACAACTGTTTCTCCCGTAGCACTCTCCATACAGTGACGTGCTCAACGTTACCTTGTACAGTAGCAACTTTTCTGACGCTGACATTAGTGTTATCGTCAACTGCACGAAGAATTTCCTCGTCGTTCTAGGTCTTTTCCAGTCGCGTGTCATAGGCTGGAATGTTCCGTGCTCCCTAAGACGCCGATCAATTGCTTCGAACGTCTTCCTGTCGGGACACCTTCGTTCTGGAAATCTGTCTCGATACAAACGTACCGCGCCACTGTTATTGCCCCGTGCTAATCCATACATCAAAAGGGCACCTGCCAACTCCGCATTTGTAAACATTGCACTGACTACAAAACCACGTTCGTGATGAACACTAATCTGTTGATGCTACGTACCGATGTGCTTGGTGCTAGTACTGTAGAGCAATGAGTCGCATGTCAACACAAGCACCGAAGTCAACATTACCTTCCTTCAACTGGGCCAACTGGAGGTGAATCGAGGAAGTACAGTACATACTGACGAAACTAAAATGAGCTCTAACATGGAAATTAAGCATTTCCGGACACATGTTCACATAACATCTTTACTTTATTTGTGTGTGAGGAATGTTCCCTGAAAGTTTGGCCGTACCTTTATGTAACACCATATATATATATATATAGTGTAACTGGTTAACACAAACCATAAAAAAATGCACGGAAGTATGTTTTCTAACACAACCCTACGTTTTTTAAATGGAACCCAGTCAGTTTTGTTAGCACATCTGAACATATAAACAAATACGTAATCAGTGCCGTTTGTTGCATTGTAAAATGTTAATTACATCCGGAGATATTGTAACCTAAATTTGACGCTTGAGTACCACTCCTCCGCTGTTCGATCGTGTGTATCGGAGAGCACCGAATTACGTAGGGATCCAAAGAGAACGGTAATGGACCTTAGGTACAGAAGAGACTGGAACAGCACATTACGGCCACATGCTAACACCTTTTTATCGGTCTTTTTCACGGACGCACACGTACATTACCATGAGGGGTGAGGTACACGTTCGACGGGCGTTTCATAGGACGTGGAGGACGCATAAATTGGCCAGCCCGTTCTCCTGATCTTACACCTCTGGACTTCTTTCTGTGGGGTACGTTAAAGGTGAATGTGCCTATAACCGCAGAGGATATGAAACAACGTGTTGTGGCAGCCTGCGGCGACATTTCACCAGATGTACTGCGGCGTGTACGACATTCATTACGCCAGAGATTGCAATTGTGTGCAGCAAATGATGGCCACCACATTGAACATCTATTGGCCTGACATGTCGGGACACCCTCTATTCCACTCCGTAATTGAAAACGGAAACCACGTGCGTACGTGTACCTCACCCCTCATGGTAATGTATATGTGCGTCAGTGAAAAAGACCAATTAAAAGGTGTTAGCATGTGGACGTATTGTGCTGTTCCAGTCTCTTCTGTACCTAAGGTCCATCACCGTTTCCTCTGGATCCGTACGTAATTCGGTGCTCTCCGATACACACGATCGAATAGCGGAGGAGTGGTACTCAAGCGTCAAATTTAGGTTACAATATCTCCGGATGTAATTAACATTTTACAATGCAACAAATGGCACTGATTACGTATGTGTTTATATGTTCAGATGTGCTAACAAAACTAACGGGGTTCCATTTAAAAAAACGTAGGTTTGTGTTAAAAAACATACTTCCGTGCATTTTTTGTGGTTTTTATTAACCAATTACACTAGCCCCTCTCCTCACATTCGGTTTGTGGAATCGATTCGTCAGTATTTGATGTGGTTTACGAAATATATCCAGCGGTAACGTTAGGTGACTCATTCTGTATATATATATATATATATATATATATATATATATATATATATATATATATATATATATATATATATATATACAGAGAGAGAGAGAGAGAGAGAGAGAGAGAGAGAGAGAGAGACTATCCACAATTCCAACTCCCGTACTTTCTATCCCTCTGCCAGCGTGCCCCAAGGCTCTTTCCTTTCCCCTCTCCTCTATCTCCTGTACACTGCTGATAAGCCCAACTCTCCCCCACCTGTTCATCTTCTCCAGTTTGCTGATGACACCGCCTTCCTAGCCCTTTATCCTACCCTTCAACGGTCCCAACATACCCTCCAAACCTACCTTGACCAATTCAACACTTGGTGCAACCAGTGGTTCCTCCATATCAACCCCTCCAAGACCCAGGCGATCATTATAGGCCGCACCACCCGCTCCTGCCGTCTCCATGATTTCTTCCTTACCATTTATGGCTGTTCTATCCACCTTACTCCTACCCTCAAACACCTTGGCCTCACCCTCGACCGCCACCTCACCTTGACTCCCCATTTCCTTACCATCCAAAACAAAGCTCACAACCGACTCCGTCTCCTGAAACTCCTGTCCGGCCAGATGTGGGGTCTGCATTCTTCCACTATCCTTCACACCTACAAATGCTTGCTCCACCCCATCTTCTGTTATGCCAGCGTAGCTTGGATTACTGCCCCTCCCCAGTTCTATAAAGCCCTCCAAATCCTCGAATGCCATGCGCTCCAGCTCTGATCCCCCTCAGCCCCTGGTGTCTCCCTTCCTCTCCACCCCCAATCCATTGCCACACGTTTACCGTTGTGTCCCATCCTCTCTCCCTCTCCACACCCTTTGCCTCCTTTCCCAATGCAGCTTCCACCATCCACCCCTCCCAGATGATGAGCTTCTCCCTGACATCTACCCTTCCTACCAACTCTAACCCCATCTTCCTGCCTCCTCCTGATGGCTACCTCTCCTCCCCCTCCCTTCCCCTGAGCGGCTTTCCCCTCCTAGTCCCCCTACCTCTCTTATGCTCCCTTTCAGTGTCTCTGCACTCCCTCTTGCCTTGTCTCCCCTCTTTATCTCCTGCCCCACGTGTTTCCTGCCTCTTAGTGTACCTGCTTTCACCTCTACTCTCTTCATCCCACCACCTCCCCTGCTGCTCCTTGCTCTTCCCTTCTTTTCCATCCTCTCTGACCTTCCCTTGGCACGTCCCACCTGGAAGTTTTATTCTTCATCGTGTATGCTCCAAGTGGGTTTTAAGTGTGTTGTTGTGGAGTGTTTTTAATACTGTGGCTGACTTTCAACCTGTGCATGTGCATTCAGTGTCTTCATTGTGTTTTAAGGATCACCAACTGTGTTTTATAACTTTCTGGTGACTATTTTAATTGTCCCCCATGAACGTCTCCATGTCAGTGTATTTTTACCTCCATTTTCTCCCATTACTCTGTTTTATGTTCCCCTTTTTATCGCCTTATATATGTAACATTTTATTCTTGTTTTAGTTGTCACGTCACTCGGCTGAAGAGCGGCGGATTGTGCCACTGACAGCCCTCCCCTGTCCATATGGGGCAGGGGAATGAAATCACAATAAAGAAAAAGAGAAAGAGAGAAAGAGACATACAGACAGAGAGAGACAGGGAGAGAGAGAGAGAGAGAGAGTAGGAGACAGAGAGACTAAACTTTAAATAATATGTAAATTCCGAAGAAAACGCAAAAAAAAGAGAAAAAGAAACATTTTACCCCTGCACCTTCGTACCTGACCAGCTTTCTTCAATATGATCTTTGGAGTACTTATGCATAACATACATCTAAATATTGCCTCCAGCTTGGAGCAGTACGACTTTTATGTAATATATCTTTTTCATTCTTTATTATTTAAAAAATGTTATACTCCAAATGCGAAGAGACGCTGATTAATTCTTTATTTGTTATTGGATTCAATTTTCAGATTAGTTTGGGTATTATAAAGTTATTTACAACAATGTACATGAATACATTATTACTGCTGGAGTTAAATAAAACAAAAGCGATTCTGTAACACTTTCCACACTGGTACCTTCCATCAACAGTAAAATACATTATACAGTCGGCATATAAACGTACTAACACAGTTAAGCACACCTCGTATGTTGATGTTATTACGGTACACCTCTCCTGTAGAGGCACACTACAGCACACAGAGAGATTGCAAGGCACTCTCACTTCTGATTCGGTGTCGTGCTGCTTAATGTTCTTAGGGGAGATAATCTTTATTACGATCTGACTTCACACATCATGGTCAAATGGTGGGCAGTAGTTAACGCTCTTGCTTGTGTGCTCTAGTGAAGGAATAGCGGTAAGCTTTAGCTGCGTTTAAAGGAATTGTGTGCTGATTTAAACGACTGCAGTAAAAGTGTACGGCGACTACGGGCCAAGGGGAGCGCATTTTTTTTTTTTTCTTCAGAACCCTGGGTGAAAACATTTCTGGACTGCCGAGTTCCAAGGTCTCATTGTGCAGACATGTTTGGATGGCGACGGTTGGTCGCCGGTCGCGCCCAGGTAGGCTGAGTAGCGCCAAGAAGACGCCGCTGCAATGGCCAAAGCATTGAACATCGGCAGTAAAGCAGAGGATGGGCCCTTGTTAGGCAGGAAATCGATGAGACGACTGTAAGCGTTCTGCGAATTTCCGTGGGAGGTCACTGGCGCCCAGATGTCCAGGCTCTGTCACAAAAACATATTTGTAAAGGCACAAGGCTTTTAGCGAGTTTATGGCAGTTCTTTCGAAACTTCTAAATGGACGCAAAACGGAAGATAACAATCTTTTTATGGAGGGCTGTGGTTCCATCCTGGTCATATTGTTAGCAAAAGGCATAGCGTAAATGCATGAGAAAGAGGCTGCAAAACTGAATTTTTCTTTCTTTTCTCCTAGTTAACTACAAAGCCTCTGACTGGTCAAGTGGTGAACGAAGAGCAAGGAGCAGTCCCCATCTTCGAAGGCGGCACTCCAATTCGTGATTGGCTTGTGCTAAAGTGGGAGTAGTGTAAGATGTAAATGTGCGTTGCTACCGAGCTGGCAAGGAAATCAGAGAGAAGGAGAAGAAGTTACTCTTGTACTGGCGCTTCGCTAGTAAAGGACTGCAGGTCTCTACTTAAACGGTGAGAATTGTGTCCTTTGCTGTTGTGCCACCTAGAGCCTGGGGCAGTCACCTTCTGAACCATCAGAAGTACTGCTACTAGCATCACGGACACAACAAGTGATGCGTGGGTGTACTTATTTTGTAAGTAGGCTGTTTATGTTTTCTTTATGTAAGTAGGCTGTTTAGGTTCTTATATTGGTAACGCCGCCGCCACGTAGCGCTCTCTGTATGAAAATAAAATCACTGGCTGTGCTGTGTGCAGTCTGTGGCTAGTTTGCATTGTTGTCTGCCATTGTAGAGGGGCAGCTGGATGTTAACAGCGCGTAGCGTTGGGCAGTTGGAGGTGAGCCGCCAGCAGTGGTGGATGTCGGGAGAGAGATGGCGGAGTTTTGTAATTTGTCATGAACTGCTGTATATATGATGATATTAAGGTAAATACAGTGTTTGTTCTCTATTAAAATCTTTCATTTGCTAACTATCCCTATCAGTAGTTAGTGCCTTCTGTAGTTTGAATCTTTTATTTAGCTGGCAATAGTGGCGCTCGCTGTATTGCAGTAGTTCGAGTAACGAAGATTTTTGTGAGGTAAGTGATTTGTGAAAGGTATAGGTTAAAGTTACTCAGGGCCATTCTTTTGCAGGGATCTTAGATAGTCAGATTACGTTGCGCTAAAAACATTGTGTGTCAGTTTAAGCACAGTCTTGTAAAATTTGTTCTAAGGGGACGTTTCATATGTCGACCCTTAGCCAAGGATATCTCACTGGAATCTTCTGATTTTTTCTTGTAGTTTGTGTAATTAGTGTAGCTTTTGTTTATTGCCAGCGTGTAATTATAGAGAGAATTTCCATTGTAGTTGTAGTTTTTCATTGTTGTACAGTGAAACAGTTGTGGCATGCATGTAGCTTTGCACCAAGTATTTCGCAGCTGCAATTAACTAGATATTATTTTCAGTGCTATGTTAATGTGCTCTCTTATTTTTGCTGTTCAAATTGTGCTTTTCTGTCTTATCGTGTGAAATATTGTCACAATAATGACGTGTGAAAAACGTAACACTAGGCTCCAAAGTAAACTGAGAAATAATAGTGAAGACGAGCGTAGCTTATCAGCACCACTGTGTAGTGAATTAACAGACATTCCAAGTAGTAATTTGGTAATTGTGCATAGGGAAATGGAGCGGGCGGCAAACAATGGCGTAGACAGTGAAACAATTAGTCAACAGGGAAGCATTATCGATCGATCGGTCGGCAACAGCTCGCCTCAGGAATCCGAAATGACAGAACACAATATTTCAAATACTGTAGACTTAGGTTTTGGGTCCTCACCGCTTTCTCAAATGAGTCAAGACACATTTTCTGCTTGTCAAAATGTGAATGTTGCTGGTGCAAATGCACTGCCGAAAAGCGTAGAGGAACAGATTCCAGACACTAATGCGTTGTTATAACAATTAATGCAACAAATGGGACAAAAGCTTCAAAAGTTAGACACAATGGAACAATACCAGAGACAAACACAGCAACAGTTAGACACAATGGAACAAAATCTTCAAAAGTTAGACGCAATGGAACAACACCAGAGACAAACACAGAAACAGTTAGACGCAATGGAACAAAATCTTCACATCACGCTTGAACAAACACGTGTAGATTTAACTACTGAGTTACATAACATTGAATCGAAATGTCAAAAAGTCTGTAATGACGTAAAAACACAAATTTGTGAGCATTTTCAGCCTATTTTTTCGCGGCATGAAAATGCATTACAGAATCACGAAGCAGCGATAAAAGAGCTGCAAACCATTGTTCATGAAAATAATGATACCTTGTGGGCTAAAATTGACTCAGTTGCATCTACCGATTTGGTTACGCAACTGGCAAAAACTCAGGAAAACTTAAAGAACAAAGTAGATTCGATTTCAACACAAATGGACACTCTGAAACTTGGTTCAGAAAAACACACTGAGGAAATGTGTTCACTATCGGAGAAAGTAGCCGAACTTCCCGATCAGGTCACTAACTTATCTACAAAGGTAGATGATGATCTGAATGACACAAGACCCGTAGCCTTCACTGACACAGAAGAGAATGAGCAAATAAGAAAATTCAAGCAAAATCAAAATCAAATCAATACACAGTACAAAAGAGAAATCTGGGAAGTACAAGATCAGTTGACGCAGGTGACACAAGAATTACATATTTCAGAGGACACTCGCGCTCCAACACGGGAAGAGGAACTTAGAAATACGGAAAAGCCACAAAATAATAACACAGGGCATTTCGGTAATTATGAAAGGAATTGGCAAGGTGGACCGAATTTTGAGATGGAACCGCCGACACGACATAACAATGACCGATATGCTACTCGCCGACACGATGATTTTGACTATAAGCTGTTCATTACTACACGTAAATTCAAAACGTTTAAGAATTCTGCCAACGACATTCATCCACAAGCATGGCTCCATCAATTCTCCCATTGTTTTCCTCCCAACTGGTCATTGGAGCACAGGTTAGAATTTATGTGTGGCTACTTGGAGAATGAACCAGCTGTAAGAATGCGATCGGTCATTCACGATTGTCACAGTGAAGGAGATTATTATCATGCCTTCCTCACAGCATATTGGTCTCAAGCCACACAAGACCGAGTAAAACATGGCATCATAATGATGAAACATTTCGAACAATCTGAATTTTCCAGTCTTGTGAAATATTTTGAAGACATGTTGCACAAGAATCGGTACCTGTCAAACCCATACAGCCCCTCAGAACTCATCTGCATTTGCTTAATCAAACTGCCTGAACATTTACGACTTATTATTTTGGCAGGGCGTTGCAAAGACGACATTGAAGCTTTTCAGGGACTGTTACAAGAATTAGAAATTGACACAGACAGTCGCGGGATGCGAAAACAGGAAAACAAACACTACCGGTCACATCCGTCACAATTCCGTGGCGACAGAAACAATAAATGGCCACGACAAGCCCATTCTTACAACGTAAATCGTGACCAAAACAGACACCACCCGTATGACAACCACTGGCAGAGTAATAGTTACAGAGAAATATCGCATTTCCGTAGTAATGAATATGACAGAGACAATCATAGAAACAGACAATTTGGCAACCAGAACTATTATTATCACGGGAGACAGAATAACTTCAGACGCAACAGTCCAGCGCACAGTTACGATTCAGGGTAAAATTCTCCACCACATGATCGACAAACAAGAAACTATGTAAACTACCGACAAAACAACAGACGTGAATTTCATCAGGACTGGCGGGTTTCTAACAGAACTGGGCCCTCTCGGCAAGGCGAATTTGTGGAAGTTAGGCCTCCTGATCTCAATAACGGCGCGCGCCAACAAAGAGGTAGCAGACAATGACTCGCACCGCATGCACCCGCGTGCGCCGGCTGGCTCGGAGAAAAATAACATAGACGCTAACCTTGAGAAAAATTCCAGTATTCTTTACCGACGTATACAACATAATTGCTTTGAAGTTGAAACTCTGCATACTAGGAAGAGTAAATTTTTACACCACATTTCACATGTAAAACCATTTATTGACAGATAATCTGCTTTTTAACTTAGTCTTTGCAATTTTCACTTCACGCTACTTGTACAATTTGTCACACTGAGAAACTGTTACCATGCAACAATGTTCAAAGTTAAATATCCAGTCAAGAACCCAGAGAACTTATTTAAACAGAAATTACGAATGCATTGTTATTGCAAACAGACGACACAGTGTTATTGTGTGTGTACATTCTTGCTTGTTAGTTGCACGATTACGTAACGACTATTAGGCTCACATACTTACAACATTTACCAGTACTGCTAATGAGATTTTAATGCTACATTTTGGTTTACTTGAAAATACATTTTGAATTAAAGTACTTTCTGAGAGATACCAGATGACACAGTGGTTAGTTTATGTGACAGCTACACGATTATATCACGACGCTACTAATGAATGACACAATTTACATTGTTGTTTTTGCGGAGTTTCTGTTTCATATCTGCACTGTTTTTCTGAATTCTTCTGGAAAGTAAAACATATTTAATAGTAACTTTTGTGGTATAGCTACAATGAGACAGCCTTTTCCGTAGCACAACAATACGTTACAGCACAGTACTTTCTTCATCACAACAATAAGCGTAATAACTAAGATATCTATACGCAAAGCATGTCACTTTTGTTTATCATGAGGTAAGTACATTGACTTCTGCAGAACTTAGCTTTCGGAGGACAATAACTACGACACTTCCACAGAGATTATCTTACAGCAAGACGCACATTTAGCGCTACAGGACACGTATTTGAGTGATTAATTTTGTACTTAAAACATTTATTTTTAAAAATTTTTGAATTACAAAGAAAGTTTTTCGTGATACATTTCATTCCATTGCTGTAATCTGTAACACCTGAGGGTATAATTACAATAACCCTCAGGGGGTTACACGCCTACTTTGTGAACCATGTGTTTGGCAAGCACAAGGAACCCTAGCTAATATGGTATTTGCTTATACAAATTTACACATCGGTACCATATTTCTCTAACACACAAATTACACAGCTATCTGATAATTTAACTGAGAGAGACAAACTTTTTTTACTACGTCCGTGACACATGTTTACGTAATTACACCGTTGGGTAACTTCACACTTATGAAATTTTATTCTGTCTGTACTGTGTGAACTTTCATATATTTTCGGAACCATTGTGATACTATGAGAGCTTTGAATGATGTATTTGGTATGGGATCATGATTTTTAAAGTACGTTTGAGGTAGATGACACTATTGACATGAGCAGAGAATTTTCTTTAGGTTTTGAAATTATTGCAGAAAGCTACGACGATTTTGAGATTTGACTGAGGTGTTATGATGTTATTTTTACGACGACGATGTGTATTATGCTGTTGAGGTATGTTTATGTCAATAAGATGATGCTACCATATATGAGGAATGTGATTACGTGTTTATATGTATATGAATAATGAAAGAAGTTAAGGACTCTTGACTTGTGAAAAAGGGTGTTGGAAACCGAGAATCGTACTTTAAGAGTTATGAAATGTGTGTGTAAATGCGTGAATGTATCACAATGCCGGCGAAAATTTTTTTGGACACTGTTATATTCATAGGATTTTGGTTTCTACACACTTGTGACGTAAATTTTCGACCTGTGAAATTTTCATATGAGACTGTCACTGTAGCGGAAACTGGTGTCGTAAATATTTCTGTAAGAAAATTAAGTGACCACCTGCACGTAATGCGTCGTGGGCACACAGCTGTGTCAAACACCTGGAGAACAAGCCATTAGGGTGTGCCTTTCCGGAAGCACAGGTAAAAAAAAAGAAAAAAGGCAGGCCTTTATCCTCGCCATTGACATTCCTTTAGAGAAAATATTGCAAATGCGACACCCTCATTACTTCCATTAACCTTGCTATTGACATTCCTTTGTAGAAAGCATCGCAAATATTACACGCTCATTACCTGAAAACATATGATTAGTCATACTTTGTGCTAATTACTGAAATGCTTATGAATTGATGGGAAATATTCATACATCTGCACACCTGATTATGACAAGTGTCTTTCTACGAGAGTTGAGAGCTACTGACTTACGAAATGCCACATGACTATTGAATGATATTTTTATGCTTTGGTTTGCGTAATTGATTATTTCATTTAATGTCTGGTTTCCAGCTGTGTTGCAGCATTGCTTTTATAAAATAAAATGCATTTGCTAATGTGAACACTTTCTGTCAACAGATCTATTAAATAATTATTTTATGATCCACATTCTTTAAAAAAGGAGCACTTGGAAAGGAAAGAACAATAAGAAGGAACTAGTAACAGTAACAAATAATTTTCTTTTCAAGTACATGGTAATATTTCTTTTTACAATAAGTTGTTGTGGTGCACCACTTTAATTACATAGACATTAAGATGTGAATAGACATTTCCCTTGTCTGCATTGTTGTTTTTACTGTAATATTTTTTCTGCTTGAGCTATGTCATGTTTAGGTATAAGTTGCTGCTGTTTGCCAGGCATAGTGTTATTGAATTTAACTTTGTATTACTCTGTTAAACTTTTCTTGTTGCAGCACATTGGCTCATAGTAGTTGTAATTTTGCATTTTATCTGTTAATTTAGATTTACTGCTGCTTGCTTTGCAAATTGGCATTTTTTGTCATTGCTGTTTGTGTTGATTTGTTGTATGCTGCTGCATTGCCTCATCCCTTAGTTTAGCATCTGAGCTCAGTAGATTTAAGTTAGCTTAAGAGGGGGTAGACTATATAAGAAACTAACTATGATGACTTGGAAGAAATGTATTGAGAAGCTATATGAAAATGGTTTGGGCAAAAAAAAAAAAAGGATACTGTACAGTGGAGAAAAACTATTTTTGACAGAGGATGTGAACAAAATACAGAAGGCAGGCTTAGATAGGACTTTTGGGAATAATGATGAATGAAGGGACATATCCAAGAAGAAAAGAAAGTTTTGTTTGCAAAATACTGCAATGAAACAAACCCTGTCCTTTCCTTTTGTGTTATCCCACTATGTGTTTGGGTACCCGTGTGTAATTATGTTCTTCCTGTCTTTATATGTTTATCTGATAAGACTTATGTTGTAGAATTTTTCTAATACTCCGCTACATGAACTATGATGAGGAATACTGTTATCCTCAAATATAATTTGCATTAATAATATGTTATTTACCTTGTAAAGATGCTTAGACATTATTTATTCTGTTTTGTTTTAATGCTAATGTGTAAAGTTGATGTTTCAAAAGTTATTCTGATCTTTTATGTATTTATTTATGTAATAATTCCTGTAACACTGATGTATATGTTAGTTCAATTCTTTTGTAAAGCCCATATTACTACAAATGTTATCTGTATTGTTATGTTTTTAATGATGTATTTTGTACCTTTGTAATTGTATTCTTACGTCATAAAATTGTAATTGACACCAGTTCATCATATTATTAACTTGTAAGCATTCATTTCACTGCACACTTTTCTGTTGGTCATACTATATGGACACTATGTGAGAAGTTGGGACTGTTAGTGTTTGCACGTGTGTTACTAAGTCAGCAAGGGACTGGATAACAGCATTGCTGGTTCTAAGGACAATTCCAAAAAACTTTGTGAGTGCACAAGTGGTGGTTCATGGACTTGCTATATTGTCCGCAAGACTCTTCGATGGTGATTGTGCACCTGCACAGTCACAACAGATGGCTGCTGGCCATCTCTACAAGGACTGCAGTGGGTCTACACCTTTGCTGACTCACCAATACCATTATTTCTACAAGGACTGCAGTGGGTCTGCTCTGTGATGACCTACCTACCAATCTTCTTCAAAATGCCGAATGACTCTGCTGTGGGTTTGCTCTGTTGTGGCCCATTACCTGTCAGCATGTCAAGAGTCAGCACTGTCTTTCCGTTGGAAGGACAACACTACTTCTTCAAGACTGCATGGAAATCCACTACTTCTGTGTGCAATTTCTTTTACTAATGAGAAACTGTAATTACTATTATGATGAATGATCAGGACTATCTTTATGGACTGTGAGAAAATTTTAGCTTTTGACCAACATTGTATCAATAAGTGTGTGCATTTTATATCTTTGTTACTGTCATTGTGAAAAATTTTTGTCAAATCTGTATTGGCCAGTGCCCAACACCATTTGTAAAAATTTTTTGTGGGGAGCATGGGGGCTATGTAAGTAGGCTGTTTATGTTTTCTTTATGTAAGTAGGCTGTTTATGTTCTTATATTGGTAACGCCGTCGCCACGTAGCGCTCTCTGTATGAAAATAAAATCACTGGCTGTGCTGTGTGCAGTCTGTGGCTAGTTTGCATTGTTGTCTGCCATTGTAGAGGGGTAGCTGGATGTTAACAGCGCGTAGCGTTGGGCAGTTGGAGGTGAGCCGCCAGCAGTGGTGGATGTGGGGAGAGAGATGGCGGAGTTTTGTAATTTGTCATGAACTGCTATATATATGATGATATTAAGGTAAATACAGTGTTTGTTCTCTATTAAAATCTTTCATTTGCTAACTATCCCTATCAGTAGTTAGTGCCTTCTGTAGTTTGAATCTTTTATTTAGCTGGCAATAGTGGCGCTCGCTGTATTGCAGTAGTACGAGTAACGAAGATTTTTGTGAGGTAAGTGATTTGTGAAAGGTATAGGTTAAAGTTACTCAGGGCCAATCTTTTGCAGGGATCTTTGATAGATTGCGTTGCGCTAAAAACATTGTGTGTCAGTTTAAGCACAGTCTTGTATAATTTGTTCTAAGGGGACGTATCAATTTGCCTTGAGTCGGCCGTCTAAGCATTCGACATATTACGTCACGCATAGCCGTGGGACGGAGTCAAATTGGTTTGGCAGACCAGCAAACGGGCTCACCTGCACACTGTAATCCACCGGGGTTTCAGAGGCTCATAGGGAAGTATCTGCATTCTGAAGTAGCCGAACACAAGAACGCGTACTTGCATTTTTCGGGCGCGCGCCGTTAATATCAGATTGCTGCCGTCCATGACTTCAGTCGTCGAACGCATCATGGTGTGCCGACCTGACCAGCAGAAGGGTAAGGTATTCACTGCTACGGCGTAGGGCTTCAATATATGTTTCTCAGGACCCTGTTCTTTCAAACCACTTTTCTTTTTTTGGAATAGTAGACTGTAGATGCTTGATTGTGGGGTAGTTTTTGTGCCATACCCCGAATTCAAGTGTATGAAGTCAGATAGACCGATTAGCGTTCTGGTTAGTGTCGTGTGTCGATCCCGGGCTGATCACTTTGTCCACCATAGACACCAAATTAGTGTAACCGTTTGTCAAATGAAAATGTCTGTGTGACGTTTCTTTAGAGTTTTTTTTGTCTTGTGATGTTAAGAATGAGTGAATCTATTGTCATTTATGTCTCAATTTCTCCCTGTGTTCTGATTGACACTACCTTTTCCATTTTTATTAAAGTCCTGATTATAAAAGAAAGTAGCAAGATTGCAGCCCGAAGGGCACTTAATTGTGTTAGTACGAGGGCGTGCTGGAAAGAAGGGCCACCAAATTTTTACGGAAAAGTTTTTATATAAATCTAACGTTTTTAACATTCTATATCTTTATTCTTCAAGTCTACAGCTTTCTGCCGCTAGAGGGTTCGGAACTGTGACATGTAACATGGCGGTGTGTAACGTAACTATCGAGGTTTGTGCAGTAATTTAATTTTGAACTCGAAGAGTTCGTTCACACATGGAGCACCCTATGCTTCAACATAAAAATGCCAGTCCACACACAAACGTTGCGATATTTGCAACAATCCTATGCCTTGGGCTCACTGTCGTCAATCATCCTCCACACAGTCCCAACTTGGCCCATCCGATTTTCATCGGATTAAAAAACTTATAGAGCACCTTCGACGACGTCATTTTGACAGTGCCAAAGCGGTGCAAGCAAAGGTGAGGTCGTGGCCCAGCAACAAAGTCAAACATTCGATAGTGACAGTATCAACAAACTGGTCTCTCAGGGGGAGAAATGTGTTCGTTGCCTGGGTGGTTATGCTGAGAAATAAACACAGAGAGATGAGGAGTAAAGGTGTAGGATGTTAATAAATTTTGTTTCGTTTAAAAAGCCTTATCAGTTATCATGGAGGAATTACTTTTCAGCCCAGTTTTTATAGATGCATTTACAACTGAAACTAAAACAGTTATGTTATTAGTTTCATTATATAATAATTACCTTCTTGCGCAAATGTGAAACAGGAAAAGCTTGTACACTTATTTCTGTAGCACAGGTTTATAAATAACATACGATAAAATTATCTCCACTACATTATACTCGTATTCTAAGTTAGTCAGCCTAATTATATCACGTGCCTAGTAGATGGGGCACTAGAAGCTATATAGATTCTTCAAGTAGATATAAACCAGACCCGGTATTCATTCTTGAAACGGACCACGAGGTTACGGGTCTTGTATCTAGCCCTCGCGCAACGAAATCAGACGTACTAGCACACATGAAATTACATGGGTTATTAAGCCCCTGGCCCAGATGCCTTTTAGAACCATGTCCTCCAGGAAATCGCGAGCAAAGCGATAGAAAACCTAACACTCATTACGAAAGGAAATGACTGCTAGTGGTACAGGGTACCCTTCGTCGTGCACCGTGCGGTTGCTTGCGGAGTATCTATGTGGATGTGGACGTCGAGTACCATGCTGAGAGTGCCATCCCGAACGGGAAAGCGTGTCGGTCCCCGGCACGAATTCGCCCAGTGGATTAGTGTCGAGGTCCGATGTGCTGGCCAGTCTGTGGATGGTTTTTAAGGCGATTTTCCATGTACCTCGGCAAATGCAGGCTGGTTCCCCTTATTCCAGAAATGTTCAAATCTGTGTGAATTCCTAAGGGACCATACTGCTTAGGTCATCAGTCCCTAGACTTACACACTACGTAAACTCACTTATTCTAAGAACAACACAGAGACCCATGCCCGAGGGAGAACTCGAACCTCCGGCGGGAGGGGCCGTCTTGTTCCACCACAGTTACACTATGTGGGCGATTGCTGCGCAAACACTGCCTCCACGTACGCGTACACCATCATTACTCTACCATGCAAATCCTTTAAATACTAGGGGTTACATTCGACTGGTATGAGACGTTCCCGGGGGAGGGCGGGGGGTGTCCGTTGGGGGCCGAACAGCACAATAACCCTGGGTTCGGTGTGGGGGCGGCGGTGGGGTGGGTGGATTGCTGTGGCCTGTTGTGGGGTTGTGAACCACCGAGGGCTACGGCGGGACGAAGTCTTTCCGTCGTTTCTAGGTCCCTCGTTCAATACACACACACACACACACACACACACACACACACACACACCATCCTAAGACATCAACAACACTTCCTTGCGTCCAGGAAGGCGACCAAAGTAATGATTTAAGGAAGCCAGAGAAAGACCACTCCCACCCACAAAATTACCGACTCAACAGCTTTCTGTGCTCGCCGAGGGAGATTGTCGAGAAGGGAGTCCTAAAACGACTCACTAGGCACTGCATCAACAACAACACCCTGAGACCGGAGCAATTCGGCTTCGGGAATTACCCCTCCACAACAGAACAACGCCTTCGCGTCGTTGAACATGTAACAGATGGCTACAGTTCCAACAAAACAACAAGGGCTGTGTTCCTAGACATCGAAAAGGCTTTCGGTCGTGTATGGCACGACGCAGTCCCCCTGCCAACCGGGGCAAAAACTTGATAGTGCCCCCCCCCCCCCCCCCCCGATAATCCCACCCGAGCGTTTCAGATAGAACGTCAACAATTGAAAAAAAAAAAGATTTTTCGAAAATATTTTGATTTTATTGCTCACGTCTTTGTGCAGGGTTTGATATATAAAACATATATGTTCAAAAAATGTAACATATGTTATTTCGTCAAACTGCAGTGCCATGCCTCTTCACACAGGATTCTGCTATCGCACGTCACTGCATATCGCTCTGTGGAATTCAAACGTGTATATTTTGTAATGGAAGGCATCACATCTACATTCATGGCAGTGGAAATTAAAATATCCTATGGTGCCTCTCCTATTCGCAGTCGACTGATTTGATATCCTACCCCCTTTATAAAAACTCACAATTAAATAAGTGTGGTATTATTTGTGACCGGGAGAACAAGAACTCTTCCGAAAATTTGCACTCTTTATTGCCTATTAACTAATAACTGTCTCTTTTGTGTGGCATAAAATAAAATATAGGAAACAAAACCAGTAAAGACGAAAGACAAGCAAGACAGTACACATTTCTTCAATCCTTAGGTCCCAGCATTTTTTCTCTCTAATCATGCGACAGCTTTGCACGGCGTGCATTCATTTCTGCTAAAGAATCTATTACGTCATCGAAGTGCGTCAAACGTTTTGCTACATGAAAAATCAAATTGTCATTGTCTAATACTGAAAACGCTGTTACTACAAATAGTACCTAAGAGTGGTGTGATTTATCTATTTGATCACGTATATTTTGTCCCTGTCTGCTAGACTAAGCGAGACTGCTCTGACACAAATGTTTTTTTTATGTACGTCATTTACATAAACAACATGACAGAATATAATTCACGAAGTACCAGTCTCAAAAGCCTATAAGACCTATTACAAGCAAAAAGTTTCATGTTAAGAAATAGTTTCACATTTCACTAATATGCTTCAGTTTCTCAAGCATCAGATCTAAAAGTATTAATAGTACGAAATTTCTATAGAAATTTGAAATCATCATATTCTTCCATATAATTTGTGTGATGTCTCCGTTTCTTCTCCCTCCTCGTTCTAACAATCAATCTTGTCATGACTAATTCAGTAACTATTCCTGCCATTGTCAAAATCTATTGTCCAGTTAACTTCATTAACCCTGTCAGACTCACCGGTTTAGTTATCCCGAATTTATTCTCCAGTTAGGCATTATTGCGTGTTCGTACAACGCGTTTTCCGCGCTATTCCGAGAATAGAACTTACGCGTCTGTTAACTGGAAAATGTACAACTGGCCCTTAGCAGTATAGCGATCTGACCAAACGTTTTGTGTCAAAATTTCATTTTCTTGGATACACCCAGAAGCTAATATGTAATCTTTCTTGCTTGTTATTCCTGTTAGTCGTTTATTTCTACTCTGATAGTCTGAATCTATGGATATCGCTAATAATTATAACAACACTTATGAGTCGCACACCCAATCAACTACATAAACAACAGCGATTAGTATTCACCCTTTCAGGTTTGTTCGGCTCAGCTCGTACAGCCTCGTCCCCTTTTGCCTGCGGAAATGTCTAGTTTATATCTAGATGCAACGGAGATTCCCTTGGCATAGGCATCACGTACACTATGCATGCATTCAAAATTCAAGTTATGATTCGTTCAGAAATTAATTGAGAATGTGTTAAAAATGTTCAGAAACCAACAGGGATGCGTTTTAAAATCACATGAATAAGCGATAGACCAACGCGTGCCGAAAGCTAGGAGCTTTATGAAACAAGATTTTTTTCTTCAAGAATATGAATTTGGCGCCTCCTGAAACTGACGCCCGGGGCAGATGCCTCAGTTTGCCCCGCAGTCCCTAGATCCGCGCCTGGCACAACGACCTCATTCGCAGGCCCAGCGACTCTTGTTTCCCTGTCGGACTCTTACTTTTCAGACGCTTGTACCTCACCAACAGAAGCATCAACACCAATATTTAGGGCAAACACTCAACAAGGCCCGGTATACAAGATGGAGTACCTTCAGGGCAGCATCCTGGCGCGCCTCTTGTTTAACCTCTACATTAATGATATCTCAACTACACAAAACGCGGATGAAACCGTAATCCTAGCGCAAAACTGGAGGCCATCGAACATCAACTCACGACTACAGGCAGCACAAAACTGTAATGCCGAGCCTTGGTTGGAACTGTGGTGTAATAAGGTAAACGTGGACAAATGCGAAGCTGTTCTGTTTACCCGTAGACCGAAGCAACTACGCAAACACCAACACTAGAGACAAATAACACTACAGTCGCAAAGGCAAAGGACACTGAACAGGCGGGTGTAGATATTCGAGCACATGACAGTGATTAGACCTCTTACGACGTACACAGCCCCAGTGTGGGGTTAGCAGCTCCAACAAGCCTATGACGCCTACAGGTTGTAT
This sequence comes from Schistocerca cancellata, assembly GCF_023864275.1. NCBI lineage: Eukaryota > Metazoa > Arthropoda > Insecta > Orthoptera > Acrididae > Schistocerca > Schistocerca cancellata. The sequence continues at coordinate 195,755,482 of NC_064629.1, read as the reverse complement.
GGAACAAGGCACTACGAATCATAAGCAGTGCTGCACGATACACACGCACAGTGGAGCTCGACAATAAATATCGCCTCGAGACTCTATCAGAGTCAGTAAACTCTCCACACGTCTGCACAGGAACTCAAGAAACGCGTAAAATCCCTTCATCCTGCGTCTGAAGATCTACGATGACAGCCACGCGAGATTAGCTGAGGGGTCTTAGGCGCTGCAGTCCTGGACTGTGTGGCTGGTCCCAGCGGAGGTTCGAGTCCTCCCTCGGGCATGGGTGTGTGTGTTTGTCCTTAGGATAATTTAGTTTAAGTAGTGTGTAAGCTTGGGGACTGATGACCTTAGCAGTTAAGTCCCATGAGATTTCACACACATTTGATTTTTTTGGACCATAGCAACAACAAGGTAAGAAAAATACAAGCAGAAAATGAAGCTGAATCCAACACAAAATTCTGTGTAATAACGATTAGATTCGAACTTATAGGGAATATCCTAAATGTTTTCGGAGGGTAAAAGTGTTGTGGGTTGGCAGGAGAGCCAACACCGGATATTAGAGGAAGCCGAAAGGCACGCGTTTTAGCTCACGCAGGCTGGCGTGAGGTCTGGAACAGGACAAGGAAATTAGACTTTAGAAAAACGGACGTAGCTGGTGGAATACTTAACTTTAATCCATTAATGATGAGCGTCGCTCTTGACGGTACATGATTACAGTATCAATAGTAACTGGTAATGGCGCCTTGCTAGGTCGTAGCAGATGACGTAGCTGAAGGCTATGCTAACTATCGTCTCGGCAAATGAGAGCGTATTTTGTCAGTGAACCATCGCTAGCAAAGTCAGTTGTACAACTGGGCGAGTGCTAGGAAGTCTCTCTAGACCTGCCGTGTGGCGGCGCTCGGTCTACAATCACTGATAGTGGCGACACACGGGTCCGACGTATACTAACGGACCGCGGCCGATTTAAAGTCTACCACCTAGCAAGTGTGGTGCCTGGCGGTGACACCACATTCCTCCCCCGCAAATCGGCGCACGGTTGTGGCATAAGGCTTCCACCCGCCGTGGGGAGGACCCCATGCTGACGTATGCAACGAGGTGGGGAGCCTAACAACAGACGAAGCTGTGCCACCCGCACCCTGCCATTCGGACCGCGGGGAGCTAGGAAACGCCTGAAAACCTGCTCCAGGGTGCACGCCAAAATGCGGTGTATGCGCCCGCAGAGAGTCAGGAGGGGCCGAAGGGTCAACCTCCATCGGGCGGGGGCACCCGATGGGCGAAGACGACATATGGTCCAGAGCAGGCAAGAGTTCCATGTCGGAGAACAACTGGTCACGGGAAGCGATCGGCGGCGAGTGACCCAGGGGGGCGCCCGGCGGTTGCAGCGACGCGTCCACAGCGGGCGTCGCCGGCGGGAGAACAGGCGGCGGCGGCGGCGCGTCGCCATGGGGCAAAATGAAAGGCACAGTCTGGTTCACTGATAGGACCTGATTTACTATAGACAAGTTAAACAACTGAAATAAATCGAAACCAAACAAGTTCACTGCAGAAGAAGAACTAAGGACGTAGGTTGCAAGAAGGCTGTACTGCTCTAACACAGGGAGCTCGTGACCTGAATAGGTAGTTAACTTAACAGTTGCAGCACGCAATGGAGGGGTGCCCAGCAGTTTGTAAGTGCCTTGATTGATCAGTGAAACTGCGGCCCCGGTATCGAGCTGGAATGGTATCACTTTGCCGTTAATGTCCAAGTCCACAAAAAGTTTATTGTCCTGCTGACGACAAGAGCGACTGTCTCGTGCAACGTGAACTGTTACTGGTACAAAATCACTTACAACTTGACTGGAGTTCCTGCGATGTCGACGCACACTATTTGTGGGACGAACACAGTCACTGTTAGAGAGAGTGGCACTGGGTGGAGTGGCATGAACTACATGAATTTCCATGGGCGATATTTCGTGAGCCTGAGTATCCTTGATTCGATTCCAATTCCGGTGCGAAGCAAAGGACCTGGAATGGTTTTGAGCTTCCGATCTGAGCTTTTTCTGGCAAACACCTTGAACATGTCCTTTTTTATTACAGTAAAAGCAAATAGCTTGGCGTGACGGGCAATTCTCATGCAAATGTCTAGTAGCACACCGCGGGCATGATTTTAGCACTGCATTTGCTTGCCGGCGCGGTACACGAGGCTGAGAGCCTGGCGGCGGCGGCGCGGTCGGGCGCGAGGACTGTTTACTGTTCAGTGCAGCTCGCCCGGCGGGCCGGTTAACCTGACACATGGGTGGCGACGTTTCAAACGATTCCTGAGCAAAGTCAAGTGTGTCCTGCCGATCCAATATGTCCATCACTTGTTGAAGGGAGGGACTGACTAGTTTCAAAATCTATTCCCGTATACGAACATCAGAAACGTTCTGTGCAATTGCATCATGTACCATAGTATCTAAATAAGGGAGTCCACATTGACACTCAAAAGCACAATCCCTAGTAAGGCTTTGCAAGGTTGCAACTCACTCCCAATTACTCTGACCTGCCGTACGTTTTGTACGAAAGAAGGTATACCGTTTGGCAACTACTTTGACTGATTCTTTGAAATATGCATCTAATGCAGACAAAATTTCTTCGTAGGACAGAGTTGCTACGTCGCGTCGGGGAAATAATTTGACTATCACAAGGTACGTGTGCACCCCTACAGAGGACAATAAAAAAGGCTGCCACTCGTTACCTTGAATTCTGTAGGTGGCGAGATGGAATCCAAATTGGCATGACCACTCCGTCCAGCTTTCCAGTGCAGCATCAAAAGGACGAAAAGTTGGTGCAACAGCGTGTTGTGGCTGCGTTAGCGGTGAAGCGGCGGTTGCCGGATCGTTTTGCATTGCACGTTGACCCTGGACGAGCTGTCCAAGGGCATCCAGTAAGGCCTGCGTCTTCTGATTCTGTAAGCGATAAAATTCGGACAGTACATCTGGAGATGGTTGCGAAGCCATTACACAAGTAAATCAGGGCAGTATAGTTACGAACGCTGTGTTGCCTCGTCGCCAATGTTGTGGGTTGGCAGGAGAGCCAACACCGGGTATTAGAGGAAGCCGAAAGGCACGCGTTTTAGCTCACACAGGCTGGCGTGAGGTCTGGAACAGGACAAGGAAATTAGACTTAAGAAAAACGGACGTGGCTGGTGGAATACTTAACTTTAATCCACTAATGATGAGCGTCGCTCTTGACGGTACATGATTACAGTATCAATAGTAACTGGTAATGGCGCCTTGCTAGGTCATAGCAAATGACGTAGCTGAAGGCTATACTAACTATCGTCTCGGCAAATGAGAGCATATTTTGTCAGTGAACCATCGCTAGCAAAGTCAGTTGTACAACTGGGCGAGTGCTAAGAAGTCTCTCTAGACCTGCCGTGTGGCTACGCTCGGTCTACAATCACTGATAGTGGCGACACGCGGGTCCGACGTATACTAACGGACCGCGGCCGATTAAAAGTCTACCACCTAGCAAGTGTGGTGTCTGGCGGTGACACCACAAGAAGCACTCAAGGAGCTCAGATATACACACAGAAAATCAGTTACTTTAAAACACTGCAGCGTTTGTTCAGCAATGATATTGGTATAAACCGTACAAACGTTTGGTATCAACAAGAAACAACCTCCAGGTGTCTGTAGAAGGAAACCTCAACTGATACCCACAGAAAATCTGTGAAACACAGATACACGTCAACAAGGAATAAAGACACGTGCGGTTCTAGGCGCTACAGTCTGGAGCCGAGCGACCGCTACGGTCGCAGGTTCGAATCCTGCCTCGGGCATGGATGTGTGTGATGTCCTTAGGTTAGTTAGGTTTAATTACTTCTAAGTTCTAGGCGACTGATGACCTCAGAAGTTAAGTCGCATAGTGCTCAGAGCCATTTGAACCAATAAAGACACGAAAGTACAAAAGAGAAGCATCTGCAAACCTTAAAATAAAATCCAAAATATTAAAGTGAAACCAAAAGAAATTATAAGTTAGCTTAGCGTTTGAAACAATGTTCGTAAACATACAGCTACTAAAGAGTGCGGTCCGCAGCTCGTGGTCGTGCTTTAGCGTTTTCGCTTCCCACGCCCGGGTTCCCGGGTTCGATTCCCGGCGGGGTCAGGGATTTTCTCTGCCTCGTGACGACTGGGTGTTGTGTGATGTCCTAAGTTAGGTTTAAGTAGTTCTAAGTTCTAGGGGAATGATGACCATAGATATTAAGTCCAATAGTGCTCAGAGCCATTTTTGAAAGAATGCGATGAAAATAACTGACTCCTTCGTTTCACTCCATACTAATCGCTTTCCATCCATTCATTACAAACTAAAAGCCAATCATCTGTGAAATCAGAATTATGTGCTCTAAAAGACACACACTTACGATATGAAACAACAGAAACGGTAGACACACAAACGTACACTATGTCATCAAAAGTATACGGACACCCACAAAAACATACGTTTTTCATATTAGGTCCATTGTGCTGCCACCTACTGCCAGGTACTCCATATCAGCGACCTCAGTAGTCATTAGACGTCGTGAGAGAGTAGAATTGGGCCCTCCGCGGAACTCACGGTCTTCGAAAATCGTCAGTTGATTCGGTGTCACTTGTGTCATACGTCTACACGCAAGATTAACACACTCCTAAACATCTCTAGGTCCACTGTTTCCAATGTGATAGTGAAATGGAAACGTGAAGGGAAACGTACAGCACAAAAGCGCACAGGCCGACATCGTCTGTTGACTGACAGAGACCGTCGACAGTTGAAGAGGTTCGTAATGTGTATTAGGCACACATCTATCCAGATCATCAGACAGGAATTCCAAACTGCATCAGGATCTACTGCAAGTATTCTGACAGTTAGGCCGGGGGTGACAAAAGTTTGATTTCTTGGTCGAGCGGCTGCTCCTATGCCACACATCACGCTGATAAATGCCAAACGACGGCTCGCTTGGTGTAAGGAGCGCAAATGTTGGACGATTGAAAGGTGGAAAAACGTTGTGAGGAATGACGAATCATGGTGCACAATGTGGCGATCCGATGGCTGGGTGTAGGTATGGCGAATGCCCTGTGAACGTCATCTGCCAGCGTGTGTAGTGCCAACAGTAAAATTCGGAGGCGGTGGTATTGCAGTGTGGTCGTGTTTTTCATGGAGTGGGCTTGCACCCCTTGTTGTTTTCCGTGGAACTATCACAGCACCTTGCTTCCCACTGCTGAAGAACAATTCGGAATGGTGTTTGCATTTTTCAACACGATCGAGCACCTGTTCGTAATGCAAGGCCTGTGGGGTTGTGGTTACACGACAATAACATCCCTTTAATGGACTGGACTACACATAGTCCTGACCTGAATCCTATAAAACACCTTTGGTATGTTTTGGAACGACAACTTCGTGCCAGGCCTCACCGACTGACATCGATACCTCTCCTTGGTGCAGCACTCCATGAAGAATGGGCTGCCATTTCCCAATAAACCTTCCAGCACCTGATTGAATGCATGCCTGTGAGAATGGAAGCTGTCATCAGGGCTAAGGTTGGGCCAACACCATATTGAATTCCAACATTACCGATTGAGGGCGCCACGAACTTGTAAGTCATTTTGTAACTTCCCCCTCACTTATCGACCTTAATGACAGTGAAAAATTAAACCGCGTGTACCTAATGGATGTTTTGGAAAAGCAATCGTCACCGAAGTTAATTTGTCGGTAAAGAGGGAGGAAAGGGTTACATCTAAATGAAAGGAAAAATGCTAATGAAACTGGTGGAAATTAATTTTGAAAAAGGGTAAAGTTAATAAAGAAAGTAAATGTGCGGCCGTTACGTTAACAATTAACTAGCGGTAATTAGATATAGAGATTTGGGGGAAATTACGGTCGCCAGTCCTAAGGACAATTACTATAGTAACTGAACAAGAAAGGTCATTACACATATAATTAGCACTAGAAGCGTGGCAACTGAAGGTTGACACGTGTAGTGCGAAAACTGAAAGTTTGTCATAAGTAATAAATTTCGCTACACTCTGACTTAATTTAGCAAAAGGATTAATAAAACCGGAAAATCGAAAGTTAATTTAGTGACTGAAGTTAATAGTGAGCTTTCTTTCTGAAGCACATCGAAATTCAGTAAAATATGGTTAGTCTTGGACTACCTCAACAATCATTTCAAAAGCTACTTGAATCTACGCAATTTAGAAACAAGAGATTTAACTTTGAACTTGAATTAAATGATTCTGAACAATTAACAATAGTAAAATTTAGTACGTACCAAGCTGAGCTGCAGTCACAGGTAAGCTAAAATACGGTAACCAAACTCGCACTCTTAATTTGTGCTTGTGTAATCTGAATATTGTAGCCAGCTATGAATACCTTAACTGAACTTTGAAATTAAAGGAGTGAAATAGAATAATGTTACTTTAATGCTGGCGTTTGAATTTCAACGACACTCGGGTTCATTCCGGAAAAGGAAGGGACCCTGCTTGGTAATGCAATTGGGACAATGAGCAACAAAGGTTCATGCTGCGTTGCTGTAATTTTGTGATTTGAACAGTTTTAAAAGCTGAGGTCTGCCATACAGTTCTAAAACTGTACGTGCGTCCAGTCTTCCTTGTTGGTTGATTGAAGGTTTGAAGCCGTCGATCGAGGAGGTGTCGACAGTCACTCATTGTCGGCCGTCGCTGTTGCAGAAGCTGGATGTTGGCGCGTCTTCTGCTCGACACGGTCACCAGACGAAACGGCCTTTGATGTGCGCTGGCTAATGCTTCCCATCCGCGACACCATGTCAGAAACTATCATCGCAAGTCGAGGGCAATTACATGCTGCCAAACCCCGAAAGCGCGGCAACTCGCGGGAGCTTCACACAACACACCTGCTCCACTGCACCACCCCAGCCAGACCCCCACTGCTCAGCCCGCGCTCCACGAGGCAGAGTTAACAGTACCAAAGATCCCACACACTTTGATTCTTCACACGACCTATCGATGTAATCGTTCGATAGCAGTTTTCCCTAGGCAAGACACAGCGTAAAAATACAGATAATATTTACAAAACAACCAATTATACATCGACATAAATGCTTAAATATACAAATAGTTAAACAATTACAATATATAAAGACACAGAAATGTCATATCTTGAGGTAACAAAACAAGGAAAAAATTATACACTCCTGGAAATTGGAATAAGAACACCGTGAATTCATTGTCCCAGGAAGGGGAAACTTTATTCAGACATTCCTGGGGTCAGATACATCACATGACCACACTGACAGAACCACAGGCACATAGACACAGGCAACAGAGCATGCATCTCTACATCCAGCATCTCTACGATCGTCTCCCATGGAGACGTAGTCCTGTGGAACGGCTTGCCATGCCATTTCCACCTGGCGCCTCAGTTGGACCAGCGTTCGTGCTGGACGTGCAGACCGTGTGAGACGACGCTTCATCCAGTCCCAAACATGCTCAATGGGAGACAGATCCGGAGATCTTACTGGCCAGGGTAGTTGACTTACACCTTCTAGAGCACGTTGGGTGGCACGGGATACATGCGGACGTGCATTGTCCTGTTGGAACAGCAAGTTCCCTTGCCGGTCTAGGAATGGTAGAACGATGGGTTCGATGACGGTTTGGATGTACCGTGCACTATTCAGTCCCCCCTCGACGATCACCAGTGGTGTACGGCCAGTGTAGGAGATCGCTCCCCACACCATGATGCCGGGTGTTGGCCCTGTGTGCCTCGGTCGTATGCAGTCCTGATTGTGGCGCTCACCTGCACGGCGCCAAACACGCATATGACCATCATTGGCACCAAGGCAGAAGCGACTCTCATCGCTGAAGACGACACGTCTCCATTCGTCCCTCCATTCACGCCTGTCGCGACACCACTGGAGGCGGGCTGCACGATGTTGGGGCGTGAGCGGAAGGCGGCATAACGGTGTGCGGGACCGCAGCCCAGCTTCATGGAGACGGTTGCGAATGGTCCTCGCCGATACCCCAGGAGCAACAGTGTTCCTAATTTGCTGGGAAGTGGCGGTGCGGTCCCCTACGGCACTGCGTAGGATCCTACGGTCTTGGCGTGCATCCGTGCGTCGCTGCGGTCCGGTCCCAGGTCGACGGGCACGTGCACCATCCGCCGACCACTGGCGACAACATCGATGTACTGTGGCGACCTCACGCCCCACGTGTTGAGCAATTCGGCGGTACGTCCACCCGGCCTCCCGCATGCCCACTATACGCCCTCGCTCAAAGTCCGTCAACTGCACATACGGTTCACGTCCACGCTGTCGCGGCATGCTACCAGTGTTAAAGACTGCGATGGAGCTCCGTATGCCACGGCAAACTGGCTGACACCGACGGCGGCGGTGCACAAATGCTGCGCAGCTAGCGCCATTCGACGGCCAACACCGCGGTTCCTGGTGTGTCCGCTGTGCCGTGCGTGTGATCATTGCTTGTACAGCCCTCTCGCAGTGTCCGGAGCAAGTATGGTGGGTCTGACACAACGGTGTCAATGTGTTCTTTTTTCCATTTCCAGGAGTGTAGTACCATAGATGGAAATAGGAGGATATGCATTTCCGGCGTTACAATTTTCAGCAAGGTGTTCGGATACTTTTAATCGCATAGTGTAGTAGCAACTCTCTGACTATTTCCTCAAAATCATTTGGCAAGGTTCTTAAACTGTGAAATGGTGCTCAATTATTTCACATACGTGAGTCTTGCAAAAACTTTTCTTCACATATTCCTGCATCTTCGTAGATTTATTTCTCTGTACAGTACTTTGGTTCTGATTTTTCTGTGTAACTGATTTCATGTCTTCAGTCCTCACCACGTTTCTTCACTTCCCTATCCCTGATATCCGTGTCTGATCGACATGACTGTGTCCAGAAGCTGGAGGAAAAAGGAAGGAATTACTTCACTATCATTAAATCAGACAACCAGTTTGTGGAAACAGAGGGACAAAACGTCGAAATTGTACGTGTATATTTCCATATTAGGATTTCTTGCTTCAATTCTTAATAAGGTAACCTTAAAGGATCACTTCGTGTTTATTTGTCTGTCTGTCTGTCCGTCTGACTGTTGAAAACTGTTTTTCTCAGGCTCAGAAACAGGTAGACGTATCAGGCTGGAATTCATGTCGAATATTAAGGTCTATAGTGCCTTGGCGTTGTAATAAATGAGATCTTCAGTGCAGTTAAAAGGCACGGCCATTTATGTCACTTAATTTTATTCTTGCAGACTCACTCATCAAAACCTATAGAGTACTTCCCGTTGCCCTAGAATCATGAAATATGGTAAGACGCAAGGTTTCGCGGTGCAAGTAAAGGCCGGCCGGTGTGGCCGTGCGGTTCTAAGCGCGTCAGTTTGACTACTACGGTCGCAGGTTCGAATCCTGCCTCGGGCATGGATGTGTGTGATGTCCTTAGGTTAGTTAGGTTTAAGTAGTTCTAAGTTCTAGGGGACTGATGACCTCAGTAGTTTAGTCCCATAGTGCTCAGAGCCATTTGAACCATTTTTTGCAAGTCAAGGAAAAAATTTGGAAATTGATATTGTCCAACAACATCACACGAAAAAATATTTTTTTGTCATTTATTTTTCCTCTGCCTTCTATTATGACCCCTTTTCCTCAGGAGTGTACACGTATATCTTGCTTGTATCGATATTGACAAAAGCCAAAAATCGTCGAGATTCGTGATGGTGGTTCAAATGGCTATAAGCACTATGGGACTTGACATCTGAGGTCATCAGTCCCCTAGACTTAGAACTACTTAAACCTAATTAACCTAAGGACATCACACACATCCATGCCTGGGGCAGGATTCGAACCTGCGACCGTAGCACCAGCGCGGTTCCAGACTGAAGCGTCTAGAACCGCTCGGCCACCACAGCCGGCTCTTGATGGTGGAAGAACTATTTATGTACATAATGAAGTTCGTACGGGACTCTCCGTGCATGAGTTTTCTTCGAATATACCCGGATTTTAATAAAATAATTAGAATCAACCACTAACACAACGTTTATGAGCTAATCTGAATTAGGTTAGTATACACAGGATATTAAAGGATTTTATAGCTATTCAGTTTACTCACTGGCGAATTACTGGTCTTCGTAAGTGGATGTTTAAAGTACATTATGTGATTTAAAGTATCCGGACACCCCCAGGGACATTCGTTTTTCGTATTAGGTGCATTGTGCTGCCACCTACTGCCAGGTACTCCATATCAGCGACCTCAGTAGTCATTAGACATTGTGAGAGAGTAGAATGGGTCGCTCCACGGGACTCACTGTCTTAGAACGTAGTCAGGTGATTGGGTGTCACTTGTGTCATACGTCTGTACGCGAGATTGCCACACCCCTAAACATCCCTAGCTCCACTGTTTCCGATGTAATAGTGAAGTGGAAATGTGAAGGGACACGTACAGCGCAAAAGCGTATAGGTCGACCTCGTCTGTTTGACAGAAACCGCCAACAGTTGAAGAGTGTCGTAACGTGTAATAGGCAGACATCTATCCAGACCATCACACAGGAATTCCACTGAAAGTATTATGACAGTTAGGCTGGAGGTGAGAAAACTTGGATTTCATGGTCGAGCGGCTGCTCATATGCCACGCATCACGCCGGTAAATGAGAAACAACGACTCGCTTGGTGCAAGCAGCGTAAATGGACGATTGAACGACATCTGCCAGCGTGTGTAGTGCCAACAGTAAAATTCTGAGGCGGTGGTGTTATGGAGTGGTCGTAATTTTCATGAAGGGGGCTTGCACCCCTTGTTGTTTTGCGTGGCACTACCATAGCACAATCGTACATTAATGTTTTAAGCATCTTCTTGCTTCCCACTGTTGAAGAACAATTCAGGGATGGCGATTGCATCTTCCAAAAGGATGAAGCACCTGTTCATAATGCACGGCCTGTGGTGGAGTGGTTCCACGACATAAACATCCCTGTAATGGACAGGCCCGCTCAGAGTCCTGATCTAAATCCTTTAGATTACCTTTCGGATGTTTTGGAACGCCGACTTTATGCCTGGTTCACCGACCAACATCGATAACTCTCCTCAGTGCAGCACTCTGTGAAGAATGGGCTGCCATTCCCCAAGAAACCTTTCAGCATCTGATGGAACGTATGCCTGCGACAGTGGAAGCTGTCATTAACACTAAGGTTGGACCAACCCCATACTGAACTCCAGCGTTACTGATGGAGGGAGCCACGAAATTGTAAGTCTTTTCCGCCAGGTGTTTGGATACTTTTTATCACATAGTGTATCTTGAAACTCAAGCAATTTCAGACAGAAGAGAACGGCGGCTTCGCGAGTGAGGAAAAAAGAACAGCACCAAACGTAGAACGTCATTTGACGCAACATCACTTTTACATTAAAAATTGGTGCATAATGTGTACCCAGGAATCATTCTTTGTTGTCACGTGGATTCGATAATGTATGTTTTGAATAATTATTCATGTACCAAAGAACATGGAGCGATCCGAACAAATACGCCGTTTTATTCTATTACAAAAAGTTTGTTTCTTATTCTCATTCTAGGTGTAACGAGGGAAACGGAGAGTGCTGCCTAAATTTTAAAATATTGTCAGCCAACTGACTGCAAAATACGTAATAGATAACTGCACTTATATCGTGAGAAACTCGACTAACGTTTGTACTACATAGTGTCGCAGCTACAAGTTCTCAAAATAAAAACCTGGTTGGAAATTTAACGGCTGTATCGAGATTTCTATACGAAATCAGATGTATAGCCAGATATAAAAAAAGCATTAATTGAAATATCAGTAACTTTTAGGCCAAATAGTTTATTTTCTAGTAAATACAGCGTCATAATTGACTAATGCTGTAATTAATTAAACGTAAAGATCGATCAATATATTTAGATTAACGAAGTATCCTGTCTCTTTTAAACTGCACCAAGACTCAGTCGGGTGAAACACAAACTATACCCAGGTGTGGCAGAGTGCGTAGAATTAATAACGAAAGTATAACACCGTTTCGTTTGTAGAAAACTTAAGTGTTCGGACAATATCCAAATGGCGGATAAGTGATTTTAGCTACACGAGGAAAAACAAAAGCTTGTATTTTATTGTAACTCAGTAGCTTCCTCACCTTCAACCTTCAGAGCTGTTGTTGAGATCAACTGTATAACATTAGAGTATTTACATTAAGTATTGCTCTCGGTAGCAAATGTAGTGATTCAAATGGCCATATGTGGATGAAGTAAGAATCTCGCAATGAACGTGAAAACAGTGACACAATAATACCTCTATTTGGCATTGATTTATGCCTGATAATGGATACAGAGCAAAAAACAGTAAAAAATTAATCAGAACGAAACTAAACTCCCCCCAAACAGTCCATGAAGGCCAAACCGTAGAGAGCGGACGCCGGGTCATCCTCAGCCGATAGTCGTCACTGGATGAGGATAAGGAGGGGCATGTGGTCAGCACACCGCTCTCCCGGCCGTATGTCTGTTTCCGAGAGCGGGGCCGCTACTTCTCAGTCAAGTAGCTCCTCAGTTTGCCTCACAAGGGCTGAGTGCACCCCGCTTGCCAACAGCGCTCGGCAGACCGGATGGTCACCCATCCAAATGCTAGCCATGCTCGACAGCGCTTAACTTCGGTGAACTGACGGGAACCGGTGTTACCACTGCGCAAGGCCGTTAGCAAAAAATTAACTGATAAGTTGAATGTTGCAATAAGTTCCTGTATAAACAGTGACAACTCCAACAGTAAATAACACCGCATAGCAGCTAACAGAAAAATATGTGTGCATACAACATTCAGAAAAAGTTTTATGTAAATTACCAAACCTGTCACGAGGAAGGAATATCTTAGAGTTAACTTTTACACTAATAACGAAATAAAGAAGAAAATCATCCATAGTATTCAAAACAAGAGCAAGCCTTACATTAGATTAGGGATATTTAGATTTAACTGCAGTTCACGTCCAAAGATATACACTGATTAGCCAAAACATTATGAGAACTGCCCACTGTGAGGTTGGATGCCGCCTGGTGGCGTTGTGGTCACGTGACGCGGTAACAAAGGTATTTAGACGGAGCAGACACGGACGGGGGATCACCCTAGCGAAGATACGGGTTGCCAATGGGAAAATCCGTTGAGATCGTCGACTTTCACAAACGTCAGATTATTATTAAATAGAGCCTGTGAACGATTATCTCGAAAATGGCGAATCTGGTCGAATGAGCTCGTGCTACTGTAGTTAGTACGAGGGATGGAACTTTAATAGTGGCAACTATTTATTTACAGCTTGTACAAAACAGATACGTGTTTCAAAGTCTTACTAACCTTCAAAGCAGTCACCAGCATTGTGTATAACCTGTTGCCATCGATGTAGAAGTCGTAGGATTCTCTTAGCAGTGCCAATTGTGGTGACAGTTCGAGCGGCCCGGTCTATTGCCCGACAAATTTGTAGCAGTTCGGAAGCAAATATCGCGAAGTGTTTCCTTCAGGTCCTACAGAAAGTGTCCTCACTTCTGTCTCTATGCTGTTCATTTTTACAACACAACCTACGACCAGCTTAGAGACAGAAGTGATGACACTTTCCGCAGGACCTGACCATCATTTTTCAGGACAATCCTCAAGCACGTACAGTGCAAGCTGTTACTGATTTGTTTGACTGATGGGGCTGCTAAGTACTATATCACCTACTGCTCTCCGCTGACCCGATCCATCGTGAGTTCAACTCGATTTCTAAACTGAAGGGAACACTTCACGGTATTCGCTCCGGAACTGCTACAAATTCGTCGGGCAATAGACCGCGCCGCTCAAACTGTCAACATAACTGGCACTGCTAACAGTATCTTACGACTTCCACATCGCTGGCAACGGGTTATACACAATGCTGGTGACTACTTTGAAAGTCAGTAGAACTTTGAAACACGTATCTATTTTGTACGAGCTGTAAATAAATAGTTGCCACTATTACAGTTCCAACCCTCGTACCTACTACAGTGAAACTACCACTACAAGCTAAGTGGTTGGACATTAACGACTAACGTGGGGTCGGAGGCTCGTCTGCTCTGTAAAGCAGGGTAGATGGCGATCTGATCTGTGGCATCTCTGCCGAAAGAGCACAATGCTGGTGCACACATAAGTGCTTCGGAGCACACCGTTCATCGTACATTGTTGAACGTGGAGCTCCGCAGCAGGTTATCTCCACGTGTTCACATATTGAACCAACGACATCTGCAATTACGGATGCAGTGGGCACGGGACAATCGGTATTCGACTATCGATCGACAGAGACGTGTCGGCTCTTCAGGTGGATAATGTTTTTGCTACACTATGTCGATGGTAGTCTCCACAAACGCCCTCATCGAGGTGAACGGTGACTCGAATCGTGCACAGCGCCACGGACGCTGGCTGGTGGGAGCAGTATTATGCTATGGAAGACATTCTCCTGTGCTTGCGTGGGACCCGGTATTAATCGAAGACACGCTGACAGCAGCGAACCTCCAGAATCCCGTCATGTTTGATTCTTCCCCGACGGCGATGTCATCTTTCAGCAATACAATTGTCAGTGTCTCGGAGCCAAAACAGTTCCACTGTGCTTTGAGGACCATTACAGTGAGCTCACGTTCATGTCTCGGAAACCAAATTCACCTGATGTAAATCCAGTGGAATCCGTGTGGGTCGCTATTACTCACTATCACTGCGTACACAAATCAACGGCTCGTATTTCCGCTGATTACATGACCTGTGCGTAGACATCTAATGCCGTATATCTCCACAAACCTACCCACAAACCGTAGGATCCCTGATACGCAGAACCAACTATGTATTTCGTTCTAAAGACGGACGAACAAGCTGTTAGGCAGGTGGTCATAATGTCTTGGCTCGTCACTGCACATAGCCCAAAAAGGAAAATATTTTAGTGCACGATTTCTCGAACATGTGGATACTCTTCATTTAAAATGTCTAAACGAACCGACTTTTGCCTTTGACGTTGCTGTAGACGGACATCAAACGTCAGAAATGCTGCACCTGGTCAACAAAGGCAAGAGAATGAATCTGCTTCGAAAACAGAAATTTGTTCCCACAAGTGCACATCTCAAATGGAATCCTAATGGCTCAAACTCAGAAATCCATAAATCACTCGTAAAATCTACTCATCAAATACAGTCCTTGCAAAAATTTTATAATAATAGATAACAAAAAATGACATAATTTTCTGTTCTTCTCCCTAAAGTGACTGCTTAGTTGTTGTTGTAGTCACGATTCCGAAGACTGCTTTGAAACTGCTCTCCTCGCTACGCTGTACAAGCATCTTCATCTCCTAATAACTACTACAACCTACACAAAGTTCCCTTCGCCACAGTTCTACTTAGTACCACCTCAATGGTCACATGATTAACCCATCTTGTATTCTTCATTCTGAAATTTTTTCCAGTATGTCAGTCCATTAACTGCACGTAGAGTATATGATATTATTTGTTGTGTGTAAAATTTCCGTTTCACTTTCGAAACATTCAGTCAGATTTATTTGTCATTCTGTTAATGACAGCCATTCTATGCTAAACTAGTCAGATAAGGATTCACGTAAAATGCTAGTGTAGTCGTTGTACATCGTTAATGTGAAAAATTAAAAACTAACTGTAAATAGCGTAGCACTACTCATTACAGTATATAAATTATATGTTAAGCAAGTAATATGACACGATGTCGTTTTTTAGTCATTCAGAGGCATGCATGAAGTTTTAAGAAGTTTTAAGGTTGACTGTATTAATTCGATAATCACAAATGCCTTATAAATAATTTCAGAATGTATAAGAAAGTTGTAAATTGATTTTAGGTGCAATTTGCGATATAAACAAATCCATAAATCATCCACATGGGGAAAGCAGCACACCACCAGTGAATCTGAAAGTGTGTGTTATATAATGAATTGAGGAAATAACTCCTACTTAATGAATAAAATTAAGGGCATCAAATTATTAATTAAGCATAATTATGCAACTAAATACCTAGGAATTACAGTTACGAACAACTTAAATTTCAACATATCAATTACGTCTAGAGCTGATACGGAAAAACACGAAATGCGTTTTGGTTGAACTAACTGAATATGAAAAGTGTCTGGTTGCTGAATTCCTAGAAGTAACGCAGTTTGGATTGCTGAAAGAGTGAAATACTTTTCTTAAAAAGCTTCTACTCCCTTAATGAAATTGCAGACTTATCACGTGAGTGTAGTTTTTACAATTAACCCTATTTTTATTGATATTTTTAGTTTCTCTCTTGGAGAATGCGTGGTCCTCCCAAAGAACTATCAGAACTGTTATATGTAAAGTGTCAGCTGAGTGTCAGTGGTCCACGAAAGGCCGTCATCCTAGTTCCGGACGCTACTAGTGTAAAAGATGGGCCGCCGCATAAGGCGATCAGCCTTTACTGGCCACACTGCGAACGCTACAGAAACTGAAACAAACATTATTCGCAGAGTAACAATGCGAAGCGTGCCACTCGAGAAAACCTTCTTCCACACACTTTGACCAGGAAGTTTATTACTGTCGTGACGACATTACCCTCTTGTTTTGAAAGAAAGCGTTTGAAGCCGTTTTCCGGCCCTTTTTGATTTTTGTTTTCTCCCACCGTATTTAGAGCAGATTCCATCATACGGTTCCTTTCCCAACGCTTGGTGAGCTCAGCTACTTCTTAAAGCATGGGAGCTTTCTTGTACAGAAATTCGGTTCACGTTTCTGCCCTCCTCGATACTTTGACTTTTCTGTGGTTATCATGAAACCTAATTTCGGTGCGACTAAATGTAATTACTTCCCACATATTTCTCCAGTTCAGCACATAAGCTGAAGCGCCAAAGGAACTGGTATAGGCATGCGTATTCAAATACAGACATTTGTAAACAGGCAGAATACTGCGCTTCGGTCGGCAACGCCTATATAAGAAAAAAAGTGTCTGGTGCAGTTGTTAGATCGTTTACTGCTGCTACAATGGCAGGTTATCAAGATTTCAATGAGTTTGAACGTGGTGTTATAGTCTGCGCACGAGCGACGGGACACAGCAACTCCGAGGTAGCGATAAAGTGGGGATTTTCGAGTACAACCATTTCACAAGTGTTCCGTGAATATCAGGAATACGGTAAAACTTCAAATCTCCGACATCTCCGTGGCCGTAAAAAGATCCTGCAAGAACGTGACCAACGACGACTGAAGAGAATC
The DNA here is from genome assembly GCF_023864275.1 of Schistocerca cancellata. Lineage (NCBI taxonomy): Eukaryota > Metazoa > Arthropoda > Insecta > Orthoptera > Acrididae > Schistocerca > Schistocerca cancellata. The sequence continues at coordinate 195,738,305 of NC_064629.1, read as the reverse complement.
GTTCGTGACAAAAGGGCAACCCTTCCGAAAATTGCTGCAGACTTCAATGATAGGCCATCAACAAGTGTCAGCGTGCCAACCATTCAATGAAACATCATCGATATGGGCTTTCGGGGGCCCAAGGTCCACTCGTGTACCCTTGATGACTGCACAACACAAAGCTTTACGCCTCGCCTGGACCGGTCAACACCGACAGTGGGCTGTTGATCTCTGGAAACATGTTACCTGGTCGGACGAGTCTTGTTTCAAATTGCATCGAGTGGATGGACGTGTACAGGTATGGCGAGAACCTCATGAATCCATGGACCCCGCATTTCAGCAGGGGACCGTTCAAGTTGGTGTAGGCTCTGTAATGGTGTGGAGCGTGTGCAGTTGGAGTGATATGGGAACCCTGATACATCTACATACGACTCTGACAGGTGACACGTGCGTAAGTATCCTGTCTGATCACCTGCATCCAGTCATGTACATTGTGCATTCCCACTGACTTGGGCAATTCCAGCAGGACAATGCGATACCCCACACGCCCAGAATTTCTTCAGAGTGCCTCCAGGATCACTTGCCTGAGTTCAAATACTTCCGCTGGCCACCAAACTCCCCAGACATGAACATAATTGAGCGTAAATGGGATGCCTTGCAACTTGCTGTTCAGAAGAGATCTCCACCCCCTCATACTCTTACTGATTTATGAAGAGCTCTGTAGGATTCATGGTGTCAGTTCCCTCCAGCACTACTTCGGACATTAGTCGAGGCCATGCCACATCGTTTTGCGGCACTTTTGCGTGCCCGCGGGTGACCGTACACGATATTAGGCAGGTGTACCAGTTTCTTTGCTCTTGAGTGTATAATATCCCTAATAACACCGCTGACAACGAGACGCTAAGTACTAGCATTTCCTCCTTTGGCCTCTCGTCCTCTTTGAAACCTCGCCACGATTTACTGTGTAGTCTGGAAGATGTGCTTTATAGGGCAGATGAGACCTTGTACAGAGCAGGATGATAAAGCATCTAAGTTAAATATGCAAAGTGAAGGATCTGCTACAGTAATGTAAAAGTAAGAATAACTGACAAGCAAGTGATGCTGGCAGAATGTTGCCGAAACGCTCCGTGGTAACAGATTTTACAAAAAGTGACTGAAGTGGCAAGAATTATTCCATAAATTAGAACATATTTGTCGTGCCGAGCAACAGGTGTGTCAAGCAGAAGGCGTGACATACGTCGGATGCTGCTCGTCTATCAATATAAGGATAACCACCTATCGAACATGCATCTGCTCGGTTCATTCCACTCTCTAATTTTGCTTCCTCATCTTAAACGCAACAGACTTTATGTCTGGTGTCTGCTCAGACATATATACTGTAAGTAGGCTGTTTATGTTTTCTTTATGTAAGTAGGCTGTTTAGATTTTTATATTGGTAATGCCACGTAGCGCTCTGTATGAAAATCACTGGCTGTGCTGTGTGCAGCCTGTGGCTAGTTTGCATTGTTGTCTGCCATTGTTGTCATGAACTGCTATAGCTGGATGTGAACAGCGCGTAGCGTTGCGCAGTTAGAGGTGAGCCGCCAGCAGTGGTGGATGTGAGGAGAGAGATGACGGAGTTTTGAAATTACATATATTATGACTTGTGATGATATTAAGGTAAATACATTGTTTGTTCTCTATTAATATCTTTCATTTGCTAACTATCTCTATCAGTAGTTAGTGCCTTCAGTAGGTTGAATCATTTATTTAGCTGGCAGTAGTGGCGCTCGCTGTATTGCAGTAGTTCGAGTAATGAAGATTTTTGTGAGGTAAGTGATTTCTGAAAGGTATAGTTTAATGTTACTCAGGGCCATTCTTTTGCAAGGATCTTTGATAGTCAGATTGCGTTGCGCTAAATAATATTGTGTGTCAGTTTAAGCACAGTCTTGTATAAATTGTTCTAAGGGGACGTTTCATATGTCGACCCTTAGCCTAGGATACCTCACTGGAATCTTCTGATTTTTTCTTGTAGTTTGTGTATTTAGTGTAGCTTTTGTTTATTGCTAGCGCGTAATTGTAGAGAGAATCTCCTTTGTAGTTGTAGCCTTTCATTGTTGTACAGTAAAACAGTTGTGGCATGCATATAGATTTGCACCAAGTATTTCGCAGCTACGCTTGCAATTAACTAGATATTATTTTCAGTGCTATGTTAATGTGTTCTCCTATTTTTGCACTTCAAATTGTGCTTTTCTGTGTTATCGTGTGAAATATTGTGACAATAATGGCGTGTGAAAAACGTAACACTAGGCTCCTAACTAAACTGAGAAATAATAGTGACGACGAGCGTAGCTTATCAGCGCCGCCGAGTAATGAATTTACTAATGTTCAAAATAGTAATTTGGTAACTGTGCACAGGGAAATGGAGCGGGCGTCAAATAATGGTGTAGACAGTGAAACAGGTAGTGAACAGGGAAGCATTATCGATCGATCGGTCGGCAACAGCTCGCCTCAGGAATCGGGAATGACAGAACACAATATTGCAAATACTGTAGACTCAGGTTTTGGGTTCTCACCGTTTTTTCAAATGAGTCAAGACACATTTTCCGCTTGTCAAAATGTGAATGTTGCCGGTGCAAATTCACTGCCGAAAAGCACTGAGGAACATGTTTCAGACACCAATGCATTGTTATTACAATTAATACAACAAATGGGACAAACACAGCAAAAGCTTCAAAAGTTAGACACAATGGAACAAAATCAGAGACAAACACAGCAACAGTTAGACACAATGGAACAAAATCTTCAAAAGTTAGACACAATGGAACAAAAGCTTCAAAAGTTAGATTCAGGAAGCATAAGCTTGAACAAACACGTGAAGATTTAACTACTGAGTTACATAACATTGAATCGAAATGTCAAAAAGTCTGTAATGATGTAAAAACACAAATTTGTGAGCATTTTCAACCTATTTTTTCGCGGCATGAAAATGCATTACAGAATCACGAAGCAGCCATAAAAGAACTCCAAGATATTGTTCATGAAAATCATGAGACCTTGTGGGCTAAAATTGACTCAGTTGCATCTACCGATTCGGTTACGCAACTTGCAAAAACTCAGGAAAACTTAAAGGACACAGTAGAAAGACACATGGAGGAAATTAGTTCATTATCAGAGAAAGTAGTTGAACTTTCGGATCAGCTAAATACTTTATCTACGAAGGTAGATGATAATCTGAATGACGCAAAACCGGTAGTCTTTAATGACACAGAAGAGAGTGAACAAATTAGGAAACTGAAACAAAATCTGAATCAAATTGATACGCAACATCAAAGAGAAATCCGGGAAGTACAAGATCAGCTGACACAGGTAATACAAGAATTACGTATTTCAGAGGACACTCGCGCTCCAATACAGGAAGAGGGACATAGAAATACGGAACAGCCACAAATTAATAACACAGGGCACTTCGGAAATTATGAAAGAAATTGGCAAGGTACACCGAATTTTGAGATGGAACTGCCGAAACGACGTAACAATGACCGACATGTGACTCGCCGACATGATGATTTTGATTATAAGCTGTTCATTACTACAAGTAAATTCAAAACGTTTAAGAACTCTGCCAACGACATTCATCCACAAGTGTGGCTTCATCAATTCTCTCATTGTTTTCCTCCCAACTGGTCATTGGAGCACAGGTTAGAATTTATGTGTGGCTACTTGGAGAATGAACCAGCTGTAAGAATGCGATCGGTCATTCACGATTGTCACAGTGAAGGAGAATTTTACCATGCGTTCCTCTCAGCATATTGGTCTCAAGCTACACAAGACCGAGTAAAACATAGCATCATGATGATGAAACACTTTGAACAATCTGAATTTTCCAGTCTTGTCAAATATTTTGAAGACATGTCGCACAAGAATCAGTACCTGTCAAACCCATACAGCCCCCCAGAACTCATCCGCATTTGCTTAATCAAATTACCTGAACATTTACGGCATATTATTTTGGCAGGACGTTGGAAAGACGACATTGAAGCTTTTCAGGGACTCTTACAAGAATTAGAAATTGACACAGACAGTCGCGGGATGCGAAAACAGGAAAACAATCACTACAGGTGCCATCCGTCACAGTTCCGTGACGACAGAAACAATAAATGGCCACGACAAGCCTATTCTTACAACATAAGTCGTGACCAAAACAGACACCACCCATATGACAACCACTGGCAGAGTAATAGTTACAGGGAAAGATCACCTTTCCGCGGTAATGACTATCACAGAGACAATCAGAGAAACAGACAATATGGGAACCAAAACAATTATTATCAAGGGAGACAGAATAACTTTAGACGCAACGGTCCAGCACGCAGTTACGACTCAGGGAGAAATTCTCCACCACGTGACAGACAAGAAAGAAACTATGTAAACTACCGACAAAACGACAGACGTGAATTTCATCAGAACTGGTGGGTTTCTAACAGAGCTGGGCCCTCTGGGCAACGTGAATTTGTAGAAGTTAGGTCTCCAAATCCCAATAACGACGCGCGCCAACAAAGAAACAGACAATGACTCACACCGCAGGCAGCCGCGTGCGCCGGCTGGCTTAGAGAAAAATAACATAGACGCTAACCTTGAGCAAAATTCCTGTATTCTTTACGGACTAATACTGCATGATAATTGCATTCAAGTTGAAACTCTGCGTACTGAGAAGAGCAAAGGACTACACCACATTTCACATGTAAAACCGTTTATTGAAAGATAATCTGCTTTTTAACTTTGTCTTTGCCATAAAATTTTTCACTTCACGTTACTAGTACTCTTTGTCACACTTACAAACTGTTAACATGCAACTATGTTTTAAAGCTAACTAACTATCCAGTCTAGAACCTAGGGTACATATTTAGACAGTAGTTACCACTGCTTTGTGATAGTGAACAGAGGACACAGTGTTACTGTGTGTGTACATTCTTGCTTGTTAGTTGCACGATTAGGTAACGACTATAAGGCTCACATACTTAGAACATTTACCGGTACTGCTAATGAGATTTTGATGCAACATTTTGGTGTACTTGAAAATACATTCTGAATTAAAGTACTTTCTGGGAGATACCAGATGACACAGTGGTTAGTTTATGTGACAGCTACATGATTATATCACGACGTTACTAATGTGTGATACAATTTACATTGTTGCTTTTGCGGAGTATCTGTTTTATATCTGCACGGTTTTTCTGAATTCTTCTGGAAAGTAAAACATGTTTTAGTAGTAACTTTTGTGGTACAGCTACAATGAGACAGCCTTTTCTGTAGCACAACAATACATTACAACACAGTAGTTTCTTCATCACAACAATAAGCGTAATAACTAAGATATCTATACGGAAAGCGTTTCACTTTTGTGTATCATGAGGTAAGTACATTGTCTTCTGCGGAACTTAGCTTTCGCAGGAAAATAACTACGACGCTTCCACAGAGATTATCTTGCAACAAGATGCACATTTAGCGCTACAGGACACGCATTTCAGTGATTAATTTTGTACTTAAAACATTTATTTTTAAAGATTTTTGAATTACAAAGAAAGTTTTCCGTGATACATTTCATTCCATTGCTGTAATCTGTAACATCTGAGGGTATAATTACATTAAACCTCAGGGGGGTACACGCCTACTTTGTGTACCATGTGTTTGGCAAGCACAAGGAGCCCTAGCTAATATGGTATTTGCTTATACAATTTAACACATCGGTACCATATTTCTCTAACACATAAATTACACAGCTATCTGATCATTTAACAGAGAAACAAACATCTTTTTACTACGTCAGTGACACATGTTTACGCAATTACAGAGTTGGATTACTTCACACTAAAGAAATTGTATTTTGTCTGTACTTTGCGCACTGTTCATATTTTTTTGGAACCATTGTGATACAATGAGAGCTTTGAATGATGTATTTGGTATGAGATCATGATTTTTAAAGTACGTTTGAGGTAGATGACACTACTGAAATTAGCAGAGAATTTTCTTTAGGTTTTGAAACAATTGCAGAAAGCTACGACGTTTTTGAGATTTGACTGAGGTGTTATGATGATATTATTACGACGACGATGTGTATTATCCTGCTGATGTATGTTTATGATCAATAAGCTAATGCTATATGAGTTATTTGATTATGCTACGTATGCTATGATGAAATATTGAAGAAGTGTTGACGAATAAAGTAAGGAATAATGAGTAGTGTTTAGGGACTCTTGACTTGTGAAAAAGGATGTTGGAAACCAAGAATCGAACTTTAAGAGTTATGAAATGTGTGGGTAGATGCGTGAATGTATCACAATGCCGGCGAAAATTTTTTGGACTCTGTTATATTCATAGGATTTTGTTTCTACATACTTGTGACGTAAATTTTCGACCTGTGAAATTTTCATATGAGACTGTCACTGTAGCGGAAACTGGTGTCGTAAATATTTCCGTAAGAAAGTTAAGTGACCACCTGCACGTAATGCGTCGTGGGTACACAGCTGTGTCAAACACCTGGAGACCAGGCCATTAGGGTGTACCTTTCCGGAAGCACAGGTAAAAAAAAAAGAAAAAAGGCAGGCCTTTATCCTCGCCATTGACATTTCTTTAGAGAAAATATTGCAAATGCGACACCCTCATTACTTCCATTAACCTTGCTATTGACATTCCTTTGTAGAAAGCATCGCAAATATTACACGCTCATTACCTGAAAACATATGATTACTCGTACTTTGTGCTAATTACTGAAATGCTTATGAATTGATGGGAAATATTCGTACATCTGCACACCTGATTATGACAAGTGTCTTTCTACGAGAATTGAGACCTACTGACTTACGAAATGCCACATGACTATTGAATGATATTTTTATGCTTTGGTTTGCGTAATTGCTTATTTCATTTGATATCTGGTTTCCAGCTGTGTTGCAGCATTGCTTTTATAAAATAAAATGCATTTGCTAATGTGAACACTTTCTGTCAACAGATCTATTAAATAATTATTTTATGATCCACATTCTTTACAAATGGAGCACTTGGAAAGGAAAGAACAATAAGAAGGAACTAGTAACAGTAACACATAATTTTCTTTTCAAGTACATGGTAATATTTCTTTTTACAATAAGTTGTCGTGGTGCACCACTTTAATTACATAGACATTAAGATGTGAATAGACATGTCCCTTGTCTGCATTGTTGTTTTTACTGTAATATTTTTTCTGCTTGAGATTTGTCATGTTTGCTGCTGCTGTTTGCCAGGCATAGTGCTGCTAAATTTAACTTTGTATTACTCTGTTCAGCTTTTCTTGTTGCTGCACATTGGCTCATATTAGTGTAATTTTGCATTTTATCTGTTAATTTAGATTTACTGCTGCTTGCTTTGCAAATTGGCATTTTTTGTCCTTGTGGTTTGTGTTAATTTTTTATGTGCTGCTGCATTGCCTCGTCCCTTAGTTTAGCATCTGAGCTCAGTAGATTTAAGTTAGCTTAAGAGGGGTAGACTATATAAGAAACTGACTATGGAGAATAGGTAAAGAATGCATTGCGAAGTTATATGAAAAAGATTTGGGCCAAAATGAGTATTGTACAATCAGAAATACTTATTTTGAAAGAGATATGAATAGAATATAGGAAGAAGGTATAGATAGGACTTTTTGGGAATAATGATGAATGAAGGGAGATCTCCAAGAAGCAAAGAAAGTTTTGTTTGCAAAATACTGCAATGAAACAAACCCTGTCCTTTCCTTTTGTGTTATCCCACTATGTGTTTGTGTACCCTTGTGTATTTGTTTTCTTCCTGTCTCTGTGTAGTTTCATAGAATTTTTTCTTCTTTTAATATTAAGCTACATTCACTATGATGAGGAATACTGTTATCCTCGAATGTAATTGGCATTAATAATATGTTATTTTCTTTGTAAAGATGTTAGACATTATTTATTCTGTTTTGTTTTAATGCTCATGTGTGAAGTTGATGTTTCGAAAGTGATTCTGATCTTTTATTTTTGTACTCATGTCATAATTCCTGTAACACTGATGTATATGTTTATTTCTATTCTGTTGTAAAGCCTGTACTACAAATGTTATCTGTATTGTTATGTTTTTAATGATGTATTTTGTACCTTTGTAATTGTATTCACATGTTATAATATAGTAATTGACGCCAGTTAATCAAATTAAGTAACTTGTAAGCATCCATTTCACTGCACACGTTTCTGTTGGTCACAGTAATGCACAATATGTGAGAAGTTGGGACTGTTGTGTTTGCATGTGTTTTAATAATTGTTCAAAGGGGACGTTTCATAATACTAAGAAACTTAAGATGAGCTGATTGCTAGATTTTAATTGTTGATTTAGCGGACCAACATTTGAAGAAGGGGGTACCTGAGTATTCGACAAACCAGGAGCATATGCGTGGAGCTCTGTTAACACGACTATTTTAATCTTGGAAGACGGAATTGTACGCAACGTATTCATCACAAAGATGTAGAGCAAAAGGAAACACTTTGTCTTCGAGAATGTTGAAATAAACGTATTCGATCAGTGGGCCCAAATCACGGTACGAGGAGTATTCAAAAAAACATCATTGAACCACTCCCTTCGCTGAACTATACCATCAATTTACTGGGGGCTTAGCGTCCCATTAGGCCGTCTGTGTACGTGATGTCTTGCATCACTTGAAAGCAGGCAGCATCGCCACTTGCTGGACCACTCTACCTGCCTCCAGTCGTCTATTGCCCAGTTTCTACACTACTGGCCATTAAAATTGCTACACCAATACGAAATGCAGATGATAAACGGGTATTCATTGGACAAATATATTATACTAGAATTGTCATGTGATTACATTTTCACGCAATTTGGGTGCATAGATCCTGAGAAATCAGTACCCAGAACAACCACCTCTGGCCGTAATAACGGCCTTGATACGCCTGGGTACTAAGTCAAACAGAGCTTGGATGGCGTGTACAGGTACAGCTGCCCATGCAGCTTCAACACGATACCACAGTTCATCAAGAGTAGTGACTGGCGTATTGTGACGAGCCAGTTGCTCGGTCACCATTGACCAGACGTTTTCAGTTGGTGGGAACTCTGGAGAATGTGCTGGCCAGGGCAGCAGTCAAACATGTTCTGTATCCAGAAAGTACCGTACAGGACCTGCAACATGCGGTCGTGCATTATCCTGCTGAAATGTAGGGTTTCGCAGGGATCGAATGAAGGGTAGAGCCACGGGTCGGAATACATCTGAAATGTAACGCCCACTGCTCAGAGTGCCGTCAGTGCGAACAAAAGGTGACCGAGACGTGTAACTAATGGCACCCCATACCATCACGCCGGGTGATACCCAGTAGTGGCGATGACGAATACACGCTTCCAATGTGCTTTCACCGCGATGTCGCCAAACACCGATAAGACCATCATGATGGTGTGAACAGAACTTGTATTCATCCGAAAAATGACGTTTTGCCATTCGTGCACCCAGATTCGTCGTTGTGTACACCATCGCAGGCTGTCCTGTCTGTCGTGCAGCGTCAAGGGTAACTGCAGCCATGGTCTCCGAGCTGATAGTCCATGCTGCTGCAAACGTCGTCGAGCTGTTCGTGCAGATGGTTGTTGTCTTGCAAACGTCCCCATCAGTTGACTCAGCAATCGAGACGTGGCTGCACGATCCGTTACAGCCATGCGGATAAGGTGCCTGTCATCTCGACTGTTAGTGATACGAGGCGTTCCGTATTCCCTCCTGAACCCACGGATTCCATATTCTGCTAACGGTCATTGGATCTCGACCAACGCGAGCAGCAATGTCGTGATACGATAAATCGCAATCGCGATAGGCTAAAATCCGACCTTAATCAAAGTCGGAAACGTATTTCTCCTCCTTACACGAGGCATCACAACAAAGTTGCACCAGGCAACGCCGGTCAACTGCTGTTTGTGTATGAGAAATCGGTTGGAAACTTTCCTCATGTTAGCACGTTGTAGGTGTCGCCACCGGCGCCAACCTTTTGTGAATGCTCTGAAAAGCTAATCATTTGCATATCACAGCATCTTCTTCCTGTTGGCTAAATTTCGCGTCTGTAGCACATCATCTTTGTGGTGTAGCAATTTTAATGGCCAGTAGTGTATTTTGCCTGGTCCTTTGAAGACGTGGAGCTTTCAAATGGTTCAAATGGCTCTGAGCACTATGGGACTTAACATCTGAGGTCATCAGTCCCCTGGAACGTAGAACTACTTAAGGACATCACACACATCCATGCCCGAGGCAGGTTTCGAACCTGCGACCATAGCGGTCACGCGGCTTCAGACCGTAGCGCCTAGAACCGCTCGGCCACTTGGGTCGGCCGTGGAGATTTGTGCGACTCTGTGAGCAATGACCTTATGTGAGGTACCCGCCTCCTGTTACCTATTACCTGTAGTTCCCTTTGGTTGCGACTGGTATAGCGGTCCCAGCAGACCAGTTGGTCTATCTCTGTTGATAAGCCAGAAAACCAGGTAACTTCTATCGCGGTGTGACCATGAACACGTTCAATAACGATAGTTCCATTCTTTGATTCTATGACGTCTCCACGTCAACTATACCACAACATTGATTCGCTGCAACAAACTGACACATTCACACGACGTCATTGTCCCCCTGGTAGCTGAGTGGTCAGCGCGATAGATAGTCATACTTAACGGCCCAGGTTCGATACCCGGCTGGGTCGGAGATTTTCTCCGCTCAGGGTCTGGGTGTTGTGTTGTCCTTACATTTACACAGATTTTTATTTGCGCAGTTCTATTTTAGGACTTTTCCAACAGACTCATTATGACCTATTAAATTCAGCGGTTTTTCCAGTGATGGTATTGATCGTCTTTGCTTTCCTGGCAAATTATATCACATCCAAGATTTTGGAAAGATTGTCCTATATATAGCACCTTTTGACCTGAGAAGACTGACACCCACATCAAACACGTAGATTCAGTGGTTCAAAGTCAAGAAGTTAGTTCTGTTATGCTCAGCAATTTGGTCCACCCCCGTAGCGTAAAGCTGGAAGAGACGTCTAGCAAATACATGATTCTGTATTTATCTGAGGCGAACGTATTTAACGAAAACGTTTGTAAGAGATCCTGGTCTTACAAATTATGTTGTCTGAATAACGGGAAAGCAAATATAGTACATCAGAAACTATTAGAACAAAACCGGCAAGTCGAGCAAAAGCACATGAGTTGAATGCAGCTTCCTTAACACTACGTCGCATATGAATTAATGCGGAAGGCCCTGTTCTGCTATCAAATCCAAAATATGTTTGTACAAACGATTACTATGTAACTAACTCGTTTGACATTATTAATACTAATGTTACCATAGTTATCACTGTTTTCTACGTTAGCAGCCAGAAAGAAGAAAAGAAAATTCGAGTTTGACAATGTACGGATGACAACGCAATTACGGCCGGAAAGAAGCTCGAATTGGTCAATCGTACGGGAGGAAATCGATCGTGGCCTTTCTACAGAAATCATTCACGTATCTGCCTTAATCTGTTTAGGTAAAACCTAAATCTAGATGACCGGAGCTAGAACAAAACCCTTGTCTTCCCGAATGTGTGTCCGGTGACTCAACCACGGCCCCAGGTCTCTCGGTCTAGCGCATAGAACTTATTTCCTTGATGTTACGGGAATTGCAGGTGTGGTTAAAATTGGGAAAAGACCGCCCTTAAGAAAATGCACTTGAATGGGTCCTTACAGCTGAATGCTGATCCATGTGCAAAAATGGAATCTTACGCTTATACAAATTATTCTTCCCATGTACACTATCTAATCAAAAATACCCGGACATTAATATGGGGTGCGTCTACCCTTCGACTTTATGACAGCTTCAACTCTGTTGGGGACACTTTCAACGAGGTGACAGAATGTCTTTGGAGGGACTGCAGACCATTGTTTTTTGCAATATGTCAATCTATTAACTATGTGCAAAGTTTGTGATATGACTTGTGTGCACAATTCCCATGTCACTTTCGAAACATTCAATCCAATTTATTTGTCATTTTGTTAATGACAGTAATTCTCTACAACACTAGTTAGGTAAGGCGCTGCAGACATGGACTGTGCGGCTGGTCCCGGCCGAGGTTCGAGTCCTGTCTCGGGCATCGGTGTGTGTGTTTGTCCTTAGGATAATTTAGGATAAGTAGTGTGTAAGCTTAGGGACTGACGACCTTAGCAGTTAAGTCTCATAAGATCTCACACACATTTGAACATTTGAACAGTTAGACAACCGTTCGTGTCAAATGCTAGTATAGTCATTGTACATAATTAATGTGAAAAAATTAAAAACTAACTGTAAATAACACAGCAATACTACATTCAGTATATACATTAAATATTAAACAATAATATGACACAACGTCATTTTTCAGTCATTCAGAGGCATTTATGAAGCTTTAAGGTCGGCAGTATTAAGTCGGCGCTGCAGTCCGGAACCGCGGGACTGCTACGGTCGCAGGTTCGAATCCTGCCTCGGGCATGGGTGTGTGTGATGTCCTTAGGTTAGTTAGGTTTAAGTAGTTCTAAGTTCTAGGGGACTTATGACCTAAGATGTTGAGTCCCATAGTGCTCAGAGCCATTTGAACCATTTGTATTAAGTCGATAAGCACACCTGACTTCAGAAGTAATTCCGAAATGTATACGAGAGTTGAAACTTGAGTTTAGGTGTAATTTCCAGTATAGACTAACTCATAAGTCGCCCAAATGGTGAACACTGCACATCATCTGTGAATCTCAAAGTGTGTGTCTTTTGCATACAATTTGGAAAAACTGACTTCTTATTACAGAAAAAATTAAGTGCATCTTATTATTAATTAAGCGTAATTATTCAACTAAATGCCTAGGAATTACAGTTAAGAACATCTTAAATAGACGCCAGTAGCAGATAGCGGAAAACCTGAGAGGTGTCTTGGCTGAACCAAATGAATACAAAAATAATTTCTGGTTGCTGAATTTCTTGAAGTAACGCAGTCTGACTTACTGAAATAATGGCCTTTTTTGATACATTTTGCTGACGAAAGGAACTGAAGACTCATCATACGAATGTAGTATGCATAAAACTGAACAAAACTGAATTTTAACGGGATTTTACAGTTTATCTGTTGGAGAATGCGTGGTCCTCCCAAACAACTATCAGAACTGTCATATGTAAAGTGTCAGCTATGTGCCAGTGGTTCAAAAAGATCCAACGCCCTCGTTCCGTACATCATAGGTGTACAAAATGGGCCTCGGCATCAGGTGATCAGTCTTTACTGGCCACACTGCTATCGCGACATAAACAGAGCGACAGTTGAGAAGCGTGCCGGCACAAGCAAAAGCTTTCTCTCAGACCCATTGACCAGAGATCTTTTCGCTGTTGTGACGACACTGGGCTCTTATTCTGAAAGAAAGTATTTGAGCCGTTTTCCGGACATTATGATTTGCATTTTCCCTCAAATATTTAGGGCAAATTCCATCACACGTTTTACGGAGCCAGGACCAAACCCATTCCGAACGTTTAGTGGACTAAGCTACGTGTTCTTCTGCGCCGACTTGTATGTATGTATTTGTGTGTGTGTGTGTGTGTGTGTGTGTGTGTGTGTGTGTGTGTGTGTGTGTGTGTATGTGGACGAGACGTGAAACTTCAACTACTTCCAAGCGTTACAGAGCGAGGTGCCTCGCTGATTGAAACATTGGACACTAATTGTAGAGAAACTGCAGTCACTACCCTCCCTTCTCGGCGCTTTAATTTTCTGTGGTTAACATAAAACTTTACTTTGGTTGGACTGAAAGCAATTACTTTCCACATACTTCTCTAACTGAGTACATGACCTTGCTTGCTTTCGAAGAGACACTGAACACCAGCATTCCCTCCTTTTACCCCTCGTCCTCTCTTAATCCTCATAATGTGTTACTAATTTGTCCGCTAGTAATACTTTTATAGCTCACATTAGTCCTCGAATGAAGCAACATTATAAAGCATCTAAGTTTAGCATAGCAAGTGAGGAAAGATTCTACTATACCGTCACAAACATATGTGACTGTAATGCACCTGACGATAGCAGCATGCTGCTCAAATGTGTTGTACTAAGAGATTTTAGTAAAAGGTGACTGTAGTTATAGAAACTGTTTTGTAAGTTTATAAATTATGTTCCCTGCCAAGCGGTAGGTGTGCGAGTCAGAAACCGCGATAGACATGGCATGCCGCGCGGACGATCAATACAAAGGCAATCCGCCTGCCGAGACTGCGTCTGCGCGTCTCTCGACTTTCACTTCCTCTTCTGAAACGCTATACGATACATCTCTTGTGTCCGTTCAAAGATCGAAATGCAGAATGTAAATATATTAATGCTCAGGCCAAGGAAGGTAGCAACACACCGGACAAATGTCACCCCGATAGCCATCAAGCTAATACGAGAGTAGTTCAAAAAGTCATTCAAGGAATTTTCTTTTTCGGCCAGTTTAGGTTGAAAGAATGCGGAATTTTCTGTGGGACATCGTGGAATATTCTCGATTTAGCCCATATAGTTTCTATAAGAATATACAGCCTGCAGTTGCAGGTTAACTCTATCGTTTACCTAGGTTTCAACGTTAGTAATACCGTCTTCTTCGGAACCTGCAAAAAGTTAATATTATAATGTGCTAGTAAATTACATTAGATATGGTCATCCTACAGGATGCAACGTGTAGTACTTACATAAAATGTTATTTACATGTTTGTCTAAAACAAGCCATGTTCTAAGTCAACTTTATAAATCTTGATGCATAACCATAAGGTTTTGTCACTTCTATTAAACAAGCTGCAAGACGTATAGAACAAACTCTTATTACGCACGCGTCAGATAACATTGTTGCTATGAATTAATTTTATACTTTATTATTGTAAGTTAATTACATATCCAGCATGACTACGTTTTACATTCTACTACAGAGCCTTATAAACTGACCAACAAATCTCGTATGAACATCTGTAGGAAAGGTACTATTATTACAGAAACTGTAATGGTCACATGCATTATGAACTACTGTAAACCTAATATAGGCTGGGAGCCTTCGAAGTATGTCCTTTTTTTAGATACAGTTGATCGTTCAGTAAATTGCCTCTATCTGTAATTAGTTGTGCATAAATTTGTAGTTCCTCAACTGTGTCGAGTCTGTATCCCTTAACTTCATGATGTAGTAGCTCTATGTCACGTAGAGATTTAGGTGTATGAGCCATTTGCACCAGATGTTCCGCAAAGGCTGACCCCCGTGTTCCTACGCCCTTTATTGGAAGATGTTCTTTAAACCTGACTGCTATAGCTCTGCCTGTTTGACCTGTGCAATAACATGGGCAATCATCACACATAATCTTATATACTCCTGATTTCGCTGACTTATCACAGTCTATCTCAAGGGAATGAAGCAAATTTTGCTTTAAACTATTACCCGTCGAGAAGAAAATTTTAAAACCTGAATTTTTCATGAGGCGCCCTTATCTTGTAGGACACATTACCTATATAAGGAACCGACAACCATTTCTTGGTCTGATCTTGGGTTTGAGTGTTTGTGTTTACTGAAGTCGTTGACCTTTTTCGCGTTTTCTTATGATATAACTGCCTCACTATCTTTGGATCATAGCCATTATTCTGTGCAATACTCTCGAGAATTTGTAATTCTTTTTCGAGGTTGACATCTGACAACTGGATGGAAATCGCCCGATGGATACTAGAATAGAAAAACGCCGTTTTATACGCTTGGGGGTGAGTTGAATCGGCCTGGATGATGTCTGAATAAGCTGCCTTCCAGAATATCTTGAACTCTATTTTAGCATCTGTAATAGTCAGCGTTAAATCAAGATAATTTAGTGATCTATCAGTTGATTCCAATTCTTGTGTGAATTTTATTTTTTCATGTAGACTGTTAAACGTTGCAAAAATTTGCTTTATTCCTTCTGGAAAGTTATTAACTAGTAGAATAATGTCATCCACGTATCTCGCATAAAAGATGATGTTGTTCACTAATTCCGGGTAATTTCGGAAAAAAACCAATTCCAGAGAATTTATAAAAATTTCAGACATGATACATGCAAGTGGACTCCCCATAGCTAGGCCACATGGCTGTGAATATAATTTGTTATTGAATGAAAAATAATTGTATTTAAGAGTCGTTCTAAGAAGTAACATTAGCTCATCAATTTCTATGGTGGATAATTTATTGTGGTACCTTAAGTTTTGTTCTATAATGTTCAAGGTCTGACCCACTGGTACGTTTGTGTACAAGCTAATGATGTCAAATGACACCAATTTGGTGTTTTCGAAAATGTTACGGTTGTAAGTCTGTTGGCTAGGTCCACTGAATTTTTAATCGAAAAATTATTTTGAAACACTAAATATTGTTTAATTTTATAATGTAAGTGTCACGCTAATTTATGATAAGCACTATTGGTGCTATCCACAATAGGGCAGATCGGATGGGAAATTTTGTGGAGCTTAAATTGACTCCTTAACGTCAGGGGCTTGGGGTTCATGTTTATCGATGCATTTTTTCTAAATTCTCCGACCAACTTCTTAGTATTGCTAAGATTCGCTCTAATATCCCTCTGTATGGCGAGCGTCGGGTCTACCTCTAGTGGTACGATACCATTCTCTTCAAAGAACATTTCCGTTTTCTGAATATATTCTTTTTTTGTAGTTCCACTTTTTAAGCAATGCAAAAACATTGAAGAGTCAAAGAAACTGGTACACCTGCCTAATATCGTGTACGGCCCGCACAAGCTTGTTTAAACTAGGAAGAGTGTTCCAGGAGACACCCTGTAGCAATTCTGGACGTTTGGGGTGTCGCATTGTCCTGCTGGAATTGCCCAAGTCCGTCGGAATGCACAATGGACGCGAATGGATGCAGGTGATCAGACAGGATGCTACACATACGTGTCACTTGTCAGAGTCGTATCTAGACGTATCAGGGGTCCCATATCATTCCTACTGCAGACGCGCCACACCATTACAGAGCCTTCACCAGCTTTAACACTCCTTTACTGTCATTCAGGTTCCATGGATTCATGAGGTTCTCTCCATACCCGTATACGTCCATCTGCTCGATAGAATCTTAGTCAAGACTCATCCGACCAGGCAACATGTTTCCATTTATCAACAGTCCAAAGCTTTGTGTCATGCAGTCATGAAGGGTACACGAGTGGGCCTTCGGCTCCGAAAGCCCATATCGATATGTTTCGTTGAATGGTTCGATCGCTAACACTTGTTGGTGGCCCATCATTGTAATCAGCAGCAATTTGCGGAAGGGTTGCACTTTGTCACGTTGAACAATTCTCTTCAGTCGTCATTCGTCCTGTTCTTGCAGGATCTTTTTCCGGCAGCAGCGATGTCAGAGATTCGATGTTTTACCGGATTTCTGATATTCACAGTACACTCGTCAAACGGTCGTACGTGAAAATTCCCACTTCATCGCTACCTCCGACATGCTGTGTCCCACTGCTCGTGCGGCGACTACAATACCACGTTCAAACTCTCTTACCTCTTGATAAGCTGCTATTGTAGGAGCAGTAACCGGTCTAAAGGTGCCAGACACTTGTCTTATATAGGCGTTGCCGACCGCAGCGCCGTATTCTGCCTGCTTACATATCGCTGTATTTGAATACACAGCCTATACCAGTTTCTTTGGCGCTTCAGTGTAATTAACTTAGGACAGTAGTTTGAAATTACTTTAATACGTCTGATTTATCTTTATCGGTGTCTGCAGACGGAACTAATGTCGGGAGCTTTTAAGGTAGGGCAGGGAAATTCAAGTACTAAGAGCAATAAGTAAGGACAGTCCAGTCAGTATGACACACGTCAGCTACTATTTGCTACACAGTTAGTCCTATAAGGTGAAAGAAACGCAAGGGTTTAATGTCCTATCGACGAGGAGGTTAAGTTTTTGAACACTTGCTCATATTGGACAAATATGTTAAAAGAGATCGGTCGCGCCGTTTTCGAAAGAATTGTACGGGCATTTCTCTTAAGTAATTAAGGGAAATTACGATCAACCTAAATCCGGCTAGCTGAAAGCGGATACATTCTCCTTTTTCGACGGGAGGCGGTTCCTATGTCTCAACCACAGTGCCACCTCACTTGCTAGAATCTAAAATCTAGTGTATTGAGTTAAAAGAATTGTTTGTAAATCACACATTCCCGACAGTGACAGGAGAAAGCTAAATTTTCGCTAATACTCAGCAAGTCCAAACAATGTTAGAAAATGTAGATTCAGCCTCCACTCACTGCACAGTCGCATAGTTTCTGTGTCGACAAACACAAGTGCGTTCTCTCTCCCTGATCAGGCTTCTTTCCATAGTGCTAGATTAAGGCAGCGCAATGCTTAAGACACTGGACTCGCATTCTGGATTAGTGGGGATAGAATACCTGTGCAGTTATCCTGCATTATAGTTTACTTGGTTCTCCCGCGTCACTTAAGGGGCTCCGGAACGCCCTATACTTGCAATGTTAAAATAACGCTTATAAATTACTTCTTTCCTCACAAAGTATTTGAGGTAGGAAGTTGAACCTTTTACAGATTGTTTATTGGAATATGGGCTACAACTTAACACAGGGATTTTACAAAATTTTAGTTCAGTTATTAAAGATGATTTTTTTCAATTGTAATGAAAATTCACAACATTTTTTTGCAATTTTTTATTTATATATTCAAAAATATACAGTTTTTTGGAAAAAGGCTGTGTTAAATTATGCAGAAGGTACTGTGTAACATTTACTGAAAGTTTGCAAACAAATATGTTTGGAAGATCCTTAGAAAACATGTAATTAGTATGAGAAAATAAAAGTTTTGGGAATCGAGCGACAAAGATTGGATTAACTTTTTAGTGCATTCCAGGTCCATAGGTTGGATTATCTTCATCCTCTGCAAACTCCTCCTCCAACTTCCTCTTGTTCCTCCTCCTGTTTACTCTTGCTTGTATTTCTAGACTCTTTACAGCCCTGTCTGCAGCCCGAAGGCGTTCCTTGTCTAAAGCAAGCATCGCTCGTACCATGTTAGAACCTATCTTCATTCACATATTTCTAAATACCTTGCACCTTACAATGTTGCCATCATTGAAAGTCGCAACAGCATCATACACACAAAAGTGAAGTGTTTCTATTCCAACAAATACAGTCTTGGGGATTCTCGACCATATAACACCATTTACACTTTCATTGGGGTTTTGAGTTTTTCCGTGAATACACTTTTTCAACAGTTCAGGTGCTGCTAAGTCTCTGAAAATAGGTTTTATCACCTCCATTATTGCATGAGGCAGACTATGCTTATGAGTGTACACTTCACCAGTTAGCAATCCTTTGTTATATTTACACCAACTGTCTTCTTCTTTGGGACACAAGCTATGTTGTGGATTTTCATCGGTTGAAGAAGTATGAAAAAAAGAGCCCAAACAGCCTTCTTCATTTCGTCGACACTTTGTGTATTTTGCCTAATAGCCATTCCATAATAGTTCTGTATTTTGTCAATCAAACTGTCAGTTAACCTTCCCTTCCCATCCAACCCTTTACCATCACTGAGTTTTTGTTTTTTGTACGAAGCTTTCAGTCGCCGAAGTCTTGTTCCCATTCGCTTCCGTACGTGTCCAATACACTCAAATTTCTGCACTACAACATCATCACCATAGGGCTTCAGTCCTTGAACATGTTTGAAACTTTTAGAATCACCGTCACCAAGGTAATTAACATATCGCACTTTATCACACGCCTCAGAACGCTGGAATATACTAGCAACACCAGCCACTTCCATTCCTCCACTACTGCCACTATAGTTAACTTTGCAATTATTTTCATGTGTACCTTTATATTTTTGTGGACATCTACAATACTTTGATATTACTGCTACATCTAAAACTTTCCCTGTATACATACTGGTGGCAGATACTACACCATGAAGAGATGTGTGTCCCCGTTTATGCCAGGTACCATCGAACGCTGCAGTCAAATCTCTGTTACCATTATTTTCCATTACTGCCTCTTCCACAGCGTTCTTCATAGATTCTATACAGACATCTTCTACTTTAGACCCTATTAATTTATTATAGGTCGTAAACTTGGTTGGGGGATTTGGAAGATTCATGATGCCACAGAAAATTGCACCTGCAGTAGCACCCTTACCAACTGAACGCAAGGAATAAACAAATCTAATGTTGTGTTCGTAGATTTTGCTACCATTTTCTTCAGTTGCAGTTACTGCAACACTGTTCCAAAAGGTGGTCATGTATGAACACTTATCACATTTCAGTTGTATTTCACTAGCAAGTCCTACGTGCTTTATTATGGAGAGTTCCAGACCAACTTCACTACAATGAATACATCTTACACAGTTTGAAAAAATTCCTTTGAGAACCGACGTATCAAATATTTCATTCACATCCAATTCGCCCATAAAACATTCATAGTTTTCACTCATTGAACCAAGCTTCTTCTGTGAAGTATTTTCTTTCCCACTTTGGCTGCTATGGGCAGGTGTACTTGCGAGGTTAGGTTCACTCACTTGGTTATCGTCTTTATTGTTTACAGTAATAACACATACCTTTGGCTTTCCAACATTTCTCCTTTTCTTAAAAGCCTTCAGAGGATTTCTAATAACTTTACTTTTACTCATTATTATACTTCAACAAAACAGAGACTCTAGAAACAGAATTAATTACGAATATTTTCGAGATAACGACAGAGTAAATAAACATGAAACAATCGACAATCACACCAGCGATATATATTGAACCATCACAGGTTAGCCACAACATATACTTTATCTCACTAAAATGTACCTGATGAACACGGACGTTAATAATAACACCATTTGACAGCAGTTTAACAGCGCCACAGTGGGTCACGCCCATGTAGAACACATTTCAAAAAAAATTTAAAAATAGTTGTAGTCTTCAGAATTGAATAAATTATATATCTATTAAAAGGTAATAGTATGCAGGTTCAGAAAACGCAAAAAAGTAAAAATTGAACTTTTCATGATTTTGAGCCTTTCCAGAGTCCCTTAAGGTATATGTTGAAATGAGTCCTTGAACAATGGTACGTCAGATTTCCTTCCCCATTCTTGTTCAAACACGCGTATGCTTCATCGCTAATGACGAAGCTATGAGAAAAGAGAAAATTTTCTTTATATTGGTTTTGCAATAAGTTGCAAGAGAGACTCTGAAAGAAGGAGTGAGTGACAAATTGTTTTCACTCTCGTTTCTTTCTTTTGGCTAAGAGTGTAAGAACAGAATGACACAACTCTCGATGAATAAACAAAGATGAAGTCTGAATTGTGTCCACTGATAATGGAAGTAACTTTGGTGAATTAGATATCGTGTAAACATGATGTCCTGATGTGATGTGATGTGATGTGATGTACTGTGATGCCAAACTTACTGACCGCGCTAATGGACTTTCAGAGCAGCTTGTGAGCCCATAACAAGCCGGCCGGCTGGTCGATACTCTTTCTCCTCCACGTGATGTCATCCAAACGATTTATGGGCACACAAGAACACATAATCTTGCCCCCCTGCTATAAAGGTGCTAGTTCCACAGCTGGTGCAGTGGCGTCTACAAATATTATTCTGGCTTGTGTGATTTAGAATTTCCTCGGTAAACCTTAATTCTGAATAGAAATAAATTCTCTACACAACCTTTGTTGCGTCATCAAGGGGTGTTGGAATAATTAAACAAAGTAATGGTCTCAGCTCATAATGATCTCAGTTTTGTCCGATATTACACGTAAACATGTAAAATGATCTGTGGGTGTACGTGCGACAGAGAGAGAGAGACAGAGAGGAAGAGGGAGAGAGGGATTTCGTACTTGCCAAGCTTTCTTCTGTATGAACTTTGACGGAACTCTGCATAATATACATGTAATGCAAGCTGTACGACATCTCAATATTGCCTCTGGCGTAGAGCACTACTACATATATACAATACTGACTGAATTCCCGACGTTCCCCGGGTATATATTTATTCTAGTCATCTACACTCCTGGAAATGGAAAAAAGAACACATTGACACCGTTGTGTCAGACCCACCATACTTGCTCCGGACACTGCGAGAGGGCTGTACAAGCAATGATCACACGCACGGCACAGCGGACACACCAGGAACCGCGGTGTTGGCCGTCGAATGGCGCTAGCTGCGCAGCATTTGTACACCGCCGCCGTCAGTGTCAGCCAGTTTGCCGTGGCATACGGAGCTCCATCGCAGTCTTTAATACTGGTAGCATGCCGCGACAGCGTGGACGTGAACCGTATGTGCAGTTGACGGACTTTGAGCGAGGGCGTATAGTGGGCATGCGGGAGGCCGGGTGGACGTACCGCCGAATTGCTCAACACGTGGGGCGTGAGGTCTTCACAGCACATCGATGTTGTCGCCAGTGGTCGGCGGAAGGTGCACGTGCCCGTCGACCTGGGACCGGACCGCAGCGACGCACGGATGCACGCCAAGACCGTAGGATCCTACGCAGTGCCGTAGGGAACCGCACCGCCACTTCCCAGCAAATTAGGGACACTGTTGCTCCTGGGGTATCGGCGAGGACCATTCGCAACCGTCTCCATGAAGCTGGGCTACGGTCCCGCACACCGTTAGGCCGTCTTCCGCTCACGCCCCAACATCGTGCAGCCCGCCTCCAGTGGTGTCGCGACAGGCGTGAATGGAGGGACGAATGGAGACGTGTCGTCTTCAGCGATGAGAGTCGCTTCTGCCTTGGTGCCAATGATGGTCGTATGCGTGTTTGGCGCCGTGCAGGTGAGCGCCACAATCAGGACTGCATACGACCGAGGCACACAGGGCCAACACCCGGCATCATGGTGTGGGGAGCGATCTCCTACACTGGCCGTACACCACTGGTGATCGTCGAGGGGACACTGAATAGTGCACGGTACATCCAAACCGTCATCGAACCCATCGTTCTACCATTCCTAGACCGGCAAGGGAACTTGCTGTTTCAACAGGACAATGCACGTCCGCATGTATCCCGTGCCACCCAACGTGCTCTAGAAGGTGTAAGTCAACTACCCTGGCCAGTAAGATCTCCGGATCTGTCTCCCATTGAGCATGTTTGGGACTGGATGAAGCGTCGTCTCACGCGGTCTGCACGTCCAGCACGAACGCTGGTCCAACTGAGGCGCCAGGTGGAAATGGCATGGCAAGCCGTTCCACAGGACTACATCCAGCATCTCTACGATCGTCTCCATGGGAGACGATCGTAGAGATGCTGGATGTAGAGATGCATGCTCTGTTGCCTGTGTCTATTAGCCTGTGGTTCTGTCAGTGTGATCCACTCTTAAAGAAAGCATAGGATGCGGCGAGATGAGATTGTTTATCTCATCTAAAACTTTTCAGGCCGATTCCCCCGTTTCCTGTTGAAACCTCCCCTTAGAAAAATTTTGAATTACTATGCTGGTAAACCCCTTACGTTATTTGATTTCCAAACAGCTGAGCAAAACTGAACGTACTCAGACATTTCTCTCTTTACTTATTCTGATCATCACTAAACTGATACACAATATTTTTAGCGCAACGCAACCTGACTTTCAAAAATCCCTACAAATGAATGGCCCTGACTAACAATAACTTATACTTTTCATGAATGACTTACCTCACAAAAATCTTCGTTACTGAAACTACTGCACTGAGCGAGGTGGCGCAGTGGTTAGCACAATGGACTCGCATTCGGGAGGACGACGGTTCAATCCCGCGTCCGGCCACCATGATTTAGGTTTTCCGTGATTTCCCTAGATCACTCCAGGCAAATTCCGGAATGGTTCCTTTGAAGGAGCACGGCCAACTTCCTTCCCCATCCTTCCCTAATCCGAGCTTGTGCTCCGTCTCTAATGACCTCGTTGTCGACGGGACGTTAAACATCAATATCCTCCCTCCTCCTCCTGAAACTACTGCAATACAGCGTGCGCCAATACTGCCAGCTGAATAAAAGATTCTAACTACTGAAGGCACTAACTGCTGATAGGCATAGTTAGCAAATGAAAGATTTTGATAGAGAACAAACAATGTATTTACCCTAATAGTGTTCAAAAGTCATAATATATATATATCAGTTCATGACATCCAGTCTTACAAATTTACTGTCTCTGATGGACACACGCCCAGATAATCCGCTCTCAAAACTGCGCCATCTCTCTCCCCACATCCACCACTGCTGGCGGTTCACCTCCAACTGCGCAACGCTACGCGCTGTTAACAGCCAACTGCCCAACACTACAATAGCTACTATTTCAACAATGCAAACCAGCCACAGACTGCGAACGGCACAGTCAGTGATTAAGTGTTATGTGGCGTTACCAACATAAAAACCTAAACAGCCTACTTACATAGCCCCCGTGCTCCCCACAAAAAAAATTACAAATTATTTTGGGCAGTGGCCAATACAGATTTGAAAAAAAATTATAATTACAATAACAAAGATATCCAATGCACACACTTATTGATGCAATGTTGGTCAAAAGCAAAAATTGTTCTCATAAAGACAGTCCTTCTCGGCTTTTTCCGCTGCCGGATCTGCTTCGTCACCCAGGCTGCCCGCAGGCCAGCCATTGGCGAGTATAAGGACCACTCAGCCCTTCTCCGCCACTACAGAGGCTGCACGACCCGGAAACGACTCCCGTTTTCGAGTGCGAGTTTTGCGGCCGACGCGACCCCCGGCTGAAGACGCTGCGCGCCCATCTGCGGATCTGCCACGCAGCATCCGCTACTCCTGGCGCTGCCGGTCGGGGGAGAGTAAGTATGGGACACGATGCCGTGCCCGGCACTCTGGGACACCCAGAGAGGTCGGCCGGCGGGAGGTCACAGACGAGGGCCCCAGAAGCTAGTAGGACAGGCCCTTCGTCCTTAGTGCTGGGCGAAAGCCACAGGCGACAGCGGCCCGGAAGTTAGTACCACAGGCCGCCTAGCCTTAGATAATAGAGAGGGGCTATGGCCACAGCCCAGTCCGGTCCGGTCCCCGAAGCTAGTAGGGCAGACCGGCTGGACTTAGGACTAACTTACGCGGCGGTCCTGACCCGCAGCAGCGTGGTGGGCTCACAGGCTGCCTTGCCCTCACCCTGTGTGTGTGTGTGTGTGTGTGTGTGCAGGCGTCTGCGCCACCCAGGAAGGCGGTGGTTGCTGCCCCCGAGTCGTGCGAGCCGTGTGTGCGCACGCCGAGGAAGTCTGGCACCCCCCTGCCGATACGCTCTGTGACGTCAGCCGCGTCGCCACGAGTGCCGAGCGCAAGTTCGGGAGGTGAAGGCAGCACGCTGCCGACGCCTGTCGCCGAACGCGTCGCTCTGGCCAGAGCCGCGACTCGCCGTTGCTTGCGCCGGCCTCTGTTCCCAGTGGCGTACGCTGGCCACGTTGTGCGGCTGCTGCAGGCGCCTCCCGCCCGCCATCTGTCGGGAGTATGGGTACCGGCCTGGGACTGCCCACCCGCGTTCGCTACGCCGCCAACAGGTGGCTCTGCGATGCGGGTGGACAGTGGCAAGCAGGCTGTCTCGCTCGCCGCGACCGGTGGTGCTATCACTCGCGGCGCAACCGTGCCGCTGATTGATACATCAAAGGACGCGCGCTCGGCTGATGCACCGGACGGTGTGTCGCTTGTGTGGTCGCAGACGTACACGCGCATTCCCTCTGCCCTGCCAACGGTTATGTCGAGTGGCCCCAGTCACTCCGTTTCCGCTCATGCAGGGAGTGCTATTAACAGGGAAGCCTCTGTTACAGATAACGAGTGGCACATAGTCACCCCACGGAGAGACAAACGCCGTGCTGCAGGACGCAGGCCACTGTCTCCGGACCAACGGCGCATCATACCGCCCAGTCCGCGTAACAGCGGTCCGGCGCGAGCCAACGCGTCCGGGCGTCCGGCGCGGGGTACACCTCGTGTGCCTCGCGCCGGTGGCATGGCGCGGGCGACCGCTGGGCCATCTGTTGGCGGCGCGGCGACCAACAGCCGCAGTACGCCGGGTCCGAGCGCCAGGCCGGCGCGAGCTACACCGACCACCACTGCGCCACCTGCTAGCGATCGTCAGGCACCCAGTCCGCGCAAAGCCGGCCCGGGGCGAGCCAATGCGCCCAGACGGCCGGCGCGAGTTACTCCTCGTGTCTCTCGCGCCGGCGGCGGGGCGCTGGCGACCGCCGGGCCATCGTTGCGGCTCCTCGACCAACAGCCACGGTACGCCCGACCCGAAAGCCAGGCCGGCGCAAGCTACACCCACAATCTAATATATACAGTCGCGACACTCACTGCTGTAAAAGTTGTTACCATTTGACAGTTCAATTGACACTAGAGCCCCTAGCGGCCAAAAACCTCGCCTTCCTCTGACGGCAGATGCGACGTAAAAATAACGTTTATTTTTAATTTGTTTTGTACGTAATTTACAAAATAGTTAGTATATTTTTACGTCACAAATGTTAGGTGAACAGCGAGAGACGTAAATGATCGTGAAATATAAATAAACAGAGCACAAACTACTGAATGAAGTTACATAAGTTGCAACATATTCTTGAAGAAATAATTAAGAAGCAGCATACAGTCGCACTTATTCTACTGAAATTAAGAGAATACACACTGTATATCCCACATATAAAGTATATAGATGCTCTTCCTTGTGTAAAAATGAAGCGACATATCACTTTTCATTACGTTCTGTTTCGCAGGAAGCCTGCTTCTAAAAATACAATTTCCATTTTATTCTTTGTGGTATCAGGTTTTCTCAATAAAAAGCCTGACTGTTTTAAAACTTTATTATATCCCATTGATACATTTACAGAATAAAATTAAATGAACGGGTCAGTCCCTAACACTTTAGCAACCCAAATGAGCCAGCATCATCACTTTTTTATTTCCTCTCTTCCTCCTACAGACTAAGTCTTGATTCCTGAACTGAATAATGTAAAAGAGCCTCACTTTCACAAACAGTCTTATTAACAGCAGCTTGGTTTCAGCACAGGACCCAGGTGTAAAATTGGGCATGTCCATCAACATGTTCACAAAGAAAGCACCACAATTACTTATGTGAGCATATTCATCAAGAGTGGAAGTCATCTTAGTCTCACAATGAGTTAAAAGTTCTTTGACATCATCTGTACAAATAAATAGGCTTTCAAAGTTGCCTTCATAACTTTTAAAATGACAAACGTTGTCATTTGCATCTAAGTCTTGGCTGCCGTCTACAAGTACTGTCCTATGTTGATATCAGTCATGAGTTGTAAGCAGTTTCTTTAATACATAACCAAACACGTACCTCATGCAGTTTGCCTCACAGAGGTCTGTTTGAACTTCCACATTTGGTAGTCTGATCACTGAACTCGTGTCACTGATGTCCAACAGTGGTGAAACAAGTAATTTGGGCGCTGCTTTCATATCTACTATTGCCTGACGTTTTCCAGTGGTTGTTGATTAATTTTGCGTGTTAATAAATATAACGTGGTTCCATCCAAAACATCATCAACATACATGTTCAAAGCGCTTATGTTACCCAGAAGTCCATTAACACACTTAATCCTAGATGAAAAATCTTTCCCATCAACATCTACAAATTTCCATGACTGTATCCATGGCTTCATTGACTTTAATATTTTCAAATGTCTTGAGGCACTTGTAACGCAGTTCCTTAAGGATACAGGCCCTTTAACACTGTATGCATTAAATGTCAAAAATATCGTTTACTTTTTGGCAAAAATCTGCAGTAGCAGTAGCAAATGACGATGTGGTACCACAAGCAACAAGTGTCTCAATGTCTGCTGCTACTGTATGACTCAACACACGAACTGCAGTGCTTACCTTCATTTTTGAAAATGCTGGCAGTTGGACAGCTCGTTTAGTGAGCTTGGGGGCCAACTTGTACTTCCTTTCACAATCACTTGAGTAGAACAGACAAATGTCATTCCATGAAGCAGTGCCAATCCATCATTCATCTCTTGTGTGGATAATGTTATACCTGAATAAATTATTACGTATGCTTTTTATCAAGTGTGGGGTATCATAAAAAAGGAGATCTTACTCCCTTCGTGTACTAAGCATGGATTAACTGATGTGATGCCCAGTCTGTGCCTCCACTCCGCAAAATTCGAGCCTTGGTCAGTCACACACGTTTTTACAACCAAACCAATCACTGTGAGTTTTTTGACAACTTCAAAATATATGCGAGTCAGATGGGTGGCTCCTACTGGTCCTTTGGAGAAATAATATACTAATGGCTATTTAAAATTTGATAATATGCCATTAATCATTATAACTATTGCAGTATTGGTAACCACAGATGTACGTATGAAACCCATGTCTTCAAATCCAATAACACGATCCCTAGACCTGTCAAATATCAAATCTTCCATTAGTGACATCTCATCCATAGATAAATCAACAATTATATCAGTTTCTGGTAACTGCTGCACTTTCTGCTTTAAAAGATGAAATATGTTATTTATACCACAATTTAACTGTATATCCTCCACAGACCTTTGTAAGGTACGTACTGATGGAAGGCTAAAACAGTGTGATAAAAAACTGTATGCATGAGTACTATAATACAACAAATTAAGTGCAAATAATTTAGTTTCATATTTCTCCCCCATGAACCACGGACCTTGCCGTTGGTGGGGAGGCTTGCGTGCCTCAGCGATACATATAGCCGTACCGTAGGTACAACCACAACGGAGGGGTATATGTAGAGAGGCCAGACAAACGTGTGGTTCCTGAAGAGGGGCAGCAGCCTTTTCAGTAGTTGCAAGGGCAACAGTCTGGATGATTGACTGATCTGGCCTTGTAACAATAACCAAAACGGCCTTGCTGTGCTGGTACTGCGAACGGCTGAAAGCAAGGGGAAACTAAGGCCGTAATTTTTCCCGAGGGCATGCAGCTTTACTGTATGATTAAATGATGATGGCGTCCTCTTGGGTAAAATATTCCGGAGGTAAAATAGTCCCCCATTTGGATCTCCGGGCGGGGACTACTCAAGAGGATGTCGTTATCAGGAGAAAGAAAACTGGCGTTCTACGGATCGGAGCGTGGAATGTTAGGTCCCTTAATCGGGCAGGTAGGTTAGAAAATTTGAAAAGGGAAATGGATAGGTTAAAGTTAGATATAGTGGGAATTAGTGAAGTTCGGTGGCAGGAGGAACAAGACTTTTGGACAGGTGACTACAGGGTTATAAACACAAAGTCAAATAGGGGTAATGCAGGAGTAGGTTTAATAATGAATAGGAAAATAGGAACGCGGGTAAGCTACTACAAACAGCTTAGTAAACGCATTATTGTGGCCAAGATAGATACTGTAGGTACTACAGTAGTACAAGTTTATATGCCAACTAGCTCTGCAGATGACGAAGAAATTGAAGAAATGTATGATGAAATAAAAGAAATTATTCAGATAGTGAAGGGAGACGAAAATTTAATAGTCATGGGTGACTGGAATTCGAGTGCAGGAAAAGGGACAGAAGGAAACGTAGTAGGTGAATATGGATTGGGGCTAAGAAATGAAAGAGGAAGCCGCCTGGTAGAATTTTGCACAGAGCACAACTTAATCATAGCTAACACTTGGTTTAAGAATCATGATAGAAGGTTGTATACATGGAAGAACCCTGGAGATACTAAAAGGTATCAGATAGGTTATATAATGGTAAGACAGAGATTTAGGAACCAGGTTTTAAATTGTAAGACATTTCCAGGGGCAGATGTGGACTCTGACCACAATCTATTAGTTATGACCTGCAGATTAAAACTGAAGAAACTGCAAAAAAGTGGGAATTTAAGGAGATGGGACCTGGATAAACTGAAAGAACCAGAGGTTGTATAGAGTTTCAGGGACAGCATAAGGGAACAATTGACAGGAATGGGGGAAAGAAATACAGTAGAAGAAGAATGGGTAGCTTTGAGGGATGAAGTAGTGAAGGCAGCAGAGGATCAAGTAGGTAAAAAGACAAGAGCTAGTAGAAATCCTTGGGTAACAGAAGAAATATTGAATTTAATTAATGAAAGGAGAAAATATAAAAATGCAGTAAATGAAGCAGGCAAAAAGGAATACAAACGTCTCAAAAATGAGATCGACAGGAAGTGCAAACTGGCTAAGCAGGGATGGCTAGAGGACAAATGTAAGGATGTAGAGGCTTATCTCACTAGGGGTAAGATAGATACTGCCTACAGGAAAATTAAAGAGACCTTTGGAGATAAGAGAACCACTTGTATGAACATCAAGAGCTCAGATGGAAACCCAGTTCTAAGCAAAGAAGGGAAAGCAGAAAGGTGGAAGGAGTATATAGAGGGTCTATACAAGGGCGATGTACTTGAGGACAATATTATGGAAATGGAAGAGGATGTAGATGAAGATGAAATGGGAGATACGATACTGCGTGAAGAGTTTGACAGAGCACTGAAAGACCTGAGTCGAAACAAGGCCCCCGGAATAGATAACATTCCATTGGAACTACTGACGACCTTGGGAGAGCCAGTCCTGACAAAACTCTACCATCTGGTGAGCAAGAAGTATGAAACAGGCGAAATACCCTCAGACTTCAAAAAGAATATAATAATTCCAATCCCAAAGAAAGCAGGTGTTGACAGATGTGAAAATTATCGAACAATCAGTTTAATAAGCCACAGCTGCAAAATACTAACACGAATTCTTTACAGACGAATGGAAAAACTAGTAGAAGCCAACCTCGGGGAAGATCAGTTTGGATTCCGTAGAAATACTGGAACACGTGAGGCAATACTGACCTTACGACTTATCTTAGAAGAAAGATTAAGGAAAGGCAAACCTACGTTTCTAGCATTTGTAGACTTAGAGAAAGCTTTTGACAATGTTGACTGGAATACTCTCTTTCAAATTCTAAAGGTGGCAGGGGTAAAATATAGGGAGCGAAAGGCTATTTACAATTTGTGCAGAAACCAGATTGCAGTTATAAGAGTCGAGGGACATGAAAGGGAAGCAGTGGTTGGAAAGGGAGTAATACAGGGTTGTAGCCTCTCCCCGATGTTATTCAATCTGTA
This sequence comes from Schistocerca cancellata, assembly GCF_023864275.1. Classification (NCBI taxonomy): domain Eukaryota; kingdom Metazoa; phylum Arthropoda; class Insecta; order Orthoptera; family Acrididae; genus Schistocerca; species Schistocerca cancellata. Next base: position 195,707,331 of record NC_064629.1, on the reverse strand, counting down.
TATTGAGCAAGCAGTAAAGGAAACAAAAGAAAAATTCGGAGTAGGTATTAAAATCCATGGAGAAGAAATAAAAACTTTGAGGTTCACCGATGACATTGTAATTCTGTCAGAGACAGCAAAGGACTTGGAAGAGCAGTTGAACGGAATGGATGGTGTCTTGAACATCTACATCTACATCTACATTTATACTCCGCAAGCCACCCAACGGTGGGTGGCGGAGGGCACTTTACGTGCCACTGTCATTATCTCCCTTTCCTGTTCCAGTCGCGTATGGTTCGCGGGAAGAACGACTGTCTGAAAGCCTCTGTGCGCGCTCTAATCTCTCTAATTTTACATTCGTGATCTCCTCGGGAGGTATAAGTAGGGGGAAGCAATATATTCGATACCTCATCTAGAAACGCACCCTCTCGAAACCTGGCGAGCAAGGTACACCGCGATGCAGAGCGCCTCTCTTGCAGAGTCTGCCACTTGAGTTTGTTAAACATCTCCGTAACGCTATCACGGTTACCAAATAACCCTGTGACGAAACGCGCCGCTCTTCTTTGGATCTTCTCTATCTCCTCCGTCAACCCGGTCTGGTACGGATCCCACACTGATGAGCAATACTCAAGTATAGGTCGAACGAGTGTTTTGTAAGCCACCTCCTTTGTTGATGGACTACATTTTCTAAGGACTCTCCCAATGAATCTCAACCTGGTACCCGCCTTACCAACAATTAATTTTACATGATCATTCCACTTCAAATCGTTCCGCACGCATACTCCCAGATATTTTACAGAAGTAACTGCTACCAGTGTTTGTTCCGCTATCATATAATCATACAATAAAGGATCCTTCTTTCTATGTATTCGCAATACATTACATTTGTCTATGTTAAGGGTCAGTTGCCACTCCCTGCACCAAGTGCCTATCCGCTGCAGATCTTTCTGCATTTCGCTACAATTTTCTAATGCTGCAACTTCCCTGTATACTACAGCATCATCCGCGAAAAGCCGCATGGAACTTCCGACACTATCTACTAGGTCATTTATATATATTGTGAAAAGCAATGGTCCCATAACACTCCCCTGTGGCACGCCAGAGGTTACTTTAATGTCTGATATAGGAGGGAGGATATAGGATGAACATCAACAAAAGCATAACGAGGATAATGGAATGTAGTCAAATTAAGTCGGGTGATGTTGAGGGTATTAGATTAGGAAATGAGAAACTTAAAGTAGTAAAGGAGTTTTGCTATTTGGGGAGCAAAATAACTGATGATGGTCGAAGTAGAGAGGATATAAAATGTAGACTGGCAATGGCAAGGAAAGCGTTTCTGAAGAAGAGAAATTTGTTAACATCGAGTATAGATTTAAGTGTCAGGAAGTCTTTTCTGAAAGTATTTGTGTGGAGTGTAGCCATGTATGGAAGTGAAACATGGACGGTAAATAGTTTGGACAAGAAGAGAATAGAAGCTTTCGAAATGTGGTACTACAGAAGAATGCTGAAGATTAGATGGGTAGATCACATAACTAATGAGGAGTTACTGAATAGGATTGGGGAGAAGAGGAGTTTGTGGCACAACTTGACCAGAAGAAGGGATCGGTTGGTAGGACATGTTCTGAGGCATCAAGGGATCACCAATTTAGTATTGGAGGGCAGCGTGGAGGGTAAAAATCGTAGGGGGAGACCAAGAGATGAATACACTAAGCAGATTCAGAAGGATGTAGGTTGCAGTAGGTACTGGGAGATGAAGAAGCTTGCACAGGATAGAGTAGCATGGAGAGCTGCATCAAACCAGTCTCAGGACTGAAGACCACAACAACAACACATTTCCATCTCGCACCACGTTTTCCATTCAGTGGTATACTGATTTGGCTTATCAATAAATCGAGAGCATCTTTTTTCAAGTACTTAGAACCAACACTTTTTAAAATGAGCTTCTCCTTTTGTACTTGTGTCCTGTGACGTTGTTGCAGTTTACTCTTACGATGGGCACTTTCCTTGTCACGTAGTAATTTTGTACGAAGTCTAATGATTTGCACGTTTTTACATCTCACACAATTTTCCAACACGCGAATCTAAGCATTTCATCTTAAAAAGATGTCTGTGTTGCAGATTCCGTTGTTAGTGATTTTATATATGTCTTTCGTGTAGGAACACTTGTGGTAGCTGTTTCTTCTGTGTCAGGAGACAGTTTTATCGTTTTTGCACTTTCACGTTTGTATGGCAACTTTCTCTTCATCGTCACTAGTTGTGGCTTATTCGGCACGTCAAATAACGTAGGAACATCATTCCATTCCAATGTCTTCGTTTCCGCGCTCATGAACTGGTTTGACTCGAAATGTAACGCACAAAACTTCACGTTATTGTGCAAATAAAGGACATCTTTTTGCAGCAGGTCCTGTCTTCTACTATTTATTGACCATTTCTTGCTCCTAAAAAAAAAACAAATTCAGTAATTCAATACAGTTTAGAAAAACATCTTAAATAAAGAGCGCTATAATGTGAAGTTTCATATCTATCAGGGTCCTTAGGAAACCTGAAGAATGACAAATGTGGTCTCTTCTTCCTATTATGACTGCAACTGACTGCGCTACATACGCTGCCTTTCGTAAAAGCCATGTTAAAAATTAATATAAACGATACTGTTTATATTTACTGAATACCGTATTCAGCAGCGTAGCTTCTCCTGCGCTTGGGGCGCTGTTGTCGTGGTGTATAACAAAAATCAGCGAGTTATTTTTTTTGTGATATGTTACAATACAGCATCACTGGTCTATTGCGGTCTAACTGTGTTGGTGAGGCAGTAAATTTATCCACAGGGCAGTGACTGCGTCACTGCAACTCACTTTGGAGGTGTGGCGGTGGGACTTGTAGTCCCGTACCACCCTCTGACGGTGGCAGTACTACATGAGTCAGGCATAAAAATTTAGCCTAACGTGGGCAGGTAGGGTGGGAAAGTATTGGACATAGAATGGGGGCTGGTCCCGCCAAAGGATGCGTCCGTGGTGGGCGTGCCATGCCTATTCGTTAGCCATGGTCGGAATCCGATTCCTCTAGAATGGTTAGGGGAACCGGATGTCGATGCCAGCGGCGTGGAAGTGTGGTCCCAACGTGGCGTAACCCATGGACAGTGTCCCGCAAGGCATCCACTTTCTCACAGAGCTGCCGCGCATTGTTGCGTATGGTCGTGTTTAGGGGGACGATATCCGCTTCGTAGTGGAGAGTGACAATTCTCGTGAGTGGCGGGGCGTGCAGGCTCCACCTGAGCACCTTGTTCTGCAGGCGCTGCAACGTCCGCATCCTGGTGACACTAATCGTGGCCCATGCAGCAGATCCATACGTGACGGCAGGCAGGATAACTTCGGTAAATGCGGAGCTTGGTATGCAGTGTGAGTAGGCTGTTTAGGTTCTTATATTGGTAACGCCGCCGCCACGTAGCGCTCTCTGTATGAAAATCACTGGCTGTGCTGTGTGCAGTCTGTGGCTAGTTTGCATTGTTGTCTGCCATTGTAGTGTTGGGCAGCGGCAGCTGGATGTGAACAGCGCGTAGCGTTGTGCAGTTGGAGGTGAGCCGCCAGCAGTGGTGGATGTGGGGAGAGAAATGGCGGAGTTTTGAAATTTCTAATACTGGATGTCATGAACTGCTATGTATATTATGATTTGTCAACACTATTAAGGTAAATACATTGTTTGTTCTCTATTAAAATCTTTCATTTGCTAACTATCCCTATCAGTAGTTAGTGACTTCCGTAGTTCGAATCTTTTATTTAGCTGGTAGTAGTGGCGGTCGCTGTATTGAAGTAGTTCGAGTAACGAAGATTTTTGGTGAGGTAAGTGATTTGTGAAAGGTACAGGTTAATGTTAGTCAGGGCCATTACTTTGTAGGGATTTCTGAAAGTCAGATTGCGTTGCGCTAAAAAATATTGTGTGTCACTTTAGTGAATGTTTGAGTACGTTCAGTTTTGCTCAGCTGTTTGAAAAGCAAATAGTGTAAGAGGTTTATCAGCACAGTAATTCAGAAATTGTTCTAAGGGTATGTTTCATATGTCGACCCTTAGCCTAGGATACCTCACTGGAATCTTCTGATTTTTTCTTGTAGTTTGTGTATTTAGTGTAGCTTTTGTTTATTGCTAGCGCGTAATTATAGAGAGAATTTCCTTGGTAGCTGTGGTTTTTCATTGTTGCACAGTAAAACAGTTGTGGCATGCATGTAGATTTGCACCAAGTATTTAGCAGCTGCAATTAACTAGATATTATTTTCAGAGCTATGTTAATGTGTTCCCTTATTTTTGCTCTTCAAATTGTGCTTTTCTGTGTTATCGTGTGAAATATTGTCACAATAATGGCGTGTGAAAAACGTAACACTAGGCTCCAAAGTAAACTGAGAAATAATAGTGACGACGAGCGTAGCTTATCAGCACCACTGTGTAGTGAATTAACAGACATTCCAAGTAGTAATTTGGTAATTGTGCATAGGAAAATGGAGCGGGCGGCAAATAATGGTGTAGGCAGTGAAACAATTAGTGAACAGGGAAGCATTATCGATCGATCGGTCGGCAACAGCTCGCCTCAGGATTCCCAAATGACAGGACACAATCTTGCAAATACTGTAGATTCAGGTTTTGCGTCCTCACCGTTTTCTCAAATAAATCAAGACACATTTTCTGCTTTTCAAAATGCGAATATTGCCGGTTCAAATGCACTGCCGAATAGCACTGAGGAACATGTTTCAGACAGCAGTGCACTGTTATTACAGTTCATGCAACATTTTGGTTTACTTGAAAATACATTCTGAATTAAAGTACTTTCTGAGAGATACCAGATGCCACAGTGGTTAGTTTATGTGACAGCTACACGATTATATCACGACGTTACTACACTCCTGGAAATTGAAATAAGAACACCGTGAATTCATTGTCCCAGGAAGGGGAAACTTTATTGACACATTCCTGGGGTCAGATACATCACATGATCACACTGACAGAACCACAGGCACATAGACACAGGCAACAGAGCATGCACAATGTCGGCACTAGTACAGTGTATATCCACCTTTCGCACCAATGCAGGCTGCTATTCTCCCATGGAGACGATCGTAGAGATGCTGGATGTAGTCCTGTGGAACGACTTGCCATGCCATTTCCACCTGGCGTCTCAGTTGGACCAGCGTTCGTGCTGGACGTGCAGACCGCGTGAGACGACGCTTCATCCAGTCCCAAACATGCTCAATGGGGGACAGATCCGGAGATCTTGCTGGCCAGGGTAGTTGACTTACACCTTCTAGAGCACGTTGGGTGGCACGGGATACATGCGGACGTGCATTGTCCTGTTGGAACAGCAAGTTCCCTTGCCGGTCTAGGAATGGTAGAACGATGGGTTCGATGACGGTTTGGATGTACCGTGCACTATTCAGTGTCCCCTCGACGATCACCAGTGGTGTACGGCCAGTGTAGGAGATCGCTCCCCACACCATGATGCCGGGTGTTGGCCCTGTGTGCCTCGGTCGTATGCAGTCCTGATTATGGCGCTCACCTGCACGGCGCCAAACACGCATACGACCATCATTGGCACCAAGGCAGAAGCGACTCCCATCGCTGAAGACGACACGTCTCCATTCGTCCCTCCATTCACGCCTCTCGCGACACCACTGGAGGCGGGCTGCACGATGTTGGGGCGTGTGCGGAAGACGGCCTAACGGTGTGCGGGACCGTAGCCCAGCTTCATGGAGACGGTTGCGAATGGTCCTCGCCGATACCCCAGGAGCAACAGTGTCCCAAATTTGCTGGGAAGTGGCGGTGCGGTCCCCTACGGCACTGCGTAGGATCCTACGGTCTTGGCGTGCATCCGTGCGTCGCTGCGGTCCGGTCCCAGGTCGACGGGCACGTGCACCTTCCGCCGACCACTGGCGACAACATCGATGTACTGTGGAGACCTCACGCGCCACGTGTTGAGCAATTCGGCGGTACGTCCACCCGGCCTCCCGCATGCCCACTATACGCCCTCGCTCAAAGTCCGTCAACTGCACATACGGTTCACGTCCACGCTGTCGCGGCATGCTACCAGTGTTAAAGACTGCGATGGAGCTCCGTATGCCACGGTAAACTGGCTGACACTGACGGCGGCGGTGCACAAATGCTGCGCAGCTAGCGCCATTCGACGGCCAACACCGCGGTTCCTGGTGTGTCCGCTGTGCCGTGCGTGTGATCATTGCTTGTACAGCCCTCTCGCAGTGTCCGGAGCAAGTATGGTGGATCTGACACACCGGTGTCAATGTGTTCTTTTTTCCATTTCCAGGAGTGTAATAAGTGACAATTTACAATGTTGCTTTTGCGGTGTATCTGTTTTATATCTGCACAGTTTTTCGGAATTATTCTGGAAAGTAAAACATCTTTTAGTAGTAACTTTTGTGGTATAGCTACAATGAGACAGCCTTTTCCGTAGCACAACAATACGTTACAGCACAGTACTTTCATCATCACAACAATAAGCGTAATAACTAAGATATCTATACGCAAAGCATTTCACTTTTGTGTATCATGAGATAAGTACATTGGCTTCTGCAGAACTTAGCTTTCGGAGGACGATAACTACGACACTTCCACAGAGACTATCTTACAACAAGACGCACATTTAGCGCTACAGGACACGTATTTGAGTGATTAATTTTGTACTTAAAACATTTATTTTCAAAGATATTTGAAGTACAATGATACAAAGGTTTTCCGTAATACATTTCATTCCATTGTTGTAATCTGTAACACCTGAGGGTATAATTACATTAATCCTCAGGGGGGTACATGCTTACTTTGTGTATCATGTGTTTGGCAAGCACAAGGAGCCCTAGCTAATATGGTATTTGCTTACACAACCTTACACATCGGTACCATATTTTTCTAACACACAAATTACGCAGCTATCTGATCATTTAACTGAGGGATAAACATTTTTTTTACTACATCAGTGACACATGTTTACGCAATTACACAGTTGGGTAACTTCACACTTATGAAATTATATTCTGTCTGTACTTTGTGAACTGTTCATATTTTTTCGGAACCATTGTGATACTATGAGAGCTTTGAATGATATATTTGGTATGGGATCATGATTTTAAAGTACGTTTGAGGTAGATGACACTATTTAAATGAGCAGAGAATTCTTTTTAGGTTTTGAAATTATTGGAGGAAGCTACGACAATTTTGAGATTTGACTGAGGTGTAATGATGTTATTTTTACGACGACGATGTGTATTATGCTGTTAAGGTATGTTTATGATCAATAAGCTGATGTTATATGAGGAATCTGATTATGCTATGTAGTTATTATGTGTTGATGAATATGAATATGTATATGTGTAATAAGGTAAGGAATAATGAGTAGTGGTTAGGGACTCTGGTTTGTGAATAAGGATGTTCGAAACCAAGAAACGTACTTTAAGAGTTATGAAATGTGTGTGTATATGCGTAAATACATCACAATGCTGACGAAAATGTTTTGGACACTGTTATATTTATAGGATTTTGTTTCTACACGTTTGTAACGCTAATTCTTGACCTGTGAAATTTTTATATGAGACTGCCACTGTAGCAGAAACTGCTGTCGTAAATATTTCCGTAAGAAAGTTGAGTGACTACCTGCACGTAATGCGTTTAGGGCGCCCAGCTGAGAGGTAGTCGTCTGACAAAAGGAAGCCATTAGGTGAAAAAAAAAGGGAGGCCATTATCCTCGCCATTGACATTCCTTTAGAGAAAACATTGCAAATGCGACACCCTCATTACTTGGAAAGATACTTACATCTGCACACCTGATTATGACAAGCGTCTTTCTACGAGAGTTGAGAGAATTTTTACTAACTTATGAAATGTCACATGACTACTGAATGATATTTTTATGCTTTGGTTTGCGTAATTGCTTATTTCATTTAATATCTGGTTTCCAGCTGTGTTGCAGCATTAGTTTTATAAAATAAACTTAGATGCATTTGCTAATGTGAACACTTTCTGTCAACAGATCTATTAAATAATTATTTTATGATCCACATTCTTCGAAAAAGGAGCTTTTGGAATGGAAAGAACAATAAGAAGGGACTGATAACAATAACTGCATATATAATTTTCTTTTCAACTACTTGGTAATATTTTTCGTAGAATAAGTTGTGTTGCACCACTTTAATTACATAGACATTAAGATGTGAATATACGTTTTCCTTATCTGCATTGTTGTTTTTACTGTAATATTTTTTCTGCTTGAGCTATGTCATGTTTAGGTATAAGTTGCTGCTGCTGTTTGCCAGGCATAGTGTTACTGAATTTGACTTTGTATTACACTGTTAAGCCAGTTTTACTACTGATTTATTTTTCTTGTTGCTGCACATTGGCTCATATTAGTTGTAATTTTGCATTTTATCTGTTAATTTAGATTTACTGCTGCTTGCATTGCTGTTTGTGTTAATTGTTTTGTGTTGCTGCATTGCCTCGTTCCTTAGTTTAGCATCTGAGCTCAGTAGATTTAAGTTAGCTTAAGAAGGGGTAGACTATATAAGGAACTAACTATGATGAATTGGAAGAAAGGCATTAAGAAGCTATAAGAAAATAGTTTGGCCAAAAAAGTAGTGCACAGTGGAGAAAAACTATTTTTGAAAGAGGATGTGAACAGAATACAGAAAGCATACTTGGATAGGATGTTTTTTTGGCTGGAGCAAATGTTGAAATAAGACGGACGACATATGGAATGAAGTTTTGGGTTGGACTGCAGTACCAAATGTTACACTGAAAACGAACCCTGTCCTTTCCTTTTGTGTTATCCCACTATGTGTTTGTGTACCCTTGTGTATTTGTTTTCTTCCTGTCTCTGTGTAGTTTCATAGAATTTTTTCTTCTTTTAATATTAAGCTACATTCACTATGATGAGGAATACTGTTCTCCTCAAATGTAATTGGCATTAATAATATGTTATTTACCTTGTAAATATGCTTAGACATTATTTATTCTGTTTTGTTTTAATGCTCATGTGTGAAGTTGATGTTTCAATAATTATTCTGATCTTTTATGTATTTACTTATGTCATAATTCCTGTAACACTGATGTATATGTTTATTTCTATTCTTTTGTAAAGCTTGTACTACAAATGTTATCTGTATTGTTATGTTCTTTAATGACGTTTTCTGTATCTTTGTAATTGTATTCTCATGTTATAAAATTGTAATTGTCACCAGTTCATGATATTATTAACTTGTAAGCATTCATTTCACTGCACACATTTCTGTTGGTCGTAGTATATGGACAATATGTGAGAAGTTGGGACTGTTAGTGTTTGCACGTGTGTTAATAATTCAGCAACGGACTGGATAACAGCATTGCTGGTTCTAAGGACAATTCCAAAAACTTTGTGAGTGCAAAAGTGGTGGTTATGGACTTGCTATATTAACTGCAAGACTCTTCAATGGTGATTGTGCACCCACACAGTCACAGCAGATGGCTGCTGTCCATCTCTACAAGGACTACAGTGGGTCTGCATCTCTGATGACCCACCAATACCATTATTTCTACAAGGACTGCAGTGGGTCTGCACCTCTGGTGGCCCACCAATACCATACTCTCTACCAGGACTACAGTGGGTCTGCTCTGTGATGACCTACCTACCATTCTTCTTCAAAACGTCGAATGACTCTGCTGTGGGTTTGCTCTGTTGTGGCCCATTACCTGTCAGCATGTCAAGAGTCAGCACTGTCTTTCAGTTGGAAGGACAACACTACTTCTTCAAGACTGCATGGAAATCCACTACTTCTGTGTGCAATTTCTTTTACTAATGAGACTTTGCGAAAAAAAAACTGTGTAATTACTATTATGATGAATGATCAGGACTGTCTTTATGGACTGTGAGAAAATTTTAGCTTTTGACCAACATTGTATCAATAAGTGTGTGCATTTGATTTCTTTGTTATTGTAATTATGAAAAATTTTATCAAATCATTATTGGCCACTGCCCAAAACAATTTGTAAAATTTTTTTGTGGGGAGCATGGGGGCTATGTAAGTAGGCTGTTTAGGTTCTTATATTGGTAACGCCGCCGCCACGTAGCACTCTCTGTATGAAAATTACTGGCTGTGCTGTGTGCAGTCTGTGGCTAGTTTGCATTGTTGCCTGCCATTGTAGTGTTGGGCAGCGGCAGCTGGATGTAAACAGCGTGTAGCGTTGTGCAGTTGGAGGTGAGCCGCCAGCAGTGGTGGATGTGGGGAGAGAAATGGCGGAGTTTTGAAATTTCTAATACTGGATGTCATGAACTGCTATGTATATTATGATTTGTCAACACTATTAAGGTAAATACATTGTTTGTTCTCTATTAAAATCTTTCATTTGCTAACTATCCCTATCAGTAGTTATGACTTCCGTAGTTTGAATCTTTTATTTAGCTGGCAGTAGTGGCGCTCGCTGTATTGCAGTAGTTCGAGTAACGAAGATTTTTGGTGAGGTAAGTGATTTGTGAAAGGTACAGGTTAATGTTAGTCAGGGCCATTACTTTGTAGGGATTTCTGAAAGTCAGATTGCGTTGCGCTAAAAAATATTGTGTGTCACTTTAGTGAATGTTCGAGTACGTTCAGTTTTGCTCAGCTGTTTGAAAAGCAAATAGTGTAAGAGGTTTATCAGCACAGTAATTCAGAAATTGTTCTAAGGAGATGTTTCAGCAGGTTAAGTTCCCTATTGCGGAAGAGTGGGCACAAAGCCCTGGTTAGCTTTTACTCCTTGTTGGTGACATACTCCGCATGAGAGTGGAAGAGCAACTTGTGGTCCATCTGGACCCTGAGATAGGTGGTTGTCGGGAACCAGGTCACCTGTAATCGAAATATTGCGGCGGAGGACTGGGCGCCGTTTCGTGAAGTAGACTGCCGTAGTTTTGGCGGCATTGAGTTCTGTTTTGATTGAAACTTCAGAATGAGATTTTCACTCTGCAGCGGAGTGTGCGCTGATATGAAACTTCCTGGCAGATTAAAACTGTGTGCCCGACCGAGACTCGAACTCAGGACCTTTGCCTTTCGCGGGCAAGTGCTCTACCAACTGAGCTACCGAAGCACGACTCACGCCCGGTACTCACAGCTTTACTTCTGCCAGTACCTCGTCTCCTACCTTCCAAACTTTACAGAAGCTCTCCTGCGAACCATGCGGAACTAGCACTCCTGAAAGAAAGGATATTGCGGAGACATGGCTTAGCCACAGCCTGCTGGTGTTTCCAGAATGAGATTTTCACTCTGCAGCGGAGTGTGCGCTGATATGAAACTTCCTGGCAGATTAAAACTGTGTGCCCGACCGAGACTCGAACTCGGGACCTTTGCCTTTCGCGGGCAAGTGCTCTACCAACTGAGCTACCGAAGCACGACTCACGCCCGGTACTCACAGCTTTACTTCTGCCAGTACCTCGTCTCCTACCTTCCAAACTTTACAGAAGCTCTCCTGCGAACCATGCAGAACTAGCACTCCTGAAAGAAAGGATATTGCGGAGACATGGCTTAGCCACAGCCTGGGGGGTGTTTCCAGAATGAGATTTTCACTCTGCAGCGGAGTGTGCGCTGATATGAAACTTCCTGGCAGATTAAAACTGTGTGCCCGACCGAGACTCGAACTCGGGACCTTTGCCTTTCGCGGGCAAGTGCTCTACCAACTGAGCTACCGAAGCACGACTCACGCCCGGTACTCACAGCTTTACTTCTGCCAGTACCTCGTCTCCTACCTTCCAAACTTTACAGAAGCTCTCCTGCGAACCATGCAGAACTAGCACTCCTGAAAGAAAGGATATTGCGGAGACATGGCTTAGCCACAGCCTGGGGGGTGTTTCCAGAATGAGATTTTCACTCTGCAGCGGAGTGTGCGCTGATATGAAACTTCCTGGCAGATTAAAACTGTGTGCCCGACCGAGACTCGAACTCGGGACCTTTGCCTTTCGCGGGCAAGTGCTCTACCAACTGAGCTACCGAAGCACGACTCACGCCCGGTACTCACAGCTTTACTTCTGCCAGTACCTCGTCTCCTACCTTCCAAACTTTACAGAAGCTCTCCTGCGAACCATGCGGAACTAGCACTCCTGAAAGAAAGGATATTGCGGAGACATGGCTTAGCCACAGCCTGCTGGTGTTTCCAGAATGAGATTTTCACTCTGCAGCGGAGTGTGCGCTGATATGAAACTTCCTGGCAGATTAAAACTGTGTGCCCGACCGAGACTCGAACTCGGGACCTTTGCCTTTCGCGGGCAAGTGCTCTACCAACTGAGCTACCGAAGCACGACTCACGCCCGGTACTCACAGCTTTACTTCTGCCAGTACCTCGTCTCCTACCTTCCAAACTTTACAGAAGCTCTCCTGCGAACCATGCAGAACTAGCACTCCTGAAAGAAAGGATATTGCGGAGACATGGCTTAGCCACAGCCTGGGGGGTGTTTCCAGAATGAGATTTTCACTCTGCAGCGGAGTGTGCGCTGATATGAAACTTCCTGGCAGATTAAAACTGTGTGCCCGACCGAGACTCGAACTCGGGACCTTTGCCTTTCGCGGGCAAGTGCTCTACCAACTGAGCTACCGAAGCACGACTCACGCCCGGTACTCACAGCTTTACTTCTGCCAGTACCTCGTCTCCTACCTTCCAAACTTTACAGAAGCTCTCCTGCGAACCATGCAGAACTAGCACTCCTGAAAGAAAGGATATTGCGGAGACATGGCTTAGCCACAGCCTGGGGGGTGTTTCCAGAATGAGATTTTCACTCTGCAGCGGAGTGTGCGCTGATATGAAACTTCCTGGCAGATTAAAACTGTGTGCCCGACCGAGACTCGAACTCGGGACCTTTGCCTTTCGCGGGCAAGTGCTCTACCAACTGAGCTACCGAAGCACGACTCACGCCCGGTACTCACAGCTTTACTTCTGCCAGTACCTCGTCTCCTACCTTCCAAACTTTACAGAAGCTCTCCTGCGAACCATGCGGAACTAGCACTCCTGAAAGAAAGGATATTGCGGAGACATGGCTTAGCCACAGCCTGGGGGGTGTTTCCAGAATGAGATTTTCACTCTGCAGCGGAGTGTGCGCTGATATGAAACTTCCTGGCAGATTAAAACTGTGTGCCCGACCGAGACTCGAACTCGGGACCTTTGCCTTTCGCGGGCAAGTGCTCTACCAACTGAGCTACCGAAGCACGACTCACGCCCGGTACTCACAGCTTTACTTCTGCCAGTACCTGTTTCTGTTTTGATTGTCCGGCACCAGGTAATGGTGGCGTCCACCTGTCGCTGGAGGCGGGCGACGACGGCGTCAGTAATGCGGCCAGTGGTGTATTGTGCTGTGTCGTCAGCATATTGTGCAAGGTGGCACTCGGGGATGACCGGCATATCATTTACATAGATATTAAAAAGAATGGGAGATAGCACCGATCCTTGTGGAGTGCCTGCGGTATAGGGGTCTGTGTCAGCATCTTGTGTACGAGGTTGTCTTGCCAGATCTTGTCGTAGGCGTTTTGCAAGTCCAGAAAAACGGCAGCTGTCGACTTGGCAGTGTTGAAGCCTTTGCTGATGTGTTCAGTGATCCGTAGGACCTGAAGTTAGGCAGAGAGGTGCGAAGTGAATCCAAACTGTTCAGGACGGATCGTCCCAGCTGCCGCAAGAGGTTGAGAAAGTCGGTGAAGGATCACAGATTCAAGGACGTTCGCCATAGTATTTAGGAGGCTGATGGGCCTGTTGTTGGTGGGGACCGTAGGGAGCGAGAGTGTCGCGACTGTATATTAATATATACAGTCGCTACACCTGAGGTCGCGGGGCCGGCGCGAGCTGCACCGGCTACCGCTGCGCCACCTGTCAGCAATGCGGCGACCGAAAGTAGCACTGAGCGACCGACGCCAGATGGCTGCACGGCACCACCACCACCGACGCAGACGACGGAGCGGCGCGACGTGAACGGAGGGACTGCAGTTGTATCTCCGAGACCTGGCAGCAACAAGAGGAGATGGCGACATCGTACTAACCGACCCCGTCCCAGTCCCGACCTTCCGACGCAGAACGCCCGTCCACCACCGAACCCGACAGACCCTCCTGTACCCTCCCAACAGTGCTCGACAGAGGCAGATCCGCCCTCTCCTCCTCTGGCCGACGCTCGGCTAACGGAGAGGCAGCGGCGCTGGCTGGAGGCCCCGGAGAGCGTCCAAGACCAGCCATGGGACGCATTCGCCGGGATCGTCGAGGACTTCATCTCCGAGATCGCCGAGACGAAGCCGCAACGCCAGGCTGCCGGAAGTCTACAGGACGGGCAACCAGCAGCAGCACACCGCGGCCAGGGCCGCGCCGGCGCTGCTGCCAATCCCCGTCCCCCTGCCCATGCACGGGACCACGGTAGGCAGCGCGGTGGACGTGGCGCACGGCGTGCGGCGGCCGCCGAGCGTCGGTGCAGTCTTAAATTCAGAAACTGTACCGCGCGGACCGGCGCAAGGCGATGCAGCGCGTCCTTGGCGAGACGTCGCCGTACTGCCAAATCGATGGCAACGTGCTCGCTGAGCACTTTAGAAAAACCTACACTAAGACTGATTTTCTGTTTCAGATGCACCAGCCGCTGTCCCGGACTTTGCCGCCACCACGCCTCCTGATGTCGGCGAGTAGGTCCATCCGCCGATCACCGCCACAGAAGTGCAACAGCGGCTCCAGAAGGCGAGCACTACTGCTCCTGGGGCAGACGGAGTCACCTACTCGGACTTGCGACGTGAGGATCCTGGCTGCCATGTGCTAGCTAAGATCTTCTCGCGCTGTTGGAATGAGCGGAAGACTCCAGTGCAGTGGAAAGTATCCACTACCGTCCTCATCCACAAGAAAGGGGACGTCTCGGACGTGACGAACTGGCGGCCTTTAGCATTGAGCTCCACTATCTCTAAGCTCTTTGCTGCAATCGTTGCGGATCGCACAACCCTCTGGGCAGAGCGTCTGAGCCTGCTCTCCCCAGAACAGAAGGGTTTCCGCACTTCCGAAGGCTGCTATGAGCACAACTTCGTTGTGCAGACGACAATTGATGATGCAAGGCGCAGGGGAGGCCAAGCATGCTTTGCTTGGCTTGATCTGGCGAATGCTTTCGGCTCAGTGCCTCACGCTCACCTCCTCTGAGTACTGAGCAGGATGGGACTACCAGAGCAATTGCATCAGCTAATTGTCGACATGTACAGTGGTTGCTCCACCCGCGTCCGTACATATGATGGGCTAACGGAGGAGATAGAGATTCAGGCGGGGGTCAAGCAGGGCCTTACACTGTCGTCCATCGTCTTTAATCTCGCGCTGGAGCCGGTACTTCGCGCCACAACTGCGCTCAGAAATGAGTGTGCTATTCCGCTTTGCGGCGTCACTGTGAGTGCACTGGCGTATGCGGATGATATCGTGCTTCTAGCGCGGGATTGAGAGGCGATGCAGACACTCCTCAGTGTTGTGGGTGACGTGGCAACGTGGGCCGGGCTTACCTTCAAGCCGTCGAAGTGTGCCACACTTCACGTTCGCCGTCGCGAAACATTAGGCTCGGTATTCGCCCTGTTGGACACACGTCCAGATAATCCGCTCTCAAAACTGCGCCCTCTCTCTTCCCACATCCACCACTGCTGGCGGCTCACCTCCAACTGCGCAACGGTACGCGCTGTTAACAGCCAACTGCCCAACACTAGTGATTTGCATATAGAGCGCTACGTGGCGTTACCAACATAAAAACCTAAACAGCCTACTTACACTGTGCATCGTCACGTTGACGTTTTCTTCGAAATTTCTTTATCCTACGTTTCCAATTCTGTAGCACTGTTTGAAGTTATACTGTCATCCACTGGTTCCCTTGAAATCAGTAATCTTTGCCGTGCGCAATTACATGCACATAATGAAGTGGACCACAATGATGCACATTCTGTATATTGTGTCGAGCATCCTTGAAGAGCGCTAACACCAGTTTTTGTAACAAGTGCGCCTTGTCCTCCGTTGAATATCCGTAGTTTTTCTTATGCCTGTATGGTCATATTGCTGCGGAATTATTCGAAATCTATTCATTTTTTTTACTATGGTGCGGATGATGATCTATGTACGTAATTATGTTTAGTACCCGCTCCTTGGACATCGGTTGTCCTTAACCACGTGTCACCGGAGACGGGATTTGTGGCTCCCTGTCTTTCAAGGATGATGACCTACACCTGTTTCAATATCTCTTTCAGTAAGTAAGCATGTATCGTCAGCATTGTGCTCCTCATGTACATCCTTTCTCACTTGCGAAATTCCTTGGGTTCCTTTCTGGCGGACCGGCCGGAGTGGCCGAGCGGTTCTAGGCGCTTCAGTCTGGAGCCGCGCGACCGCTACGGTCGCAGGTTCGAATCCTGCCAACGGCATGGATGTGTGTGATGTCCTTAGGTTAGTTAGGTTTAAGTAGTTCTAAGTTCTAGGGGACTGATGACCTCAGCTGTTAAGTCCCATAGTACTCAAAGCCATTTCAACCATTTTTTAACCTTTCTGGCGGAACGTCAACTTCCACAACTGTTTTTGTAGATGTACCATGATGTTTGCTTTGCTTACCGTTTCCATTGGTCTGCTTTGTAGCAACGCCACTAGCGCTGCAACACTGTTGTGAGTTACTCATCGCCCGCATCTCGTGGTCGTGCGGTAGCGTTCGCGCTTCCCACGCCCGGGTTCCCGGGTTCGATTCCCGGCGGGGTCAGGGATTTTCTCTGCCTCGTGATGGCTGGGTGTTGTGTGCTGTCCTTAGGTTAGTTAGGTTTAAGTAGTTCTAAGTTCTAGGGGACTGATGACCATAGATGTTAAGTCCCATAGTGCTCAGAGCCATTTGAACCAGTTACTCATCGATCAAGCAGTTCAACTACGATTCGTAGCCTCATGTTGTGCTCATCATTGAATACCTCCAGTCCTGCCGCTGTTGCCATTAGCAGCCAACATTGTGGTTGAATGGTAGACAACATGTGGGGCTTCAAATGCCGCAAACATTATTGGCCTTTTGCGACAGTGTCAATGACGTCAACCTCTACATTATCGCGGCCACCATACCCTAACGGCCAGCAGCCTTGGATGTACGATATTTCCGACCAGGTTAAAAACTTGATAGTGCCGACCCCCATCCCCTTTCCCTCGAGCGTTTGAGATAGGACGTCAAAAATTTAAAAAATTAGATTTTTCAGAAATATGTTCATTTGACAGCGCACATTTTTCTGAAGAGTTTGATATGTAAAACTTTTATGTTCGAGGAAATATAAGACATGTTCTTTGGTCTTAAGTGTGCCAAAGTGCAGTTCCAAGACTCTTCAACAGTATTCTTCTATCGCACGACACTGTATTTCTCTCTGTGGAATACAAACGTGTATATTTTGTCATGGAAGCCTCAAACCTACATTGAGGACGGTGGAAATTAAGATGTCCTGCTCCCTGTCGGCCGGTTCGACATCCTAACCCCCTTAAAAAAACCTCACAATTAATACTGGGTGGGATTATTTGTGACCCGGAGAATAATAATTCTTCATAAAATTTGCACTCTTTATTGCCTATTAGCTTGCAGCTTTCTCTTTGTGTCATATAAAATTAAATATAGGAAACATAAAACCAGTATAGACAAGAGACAAACAAGATAGAACACACTTCTTCAATCCTTAGGTCCTAGCATTTTTTTCTCTCTCATCTTGCTACAACTTCACACGACATGTTTTCCTTTCTGCGAAAGGATCTACTACCTCATTAAAGTTCGTGAAACGTTTCGCTACATCAAAAATCAAAATGTCGGTGTCTAATACTGAAAAAGCTGGTAATACGAATAGTACCCAAGACTGGCGTGATTTCTCGATTTGGTTACGTCTGTTTTGTCACTGCCTGCTAGATAAATCGAAATACACCTTTCTAATATGGCAGCAATTGTAGCACGTGCCAAATAATCCAGACTGTTTTGGGACAAATAGTATTTTCATCTGCTTCATTTACATAAATAACAAGACAGAAAATAATTCAATAAGTACCAATATCAGATGCTCATCAGGCCTACTACAAGCAAAAAGTTTTATGTTAGGAAATAGTTTCATATTTCATTCATATGCTCTACTTTCTCAAGAATGGGATCGAAAAGTAGAAGTAGTAGTAAATTTTTATATAAATGTGGAATCGTCATATACTTCCATATAATTTGTGTGATGTCCTCCTTACTTCTGCTTCCACGTTCTAACAAACAATCTTGTCATCACTAATTCTGTAACTATTCCTGCCACTGTTAAAACTTATTCTCCAGTTAACTTCAGTAGTCCTGCTAGAACCACCGGTTCAGTTATCCCGCGTTTATTGTGCGGTTGGGCGTTATTACGTGTTCCGAGAGTGGAGCTTAAGCGGGTGCTAACCGAGGACTGCACGACTGGCCTTCAGTAGTGTAGGGCTCAGCCAAAAATTTTCTGTCAACATTTCATTTTCTTGGATACACGAGGAAGATAATACACAATCTTTCTTACCTGTTATTCCTATTAGTCATTTATTTCCATTCTAGTAGTTTGAATCTATGGATTTCGCTAACAATTATAATAACACCATTCGCACACCCAATCAACCACAAAAACAAACGTCGACTGGCATTCACCCATTCGAGTTCATTCGGCTCAGCTCGTATAGCCCAGTCCCCTTTTGTCTGCAGGAAACTATTTTATTTCTAGATGCGACGGGGATTCCTCTCGCAGAGACAACATGTACACTATGCACGCATTCAAAGATGAACTTACGATTCGTTCAGAAATCAACTTAGAATGTGTCCAGAAACGTTCAAAACCAATAGCGATGCGATTCAAAATCGTATGAATAATCTATAGAACAACGTGCGCTGAATGCTTGGCGCTCTGTGAAACAAGGTTATTTTCTTCGAGAGTATGAATCTGGCGCCCCGTAAAATTGCCACACGGGGCAGATTGTCCCCCCCCCCCCCCCCCCGCCCCTGCCCCCCCCCCCCCTCCTAGATCCGTGCCAGCCTGTCAGTTATAGAAAGAGAATTTCTGATGGCAGTAGTAAAATTACATTTGAGAATCAGAAGGACAAAATTTGATGTAGGTTGTATGTTTCGAAGGCTGTAGTTTTTATGGCGAGGATATAAGTGGAGCCAGATTAATAATTGTCCTGAGCAATGATCAAATAACTCTTGCTCGTGCACCTGTAACAATACATTGCCTAGAATCCTCTTGCTGTTCCACATTGTCCTTCTCCTTCACATGCAGAAGAAATGTTATTTTTACCCTGACATCGTGTTTTGCAGAGACGACTCAAAACAACTACAGTTGACTCTACGAACAGTCATTCCACTACCTTGCAACGTCACCATAAAAAAGAGACGTATAAATCATAATAAACAGGGGACATTTTAGGATATACTTTGGCAGGGTAGCAAATAACAAAGGCAATATCCATGTACAAAAACATTATTAACTTTTACATTTAAATTTACGCACAGAAAACAAATCTTTATCTTTTTTGTACAGTTTTAATAACATCCAGTGGCGAGGCTAGTCGCTTAATTGTCGGAAACTTAACTTACATCTTTTATACAGGAGATCCATTCGTCGATTCTTCTTGGTAGAAAAGTTATTTATGACGTTATCTTTAATTTATTGATCACTTGTAAGCTGTTTAACCAGTTTTTTCATACGGCGATTGTGCAGAGAGGACTTTACCTAACATTTGTCATTGAATTGTGAACAAAATTTTTAATTCTTTTAAGGGTTCTCATACTCCTTTCAGAAGAAGCTGTAGTGATAGGGAATGCACACCGAAGCGCCAAAAATTGGTGTAGGAATGCGTATTCAAATACAAAGAAAAGTAAACAGGCAGAATATGGCGCTGCGGTCGACAACGCCTATATAGGGTAAATGTCTGGCGCAGTTGTTAGAGCGCTTACTACTGCTTCAATGGAAGGTTATGAAGATGTCAGTGAGTTTGAACGTGGTGTTAAAGTAGGCGCACGAGCGATGGGATACGTCATCTCCGAGGTAGCGATGAAGTGGTTATTTTCCCATACGACCATTTCACGAGCGTACATTGAATGTCGAGAATCTGGTAAAACATTAAATCTTCGACATCGCTGCGGTCTGAAAAAGATCCTGCAAGAACGGGACCAACGACGACAGAAGAGAATCGTTCACCGTGACAGAAGTGCAATCCTTCCGCAAATTTCTGCAGATTTCAATGCTGGGCCATCAAGTGTCAGCATGCGAAACATTCAACTCGTCCAGTTTAAAATTGTATCGAGCGGACGGACGTGTACAGGTATGGAGACAACCTCATGAATCCATGGACCCTGCATCTCAGCGGGGGACTGTTCAAGCTGGTGCAGGTTCTGTAATGGTGTGGGGCGCGTGCAGTTGGAGTGATATGGCACCCCTGATACCTATAGATACGACTCTGATAGGTGACACGTACGTGAGCATACTGTCAGATCATCCGCATCTATTCATGTTCACTGTGCATTGTGCGATCCGACGGACTTAGGCAATTCCAGAAGTGTTGGATACCAAACCCCCCAAACATGAACGTTATTAAGCATATCTGGGATGGGTTACAACGTGCTGTTCAGAAGAGATCTCCACGCCCTTATACTTTTAAGGATTTATGGACAGTTCTGCAGGATGGATGGTGTCAGTTCCCTCCAGCACTACTTACGACATTAGTCGAGTCCATGCCACGTCGTGTTGCGGCACTTCTGCGTACTCGCGGGGACCCTACACGATATTAGGCAGGTGTACCAGTTTCTTTGGCTCTTGAGTAAGAATGTTTCATAAACTTGATTACTTCGTTATTTTGAAGTTCATCGTTCGGTTTTTTTTCTTTATTGTTATTTTCAAACCCGTACAAACAGGCAGGCTGTCAGCAGCATGGTACGCTGTTCTTCAGCCGTAGAGGAGATAAAGAAAGAACAGAAAGAATACACAGATGTGACATAACGGTGGGTAATAAAACAGGAGACACATAAAAACAAACACGGAGCCGTTCACACTCGACGATAATCCACACTATAAACTGTTGTCACGACACACTAACACTGAAGATGGCGATTGCACAGGTGAACGATGGAGTATGACGGGAACACTGAACACTAAACATGACGGCACACACGAGACACTGATGGCGATGATCTCCGGCGCGCGAATGGTCACTACGCGTGTGCGAGTCCGGGGACCTGCCAAGAGGGGAGGAGGAGGAAGGTGAGTGGGAGAGCGAGAGGGGAGAGCAGAGATGCCATGGGCAGGGGAGGAGGGAGGAAGGGGGAGGGGAAACCCGAGGGAAGAGGGGTGGAGGGAGGGGACCGGGGAAAAGGGAAAAGGAAAAGGAAGGGAAGAGAAGAGAAGGGAGGGAGGGTGCCGAAAGGAAAGAACACCGGAAGGGGGGGGTGGGTCAGGGTCAAAGTTGATAGGAAGGGTAGATGGAGGGGACGAGGACATCATCAGGGAGGGGAAGCTGGCGGAAGCCACCTTGGGAGAGGGTAAGGAGGGTGGAGAGATGGAGACCGGGCGGGATGTGGGAATACAGGCGCGGAAGCGGGCGGGGGTGGGAGAGGATCGGGGACACAAGCGGGTGAGGAGGATCAAGTTTATGGGAGGTGTACAGGATCCGCATCCTTTCAAGGAAAAGGAGGAGGTTGGGAAAGGGGATGAGATCATACAGGATCCGCATGGGGGAGGGGAGACGGATGCGATAGGCAAGGCGGAGAGCATGGCGTTCAAGGATTTGGAGGGATTTGTAAAAGGTAGGGGGGGCGGAGATCCAGGCTGGATGGGCGTAACAAAGGATAGGGCGGATGAGGGATTTATAGGTGTGGAGGATTGTGGAGGGGTCCAGACCCCACGTACAGCCGGAAAGGAGCTTGAGGAGACGGAGTCGGGAACGAGCCTTGGCTTGGATTGTCCGGAGATGGGGAGTCCAGGAGAGGCGACGGTCGAGGGTGACGCCAAGGTACTTAAGGGTGGGAGTGAGGGCGATAGGACGGCCATAGACGGTGAGATAGAAATCAAGGAGGCGGAAGGAGCGGGTGGTTTTGCCTACAATGATCGCCTGGGTTTTGGAGGGATTGACCTTAAGCAACCACTGGTTGCACCAAGCAGTGAAGCGGTCAAGATGGGATTGGAGAAGGCGTTGGGAGCGTTGCAGGGTGGGGGCAAGGGCAAGGAAGGCGGTGTCATCGGCAAACTGTAGAAGGCGGACGGGGGGTGATGGCGGCGGCATGTCCGCCGTGTACAAAAGGTACAGAAGGGGGGAGAGGACGGAGCCTTGGGGCACACCGGCGGAGGGGAAAAAGGTGTAGGAATCTGTGTTATGGATGGTGACATAGGAAGGACGGTGGGAGAGAAAGGAACCGATCAGACGGACGTAGTTAATGGGAAGGAAAAAGGTTTGGAGCTTGAAGAGGAGACCGGAATGCCAGACGCGGTCATAAGCGCGTTCGAGGTCAAGGGAGAGGAAGATTGCGGAGTGACGGGAATTAAGCTGTTCGGAAAGGAGATGAGTGAGGTGAAGGAGAAGATCGTCTGAAGAGAAGGACGGCCGAAAGCCACACTGGGTAACGGGAAGGAGGCGGTGCTGGCGGAGATGCTGGTGGATGCGGCAGGTGAGGATAGATCCCAGGACCTTGCTGAAGACCGAGGTAAGGCTGATGGGACGGTAGGAGGAGACGGCGGATGGCGGTTTGCCAGGTTTAAGGAACATGAGGATACGGGAGGTTTTCCACAGGTCGGGGTAGTAACCGGTGGACAGGACTACATTGTAGAGCCTGGCCAGGGTTGAGAGGAAAGAGACAGGAGCTTCACGAAGGTGACGGTAGGTGGCACGATCGTGACCAGGAGCGGTGTTGCGTTTTGTGCGGAGTGTATCAATGAGATCCTGTGTAGTGATAGGGGCATTGAGTTCCGTGTGTGTAATGTTGTCCAAGTACTGGAAACCAGGAGCGAGGGGAGGGACAGAGGTGTCAGTTCGATCGCGGATATCTGGGAAGAGGGAGTAATCGAACTGGGGATCATCGGGGATGGAAAACACATCGGACAGGTAGGAGGCAAAGTGGTTGGCCTTACTAAGGGCGTCAGGGAAGGGGTGATCATTGTGGAGAAGAGGATAGTAGGGGGAGGGTTTAGTTCCGGTAAGGCGACGGAAGGCTGACCAGAACTTGGACGAGTTGATTGGTAGGGTAGCATTTAAACGGGTGCATGTCTGTCGCCAGTCCCGGCGTTTCTTAGCCGCGAGCAAATTACGAATGTGTCGCTGGAGTTGCCGGTGGCGTCGTAGTGTGTCCGGGTCACGCGTGCGGAGGAAGGCACGGTAGAGACGACGGGATTCACGGAGGAGGAGAACGGCCTGTGGGGGTAAGGTAGGACGGTGGGGGTGGATGGCGACAGTTGGGACGTGGGCCTCCACAGCCTCAGACAAGGTCTGCTGGAGAAAGGAGGCGGCATGGGTGACATCGTCAGGGTGGTGGTAGGTGAGAGGGTGGCTATCGACCTGGGTGGAAAGGGTATCCCGGTAGGCATTCCAGTCGGCTCGGGAATAGTCGTGGACATACTTAGGGGGAGGATCAGTACGAGGGTCGGGGAGAGGGCGACGACCGTCTGAAATGGTGAGGAGGACATGGAGATGGTCGCTACCAATAGGCTCCAGGACATCCACCATTATGCGGCCAAGGAGGTTGGGGGAGGATAGGATAACATCAGGAGTGGAGTTGGATTCGGGACGGGTGTGCTGGGGGATGGGAATGAGGTCGCCTTGAAGGGAGGAGAGGAACCGATGCCACCGCCGTAACTGGGCGGCGGAACGACTATGGATGTTGAGGTCGGCGGCGATCACGTAGGAGGAGAAGGTACGGTCAATGTGGGAGAGGAAGTCGAAGGGAAGAGGAGCGTTGGGGCGAACATAAATGGTGGCGCAGGTAATGGTAAGGCCGGGGAAGAAGACACTAAGGATCAGGTGTTCGGTGGGGTCGGGAAGGAGAGGTTGGAGCCGAACGGGGATCTGGCGGTGGTGCCCAATGGCAACTCCGCCACGCGCAATCGGGAGGGGATTATCGGAGCGGTGGAGGAGGTAGGGCGAAGTGTGGACTGTGTGGTGGGGTTGCAGGAAGGTTTCATTGAGGAGGAAGGCATCCACGCGGTGGGTGGCAAGGGTGTGCAGGAAGAGGTTTTTGTTGGAAGGAAGGGAGCGTATGTTGTTGAAAAGGATATGTTGCTGTCGCGCCATGACAGGGATTTAAACGAGGGTGTCAAGACGGGAGAAGGTGAAATGGGCCTGGTTGTTGGAGTAGGTGGCGTACATTTTGAGGTGGAATACGGATCGGGTGGCGAGGGAGATCTGTTGGAGGGTGTGTGGGCGCTGAAAAGGATGTACATTCTGCAGGACAATGGTGAGGAATCGGATGATGTCCTCAGCGGTAGGGGGTGGGCGAAGGGAGTTGCCGGGAGGGGTGGGGGCGTCCAGAGGGCGGACAGGAATGGTGAGTTCAGGAGTGGTAGGAGGGGGTCGGGCCTTACACTTCTGGGAGTAGGTGGGATGAGGGAGGTTACAGGTATTACAGAAGGGGGGGGACTGGAGATTGGGGCACTGCCGTAAAAAGTGGGCTTGCCTACAGTGCGGGCAGGTGGGGGCCTCGCAGCACTCTGATGTTGGGTGCGCATTATATCGCAAGCACCTTTGGCAGCGGAGGGATTGAGGAGGGGAACGGGAGGGGTCAACTTTATAACGCTGGTTAAAAAGGAGGGCACCCTCCTTCAGGAGACGGTCTATGGAGGGGGCGTGCTCAGAGAAAACGCGCATAAGGCGGGTGGGGCCAGCAGCGTTGTGGATCTGGCGAACCGCACGCACCACCAGATGGGGATGGGCTTGAAGCTCCGCCAACACCTCCTCCTCCGTGATCACTGGACTGAGCCGAGTGATCACGGCGGTGAGGGTCGGCGGGCGACGCGGAGGTTGGGGTTGGCGGGAGGGAGGTGGCGATGGAGCAGGGGTGAGAGAGGCATGAGGGCCAAAGCGGGTGATAGGGATGCGGGAAAGGAGGTCCGTGTGGAGGGTAGGGCTGGGGGAGGAGATGAGTACCGAATCACGGCGAGGAGTGAGGAGGGAGATGGGGGCACCAGGACAATGCTGGCGAAGGAAGAGGGTGAGGCTCCGGGCTTCAAGGAGGGAGGGATCTGGACGGGAGAGGAGGTAGCGGTAGGAGGAGGGTGTAGAGGAGGAAGAGGAGGGGGCAGGGACGGGCAGGGAGACATCCATGGCATCAGGGGTGGGGGAAGTGGGACGAGGCGGAGCCTTTTTCGGAGCAGACGAGACAGGAGTGCCACTGGGGCGCTTGACGGCGGCGGTGGAGGTGTGGGGGACGGGAACAACTGGAATGTGGCGGGGAGTGGCAGGTCCCGGGGCAGGAGTCGGCGCCGGAGATGGGGACGGTGAAGGCGAAGGCGACGGCGACGATGAAGATGACGGTGGCAGTGGCGGCGGTGATGGCGAAGGTGACGGGGAGAGCGGGGCGTGGACAGTGGCCCGACTGGCCACCACCCCAGCCGGAGCTGCAGTGACAGGCTGGGGGAGTGGGGGGAAAGGCTCAGAACGAGACGAGCGAGAGGAAGAAGCGGGAGAGGGGGCGACAAAGATAGAGGGAGAAGGGAGAGTGAGGAGAGGTGGGATGAAAGGAGGGGGGGGGGACTCGGCACACCAAGTTATAGTGGTGGAGGCGGCGGAAGGGGATGTATAGACGATGGCGGTGGTGGTAGTAGTGACGGTGGTGGTGGGGGCGGACATGACGACAGGAAGAAAAAACGCACAGCACGAAAAGGAAAGGACACAAACGGGGAACAGGCGAAGACGCAGACGGACGAAGACCAGGGTCGGACGACCAGGGCGGACGGCGACGGCGGCGGCGGCGAGCACCGGCGGCGGCGGCGGCGGCGGCGGCGGCGGCGACGGCGGCGAACAGACGGACGGACAGCAGGCGGCGGCGAAACAGACGGACAGACAGCAAGCGGCGGTGAAACAGACGGACGGACAGCAGGCGGCGGCGGCAGGCGGCGGCGGCGGCGGCGGCGGCGGCGGCGGCGGCGAGCACCGGCGGCGGCGAGCAGTAGTGACGGCGAGCAGACGGCAAGGCAAGGGTGGGGATCTTCCACGTCGAAGGTGCACCCTGAGAGTAGCCCAGGCAGTGAAACTCTTCGACGAAGAAGTGAGGGAATCCAACCCTCGAATGGATTGTACGGAATAAGGCAACTGTATATAGATGCAGCATTTGGTGAATTGAAAGAGTAAAGACCTCTTTCCTATTCTTGTGCCAAGTACTATGTTTTGGTAATGGCAACCAGAACTACACTCCTGGAAATGGAAAAAAGAACACATTGACACCGGTGTGTCAGACCCACCATACTTGCTCCGGACACTGCGAGAGGGCTGTACAAGCAATGATCACACGCACGGCACAGCAGACGCACCAGGAACCGCGGTGTTGGCCGTCGAATGGCGCTAGCTGCGCAGCATTTGTGCACCGCCGCCGTCAGTGTCAGCCAGTTTGCCGTGGCATACGGAGCTCCATCGCAGTCTTTAACACTGGTAGCATGCCGCGACAGCGTGGACGTGAACCGTATGTGCAGTTGACGGACTTTGAGCGAGGGCGTATAGTGGGCATGCGGGAGGCCGGGTGGACGTACCGCCGAATTGCTCAACACGTGGGGCGTGAGGTCTCCACAGTACATCGATGTTGTCGCCAGTGGTCGGCGGAAGGTGCACGTGCCCGTCGACCTGGGACCGGACCGCAGCGACGCACGGATGCACACCAAGACCGTAGGATCCTACGCAGTGCCGTAGGGGACCGCACCGCCACTTCCCAGCAAATTAGGGACACTGTTGCTCCTGGGGTATCGGCGAGGACCATTCGCAACCGTCTCCATGAAGCTGGGCTACGGTCCCGCACACCGTTAGGCCGTCTTCCGCTCACGCCCCAACATCGTGCAGCCCGCCTCCAGTGGTGTCGCGACAGGCGTGAATGGAGGGACGAATGGAGACGTGTCGTCTTCAGCGATGAGAGTCGCTTCTGCCTTGGTGCCAATGATGGTCGTATGCGTGTTTGGCGCCGTGCAGGTGAGCGCCACAATCAGGACTGCATACGACCGAGGCACACAGGGCCAACACCCGGCATCATGGTGTGGGGGGCGATCTCCTACACTGGCCGTACACCACTGGTGATCGTCGAGGGGACACTGAATAGTGCACGGTACATCCAAACCGTCATCGAACCCATCGTTCTACCATTCCTAGACCGGCAAGGGAACTTGCTGTTCCAACAGGACAATGCACGTCCGCATGTATCCCGTGCCACCCAACGTGCTCTAGAAGGTGTAAGTCAACTACCCTGGCCAGCAAGATCTCCGGATCTGTC
Source organism: Schistocerca cancellata (assembly GCF_023864275.1). NCBI lineage: Eukaryota > Metazoa > Arthropoda > Insecta > Orthoptera > Acrididae > Schistocerca > Schistocerca cancellata. Next base: position 195,679,950 of record NC_064629.1, on the reverse strand, counting down.
CCCCATTGAGCATGTTTGGGACTGGATGAAGCGTCGTCTCACGCGGTCTGCACGTCCAGCACGAACGCTGGTCCAACTGAGGCGCCAGGTGGAAATGGCATGGCAAGCCGTTCCACAGGACTACATCCAGCATCTCTACGATCGTCTCCATGGGAGAATAGCAGCCTGCATTGCTGCGAAAGGTGGATATACACTGTACTAGTGCCGACATTGTGCATGCTCTGTTGCCTGTGTCTATGTGCCTGTGGTTCTGTCAGTGTGATCATGTGATGTATCTGACCCTAGGAATGTGTCAATAAAGTTTCCCCTTCCTGGGACAATGAATTCACGGTGTTCTTATTTCAATTTCCAGGAGTGTAGAATTATGTCTGTATGTGCGATTTTACGTTTACCATTCTGCGCGCGTTTGCATGTTCTATGTAAGTAAAATTTTTGCGTTTTGCTACCACGGTTGTACGGGTGGCGCCGATCAGCGGCGCGTAGGGTAATTACTTCACAAGACAGGCGAGCACCCCCACGTCGCATATGCGCAAAGCGATGTCTCCCATACGACTGCACTCTCACGTCGCGCAAGCGCAAAGCGTTGTCTCCTGTACGGCTGCAGAGAGGTGAATATTGGCAAACACAGGTGCGCGTGAATATTTGAAAGCTGTACATTCGGAAAGTCGCAGCCGCGCCGTCAGTATCACGTCCCAGAGCAAGTTACTAATGCAACATGAAGTGCCTCCTTCGGAGTCCAGTTGGCTTTGTTAAAGTTTTATTTTCATGAGGTGCTATTAGGATAATTTTATCTATGCTTAAGTAGAGCAATATTGATTTTGTTATTCTAAACAGTATGCTGTCCCCCAAGATCGTCTGTGAATGAAACGACAGTTCACAGAAATACATTGTTAATTAATGTGACAAATTTGTTTCTGAAATGAAAGCGAGAAAGCAGAGGAATACAATTTGCACTTCATTATTTTTAATAATATTTGAATAACAAAATAATGAGATAAATTCGCACATCTAGTATGGGATATCCATGTACGTATTTACACTCTTAAACGCAAAAGCAACGGCAGAATTGTAATACCCAGTCAGCCTGAGCTGCAATTCGAAAGCGCGATTCGGAGGACAGAGTTGATAGATGCATGCAGAGTTCCTTCATATTTGCAAACTGAGCTGCACTTCTGTCATTGTGAATCTTTCACTCGCGACAACGACCAACGTTGTCTTGCTTACAGACACTTCAGTGTCAGAGTATAGCTTCACTACTTCTTCATTGGACATGTGCCTAGAAGCAAAAGTTTTGTCTGTTACAGTTATACTCAATTTATGTAGTTGTTTCACGACTGTTCATTGGAAGACAGATTATACTTTAAGATGTGACATAGAGTTAACGCTTCACATCCCTCTAACGTAAACCACAGAACTATAAGTATTGCTTTCAGTAAACTACCTAAAACTAGAAATAGTGTTAATAAACATTTATTCTATCTAATACAGCTTCCTGTCACATTCTCTTACCACTTCAAAACAATGAAACAAACTTTTCGAAAATAGACGGCAAGAAAAGAGCAAAGAAGAAAATATTTTGCTGCTTTTCCCCATAATAGTAACAAGTGAGATATATTACTCAGATATATGATGGAAGCTTTTTCTAAATCTGTTATTTCACGCTGCAGTTTTCGTTTTAATTTTATGTTTAACGCGATATCTGGCGATAATCCTGAACCTTGTTCGATCGTCTTTGGGCTTTTTTTAGCGGTTTTATGGAATCAAAGAAATGCATCAGTTTTTTTTAATTTTAATACAGCGCTATTCAGGAATTATAACAAGCGTAAGATCAACTTAAGCGCTATCAATTCCAAATTGATGTAGGAGCGAACAAAGGAAACTTCATGAAAATCCGAAAAACTGACTGGAGCACCTCTTTCATTTGACGTTAAATGACGAAAATCCATACATACGAGGGAAATCCCAAAAGTAAGGTCTCCTATTTTTTTTAAAGTACGTAGACCTGTTTATTTCTACAGTGGTTTAAACCAGTTTACAGCTTGAACATTTAGCTATTTTTCTACATAATCATTTCTGTCGGTGCATTTTTGTAGTTGCTGCGGCTGTTTTTGTATGCCCATGTTACACTAGCTCGCTGCCATGCTGTTCAGAAAGTTATGAACCTGTTCTTTCACCTCGTCGTCGGAGCTGAATCGCTTTCCGGCCAAATGTTCCTTTAACCTAGGGAACAGGTGATAGTCACTGGGCGCCAAGTCAGGACTATAGGGTGGGTGATTATGTTCCACTGAAACTGTTGCGGAAGAGCAACGGTTTGCCGAGCGATGTGTGGGCGAGCGTTGTCATGGAGAATGTGTACACCCTTGCTCAGCATTCCTCTTCTCTGTTTTTGAATTGCCCGTTTGAGTTTTTTTCAGAGTCTCACATTACCTGTTAGCGTAAATTGTGGTCCCAGTGGGCATGAAGTTGACGAACAATACCCCTTCCCAATCCCAAAAACACGGTTGTCATGACTTTACCAGCAGACTGTGTTGGTTTGCTTTGGTGGAGAAGGATGCCACCACTGGCGTGATTGTTGCTTGGTCTCAGGTGTAAAGTGGTATGCCCAGGTTTCGTCACCCGTGACAACTGAGTCCAGAAAGTTGTCCTGTTCGGCTGCAAGGCGGCGAAGAAATGCGCGGGAAGCATCAACTCGTTGCCGCATATGGTCCTCAGTCAGCATGCGTGGCACCCATCGTATGTACACCTTCCGGTAGTTCAACGTTTCCGTTAAAATTCTGTGGGCGGTGCTTCGGGAAACGTCAGGAACCAACGTGCAGAGATCATCCAGAGTGATCCGCCTATCTTCACGCATGCTTTGCTCAACCTTCAATACAGTCTCCTCAGAAATTGACGGCCTCCCGCTCCTTTGTTCGTCGTGAATTTCGGTCCGACCAGCTGCAAAATCTCTACACCAGTTAAGAACATGTCTGACATCGATGCACGTCTCACCACACACTTCCATCAACTGGCGATGGATTTCAATCGGTGCAGTGCCCTTTGCGTTCAAAAACCGAATAACTGCGCGCAATTTGCACTCCGGTAACATGCAAAGGGAGCTCCATTCTCAACGGCTTCCAAGCCAAGACTGAGCGCCTCCGCGCGGCATGCGCATGTTTACACACAGCGCTTGAAGCACTCTTCATAACAGTGTGACCAACTGCCGCACAAACAGAGTTCTGTACTTATAAAAAAATAGGAGACCTTACTTTTGTGAATACTCTCGTATTATAGAAGTGTATGTATGTATGTGTGTGTGTATGTATATTCCACATCTCCTAACCATTCCATAGATTTCAACCAAACTTGATACATCTTTTACTGTCTGGAAAGAATCACTGAGGGGGTGAGAGCCACCCGCCCCTCAAAGAGGTGGGGGTGGGGGTGAAAAAGAGGCGTTGCTCATGACGCGCAAATAGCCAGACTAGATTCGTCCAGCATGTGAGAATCAGAGCAGTCAGTGATCTACAGCCAATTTTACACATAATTTCAAACATGTAGGAGACACTTTCTCGCTGACACCTCCCACTAAACGATGAAAGGAAATAAGTTTATCGCTTAAATCATTTTCACTGTTTATGCAGTAAAACTGCCGTATCAGGAATGATATTTTAAGTTCTTTCCTATTTACTACCAACTCCGTTTGCATCAAATTTCGCAGACAGTATTCATATATATCACTGAATATACATGCAAACATATCATTGTACAACGCACAGTTCAGGAGATATGACGTCATAAACACTGAGATGCGTGAAAAACTTCGACATCATGGATGACATTTTAATTTATTACTTTAGCTACTGACTCTATTCGCAACAAATACACTGATGGAAAAATATCGCACACCAAGAACGAGTTGAGCAACATAAATGAAAGTTGCTAGGCGTGTTCTACATTTGAAAGATGGTTACTGAAATTTCGCGCCAGTCGCATAAGAATGGCGCTAGTAGAGCCACTATGAGGATGAAAATTAGGTTTGCTTTGAATACACGCTGTAACGGTCGTGAGCGTTATTTACCTTTAAGGCGATAAAGACGCCATTATCAGAATCTCATTGAGTTTGAACGAGGTAGTGTAATAGGACTACGAAAAGCTGGACGTTTCTTCTGATATACTGCAGAAGGATTGGCAGTAATATATCCACTGTACACGATTGCCTGTAGCAGTGGTGACGAGAATGCACGGTCGCGAGATGACCGGGCTCCGGACGTCCACGTCGCATAGCCGAGAGGGAAGACTACCGTGTACGCTGTATGGCTCTGGCACATTGTACTGCATCAGCAGCAGCAATCTGGGCAGCAGTTGGCAGCATAGTGACACAGCGAACTGTTGCAAATTGGTTACTTCAATGGTAGCTCCTAACCACCTGTAGAGCACATTCTACTGACCCCAAACCACGGCCATTTGCGACTTCAGTGGCGTCGAGCGAGAGCTCAGCGAAGGGCAGGGTGGATGTCTCGCGTTTTCTGATGAAAGCCGATTTTGCCTCGTTGCCAGTGATGGCCGTGTATTCGTGAGGAGGAGACCAGTCGAGGGCGTGCAATCAACCTGCCTGCGTGCTGGACTCACTGGGCCTACACCTGGAGTCATGGCCTGGGGTGTGATTTAGTATGACAGCAAGAGCACTGTCGTGGTTATCCCAACAACCTGACTGCAAATTTGTACGTCAGTCTGGTGATCCGACCTGTTGCGCTGGTATTTATGTACCAGAGGGGTGTTTTCCAAGAGGATAACTCTCGCCCACATACCCCTGTTGTAACGTAACATCCTGTACGGAGTGTCGACATGTTGCCTTTTCCTGCTTGATCACCAGATCTGTCTCCAATCGAGAACATATGGGACATCATCGGATGTCAACTCCAGTGTCATCCACAACCAGCATGAACTGTCACTGTATCGACCGACCAAGTTTAATAGGCATGAGCTCCCTACCACAGACTGACATCAGGCACCTGTTCATCACAATGCATGCTTTTTTGCATACTTGCATTCAACATTCTGTCGGCTACACTGGTTACTAATGTACCAGCATTTCGCATTTGCAATGGCGTATCTCACTCTTACATTAACCTATGGTCTTACGATGTTAATCGCTTAAATATGTTATCTAGTCAAATGTATTCTCGAAGTTTCATTGCTCTACATTAATTATTTTTGGTGTTGCGATTTTCTTCCGTTGTTTTATTCTCGGAACAGCTCGTGAAAGGAAATTCCAGCGTGTAGTACATGTTTGACGCAATCTAAATCCTTTATTTTCTAAGAGCTGTGTTTTCTCTGAGGTCTTGCTAAATTGAATGGTATGCTACGAGACTAAATGATAAATTTAACTGTTTTGATATTACTGGAAAATATAACAGTACTAAATTAAGTTTATGAACACAAAAGTGCAAACTAAAGTTCACGGACATTAATGTTTAACAAAAGTTTGGACACCTCCACGTTTACCCGCCATTACTAAGGCTCCATCACACACATGACTCACTATTTTGTCAGCAACTCGCCAGAAACCTAGTGCATTGAGTACAATTTCTGATAAATGCTGAGGCGTTTTGTTTCAGAAACAGTCTAAAAATCAATAAATCTTGCTATAGGGCTGTCTTGCATACAAAATCCGAGAATAACACTCATTTGTGACTCACAAGATACATACAACTTTTCGTCTTCTTGCACGGCAACAAACTCAGATGATTGTAACTCTTCTTTAATGCTGTCATTAATGACACTGGTAACGGATTCAATTAATCCGTTTCTAACTGTGTTTGATGTTCCCTTCAACCCAGAAGTGCTGTGCAGGTGATCCCGAATACCTGTAAACTTTTCCTATATAGCCGAAAGCTCGAGTAACTCAAGACACTGCTATTGACTTTGTTGTCGGAACTTTCAAAAAAATGGTTCAAATGGCTCTGAGCACTATGGTAATTAACATCTACGGTCATCAAAAATGGCTCTGAGCACTATGGAACTTAACAGCTGTGGTCATCAGTCCCCTAGAACTCAGAACTACTTAAACCTAACTAACCTAAGGACATCACACACATCCATGCCCGAGGCAGGATTCGAACCTGCGACCGTAGCAGTCGCGCGGTTCCGGACTGCGCGCCTAGAACCGCGAGACCACCGCGGCCGGCCTACGGTCATCAGTCCCCTAAAACTTAGAACTACTTAAACCTAACTAAGCCAAGGACATCACACAACACCCAATCATCACGAGACAGAGAAAATCCCCGACCCGCCGGGAATCGAACCCGAGAACCCGGGTGTGGGAAGCGAGAACGCTACCGCACGACCACGAGCTTCGGAACTTTCAACTTCAAAGTGTCCTTTGAACGCAAGCTCTTGGTTCCCCAAGAAACAAACATCACGAGTAAGTCTCTCAATTACGAAATATTTTCGTGCACAGTCACAGTGTGTTTTACGGCTAGAATCTGGGCCCTTAGAAATTGAATATTCAGTTCGTTCATGACCACAAGACTGAAAACTCTCTTCATTCTGAAGGTACCTTCTTGAAATCTGGTGCTTGTCGGCTTTTCCGTGAAACTTTGTTGTTACACATGCTCCGAAGAAAGCTGAAGTCAATTCTTTTTCAATCCCAGATCCATCAAACAAAATAAATACGTAAAAATACAATTTATTTGTTACAGAGCAACATGTAAGCCAAGGATACTTGTCGTAGCAAGACAACTTAAATGTTCTGATTTGTTCCCCATCAACTATTTTAATGTCTTAAGTGTGGTATGAACCGCCTATCTTCATATGCGCACTTCGTTCAGTGCATCCAGCTTGAAAACCGTTTTGTCCTCTAATTCGCTGAATGCACTAGTGTTCCTTCTGCACAAGCCATGATATAAATAATTAATCCCCTGCTCTCACGAATTATACTATTGAAACTATGGCGGAACAGCGCGCGTGGTTGTTTTCCGTCCTGCCGGCTGCAGCGTAGAAACATGAGGGTACTTCTAGGAAGCTCCAGTGAACTTTATAACTGAATAGCTTGCATAACACAGTGAGTTCTCAACTCACGGATGGATCGAACGGAAGTGTAGTAACATACAATACAAACTCACACTTTTTTCAAAGCACTGTTATATTTTAACTCTAATTGTACGGTTTCTTCTAATTTTTGGGTAGGCTAAGATTCAAATGCCTCTGAAGAACTTCGAAATTGATGACATCCATCTGAAGTATTAACTTATAATTTAACTCTACACCTGAATCATCTAATTCTTTCTCCAGCCAGCAATTTGACAAACAAAAAGGAGGTATCCAATCGAATTATAACGCATGTTTAATTTATACCTATATGCCTCTTATCTTATTCTTATGTTCGCTATAACCGATATAGAATGATGAAATTTATTAATGAAACATTTGTTAATGCCAAGAATACAGGGAAAGCTGATTTATAGCTGTCCAAAGCAATGATGAAGTAGGCCTTGCTGCAGCAACTCTGATTATATATTACTTATTACAGCAGTTTCATCCGACAAGTTAGTAACACACAATGCACAACTACTTTAAGCGTATGGAAAGATTACGTCTTTTTAGTTTTTCGTGTAGCGTAACATTTTCGGCGATTCTATCACAGCGCTATCATTTTGCGACTCCTAACCGGTGTGCATTGATATCGCAACTGGAGGAATGCAAACCATCCTTCAACCAGCGTCTACCACAGAAGTCGCACCGATTAAATGGTCACATGCGTTAAGATTTTCTATTAATCAAAACTGATTATGATCCCATGTTGGCGAGCAATATTCGAAAATCAATCTAACAAGTGTTTTCTTCGTGTATGAATAAATTATACTCCCGTGATTTTGTCATCCTGTCTTATGTCTGTCTGGATGGTTATTCCTAGGTATTATAGGTATTACGGTATATGGTTGTTACTGTTTCAACCAATAGCGTAAACGAACAGTAATGGACGTGTCCTCGTATTTACGTGCAGTAGTTACATTTGCCTGCGACCAGGTCCCTGTAGCAGTCATTTATCATCTGCAGTTCATTACAACATTCTGGCTTTGCTGCTGTCCTATAGGTAGCCATATCATCTATAACCCAGCACAGTTAAGCGATTCATAATGAAAAACCTCTATTTTAACTGAGGTGACAAAAGCCAAGGGGTAGGAATATGCACACATACAGATGGCGGTAGTATGGCGTACACATGGTATAAAAGGGCAGTGCACTGGCGGACGTGTCATTTGTACACAGATCAGGGCATCAAAAAGAAAGTAAGGTCACAAGAAATGCAGCATATTCTTCGGCCAATATCAAGAACTTCGAAATCAGTCAGCGGTATTTTCTGTAGGTCAAATATCACTGTACCAGTAGGTAGTTCAGGAGCCAGATTAAAGAAATTAGAGAAGCCGGGAATAGAAAAATTGTCGTATAACACTTCTTGCAAAAAATATCACGTCCTCACTTGAATCGTAAATGAAGTGGTTGAAATGGCTCTGAACACTATGGGACTTAACATCCGAGGTCATCAGTCCCCTAGACTTAGAACTACTTGAACCTAACTAACCTAAGGACATCACACACATCCATGCCGGATGCAGGATTCGAACCTGCGACCGTAGCCGCTGCGCGGTTCCGGACTGAAGCGCCTAGAACCGCTCGGCCACAACGGCCGGCGAATCGTAAATGAACTGTCGCAACACCGCAAGTCTAAGCTTGGAACTAATTCTGTTCACACTCAAAGTAAGAAAGGTATAGGCCCGCATCTATTTACTACCAAAACTATGCAATTTGTTACTTGCAAATGACCGCTAACAGTCCATGGCACAGTCAACGAATGAATCTGAATGTAAAGAGGTGAATCCCTCTCTCCCACCCTCTTTCTGCTTTTACTTTTTCGCGACGCCGCGCGCTCAGGTAGAAATCACTGACGCGGCTGTTGGGGAAGGCGACTGCCTCAGGAGGCAATGTGGGAGGAGGAGAGTATTGGGGTGGGGGAGGAATCGTGAGGAAATTCTGGATCAGGTGCAGAGGATACATCCCACTCTTTCACAGGTGGGTGGTGCGGCTCCTAGAAATCAATGTGTAAGTAGGCTGTTTAGATTTTTATATTGGTAATGCCATGTAGCGCTCTGTATGAAAATCACTGGCTGTGCTGTGTGCAGTATGTGGCTAGTTTGCATTGTTGTCTGCCATTGTAGTGTTGGGCAGCGGCAGCTGGATGTGAACAGCGCGTAGCGTTGCGCAGTTAGAGGTGAGCCGCCAGCAGTGGTGGATGTGAGGAGAGAGATGGCGGAGTTTTGAAATTACATATATTATGACTTTTGATGATATTAAGGTAAATACAGTGTTTGTTCTCTATTAAAATCTTTCATTTGCTAACTATCCCTATTAGTAGTTAGTGCCTTCAGTAGTTTGAATCTTTTATTTAGCTGGCAGTAGTGGCGCTCGCTGTATTGCAGTAGTTCCAGTAATGAAGATTTTTGTGAGGTAAGTTATTTGTGAAAGGTATAGTTTAATGTTACTCAGGGCCATTCCTTTGCAGGAATCTTTGATAGTCAGATTGCGTTGCGCTAAAAAACATATTGTGTGTCAGATTAAGCACAGTCGTGTATAAATTGTTCTAAGGGGACGTTTCAAATGAAAAGAAAACTGATGGTACGTCTTTTACCATCACATGTCCCGCTTGCACACTTGGACCGATCAGATTCTAAACAGCAGCGGCTTGTGGCGTACTTTCCCCAAACGGGGCCGCAGAAGAATGGCAGGAATACTTTACAGACTCAGGGATGTCTGGCAAATCCATAGATATAGTACGCAGCTCCGGAACATGTCTATCCTCACGTGATTCCGAAGGGGCGCTCTCGGTCTAGGGAGTCAAGTCGGAGGGATTGCGGGACGCTTTCGAATCTTGAACAGTAACCGACATGTTATCATCCGGTCTAAACTCAGGGAGATGAGAGGCTTCCTCACTGGAATCTGTTCAGTAGAGCGGAGCAGCGAAGAGGAATCATCTGACTCCTCACCATCTTGCATCCGTCTACGCTTGTTTTGAAGTGGAGTTGGTGCCGGCGCGGAAGCTACAGTGGCAAAGTGCGTACGCGATGCGCTAGGATCATCACGAAATGACTCGTTTTGCCCCTCAGAAACTCTGTTAGGCTCAATGGATGTCACTTGGGAATCCATGTTCGTTATAGTTAGCTTTTTACGTTGTTCGTAATTGGATTTTAAGACCGTGACACGACGCGAGCAATTTGTACGGAATTATCCACTCTTCTTACATATGAGACAAATATCTTCTTGTCCTGTGTAAATTATATGTACCTGCAAATGAGAGGGAATATTCAGTTTGACACCCATGTCAACGGATCGAACTCTGCTATAAAATTGCAAACGATGTTGAGCGGAACAGCGTTCGCTCCATATATTCCGTATATCCCCAAACGGAAGCAGAACGGTCTTTAGGAAACTGTGTATTCTACCTCCGCGTTCACCAGAATAACCAAACTATTAGAGCCATCGCGACGAATGAAAGGGACTTGTTGTCCGTGCTGCAAAAGAAGCCTGTTAATCTGAAGCGGGTCTAGAATCTTGACTAAAAACTCATACGGTTCAGAACCTAAGTAAGACCTGTGAACGTCAACATGAACCAAGACAACGCCGCGTCAAAATGGAATAACAAACACGAGACGGCGAGAGACAAACCACGATGTGACGTGGACAACGACTACTCACGCAGAACTGAGGGCAAACAAGGAAACTCTCTGAGCGTTACGATAGAGGCGGGAACAGGCAGAACCTTGACATCTGATGCAAACTTGGCCACGCTTTCTGCTAAGTCAAGGCACTGTTGCGTTGGGTTGTTTGGGGAAGAGGCCAAACAGCGAGGTCATCGGTCTCACTGGATTAGGGAAGGATGGGGAAGGAAGTCGGCCGTGCACTTTCAAAGGTACCGTCCCGGCATTTGCCTGAAGTAATTTAGGGAAATCACGGAAAACCTAAATGAGGATGGCCGGACGCGTGATTAAACCGTCGTCCCCCCGAATGCGAGTCCAGTGTGTTAACCACAAGGAACTGTTGCTCTCTCAAGTTACGGCCTCTGTCCGGTATGTGGCAGTGGCTTCGTTTTCATAACTTTATTTCAATTCATTGTAATTCCGACAATTTGTACAGAATGTTTAAAATTATATACAAAAATCTTACTCGTGGATCAGTATTTAAAGTGAGTAAGGTATATTTTAATCATTAATTAAATAACATTAGAAATAGTAGCCACTCTGGCACCTAGTAACACCTGTGTTGCTCCATTTACTATCACACCTGCTAGTCATAACCATTTCTTGTTGTAAGTAGGCTGTTTATGTTTTCTTATTGGCAACGTTACGTAGCGCTCTGTATGAAAATCACTGGCTGTGCTGTGTGCAGTCTGTGGCTAGTTTGCATTGTTGTCTGCCATTGTAGTGTTGGGCAGCGGCAGCTGGATGTGAACAGCGCGTAGCGTTGCGCAGTTGGAGGTGAGCCGCCAGCAGTGGTGGATGTGGGGAGAGAGATGTCGGAGTTTTGTAATTTGTCATGAAATGCTATATATATTATGACTATTAAGGTAAATACATTGTTTGTTCTCTATTAATATCTTTCATTTACTAACTATCCCTATCAGTAGTTAGTGCATTCCGTAGTTTGAATCTTTTATTTAGCTAGCAGTAGTGGCGCTCGCTGTATTGCAGTAGTTCGAGTAATGAAGATTTCTGTGAGGTAAGTGATTTCTGAAAGGTATAGTTTAATGTTACTCAGGGCCATTCTTTTGCAGGGATCTTTGATAGTCAGATTGCGTTGGGCTAAAAATATTGTGTGTCAGTTTAAGCACAGTCTCGTACACAATTCTCCTAAGGGGGACGTTTCATATGTCGACCCTTAGCCAAGGGTATCTCACTGGAATTTTCTGATTTTTTCTTGTAGTTTGTGTAATTAGTGTAGATTTTGTTTATTGCTAGTGTGTAATTGTATTGAGAATCTCCTTTGTAGTTGCAGTCTTTCATTGTTGTACAGTAAAACAGTTGTGGCATGCATGTAGATTTGCACCAAGTATTTCGCAGCTGCGCTTGCAATTAACTGGATATTATTTTCAGTGCTATGTTAATGTATTCCACTATTTTTGCTCTTCAAATTGTGTTTTTCTGTGTTGTTGTGTGAAATATTGTGACAATAATGGCATGTGAAAAACGTAATACTAGGCTCGAAAGTAAACTGAGAAATGACAGTGAAGACGAAAGTAGTGTGTTAGCGCCACCATGTAATGAATTAACTAATGTTCAACATAGTAATATGGTAACTGTGCATAGGGAAATGGAGCGGGCGGCAAAACAATGGCGTAGGCAGTGAAACAATTAGTGAACAGGGGAGCATTATCGATTGATCGCTCGGCAACAGCTCGCCTCAGGAATCCGAAATGATAGGACACAATTTTGCAAATACTGTAGATTCAGGTTTTGCGTCCTCACCGTTTTCTCAAATGAGTCAAGACACATTTTCTGCTTGTCAAAAAGTGAATGTTGCCGGTGAAAATGCACTGCCAAAAAGCATAGAGAAACAGATTCCAGACACTAATACATTATTATTGCAATTAATGCAACAAATGGAACAAAATCAGAGACAAATGGGACAAAGGCTTCAAAAGTTAGACACAATGGAACAAAATCAGACACAAACACAGTAAAAGTTAGACACAATGGAACAAAATCTTCAAAAGTTAGACACAATGGAACAAAATCTTCAAAAGTTAGACACCACACTTGAACAAACACGTGAAGATTTAACCACTGAGTTACATAACATCGAATCGAAATGTCAAAAAGTCTGTAATGACGTAAAAACACAAATTTTTGAGCATTTCCAACCTATTTTTTCACGTCATGAAAATGCATTACAGAATCACGAAGAAGCCATAAAAGAACTACAAACTATTGTTCATGAAAATCATGAGACCTTGCAAGCTAAAATTGACTCAGTTGCATCTACCGATTCGGTTACTAAACTTGCAAAAACTCAGGAAAAATTAAAGGACACAGTAGATACCCTGAAAATTGGCTCAGAAAGACACATCGAGGAAATTAGTTCATTATCAGAGAAAGTAGTTGAACTTTCGGATCAGCTAAGTAATTTATCTATGAAGGTAGATGATAATCTGAATGACACAAAACCAGTAGTCTTTAATGACACAGAAGAGTGCGAACAAATTAGGAAATTCAAACAAAATCAGAATTAAATTAATACGCAACACCAAAGAGAAATCCGGGAAGTACAAGATCAGCTGACACAGGTAATACAAGAATTACGTATTTCAGAGGACACTCGCGCCCCAATACGGGAAGAGGGACAGCCACAAAATAATAACACAGGGCATTTCGGAAGTTATGAAAGAAATTGGCAATGTGCACCGAATTTTGAGATCGAACCGCCGACACGACGTAACAATGACCGACATGCTACTCGCCGACACGATGATTTTGACTATAAGCTGTTCATTACTACACGTAAATTCAAAACGCTTAAGAATTCTGCCAACGACATTCATCCACAAGCGTGGCTCCATCAATTCTCTCATTGTTTTCCTCCCAACTGGTCGTTGGAGCACAGGTTAGAATTTATGTGTGGCTACTTGGAGAATGAACCAGATGTAAGAATGCGATCGGTCATTCACGATTGTCACAGTGAAGGAGAATTTTACCATGCGTTCCTCTCAGCATATTGGTCACAAGCTACACAAGACCGAGTAAAACATAGCATCATGATGATGAAACACTTTGAACAATCTGAATTTTCCAGTCTTGTCAAATATTTTGAAGACATGTTGCACAAGAATCAGTACCTGTCAAACCCATACAGCCCCTCAGAACTCATACGCATTTGCTTAATCAAATTACCTGAACATTTACGGTATATTATTTTGGCAGGACGTTGCAAAGACGACATTGAAGCTTTTCAGGGACTCTTACAAGAATTAGAAATTGACACAGACAGTCGCGGGATGCAAAAACAGGGAAACAATCACTACAGGTCACATCCGTCACAATTCCGTGACGACAGAAATAATAACTGGACACGACAAGGCTATTCTCACAACACAAATCGTGACCAAAACAGACACCACCCATATGACAACCACTGGCAGAGTAATAGTTACAGAGAAAGATCGCATTTCCGTAGTAATGAATATGATAGAGACAATCATAGAAACAGACAACATGGTAACCAGAACTATTATTGTCAATGGAGACAGAATAATTTCAGACGCAACAGTTCAGCGGGCAGTTACAATTTAGGGAGAAATTCTCCACGACGTGACCGACAAGAAAGAAACTGTGGGATCTACCGACATGACGACAGACGATATGATCGTAACGACAGACCTGAACTGCATCAGAACTGGTGGGATTTAAACAGAGCAGAGCCCTCTCGACAATGTGAATTTGTAGAAGTTAGGTCTCCTAATCCCAGCAACGATGCGCGCCGACAAAGAGACAGATAATAACTCGCACCGCATGCAGCCACCTGCGCTCGCTGGCTCAGGGAAAATAACATTGACGCTAACCTTGAGCAAAATTCCAGTATTCTTTACGGACGAATACCGCATGATAATTGCATTCAAGTTGAAACTCTGCATACTGAGAAGAGTAAAGGTTTACACCACATTTCACATGTAAAACCGTTTATTGAAAGATAATCTGCCTTTTAACTTTGTCTTTGCCATAAAACGTTTCACTTCAAGTTACTAGTATGCTTTAGAAACTGTTACCATGCAACAATGTTTAAAGTTAAATATCCAGTCAAGAACCAAGAGAACTTATTCAAACAGAAATTACGAATGCATTGTTATTGCGAACAGACGACACAGTGTCATTGTGTGTGTACATTCTTGCTTGTTAGTTGCACGATTACGTAACAACTATAAGGCTCACATACTTAGAACATTTACCAGTACTGCTAATGAGATTTTAATGCAACATTTTGGTTTACTTGAAAATACATTCTGAATTAAAGTACTTTCTGGGAGATATCAGATGACACAGTGGTTAGTTAATGTGACAGCTACACGATTATATCACGACGTTACTAATGTGTGACACAATTTACATTGTTGCTTTTGCGGAGTATCTGTTTTATATCTGCACGGTTTTTCTGAATTCTTCTGGAAAGTAAAACATGTTTTAGTAGTAACTTTTGTGGTACAGCTACAATGAGACAGCCTTTTCTGTAGCACAACAATACGTTACAGCACAGTACTTTCTTCAACACGGCAATAAGCGTAATAAGTAAGATATCTATACGCAAAGCATTTCACTTTTGTTTATCATGAGGTCAGTACATTGACTTCTGCAGGACTTAGCTTTTGGAGGACGATAACTACGACACTTCCACAGAGATTATCTTACAGCAAGACGCACATTTAGCGCTACAGGACACGTATTTGAGTGATTAATTTTATACTTAAAACATTTATTTTTAAAGATTTTTGAATACAAAGAAAGTTTTCTGTGATACATTTCATTCCATTGCTGTAATCTGTAACACCTGAGGGTATAATTACAATAATCCTCAGGGGGCTACACGCTTACTTTGTGTACCATGTGTTTGGCAAGCACAAGGAGCCCTAGCTAATATGGTATTTGCTTATACAACTTTACACATCGGTACCATATTCCTCTAACACATAATTACACAGCTATCTGATCATTTAACTGAGAGATAAACTTTTTTTTACATCAGTGACACATGTTTACGCAATTACACCGTTGGATAACTTCACACTTACGAAATTGTATTTTGTCTGTACTGTGTGACCTGTTCATATTTTTTCGGACCCATTGTAATACTATGAGAGCTTCGAATGATGTATTTGGTATGGGATCACGATTTTTAAAGTACGTTTGAGGTAGATGACACTACTGAAATGAGCAGAGAATTTTCTTTAGGTTTTGAAATTATTGCAGAAAGCTACGACGTTTTTGAGATTTGACTGAGGTGTTATGATGTTATTTTTACGACGACGATGTGTATTATGCTGTTGAGGTATTTTTATGATCAATAAGCCGATGTTATATGAGGAATTTGATTATGCTACATACTTATTAAGATGAAATATTAAAAAAGTGTCGACGAATATGTATATGTGTAGTAAGGTAAGGAGTAATGAATAGTGGTTAGGGACTCTGATTTATGAAAAGGATGTTGGAAACCAAGAAACGTACTTTAAGAGTTATGAAATGTATGTAAATGCGTGAATGTAGCACAATGCCGACGAAAATTTTTTGGACACTGTTATATCAATAGCATTTTGTTTCTACAGATTTGTAACGCAAATTCTTGACCTGTGAAATATTTTTATATGAGACTGTCACTGTAGCGGAAACTGCTGTCGTAAATATTTCCGTAAGGACGTTAAGTGACCACCTGCACGTAATGCGTCGTGGGCACCCAGCTGCGCGACAGACGCCTGGAAAAAAGCCATTAGTGCCTTTCAGAGGCAAAGGTGGAGAAAAAAAAAAGAGACATTAACCTCGCTTTTGACATTCCTTTAGAGAAAACATTGCAAATGCGACACCCTCATTACTTGGAAAGATACTTACATCTGCACACCTGATTATGACAAGCGTCTTTCTACGAGAGTTGAGAGATTGCTCATTTTCTTGAATATCTGGTTTCCAGCTGTGTTGCAGCATTAGTTTTATAAAATAAACTTAGACGCATTTGCTAATGTGAACACTTTCTGTCAACAGATCTATTAAATAATTATTTTATGATCCACATTCTTCGAAAAAGGAGCTCTTGGAATGGAAAGAACAATAAGAAGGGACTGATAACAATAACTGCATATATAATTTTCTCTTCAAGTACTTGGTAATTTTTTGTAGAATTAGTTTTTGTGGTGCACCACTTTAATTACATAGACATTAAGATGTAAATATACATTTCCCTTATCTGCATTGTTGTCTTTAGTGTAATATTTTTTCTGCTTGAGCTATGTCATGTTTAGGTATAAGTTACTGCTGTTTGCCAGGCATAGTGTTACTGAATTTGACTTTGTGTTACTCTGCTAAGCCAGTTTATTACTGATTTTTTTTTAGTGTTTGCTGCTCATTGCATATTAGTTGTAATATTGTTGCTTGCTTTGCCAATTTCAATTTTTTCATTGCTGTTTGTGTTAATTTGTTATGAGCTGCTGCATTGCCTCATCCCTTAGTTTAGCATCTGAGCTCAGTAGATTTAATTTAGCTTAAGAGGGGTAGACTATATAAGAAACTAACTATGATGACTTGGAAGAAATGTATTGAGAAGCTATATGAAAATGGTTTGGGCAAAAAAAAAAAAAAAAAAAAGGATACTGTACAGTGGAGAAAAACTATTTTTGACAGAGGATGTGAACAGAATACAGAAAGCAGGCTTAGATAGGACTTTTGGGAATAATGATGAACGAAGGGAGATCTCCATGCAAAATACTGCAGTAAAATAAAACCTGTCCTTTCCTTTTGTGTCATCCCTCTATATGTTTGTGTACCCTTGTGTATCTATGTTCTTCCTGTCTTTATATGTTTAGCTAATAAGATTTATGTTGTAGAATTTCTCTAATACTAAGCTTTATTCACTATGATGAGGAATACTGTTCTCCTCAAACATAATTTGCATTAATAATATGTTATTTACCTTGTAAATATGCTTAGACATTATTTATTCTGTTTTGTTTTAATGCTCATGTGTGAAGTTGATGTTTTCATAATTATTCTGATCTTTTATGTATGAACTTATGTTATAATTCCTATAACACTGATGTATATGTTATTTCGATTCTTTTGTAAAGCTTGTACTAGAAATGTTATCTGTATTGTTATGTTTTTAATGATGTGTTTTGTACCTTTGTAATTGTATTCTCATGTTATAATATTGTAATTGACACCAGTTCATCGAATTAAGTAACTTGTAAGCATTCATTTCACTGCACACATTTCTGTTGCTCATAGTAATGCACAATATGTGAGAAGTTGGGACTGTTAGTGATTGCACGTGTGTTACTAATTCAGCAAGGGACTGGATAACAGCATTGCTGGTTCTAAGGACAATTCCAAAAACTTCGTGAGTGTACAAGTGGTGGTTATGGACTTGCTCTATTATCCGCAAGACTCTTCGATGGTGATTGTGCACCTGCACAGTCACAACAGATGGCTGCTGACAATCTCTACAAGGAGTACAGTGGGTCTACACCTTTGCTGACTCACCAATACCATTATTTCTACGAGGACTGCAGTGGGTCTGAACCTTTGATGATTCATCAATACCAATATTTCTACAAGGACTGCACTGGGTCTGCACCTCTGGTAGCCCACCAATACCGTAATCTCTACCAGAACTACAGTGGGTCTACTCTGTGATGACCTACCTACCAATATACTTCAAAACGTCGAATGACTCTGCTGTGGGTTTGCTCTGTTGTGGCCCATTACCTGTCAGCATGTCAAGAGTCAGCACTGTCTTTCCGTTCGAAGGACAACACTACTTCTTCAAGACTGCATGGAAATCCACTACTTCTGTGTGCAATTTCTTTCACTAATGAGACTTTGTGAAAAAAAACTGTAATTCCTATTATGATGAATGATCAGGACTATCTTTATGGACTGTGAGAAAATTTTAGCTTTTGACCAACATTGTATTAATAAGTGTGTGCATTTGATTTCTTTGTTATTGTAATTATGAAAAAATTTTTCAAATCTGTATTGGCCACTGCCCAAAAAAATTTGTAAAATTTTTTGTGGTGAGCATGGGGGCTATGTAAGTAGGCTGTTTATGTGTTCTTATTGGCAACGTTACGTAGCGCTCTGTATGAAAATCACTGGCTGTGCTGTGTGCAGTCTGTGGCTAGTTTGCATTGTTGTCTGCCATTGTAGTGTTGGGCAGCGGCAGCTGGATGTGAACAGCGCGTAGCGTTGCGCAGTTGGAGGTGAGCCGCCGGCAGTGGTAGATGTGGGGAGAGAGATGGCGGAGTTTTGTAATTTGTCATGAACTGCTATATATATTATGACTATTAAGGTAAATACATTGTTTGTTCTCTATTAATATCTTTAATTTACTAACTATCCCTATCAGTAGTTAGTGCCTTCCGTAGTTTGACTTTTATTTAGCTGTGGGGAGAGAGATGGCGGAGTTTTCTAATTTGTCATGAACTGCTATATATATTATGACTATTAAGGTAAATACATTGTTTGTTCTCTATTAATATCTTTAATTTACTAACTATCCCTATCAGTAGTTAGTGCCTTCCGTAGTTTGACTTTTATTTAGCTGGCAGTAGTGGCGCTCGCTGTATTGCAGTAGTTCGAGTAATGAAGATTTTTGTGAGGTAAGTGATTTCTGAAAAGTATAGTTTAATGTTACTCAGGGCCATTCTTTTGCAGGGATCTTTGATAGTCAGATTGCGTTGCGCTAAAAATATTGTGTGTCAGTTTAAGCACAGTCTCGTATACAATTCTCGTAAGGGGGACGTTTCATTGTCTCTACCTATATTCTAAAAATTTTCCCCTAATTTCACAAAAACAGTAAACTAATAACCGAAATAGCATAGTGCCACACTACAATTTAACAAGTCAACAAATCAATGGTAAAAATTAAATATCGAGGGTACAGGTTGCAGTCATCGTTAATCTGAGGCTCATGTCGACATCAGTGATGCCTGTAGCATGGGTTCTGAGGGCATCCCCCGATCATGGGTGAGGCTGGCGGAAGTGATGAAGACTGCTGGCTTCGCTCACGGGGTTCAAACAGAGTTCATAATCTACCTAGAATTGATCGAGTCCTTTACTATGGAGCCGAGTGGAGCGTCTGAACCAGAGGCTCTGTCGATTCTGTGAAAATATTTGCTGAAGATTTATGGACTTGCGTTATGGGGTGGAGAGTTTTAGGACACGCCATGACAAGTCAGTGTTGTACTGCACTATATAGAGCAAGCAGCTAATCGGCTCGGATAGCAAAGTACGTGCGGCGCGTACATTTCTTTTTTTCTTTAAGGAAAAATGCTATGCGATAGTTTGAGGTCTTCTGATGAATGCTCGTTCGCCGACCGCGTAGGGCTAAATCAGACCGCGTACAAAATACTGACACTTCGACTATCAAAATTTTAAAGGCACGTTTTATCGGAGCATTCGTAACAAAGTACCTAAAAGTTGTTGCGTTCAAATTACACTCGGAACCGAAAGCTGGATGAAACCTAAAATAGAAAGCAGTGGAATATTTGGCGAGGCATGGAACGTATATCGAAAAGACAGGTTAGACACCAGAGGGGAGGGACTGTTCACGGCAGCGGACAAAAGTATTGTGCCTATAGAGGTCTTACTGCGAAATTTATCTGGATGTGTGTAACCGGCGCAGGTGAACTCAGGATAATCATCGTATGTTTTTACCGGCCACGCGATATCCGTAACAGCAGTAGAATCTTTCAAAGGAAGTCTGCACTCAACAGCGCGGAAATGCGACTTTAACTTACAGAATATAGCCTGGGACCTCTGTAGATTCATTGCAGGTGGTATGAACAGGCAGTTTTGTGAAGTGGTTCTGAGCACATTTTCCGAAAATTGTCTTGAGCAGCTACTTCGGCAATCCACACAACCGGCCGAGGTGGCCAAGCGGTTCTACGCGCTACAGTCTGGAACCGCGCGACTACTACGGTCGCAGGTTCGAATCCTGCCACGGGCATGGGTGTGTGTGTTGTCCTTAGGTTACTTAGGTTTAAGTAGTACTCAGTTCCAAGGGAGTGATGACTTCAGAAGTTAAGTCCCATAGTGCTCAGAGCCATTTGAACCATCTTCGTCATTGGACCCTTACTTAGCTTGCATTTTTCGCCAATCTCAAATCCAGCGCAAAGTTCCAAGCGACGGAGTAAGACCACAGGTGACTTTCGGATATAAAAATGGTAAACGAACGGATCAGCAAAATTACAGACCAATATCCCTAACATCTGTCCACTGCAGAATTATTAGGCATGTTCTAAGTTAAAACATAATAAAGTTTCTTGAGACAAAAGCTTCCGTCCTCAAATCAGCAACGGTTTAGAAAGCATAGGTCGTGCGAAACTCAGCTTTACACAAATGACCTGACGGATACGGTGGGCAACAATCTGCGACTTTTGCTGATGATTCTGTCGTATACCTGTACCGGCAAGTACAGAGGGATACATAATGACTTAGACACAACATATATTTGGTGTGTGCTCTGAATGTAGAGAACTGGAAGTTGATGTGGATGATTTGGCAGAACACTGCACTACTTATCAAATACGGTGTTAGTGACTTCCTGCTTGGTACAGTAACATCGATTAAATATACAGGCGCAACGTCGCAAAGCGTAAGGTCGGTAGTAGGGAGGGCGAATGGTCATCTTCGGAATTTTGAGAGAATGTTTGCCGGCCGAAGTGGCCGTGCGGTTAAAGGCGCTGCAGTCTGGAACCTCAAGACCGCTACGGTCGCAGGTTCGAATCCTGCCTCGGGCGTGGATGTTTGTGATGTCCTTAGGTTAGTTAGGTTTAACTAGTTCTAAGTTCTAGGGGACTAATGACCTCAGCAGTTGAGTCCCATAGTGCTCAGAGCCATTTGAACCATTTTTTGAGAGAATGTTTGTGATCCCCGCCACGTCGGATTAAAGGAATACCTCGAAACAGTCCAGTGTCGTGCTACAGACTGGTTACCAGTAGGTTAGTTTTTTTTTGTTTTTTTTTTGTTTGGTGTTTAAGGGCGCTCAACTACTGAGGTCATTAGCGCCCAGTCACAATTGTTAGAGCACATAGAATCTAGTAAAACTCAAGGGAGGGGGGACACCAGAAAGTTCTTACAAAGATGCAGATAAAATAAGTGAAAGAGTTAGATGTCTTTGGACAAGCCAGTCAAAGTAATGAGACGAAGTACACGAGCAGCTGCTCGAGCGTCATCAGCTAAAATATCCTGTAAAGTAGATGGCAGAGACAGGACAACACGAGATTGACTAAAACGGGGACACGACAATAAAACATGGCGCACTGTTAATGCATGACCACAAGGGCACTGCAGGGCTGGGTCACCGGAGAGCAGGTAGCGGTGGCTAATCCGGCAATGCCCAATCGGCAACCTGGTCAGAAGGACCTCTTCTCGCCGAGATGGTCGGGAGGAGGTTGTCCAAGCAGTTGGGAACGGTTTTACTGCCCGGAGCTTGTTTCCTTGAAGTGATGACCAAATATCCCACCACAAGGACACAAGCCTCTTACAAACAACCCCACTAACGTCAGTTGACGGGACACAATGGGAGGCTGGCCGAGGCAGGAGGACTTCAGCCTTGGCTGCAGCATCAGCAGCCTCATTCCCAGGCACTCCTACATGGCCGGGAACCCACAGAAAGCTGACAGGAGAGCCATCATCAGCACCCGAATGGAGGGACTGCTGGATCCGTTGCACCAAGGGATGGACCGGATATTGAGCTCCAAGGCTCTGAAGAGCACTGAGTGAATCAGAGCAGAGTACATACGATGAATGGCGGTGGCGGCGGGCATGCTGAACGGCCTGATGGAGACCAAAAAGCTCGGCCGTAAAGCTGGAACACTGGTTGAGGAGCCGGTATTGAAAGTTGACGGCCCCGACGACAAAGGCATAGCCAACACCATCGTCAGTTGTGGAGCCATCAGTGTAAATAAAGGTGTGACTGGCAAGTCGCGCACGAAGTTCGACAAATCATGAGCAATACACTGCAGCCAGAGTACCCTCCTTCGGGAGCGAGCTGAGGTCGAGATAAATATGAACCGGAGCCTGGTGCCAAGGTGGTGTCGGGATCTCACCCTCTCTAAAGGTGGTAGGGAGAGCTAAATCCAATTGTCGAAGCAGGCGACGAAAGCAGACTCCAGGGGGCGGCAGGGCAGACACATACAACCCATACTGACGGTCGAGAGAATCAGCGAAGAAGGACTGATAAGAGGGGTGGTCGGGCATTGACAACAGCCGGCAGGCATACCGACAAAGCAGTACGTTGCGCCGGTAGGTCAATGGTAATTCGGCAGCTTCAGCATAAAGACTCTCGACGGGACTAGTGTAGAATGCTCCGGTCGCATGACGTAACCCCCAATGGTGGATGGAATTGAGATGGCGTAAGAGGGATGGCCGAGCAGACGAGTAGACGAGGCTCCCATAATCCAGCTTTGATCGGACTATGGACCGATACCAGCTAAGCAGGACAGTGCGATCCGCTCCCCAAGATGAACCACTAAGAACTCTGAGGACATTAAGGGAACATGTACAACGGGCAGCCAAATAAGAGACGTGCGGAGACCAACAAAGTTTCCTGTCCAGTGTGAGCCCTAGAAACTTAGTTGTTTCCACGAATGGGAGAACAATGGGACCGAGATGTAAGGATGGCGGAAGGAACGCTTTATATCGCCAAAAGTTGATGCAAACCGTCTTCTCTTCAGAGAACCGGAAGCCATTTACCACACTCCATGAGTATAGGCTGTCTAGACAACGCTGAAGGCAGCGCTCCAGGAGGCATGTTCTCTGGGCACTGCAGTAGATCGCGAAGTCATCGACAAAAAGAGAGCCTGAGACATTAGGTGGAATGCAATCCATAATTGGATTGATCGCTATGGCAAAAAGGGCTACCCTCAAGATGGACCCCTGAGGCACTCCGTTCTCCTGGAGGAAGACGTCGGACAACACGGAACCCACACGTACCCTAAACTTTCGATCTGTTAAAAAGGAATCAATAAAAAGGGGCAGGCGACCGCGTATACCCCACCTGTGCATAGTGTGGAGGATACCTCCTCTCCAACAGGTATCATAAGCCTTCTCCAAATCGAAGAACACGGCTACCGTTTGGCGTTTCGCAAAAAGTTGTCCATGATGAATGTCAACAACATCACAAGGTGGTCAACAGCTGAGCGGCGGTGACGAAAGCCGCATAGAACATTGGTAAGTAGCCGTCGAGATTCAAGAATCCAAACTAACCGAGCGTTAACCATGCGCTCCATCACCTTACAGACACAGCTTGTAAGAGAAATGGGGCGGTAACTAGAAGGAAGGTGTCTATCCTTCCCGGGTTTGGATATAGGAACAACGACGGCGTCACTCCAACGCATCGGGACTTGACCTTCGGTCAAGACGCGATTGTAGGTACGAAGAAGAAAGCTTTTGCCTGCCGGAGAAAGGTGTGCCAGCATCTGAACGTGAATGGCATCTGGCCCCGGAGCAGAGGTCCGGGATAGGGCAAGTGCACGTTCGAGTTCCCGCATAGTAAAGAGGGCATTATAATTTTCCAGATTCAGCGAGCGGAAGGAAGGTCGCCGAGCCTCTTCTGCCTCTTTCCTGGGAAGGAAGGCAGGGTGGTAATGGGCGGAGCTTGAAACCTCCGCGAAAAAGCGGCCGAAGGCGTTGGAGACATCCACAGGATCAACAAGGACCTCATGACCTGAAGTCAGGCCAGGTACCGAGGAGTGGGCCTTAATGCCCGACAGCCGGCGCAGGCCACCCCAGACGACAGAAGAGGGAGGAAAACTGTTAAAGGAGCTGGTGAAATAGGCCCAACAAGCTTTTTTGCTGTCTTTGATGACTCTATGGCATTGCGCTCGGAGTCGTTTGTATCCAATACAATTCGCCAACGTAGGATGGCGGCGAAAGGTGCGTAAAGCACGTCGTCGAGCACGGATAGCGTCTCAACAAGCCTCATTCCACCAAGGGACGGAAACGCGACGTGAAGAAGAGGCAGCACGAGGAATGGAACGTTCGGCAGCATTGATAACAGCCGTGAGGTATTCGACCTGACTGTCACAACTGAGAAAATCGTGGTCCGTAAAGATCGCCAGGGAGGAGTAAACTCCCCAGTCAGCTTTCGGTATGTTCCAGCTCTAAGGACGTGGGGATGGGGTGTGGTGCAGGAGACGAATGATACAGGGGAAGTGGTCGCTCGAATAGGTGTCAGAAAGGACATACCACTCGAACCGATGGGCAAGAGTGGTAGAACAGATCGAGAGGTCGAAGTGGGAGTAGGTATGAGTAGAGTCCGAGAGGAAAGTCGGGGCGCCGGTATTGAGGCAGACAAGATTGAGATGGTTGAAGACATCCGCCAAGAGGGAGCCTCTCTGACAGGATGCAGGAGAGCCCCAAAGGGGATGATGGGCATTGAAGTCCCCAAACAATAAAAACGGCGGAGGAAGCTGAACAATCAGGTGCATCATGTCAGCCTGACTAACTGCGGATGATGATGGAGTGTAGATGGTACAAACAGAAAAGGTAAAGGCAGAAAGAGTAATACGGACAACTATTGCTTGGAGTGGGGTGGTCAATGGGATGGGATGGGATGGTAATAGACATCGTCCTGAACGAGCAACATGACCCCACCATGAGCTGGAATACCGTCCAGAGGGGTGAGGTCAGACCGCTCCGAGGTATAGTGGGTAAAAGCAATACGGTCAATTGGGCGCAACTTGGTTTCCTGGAGACCAAGGACGAGCGGACAGTGCAGGCGGAGGAGCAGTTGTAATTCCTCCCGATTAGATCGAATACCTCTTATGTTCCAATGTAACAAAGCCATCGCTAGTCAGGAAAAAGGGGGAACGAAACGAGTGAAAAGCAGGTCACCTCGACAGCCGCGGAGGGCCAGGTTTCGAGGGAACAACGCTACAACCGGCGGGAGGCGGATCCTGTTCCATCGAGTCGTCGCCAGCTGTGGCCGCTTTCCCGGGTTGCGTAGGAGGGGCAGCATCATTCGCCGACGAGAGGCCAGCTGAGCGCCTGGCAGCAGAGCGTCCCGACGAAACGGGGGATGGCCGGGAGCAGCGACTCATGGATGGAGCGTCAGACGAAACGCGCCGGGGTGCAGAGGGGGATAAAGACTTCTTCTTGGAGGCCTTCTTGGAAGTCCAATGAGGCATGGGGATGGTGGGCTGGACCCGAAGAAGGTCCTCACGCGCGGGGTCCGTTTTGCAACGCCGGACCTCTGAAGCTGGGGTCTGGAACGTTTCCCCGATGGACGCCTGAGAAGAAGACCGCTTCTCAGGTGGCAGAGGGGGAGGAGGAGGAAGGGTGGCCCCTGGGGCAGAGGAGGCAGGGGCCGTGAGGGAGGAGGATTTGGAAGGGAGGGATTTGGGAGGCGGAGGCATAAACGCCGGATGGGGTGAGGAGGTGGAGGGGGGACAGGATAGGGGTGAGGATACTGTGGAAGGAGTGGATACGACTGAGGCATACAAAGTTGTCAACGTCACGGGATGGAGATGGTCATACTTCTTCCTGGCCTCAGAATAAGAGAGACGATCCAAAGTTTTTAATTCTTGAATCTTCTTCTCCTTCTGATACGCGGGGCAGTCTACAGATCTAGGCGAGTGGATGCCAGGACAATTGACGCACCGAGGTGGTGGGCTGCATGTATGTTCCTCATGAAGAGGACGTCCACAGTCGCCATGAAGGGGCTCAGCCTCACACCGTGACGACTTGTGCCCAAAGCGCAAACACCAAAAGCAGTGCATAGGAGGCGGGACGTAAGGTCGCACGTCGCACCAGTAGCACATCACCTTTACCTTCTCCGGGAGAACGTCCCCCTCGAAGGCGAGGATAAAGGCTCCGGTGTTGATGCGATGGTCTTTGGTTCCGCGCTGAACTCGCCGGACGAAATGCACGCCACGGCGCTCCAGGTTGGCCCTGAGCTCCTCATCAGATTTCAGCAGGAGGTCCCAATGAAAAATAACCCCCTGCGTCCTATTCAGTGCCAGATGCGGGACAATGGACACTGGGATGTCCCCTAGTCGGTCGCACGTCTGGAGCGCCGCCGACTGTGTGGCGGAGGCGGTCTTTATAAGAACGGACCCCGAACGCATTTTACTGAGAGCCTCGATTTCCCCGAAGATGTCCTCGATGTGCTGGACAAAGAACATGGGCTTGGAGGTGGCAAACGTCCCCCCATCGGTCCGAGAACAGACTAAATAGTGGGGGAAGTACTTCGCCCCAAGCCGGCGGGCCTGTCCTTCCTCCCAGGGAGTGGCCAAGGGGGAAAGGGCAGGAGAACCAGAACCAGAGACAGTACCTTTCTTTTTAAAAGACTTGGCCGCAGATCGACCTGATACATGTCGACGTTTCATCTGCGAAACGTCCGCCCCGATACCACCCACTCCGACCAGGGGCTCTCCCCACGGGCGCCACCCAGCCTCAGCAAGGGCCACCTGGCAGGATGACCATTGCCGGGAGTCCTGATGCCCCAAGGAGACAGGCATCTACTCCTCGGCCGACGTGGGGAGGGTGCAGCTCAAGTATCGGCAGTACGATCCCTGTGTTGTCAGGGGGCTACAACCTAGAGGGTACATGACGACCCCACCACAACGGGCTGGCTACCGTGCTGGATTTCGGGTGCCATGGAAAATCTATCATGATCGTAGGTGCAGATGGGAACGCACTATGGGCGTAACTTGTGCAACCCATCATGCGTTTAGGCCCAATTTGAGGAATAGTGGGTGTGGTTACAACGCCGTTACAATGCTGAGTGCCAAGGTCTTAGTGCACTGAGGACCAGTGATACACCACATAAGGCGTCCTTCCCCAAAAGGCTCGTACTTCTGTAGAATTTTGAAAAAAAAGGAGGTCAAACCCCAAGGGGGACCATCACATGGAAGGCCGAAATGGTTGAAACTCCTTTTAGTCGCCTCTTACGACAGGCAGGAATACCTTGGGCCTATTCTTACCCCGGACCTGCAGGAGGGCCAGTAGGTTCGATCGACACGCGACCATTAGAGAGATATTTCGTTAACTCAAATGGGAATCTCTGCATGTAAGACGACATTCTTTTCGTGAAACAATATTGAGAAAATTTAGAGTTGCAGCATTTGTGAATGACTACAGCACAATTCTACTGCCACCTACGTACATTTCCCGTAAGGACCACGAAGACAAGATAAAAGAAATTAGGGCTCGTACAGAGGTGTATAGACAGTAACTCTTCCCTCTCTCTCCATTTGTGAGATACTGTTGGCAAATGCAACTTCAATGAAAGTAGAATAGCCAGGCAACATCTCGCGACACTGTTAAGCTGCAAATAAAGCTAAACTTAAAACAGATATTCTCGGGTCGTCTTATTCCGTTTTCCGGCTCAGCAGACTCGCGGTGGCCTAGAACAATAACAGTTCAACACTCACTGCCTCCATCTTCAGGCTGCGATGAGGATGATGTCGCGGCAGAACAAAGCCGGCTAGCGATGCGTGGGCGCCGTGTGACGGAGCAGGATCCGATTCCACGACCGTCCGCTACGAGGAACGGGCAGAAAGCAGCTGTCCAGATGGTCAGATATGCGCGTCCACAAGGCGCGCGCACCTGATGCATCCCTGTACGCAGTGTCGCACCCGGGCAATGTGAGAGGATAGCAACGCCTTACCCCGCCAGGCGGCGCTCAGCGATGCGGAAACCAGAAACTGTTTACAGCAGGGCCGGCCAGAAATTCTGCACGCGTGCAGTGCTCCTGCACATGTGCAACTTCCGGGTCACAGCGTGCACGCCGCAGCCGTCAGCGTTCATGTAGTGCATGTTTCTACGCATAGATGTCGCTTTATCCACTTGCTGGGATACTCTGTACCGGTGAATTCTAGTGCTTTTTCCACAGCTCGCAAGCCAACCATGGGAAGGTATTTCGCGCATTAAACAGTGTCACAGTCTGCTCATTGAGACGTCTACTTTTATGTTAACAGTTTAACCCAGTAAGACAAGCAATACAGTTAACAACCGTGGGTTTTTATTAAGGCAGCTTGACTGACGGCACGTAAATACGCGTAATGTTTCTGATCTAGTATTTAAGGAAGAGAGCACTTAGCGACTTCCCATCTCCGGCGGTAATCCGGAAGGATACCGCCCTTCGATTGGCCTTTCGGTTCTAATTGAAGCGTTAGGCATATTGCAGGTGCCAGCCACCCAGCAGCCAGCAGCCAGCGCGGTTCCAGCCAGCGTCCAGCAGCGGTCCCACCAGCGTCCAGCAGCGGTCCCACCAGCGTCCAGCAGCAGCAGAGTGGAGCTTTGGCCCCAGTCTCCATTATCGTTCTCCGTCCCTTTACTCTGTGTCTAGTCGCCTTGCCCATCCGTCGTTTGCTTCTTTGTCCTGTCCTGTGTTTTACCCCTTATCGTAATGTCGACCCCCACCACCACGACTACTGCCACAACCACTGCCATCGTCATATACACATCCCCCTCCGCCGCCGCCACCACTATCACGTGGTGTGCCCCATCACCCCCCTCCCCTCAGTCCATCCCACCACTCCTCACTCTCCCATCTCCCTCACTATTTGTCGCCCCATCCTCAGCTCCTCCCTCCTGCACCTACTCTGATCCCTTCCCTCCACTCCCTCCCTCTGCTCCTTCCGTTTCTGCAGCCCCCGCCAGAGTTGTCGCCTGGAGGGGCATGGCCCATGCTCAACTCTCCCTTTGGCCTTCATCATCATCGTCATCACCGTCGCCTTCGCCATCGTCATCGCCCTCACCATCTCCGGCACCGACTCCAGCACCGGGACTTGCCACTTCTCGCCACATTCCAGTCGCTCCCATCCCCCACACCACCTCCACCGCCGTCAAGCACCCCAGTGGCACCCCTGCCTCCTCTCCTCCCAAAATGGCTCCGCCTCGTCCCCCTTCCCCAGCCCATAATGTCATGGATGTCTCCCCGCCTGTCCCTGCCCCCCTCCTCCTCCACCCCCTCCTCCTACCACTACCTCCTCTCCCGTCCTGATCCCTCCCTTCTTGAGGACCGGAACCTCACCCTCTTCCTTTGTCAGAATTTTCCTGGTGCCCCATCTCCCTCCTCACTCCTCACCGTGATCTGGTCCTCATCTCGTGCCCCAGCCCTACCCTCCACACAGATCTCCTTTCCCGCATCCCTGTCACCTGCTTTGGCTCTAATGCCTCCTTCTCCTCTGCTCCTTCCCCACCTCCCTCCCACCAACCCCAACCCCCACGTCGCCTGCCGACCCTCACCGCCGTGATCACTCGACTTAGTGCGGTGATCATGGAGGAGGAGGTGTTGGCGAAGCTCAAGGCACATCCTAATCTGGAGATGCGTACGGTTCGCCGCATCCATAACTCAGCCGGCTCGACCCGCCTTATGTGGGTCTTTTCCGAACACGCTCCCTCCATAGACTGTCTCCTAAAGGAGGGTGCCCTTCTCTTTCACCATCACTACCAAGTTGACCCTTCCCATTCCCTCCCCCTCAATCCCTCCGCTGCCAGAGGTGCTTGCAGTATAATGCACACCCGACATCTGAGTGCCATGAGGCCCCCACCTGCCAGCACTGTAGGCAAGCCCACTTCTTACGGTAGTGCCCCAATCTCCAGTCCCCCCGTCCTGTAATACCTGTAACCTCCCTCATCCTACTTATTCCCAGAAATGTAAGGCCCGACCCCCTCCTATCACTCCTGAACTCATCATTCCTGTCCGCCCTCTGGACGCCCCCACCCCTCCAGGCAATTCCCTTCGCCCACCCCCTACCACTGAGGACATCATCAGATTTATTCACCATTATCCTCCAAAATGTTCACCTATTCCAGCGCCTCCACACCCTCCAACAGATATCCCTCACCACCCGTTCCGTTTTTCACTTAAAAATGTACGCCACCTACTCCAACAACCAGGCCCATTTCACCTTCTCCCGTCTTGACACCATTGTCTAAATCCCTGTCATGGCGTGACAGCACTGTATCCTTTTCAACAACATCCGCTCCCTTCCTGCCAACAAGAACCTCTTCCTGCACACCCTTGCCACCCACCACGTGGATGCTTTCCTCCTCAATGGAACCTTCCTCCAACCCCACCATACCGTCCACACTTCGCCCTACCTCCTTCACCGCTCTGATAATCTCCTCCTGATTATGCATGGCGGAGTTGCCATTGGCCACCACCGCCAGATCTCAGTTCGGCTCCAACCTCTTCTTCCCGACCCCACCAAACACCTGAGCCTTAGTCTCTTCTTCCCCAGCCTTACCGTCACCTGTGCCACCATCTATGTCCGCCCTAACGCCTTTCTTCCCTTCGACTTCCTCTCCCACATTGACCGTACCTTCTCCTCCTATGTGATCACTGCAGACCTCAACATTCATAGTCGTTCTGCCGACCAGTTAGGGCGGTGGCATCGGTTCCTC
This sequence comes from Schistocerca cancellata, assembly GCF_023864275.1. Taxonomy (NCBI): domain Eukaryota; kingdom Metazoa; phylum Arthropoda; class Insecta; order Orthoptera; family Acrididae; genus Schistocerca; species Schistocerca cancellata. Next base: position 195,648,805 of record NC_064629.1, on the reverse strand, counting down.
TCCTCCCTTCAAGGCAACCTCATCCCCATTCCCCAGCACACACATCCCGAATCCAACTCCACTGAGTGGCCGAGCGGTTAAAGGTGCTATAGTCTGGAACCGCACGACCGCTACGGTCGCAGGTTCGAATTCTGCCTCGGGCATGGACGTGTGTGATGTCCTTAGGTTAGTTAGGTTTAAGTAGTTCTAAGTTCTAGGGGACTTATGACCACAGCAGTTGAGTCCCATAGTGCTCAGAGCCATTTGAACCCAACTCCACTCCCAATGTTATCCTTTCCTCCCCTAACCTCCTTGGCCGCATAACAGTGGATGTACTGGAGCCTATTGGTGGCGACCATCTCTCTGTCCTCCTCACTGTTTCAGACGGTCGTCGCCCCGGCCCTGACCCTCGTAATGACCCTCCCCCAAAGTACGTCCATGACTATTCCCATCCCAACTGGAATGCCTACCGGGATACCCACTCCACCCAGGTCGATAGCCACCCCTTAACCTACCACCACCCTGATGATGTAACCCATGCCGCCTCCTTTCTCCAGCAGACCTTGTCTGAGGCCGTGCAGGCCCACGTCCCCACTGTCGCCATCCTCCCCCACCGTCCTACCTTGCCCCCACAGGCCGTCCTCCTCTTCCGTGAATCCCGTCGTGTCTACCATGCCTTTCTCCACACGCATGACCTGGACACACTACGACGCCACCGACAACTCCAGCGACACATTCGTAATTTGCTTGCAGCTAAGAAACGCCAGGACTGGCGACAGACATGCACCCATTTAAATGCTACCCTACCTATAAACTCGTCCAAGTTCTGGTCAGCCTTCCGTCGCCTTACCGGAACTAAACCCTCCCCCTAATATCCTCTTCTCCATGATGATCACCTATTCCCTGACACCCTTAGTAAGGCCAATCACTTTGCCTCCTACCTCTCTGATGTCTTTTCCATCCCCGATGATCCCCAGTTCGATTACTCTCTCTTCCCGGATGTCCGCGATCGAACTGACACCTCTGTCCCTCCCCTCGCACCTGGTTTCCAGTACTTGGATAACATTGCACACACGGAACTCAATGCCCCTATCACTACACAGGATCTCATTGCTACACTCCGCACAAAACGCAACACTGCTCCTGGTCACGATCGTATCACGTACCGTCATCTTTGTGAAGCTCCTGCCTCTTTCCTCTCCACCCTGGCCAGGCTCTACAATGTAGTCCTGTCCACCGGTTACTACCCTGACCTGTGGAAAATCTCCCATATCCTGATGTTCCTTAAACCTGGCAAACCGCCATCTCCTCCTACCGTCCCATCAGCCTTACCTCGGTCTTCAGCAAGGTCCTTGAATCTATCATCTCCCAACGCATCCACCAGCATCTCCGCCAACACCGACTCCTTCCTATTACCCAGTGTGGGTTTCGGCCGTCCTCCTCTTCCGACGACCTTCACCTTCACCTTACTCATCTCCTTTCCTTTCCGAACAGCATAATTCCCGTCGCTCTGCAATCTTCCTCTCCCTGGACCTCTAACGTGCTTATGACCGCGTATGGCATTCCGGTCTCCTCTTCAAGCTCCAAACCTTTGCCCTTCCCATTAACTACGTCCGTCTGATCGGCTCCTTTCTCTCCCACCGTCCTTCCTACGTCACCATCCATAACACGGATTCCTACACCTTTTTTCCCTCCACCGGTGTGCCCCAAGGCTCCGTCCTCTTACCCCTTCTGTACCTTTTGTATACGGCGGACATTCCGCCGTAACCCCCCGTCCACCTTCTCCAGTTTGCCGATGACATCGCCTTCCTTGCCCTTGCCCCCACCCTGCAGCGCTCCCAACACCTTCTCCAATCCCATCTTTACCAGTTCACCGCTTGGTGCAACCAGTGGTTGCTCAAGGTCAATCCCTACAAAACCCAGGCGATCTTTGTAGGCAAAACCACCACTTCCTTCCTTCTGCCTCCTTGATCTCTATCTCACCATCTATGGCCGTTCTATCGCCCTCACCCCCACACTTAAGTACCTTGGCGTCACCCTCGACCGACCGACCTCGGCTCCAGACTGAAGCGTTTCACGCGGGAATTTCACGCAATCCAGAACGGTGAACCGACCCCGCAAGAATCTAAAATTTGACGCTTTCATCTGTTCATTGAAGATGGACTCATCCGTCTGGGAACAACGACATCCGGTACTCATTGTGGTTACATCACTTCACGGGACACCTCACATTTAACACGTTGATCATCATCTTGGTGTCAGAATTGTGTTATCAAACCTTTGGAGTGGATTTTTTGATACTTAAAGGTTCTCACACTATTAAAGGGGTCCTGTATATGTGCTTACCATGCAAGATCATGAAGAATCCAAGAGGACAAAAAATTGAAGCACCTCCACCTGCAGATCGAATGAGACCATCTAAGCTCTTTACTGTGGCTGGTATAGACTTTTCAGGGCCTCTCCACATCATGATATGCATGACCATGGAAACGGCCTGCACAACTCTCTTCGCTAACGCAGCAACATGTGCAATACTTTTAGAACTTTGCTCTAATATGAACATCGACACATTTTTGATGGTTTCACAGAGATTTGCTTGTAGACATCCACTGCCGCACACTATCTACATCAACAACGCAAAGACTCTATCAACAAAGAATTGTTAGATCTATGAAACTCACTAGCCGCCTGAGAGACCCATCGCTTCTTCGCCAAGAACAAATTACTTGGAAATTCATTGCATCACAAGCGTGTTGTTGGGGAAGATGGCGGGAGAGGATGAAGGGCCCAGTCAAGCGAAGCTTACGGAGGGTGCAGCGACGATCAAGATTAACTGCAGAAAAACTCTGACCACTCTGGCCATCACTGAAGCCGCAGTGAACTCGAAGCCAATCTCTCCAGGTGATGATACAGAACCTGTGACGCCAGCACAATTTCTCGTTGGTGACGGCTTGTTAAACGTACCCACTGGACCAGAACCTACTGTCACCCACAATCTGACCAAAGGAGCTTAGGTGATTCCACGAAGTTAGAAGTACATTGCTAAATCTGTTGCCTTCCGTCCGGAAGATATGGCGTTGGTTCAAGAGGACGGACGCCCAAGACATGTGGAGGAAAGGGAAAATAGAAAGCTGTGTATAGCGGAAAGGACAGAAGACAGTACGTCTGGTTCAGCTGGTCATCCCACCCTGAAGGTTGACGAGGGTGGGTGGAATGCTGGAAATTGAGGTGTTCAGCACATTTATATCTCTAATTTGCAACGTTCACTTTTGCAAACATGACTTGTTGTAAACTCTTTTGTTGTAAATGTTCTGTGACTTGTGACTAAAGAGTGTGTTAGAATGAAACTCGCTGCTGACAACTGTCTTTTCACGACAAAGGTGAAGGGTGGATAGACCCCATAATGTCCACTAATAATACTTTCGTACTAGCGCCTTCACTGCCCATCCTTTAGGAATTATCCACGACTCTCTTATTCCTCCCTTGTATATTCTTCAACAGGAATCCATTTGACATTTTGATTGGACACTTAATTTTGAACATGATTCTATATCCCTCCTTCCGCCTCTCAGCCAGCTTCACCTCCCCCCATCGCCGTGATCCTCCCCTCTCCCACCTCTACACACACACACACACACACACACACACACACACGCACGCACGCACGCACACACACACACACACACACACACACGCACACACGCGCGCATCCTGTTTCACACAGTGGTGGGGCAACGTTTTTAAAGTTTGCAACGTAACAGAGACGCGAAAAAGTCTCACGCTGAAACTTGCGGATGGGGTGCCCCTTTTTGTGTTATCGTACGATCTATACTGTTCTTCTGGAGGGCTCTAGCTTTTAACATGGGCTGCGGGGTGGTCCTAGCAGTTAACTGGCAACGTGGGTGTCCGTTCCTTATCGTAGGGCCTTCCAGCTTAATACAGTTCTGCTCTCGGCTTCTGTTCTCGTTTCTCCCCTCGGAACTGCGTCTGTCTCACTGTGGGAAGGTATGACATGCATTTAGGCATTCTTGTGTTAGTCTGTGGTATTCCATTTGCTCACTCGTTACTCTTATTACTTTGGTTAATTTAATGTCACGATTTATTCGGAGCTATGTGACATACCACTGAATTTGCTTATCATGTCAGTGTTTTCATGGGAGGTGTTGGATTTGCCTGACACCTTACAACCTCCGCACAATCTTTACGTCCCCCCGCTCAGCTGGATGGTGCCACGCGCGGTCTGCACCAGCCCCCCCCCCCCCCCCTGGCTGACGCCTGAGACTCCCTGTGCTACGTTTCTACAGGGTCATTTTTTTCACAGTGTACAAACTCCAGGGATTGATCGATGAGAGGATACGAAGCGAGAAAAATCTAATGAACTTACGTCCGGAAATGCTTGGTGCAAATGGCTCTGAGCACTATGGGACTTAACTTCTGAGGTCATCAGTCCCCTAGAACTTAGAACTACTTGAACCTAACTAACCTAAGGACATTACACACATCCATGCCCGAGGCAGGATTCGAACCTGCGACCGTAGCCGTCGCACGGTTCCAGACTGTAGCGCCCAGAACCGCTCGGCCACTCCGGCCGGCGGAAATGCATGGTTTCCATGCTAGAGACCGTTTATTTAATCACACATTATTACAGTGAGTGTGGTCTAACAGGCGCTGTACCACGCAGCTACAGTTACAGTATGTGTTGAAAATGGTTTCCGTGTTCCTCAAGGCATACGTGTGGATGCCGAAGCAAGTTCTGTCTCACACGTTCACATCGTCCAGACTGCATCCGAACAGTTTCAAAGGCAGCATGAATACGTTGCTCCAGTGTCTCCACATCGGCAATGGGCTCTGCATACGCGATACTTTTGAGATGGTTCCGTAACCAGAAATCGCACGGGTTGAGAGACGGTGAAAGAGGAGGCCATGTGACTGGAACCCCTCATCCGATCCATCGACCAGGGAAGACAAGACTGGGATGCGTCCAGACGTTAATGACGAAGTGGGCTGGAGAGCCATTATGTAGCACCCACATAACCCTTCAAATCATCAATGGCACTTCTTCCAGCAGGGGAGGCAAAGTCACAAGCAAGAAACGCCCATAGTTCCAGCCTGTTAGGTGACCTAGAAGGATGACTGAGCCCAAAATACTGTCGCCAATTATCCCGGCACACACGTTCCGGCTGCACGTATGCTGATAATTCGCTGTCACCATACCATGGAGGTTTTGCATACAATGCCACAAATGCCTGTTACGAAAGTCGAAGATACCACTTCGCGTAAATGTGGCCTCTGTGAATAGGATGGATGACAAATCCCGAAATCATCTTTGCTGGCGATGAAACCAGTGACAAAACTGCTTCAGATGTGGTAAGTCTGTCACTAGTAAGCCCTGAACCCGCTGTAAGCGAAAATGTAGTAACAACTGTCATCGAGAATGTTCCACCCTGTCGTCTGGCTTACCCTGTACTGGCGGGGCAACTGCCTGGCACTGACTCGGCAGTCGCATTCCTTGGTGTTAATCACATTTTCCTCCAAGTTTGTGTTAGAATATTTCGGGTACGTTCTTCATGGTTACCTGCTTCCTGAAACGAACCTGTCTCAGACAAACGGCGAAACACTCTTGCAAATATTGAATGCTGTGGTTGTTGACAGCGGGGTAAGTCTTCTGATACAATCTCGCTGCTCGCCGCCCATTGCCATTTGCCAGTCCGCAAGTAAATACCATCTCTGCAAGTTCTCGGTTCGAATGCGGAACCATTGTATACAAAGCTGTATCACATCCACTACAAGGTGAGTCAGCAAGAGAAGTAAATCGGACACAACATTATCAGGTACCATGCAATGAAAGAGCGCTAGGGCATGGCGTACACTATGTGAACATAAGTATCCGGACATCTAACTTCCGTTTTTCCCATTAGGTACATTGTACTGCCATCTACTTGCAGGTACTCCGTTTCAGCGACCTCAGTAGTCATTAGATGTCGTGGGAGACCAGATTGGGGTACTCCACGGAACTCAAGGACTTCGAACGTGGACAGGTAATTGGGTGTCACTTGTGTCATACGTCTGTTCGCGAGATATCCACACTCCTAAATACCTCTAGGTCCAACGTTTCCCATGTGATAGTGAAGTGGAAACGTCAGGGGACACTTACAGCACAAAAGAGTACAGCCTGACCTTGTCTGTTGAGTGACAGAGACCGCCGACAGCTGAAGAGGGTCGTAATGTGTAATATGCAGACATCTATCAGACCTTCACACAGGAATTCCAAACCGCATCAGGATCCACTGCAAGTTCTATCACAATTACGCAGCAGGCGAGAAAACTTAGATATCATGGTAGAGCAGCTGCTCATAAGCCACACATCACGCCAGTAAATGCCAAACGACGCCTCGCTTGGTGTAAGGAGCGTAAACATTGGACGACTGAACGGTGGAAAAACGTTGTGTTTAGTGACGAATCACGGTACACAATGTGGCGATCCGATGTCAGTGTGTGGGTATGGCGAATACCCGGCGAAAGTCATCTGCTAGTGTGTGTAGTGCCAACAGTAAAATTCGGAGACGGTGGTGTTACGGTGTGGTCGTGTTTTTCGTGGTGGAGGCTTGAACCACTTGTTTTGGGTGTCACTATCACAGCACAGGCTTACATTGATGTTTTAAGCACCTTCTTGCTTCCCACTGTTGAAGAGCAATTCGGGGATGGCGACTGCATCTTTCAACATGATCAAACACCTGTTCATAATGTACGGCATGTGGCGGAGTGGTTACACGACAATAACATCTCTGTAATGGACAGGCCTTCACCGAGTCCTGATGTAAATCCTATAGAATACCTTTGGGATGTTTTGGAACGCCGACTTCGTGGCAGGCCTCACCGACCGACATCGATAGCTTTCCTCAGTGCAGCACTCCGTGAAGAATGGGCTGCCATTCCCCACGAAACCTTCCAGCACCTGATTGAACGTATGCCTGCGAGAGTGGAAGCTGTCACAAGGCTAAGTGTAAGTAGGCCAACACCATATTCAATTGCAGCATTACCGACGGAGGGCTCCACGAATTTGTAAGTCATTTTCAGTCAGGTGTCCGGATACTTTTGATTACATAGATTGTGAGGAACAGTGCCACCCTCCAGGAGGGAACCATGCATAATGAAACTGTGGCTGCATGGTACAGCGCGTATTAGACTTCAGTCTCTTTAACAATGTATGATGGAACGAAGGTCTTTAGCACGGAAGCCATACATTTCCGGACCTAAGTTCATTAGAACTTTTTTGTTCCGTATTCTCTCATCGATCTATCCCTAGATTTTCTGCACCGTGGAAAAAATCACAGTGTATATAGCACTTCAGAGCAGGGTGGGCGCATGGGCATGCGACCCTTTCTCTTATGCACTAAACCAGTGCCAGCCGGACATTTCTTCAATACTACTGTGATCTTCTTGGCTTCCGGCCTCCTTCCGTGGCTTCCGCCCGGTGGTGGTCCCGGGGATACAGTGGCCAGGCCTCATATGTTGGCCCCCGATTCTTCTGCCCCCACGCCCCATCTGCCAAGCAGGACGACACCTGCAGGTCTTACCATGGTACCCCCTCCGCTCTTTCCTCTTCGTATACGGCCTCACACCTCTTAGTTAACTTTCAGTTTTTTCCACGTTTGCGGATGCTCATATGTTTATTGCTGCAGCGTCTTCTGAATAAAGACATCTACAGGCCTTTTTTATATTTTTTTGAAGAATGTTTAGAAGGATCTATGGACATCTTTCTAAATCTAATCAATAGACTTTGATTATTATTTTTATTTAGTTAATATTTTTAAATGTCATTTTTTTAATTTCTAATACTTTGCCAAGTCATTTTCATCGTCGTATTGACTTTCTCAGTTGGTCTTATTTTTCTTCCTGTCATTCTTTTCTCGTTTCGAATCTCCTTAAAAAAGCCACTACTGCACGCTGTTGCAGTGGCGCTCGACTCGGAGATAAGCCTGTTCGTCTCCTGGTGGTGGATGAAACTTTCTCTGCAGTACTTGACAGGCAAGGGGAGAAGAGGTGGTGGCGTGAAGTTCCTGATCACCTGTCCTCGATTAAACTCCAAAGCTCTTTCCAGCATCTCATGAAGTGAGGACATATGACATTGTTGATGGTGATCATCCGCTGGAAGGGGACGTAAAGCTTTGTGGCCGCCTTGGGGGCTATTTGAGAGCAAAAGGCTATTTGCCAGCACGGGGTTCAGCCTCTGCTTCTCACATCATCACTCGTCTCCATCCTACAATTACACATACAGCACAACGGCCACGTATCCTCAAGGAAAGGGACCAATGCAGAAGGGGAAAGTGTTCTGGTGTAATCACAAGCGCCGGAACGAAGATGAGGAATGCAACAGCAGAGAAGGCGGTAAGGAAGCGTCGGCCAACGGTGAGCGGAATTGAATCGCGCCGCGCCAAGAGCGACATCTGGAAGATGGGAATATAAACGCCGCTACTTGTAGCCTCGGCCGCTCAGATCGGCACCGATCGCGGACGTTAGTTATCAGTGACGTGTGTCAACTTGCCTGAACAGTCCGCATATCTATGACTCTAAATTATATTGCCTGTCGCCCATCGTTTGGGACTCCAAAATTAAGTATTGTCAATTCCTTTATAGAATTAAAACTACTAATGTTATTTGTTTGAATTGTTGTATAGCATTCCGAGAACGCTGCATCCCATAGGCACCCTATCAGCGACGAGTGGGCAAAACCCCACAGGAAGGACATCCTCTCCGCCAGGCAGCTGAACCCATCCTGTAGGATATCCAAGCCGACAATGTCACACGACATCATACTTTCGCATATGGAAATACAGTGAGTTAAACACCTTTCGTATAGACACTAGCTGCTGAGTAGTCCCACATTTGATCTGACGGTCGGCAACTAAGGAAATATTAATGTGAGTGCGTCAGCGCTGTTTCCTAGAGAAACATTGAAGCATTTGGGTTCTGTAGTTGACAAGATCTTAGTATCATGGACAAGATAACACAGATGTGAATGTAATTCGGGGACAAAATTCGCTTTCCTCACGTGTTATCTTGGAAAACAGTTGTCAGACAGTGACAAGGCCACAAAACGTATCAGAGCAAACGAGCAGAGGTAACTTAAACCTCAGAGAAGGTTCTAGGAGGTTTATATGTTTAAATATCAATAGAAGTGAAAAATATTAATTACTGTTAGTCTAGATGAGTGTAGTTTCGAATGGTGTGTAGTTCGATACAGTGGTGAGTGTAGTTTCGAATGGTGTGTAGTTCGATACAGTGGTGATAGTCATGTGACACATAAATATCTGCACATACATCACATAATACCAGAAAATTATTACGCTACAGATTAGCCAATCGAAGAACTGTGTACTATCTAATGGCAATTAATAACATGTTGTTTTGATAATGTTCTAGTTTCACTTTTCTGTTTCCGAGTCTTACTGCGAGATAATATGTTTTGTGATCAACACGCTTGTGCCTAGTCAGATACTATAGTGTAACAGCGCTTTCGTTGGAAACAAAAGATGAGTTGTCAAGTGACAGAACGCGATTGCAGGTGTAATTGTATTTGTCTACTCATTATTTTATGCTGTTTATGTGGGTGTTGATCTCGATGCGTACATAAGCAGTATGAAACATCCGAGGATCTAGAAAATTATATACGGTTACGGGGGTTGTAAAGGGGACTTGTAGATAAAATTTTGTCAGGGAACCCATATCCGGGAATTTACAGTTAGAATATACACTATCTTACAAAAAAGTTATCCCACCCGGAAGACGTTGTCGGATGTCATTGTAACTATCTCAACGTATACACCGTTAGTAGGTATACGAGGTCTCTTCAAAAAATTCCACAACATTCTTAATTTAGTGGCAATGGTGAGTTGGAGCAAAATGCGGTTGGCACCCCTGCGCACGCCTGTGTTTAATTTGTAACTGCTGGAAGTTTGATTGTTGTGTGACTCTTACTTATTGTTCAGTGCTGTATTAGGTAGAACGTTGTGTCGCACAGTTTGCGAATTTCGAGATGACAGACTTAGAGGAGCAACGCGTCTGCATTAAATTTTACGTGCAAGTCAGGAAAACCTTTACAGAGACACACCTAATGATGCAGGATACCTACAGTGATGAGTGCTTAAGCCGTACGCGTTGTTACGAATGGATCACACGGTTTAAAAATGGCCGAAGGGAAGTTAAAGATGACCCTCATTCAGGATGTCCTTCGACGCTCATGTCGGGAATTTCAACGAAATTGTGCGTGCTAGTCGAAGAATGGCTGTCCGAGAGACTGCATAAGAATATAAAATTTCAGTTGGATCATGTCTTGAAATCCTGACACAGCATCTTGTAATGCATCGTGTCGCCGCCAAGTTCGACCCACGACTCACGAGTAAAGGCCGGAAAGACCTGTGAAGAGCTTTTCGATCGCACAAATCAGAGACCTGTCCCCTTCACACAGTGTTTCATTTCCAAAGTTGAAAAAGCCTTTGAATGGACGAAGGTTTATAACGACGGACGAGATTTAAAAATAAAAAAAAAAAAAACTGCAGACGGCACTTCGCGCGATCCAGCAAAAGGCGTACCAAGACTGCTTACGGAAGTGGAACGGCGTTGGGAGCGGAGTATCAATTGTGGGGAAGAGTATTTCGAAGGATACCGTACACAATTAGTTAAACGTAAGCGTAGAAAAATTTGTGGGCAACGTTCCGCAATTTTCTGAACAGACCTAGTGCAATTAAATGGAGTCGCAATTTTCTGTGACAGAACGGCCACCAGAGTGCATCTTTTTTCTTCATGTTTAGGATTGTTACCAGGGTTGCTAGGATATACAGAGTGATTCACGAAGATATACAAATATTTTAATACGTTTTTCTAAAAGTAAAACTAAAGAAAAAAGTTCATATAAACGTAGGTCCGCAAATGCTTATTTACGAGTTGCGGCTAATAACAGATTTTGCCTGAAATTTAGCAACTTCGTTAATATGAAGCCAGCGCAAAACTGTACCAGGTTAAAGTAAAGCGCGGTTTCCATTTATTGTGCTGTTATTGATCTGGTGAATATAATAAAACATGTCATAGACGTGTATCTACAATAGTTTTCCATAACATCCAGAGATTATGAGGATGAAGTCCCATATTCCGTAACAGAGCGTAGGGGTCGATGCGGGAGACCCGCACCGCCGTACTAGGCATGGACCCAGTGGAGGTGGTTTGCCATTGCCTTCCTCCGACAGTAGTGGGAATGAAAGATGATGATGGAGACGACACAACAACACCAAGTCATCTCGAGGCAGGTGAAAATCCCTGACCCGCCAGGAAACGAACCCAGAACCCTATGCTCGAGAAGCGAGAACGCTACCACGAGACCACGAGCTGCGGACAACATCCAGAGAAGCGAAGAAGTAATTTCATAAAATTTTTAATTTATTAACTTCCTGCCCCAATTTGTTTTTTAGCTCCCAGACAATTGCACAAAGTTTTCAATAGAAGTTGCAGAGAATTTAATTTTGAGAAATGATGGTAATAAAGTTAACTGAAACTGTATGAATGTGGCAGATAATCTGCTTTTATTGATACCATAGCACACGTGATTTCATGTTAAACTGAAAAAAAACAACAAAGCCCAGTGTTAAGATAGCTGTACAGTGTAAATACAATTTCACAGTACATTCACAATAAATGTTCAAAAATGTCTCCACCGAGTTCAATGAATTTAGCTGCACGTGTATGAAAGGATTTTGTTGTTTGTTTCAGTTTCACAGGGTTGACCTTAATTTCGTCTATTGCATTCTTAACCCTCCGAGTTGGATAACGTACGCGATATTCGTTAACTGCAACCGTAGCATTACCACCACATTTGACATAAATAAACACCATGTCGGTCTATTCCTCTGTTGTAAATTTGAAAGGCCTCACATGTTCATAAATAATCTGCAAACTACAACGGTTACTATGTGGTTTCCCTTAAATACACTGTTGTTATGTTCTTTCATTGAACAATACCGAAAACTAATTCGTTTCAAGGTTAGGAAACGATTGAAACAACTCGCTAACGGTTGCCAACAATGACATAAACGTTTCTACATTCTTCATGGAAAGCCAGCCGGTGTGTTCGAGCGGTTCTAGGCGCTTGATTGTGGAACCGCGCCACCGCTACGGTCGCAGGTTCGAATCCTTCCTCGGGCATCGATGTGTGTGCTGTCCTTAGGTTAGTTAGGTTTAAGTGGTTCTCAGTTCTAGAGGACTGATGACCTCAGATGTTAAGTCCCGTAGTGTTCAGAGAGATTTGAGCCATCTTCACGGAAAGTAAACCAATTTACTTGTACAGTATGTGATCAGAAGTATTCGGAAACCCCCCAAAACATACGTTTTTCATATTAGGTGCATTGTGGTTCCACCTACTGCCAGTTACTCCATATCAGCGACCTCAATAGTCATTAGACATCGTGAGAGAGCAGAATGGGGCGCTCTGCGGAACTCTAGGACTACGAACGTGGTCAGGTAATTGTGTGTCAATTATGTCATACGTCTGTACGCGAGATTTACACACTCCTAAACATCCCTAGGTTCACTGTTTCTAATGTTATAGTGAAGTGGAAACGTCAGGGGACACGTACAGCACAAACCAGTGCAGGCAGACATAGTCTGATGATTGACAGAGACCGCCGACAGTTGAAGAGGGTTGTAATGTGTAATATGCAGAATCTATCCAGACCATCACACATGAACTCCAAACTGCATCAGGATCCACTGCAAGTACTATGACAGTTAGGCAAGAGGTGAGAAACCTTGGATTTAATGGTCGAGCGGCTGCTCATAAGCCTCACATCACGCCGGTAAATGCCAAACGCCGCCTCCTTGGTGTAAGGAGTGTAAACGATGAACGATTGAACGTCATCTACCAGTGCGTGTAGTGCCAACAGTAAAATTCGGAGGCGGTGGTGTTATGGTGTGGTCGTGTTTTTCATGGAGGAGGCTTCCACACATTGTAGTTTTGCGTGCCACTATCACACCACAAACCTACTTTGAAGTTTTAAGCACATTCTTGCTTCCCACTGTTTAAGAGCAATTTGGGGATGGCGATTGCATCTTTCAACACGATCGAGCACCTGTTCATAATGTACGGCCTGTGGCGGAGTGGTTACACAACAATAACATCCCTCTAATGGACTGGTCTGCACAGAGTCCTGAGCTGAATCCTATAGATCAACTTTTGGACGTTTTGGAACGCCGACTTCGTACCAGGCCTCACCAACCGACGTCGATACCTTTTCTCAGTGCAGCACTCCGTGAAGAATGGGCTGCCATTCCCCAAAAAACCTTCCAGCACCTGACTGAACGTATACCTGCGAGAGTGAAAGTTGTCATCAAGGCTAAGAATTGGCCAACACCATACTGAATTCCATCATTACCGATGAAGGGTTGCACGAAATTTTAAGTCATTTTCAGCCAGGTGTCCGTATACTTTTGATCACATAGTGTATAATAATCTTTGCTTCTCTGAATGTTCTGGAAAACTACTGAAGATACATGTGTGGGACATGTTTTATTAGATTCACCAGACCAGTAACAATAAAATAAATGGAAATCGTGGTTTACTTTAACCTCTTACAGTTTTGCGATGGCTTCATATTAGCGAATTTGCTAAATTTGGGGCAAAATCTTTTATTAGCCGAAAAGCAGTAACTAAACATTTGCGGACCTATATTTATATCAACTTTTTCTTTAGGTTTGCTTGTAGAATAACGTATTAAAATATTTGCTTATCTTCGTGAATCATCCTGTTGTAAGTGGGCTGTTTATATTTTCTTATTGGCAACGTTACGTAGCGCTCTGTATATATTTTCTTATTGGCAACGTTACGTAGCACTCTGTATGAAAATCACTGGCTGTGCTGTGTGCAGTCTGTGGCTAGTTTGCATTGTTGTCTGCCATTGTAGTGTTGGGCAGCTGGACGTGAACAGCGCGTAGCGTTGCGCAGTTGGAGGTGAGCCGCCAGCAGTGGTGGATGTGGGGAGAGAGATGGCGGAGTTTTGAAATGTGTAATACTGGGTATTATGAACTGCTATGTATATTATGATTTTTCAACACTACTAAGGTAAATACATTGTTTGTTCTCTATCAAAATCTTTCATTTGCTAACTATGCCTATCAGTAGTTAGTGCCTTCCGTAGTTTGAATCTTTTATTTTGCTGGCAGTAGTGGCGCTCGCTGCATTGCAGTAGTTCGAGTAACCAAGATTTTTGTGAGGTAAGCGATTTGTGAAACGCATGGGTTAATGTTAGTCAGGGCCATTCTTTTGCAGGGATTTTTGAAAGTCAGATTGCGTTGCGCTAGAAATATTGTGTGTCAGTTTAAGCACAGTCTTGTATAATTGTTCAAAGGGGATGTTTCATATGTCGACCCTTAGCCGAGGATACCTCACTGGAATCTTCTGATTTTTTCTTGTAGTTTGTGTAATTAGTGTAGATTTTGTTTATTGGTAGTGTGTAATTGTAGAGAGAATCTCCTTTGTAGTTGCAGTCTTTCATTGTTGTACAGTAAAACAGTTGTGGCATGCATGTAGATTTGCACCAAGTATTTCGCAGCTGCGCTTGTAATTAACTAGATATTATTTTCAGTGCTATGTTAATGTGTTCCCCTATTTTTGCTCTTCAAATTGTGTTTTTCTGTGTTGTCGTGTGAAATATTGTGATAATAATGGCGTGTGAAAAACGAAATACTAGGCTCCAAAGTATACTGAGAAATGACAGTGAAGACGAAAGTAGTGTGTTAGCGCCACCATGTAATGAATTAACTGATGTTCAACATAGTAATTTGGTAATTGTGCATAGGGAAATGGAGCGGGCGGCAAACAATGGCGTAGGCAGTTAAACAATTAGTGAACAGGGAAGCATTATCGATCGATCGCTCGGCAACAGCTCGCCTCAGGAATCCGAAATGATAGGACACAATTTTGCAAATACTGTAGATTCAGGTTTTGCGTCCTCACCGTTTTCTCAAATAAGTCAAGACATATTTTCTGCTTGTCAAAATGTGAATGTTGCTGGTGCAAATGCACTGCCGAAAAGCGTAGAGGAACATATTCCAGACACTAATGCATTGTTATTACAATTAATGCAACAAATGGGACAAAATCTTCAAAAGTTAGACACTATGGAACAGAATCTTCAAAAGTTAGACACTATGGAATAGAATCTTCAAAAGTTAGACACCATGGAACAAAATCAGAGATAAACACAGCAAAAGCTTCAAAAGTTAGACACAATGGAACAAAATCTTCGGAAGTTAGACACCACACTTGAACAGACACGTGAAAATTTAACTACTGAGTTACATAACATTGAATCGAAATGTCAAAAAGCCTGTAATGACGTAAAAACACAAATTTGTGAGCATTTTCAACCTATTTTTTCGTGGCATGAAAATGCATTACAGAATCACGAAGCAGCCATAAAAGAACTGCAAACCATTGTTCATGAAAATCATGAGACCTTGTGGGCTAAAATGACTCAGTTGCATCTACCGATTTGGTTACGCAACTTGCAAAAACTCAGGAAAACTTAAAGGACACAGTAGATTCGATTTCGACACAAATGGACACTCTGAAACTTGGTTCAGAAAAACACACTGAGGAAATGTGTTCACTATCGGAGAAAGTAGCCGAACTTTCGGATCAGGTCACTAACTTATCTACAAAGGTAGATGATGATCTGAATGACACAAGACCCGTAGCCTTCACTGACACAGAAGAGTATGAACAAATTAGAAAATTCAAACAAAATCAAAATCAAATCAATACACAGTACAAAAGAGAAATCCGGGAAGTACAAGATCAGTTGACGCAGGTAATACAAGAATTACATATTTCAGAAGACACTCGCGCTCCAGTACGGGAAGAGGGACATAGAAATACGGAACAACCACAAAATAATAACACAGGACACTTCGGAAATTATGAAAGAAATTGGCAAGGCGCATTGGATTTTGAGATGGAACCGCCGAAACGAAGTAAGAATGAGCGATGTGCGACTCGCCGACACGATGATTTCGACTATAAGCTGTTCATTACTACACGTAAATTCAAAACGTTTAAGAATTCTGGCAACGACATTCATCCACAAGCATGGCTCCATCAATTCTCTCATTGTTTTCCTCCCAACTGGTCATTGGAGCACAGGTTAGAATTTATGTGTGGCTACTTGGAGAATGAACCAGCTGTATGAATGCGATCGGTCATTCACGATTGTCACAGTGTAGGAGAATTTTATCATGCCTTCCTCTCAGCGTATTGGTCTCAAGCTACACAAGACCGAGTAAAACATAGCATCATAATGATGAAACGTTTCGAACAATCTGAATTTTCCAGTCTTATGAAATATTTTGAAGACATGTTGCATAAGAATCAGTATCTTTCAAACCCATACAGCCCCTCAGAACTCATCCGCATTTGCTTAATCAAACTGCCTGAACATTTACGACATATTATTTTAGCAGGACGTTGCAAAGACGACATTGAAGCTTTTCAGGGACTGTTACAAGAACTGGAAATTGACACTGACAATCGCGGAACGCGAAAACAGGAGCACAACAATTACAGGTCACATCTGTCACAATTCCGCGATGACAGAAATACTGCACGACAAGGCTACTCTTATTACGTAAATCGTGACCAAAACAGACACCACCCGCATGACAACCGTTGGCAGAGTATTAATAATTACAGGGAAAGATCACCTCTCCGTGGTAATGACTATCACAGAGACAATCAGAGAAACAGACAATATGGGAACCAAAATAATTAATATCACGGGAGACAGAATAACTTCAGACGCAACGGTCCACCGTGCAGTGATAATTCAGGGAGAATTTCTCCACCACATGACCGACAAGAAAGAAACTACAGGAACTACCGACATGACGACACACGATATAATCATAACGACAGACCTGAATTTCATCAGAACTGGCGGGATTTAAACAGGGCTGGGCCCTCTGGGCAAAGTGAATTTGTAGAAGTTAGACCTCAAAATCCCAATAACGACGCGCGCCAACAAAGAAACAGACATCGACTCGCACCGCAGGCAGCCTCGTGCGCCAGCTGGCTCAGAGAAAAATAACATGGACGCTAACATTGAGAAAAATTCCAGTATCCTCTACCGACGTATAGCACATGATAATTGTGTCGAAGTTTAAACACTGCGTACTAGGAAGAGTAAAGGTTTACACCACATTTCACATGTAAAACCGTCTATTGAAAGATAATCTGCTTTATAATTTAGTCTTTGCCATAAAATTTTTCACTTCACATTTCTAGTATGCATTGTCAGACTTAGAATCTGTTAACATGCAACAATGTTTGAAGTTAAATATCCAGTCAAGAACCAAGAGAACATCTTTAAACAGAAATTACGAATGCATTGTTATTGCGAACAGACGACACAGTGTTATTGTGTGTGTACATTCTTGCTTGTTAGTTGCACAATTACGTAACGACTATAAGGCTCACATACTTAGAACATTTACCAGTACTGCTAATGAGATTTTAATGCAACATTTTGGTTTACTTGAAAATACATTCTGGATTTAAAGTACTTTCAGTGAGATACCAGATGACACAGTGGTTAGTTTATGTGACAGCTACACGACTTTATCACGATGCTACTAATGAGTGATAATTTACAATTTTGCTTTTGCGGTGTTTCTGTTTCATATCTGCACAGTTTTTCTGTATTATTCTGGAAAGTAAAACATGTTTTAGTAGTAACTTTTGTGGTATAGCTACAATGAGACAACCTTTTTCGTAGCACATCAATACGTTACAGCACAGTAATTTCTTCATCAGAACAGTAAGCGTAATAACTAAGGTATCTATATGCAAAGCATTTCACTTTTGTTTATCGTGAGGTAAGTACATTGACTTCTGCAGAACTTAGCTTTCGGAGGACAATAACTACGACACTTCCACAGAGATTATCTTACAGCAAGACGCACATTTAGCGCTACAGGACACGTATTTGAGTGATTAATTTTGTACTTAAAACATTTATTTTTAAAGATATTCGAAGTACAATGCTACAAAGGTTTTCCGTTATACATTTCATTCCATTGCTGTAATCTGTAACACCGGAGGGTATAATTACATTAATCCTCACGGGGGTACACGCTTACTTTGTGTACTATGTGTTTGGCAAGCACAAGGAGCCCTAGCTAATATGGTATTTGCTTATACAACTTTACACATCGGTACCATATTTCTTTAACACTTAAATTACACGGCTATCTGATCATTTAACTGAGAGACACAAACATGTTTTACTATGTCAGTGACACATGTTTACACAATTACACAGTTGGATAACTTCACACTTATGAAATTGTATTTTGTCTGTACTTTGTGAACTGTTCATATTTTTTCGGAACCATTGTGATACTATGAGAGCTTTGAATGATGTATTTGGTAAGGGATCATGATTTTTAAAGTACGTTTAAGGTAGACGACACTATTGAAATGAGCAGAGAATTTTCTTTAGGTTTTGAAATTATTGGAGGAAGCTACGACGATTCTGAGATTTGACTGAGGTGTTATGATGTTATTATTACGACAACGATGTGTATTATGCTGCTGAGGTATGTTTATGTTTAATAGACTGATGCTATATGAGTTATTTGATTATGCTACGTATCTATTATGATGAAATATTGAAGAAGTGTCGACGAATACGGTAAGGAATAATGAGTAGTGTTTAGGGACTCTGGTTTGTAAAAAAGGTTGTTGGAAACCAAGAATCGTACTTTAAGAGTTATGCAGTGCATGTAAATGCGTGAATGTATTACAGTGCCAACGAAAATTTTTTGGACACTGTTATATCAATAGCATTTTGTTTCTACAGATTTGTAACGCAAATTCTTGACCTGTGAAATATTTTATATGAGACTGTCACTGTAGCGGAAACTGGTGTCGTAAATATTTCCGTAAGAAAGTTAAGTGACCACCTGCCCATAATGCATCGTGGGCACCCAGCTGCATCAGACGCCTGGAGAAAAAGCCATTAGTGTGTGCGCTCTCAGAGGCACAGGTAGAAAAAAAGGGAGGCCATTATCCTCGCTATTGACATTCCTTTGTAGAAAGCATCGTAAATACGGCACCCTCAAACTTGAAAACATGATTACACTGTAGAGTTCTTAATTTATGATATTTACTGAAATGAAATGATGAGAAACATTTCCTGTCTATTGTCTTGCTAGTAGAAAGATTATTTACTACCTTATGAAATGCCATATGGCTAATGAATGATGTTTCATGCCTTACTTTGTACATATTTTCATTTATTTTAATATCTAGTTTCTAGCTGCACTGCAGCATTGGTTAAAATAAATTTAATAGATGTACTAATATAAATATTTTATGCCTACAGATCCAGTAAATAATTTTATGATCTATTCAAAAAAACGAAAGAGCATAAAAAGACATTTCCCTTCACAGGAATTGCATACAGAATTTTCTTTTCAACTACTTGGTAATTTTTTGTAGAATAACTTCTTGTGGTGCACCACTTTAATTACATAGACATTAAGATGTGAATATACATTTCCCTTGTCTGTACTGTTGTCTTTAGTGTAATGTTTTTTTCTGCTTGAGCTATGTCATGTTTAGATATAATTTATTTCATTTGCTGCTGCTGTTTGCCAGGCATAGTGCTACTAAATTTCACTTTGTATTACTCTGTTAAGCTAGTTTTACTACTGATTTATTTTTCTTGTTGCTGCACATTGGCTCATATTAGTTGTAATGTTGCATTTTCTCTGTTAATTTAGATTTACTGCTGCTGCTGCCAATTTGCATTTTTTTGTCATTGCTGTTTGCGGTAATTGTTTTGTGCTGCTGCATTGCCTCATCCCTTAGTTTAGCATCTGAGCTCAGTAGATTTAAGTTAGCTTAAGAGAATGAGTTGCGATGAATTGGAAGAAATGCATTGAGAATTTATACAAAAAAAGTACAAAAAGCAGGTATAGGTAGGATTTTCTTGGAAATAAATGATGAGGTAAGATAATGAAAAATAAATAATGACGTAAGAAAAATGTGAATATATAAATACAGAAAGCATGCATGGATAGGATTTTTTGGTGGAAACAAATGCTGAAATAAGACGAAAAATCTATTGAATGAAGTTTTGGGTTGGACTGTAGTAAAAAAAGTTAACACTGAAAACAAACCCTGCCCTTTTCTCTTGTGTTATTCTGCTATGTGTTTGTGTACTCTTGTATAATTGTGTTTTTCCTGTCTTTATGTGTTTAACTGATATGAGTTATGTTGTGGAATTTTTCTAATAATATGTTATTTTCTTTGTAAAGATGTTAGACATTATTCATTCTGTTCTGTTTTAATGCTCATGTGTGAAGTTGATGTTTCGAAAGTTATTCTGATCTTTTATGTATGTTCTCATGTCATAATTCCTATAACACTGATGTATATGTTATTTCCATTCTTTTGTAAAGCCTGTACTACAAATGTTATCTGTATTGTTATGTTCTTTAATGATGTATTTTGTACCTTAGTAATTGTATTCTCATGTTATAATATTGTAATTGACACCAGTTCAAAAAAATGGTTCAAATGGCTCTGAGCACTATGGGACTCAACTGCTGAGGTCATTAGTCCCCTAGAACTTAGAACTAGTTAAACCTAACTAACCTAAGGACATCACAAACATCCATGCCCGAGGCAGGATTCGAACCTGCGACCGTAGCGGTCTTGCGGTTCCAGACTGCAGCGCCTTTAACCGCACGGCCACTTCGGCCGGCACACCAGTTCATCACATTATTAACTAGTAAGTTCTATTTCACTGCACACGTTTCTGTTGGTCATAGTATATGGACAATATGTGAGAAGTAGGGACTGTTAGTGTTTGCACATGTGTTAATAATTCAGCAAGGGACTGGATAACAGCATTGATGGTTCTAAGGACAATTCCAAAAACTTCGTGAGTGTACAAGTGGTGGTTTATGGACTTGCTGTATTGTCTGCAAGACTTCTAAGGACAATTCCAAAAACTTCGTGATTGTACAAGTGGTGGTTTATGGACTTACTATCTTCTCTGCAAGACTCTTCGAAGGTGATTGTGCACCTGCACAGTCGCAGCAGATGGCTGCTGGCCATCTCTATAAGGACTACAGTGGGTCTACACCTCTGATGACCCACCAATACCATTACTTGTACAAGGACTACAGTGGGTCTACACCTTTGCTGACTCACCAATACCACAATCTCTACTAGGACTACAGTGGGTCCGCACCTCTGGTGGCCCACCAATACCATACTCTCTACCAGGACTACAGTGGGTCTGCTCTGTGATGGCCTACCAACCAATATTCTTCAAAACGTCGAATGACTCTGCTGTGGGTTTCCTCTGCTGTGGCCCATTACATGTCTGCATGTCAAGAGTCAGCACTGTCGTTCCGTTGGAAGGACAACACTACTTCTTCAAGACTGCATGGAAATCCACTACTTCCGTGTGCATTTTCTTTTACTGCTCAGACTTTGAGAACAACACTGCAATTTCACAGTGATGAACAATCTGGACTGTCTTTATGGACTGTGAGAAAATTTTAGCTTTTGACCAACATTGTATAAATAAGTGTGTGCATTGGATATCTTTGTTATTGTAATTATGAAAAATTTTATCAAAACATTATTGGCCACTGCCCAAAACAATTTGTAAAATTTTTTGTGGGGAGCATGAGGCTATGTAAGTAGGCTGTTTATATTTCCTTATTGGCAACGTTACGTAGCGCTCTGTATATATTTTCTTATTGGCAACGTTATGTAGCGCTCTGTATGAAAATCACTGGCTGTGCTGTGTGCAGTCTGTGGCTAGTTTGCATTGTTGTCTGCCATTGTAGTGTTGGGCAGCTGGACGTCAACAGCGCGTAGCGTTGCGCAGTTGGAGGTGAGCCGCCAGCAGTGGTGGATGTGGGGGAGAGATGGCGGAGTTTTGAAATTTGTAATACTGGATATTATGAACTGCTATGTATATTATGATTTTTCAACACTATTAAGGTAAATACATTGTTTGTTCTCTATCAAAATCTTTCATTTGCTAACTATGCCTGTCATAGTTAGTGCCTTCCGTAGTTTGAATCTTTTTTTTAGCTGGCAGTAGTGGCGCTCGCTGTATTGCAGTAGTTCGAGTAACCAAGATTTTTGTGAGGTAAGCGATTTGTAGGGATTTCTGAAAGTCAGATTGCGTTGCGCTAAAAGTATTGTGTGTCAGTTTAAAGCACAGTCTCATGTAGAATTGTTGAAAGGGGACGTTTCACTGTATAAGGGGCTTGAACAAAAAATTTTATTTGTGGTGGACTTTTCAAAAAATGGTTCAAATGGCTCTGAGCACTATGGGACTCAACTGCTGAGGTCATTAGTCCCCTAGAACTTAGAACTAGTTAAACCTAACTAACCTAAGGACATCACAAACATCCATGCCCGAGGCAGGATTCGAACCTGCGTCCGTAGCGGTCTTGCGGTTCCAGACTGCAGCGCCCTTAACCGCACGGCCACTCTCGGCCAGCTGTGGTGGACTTTTAAATTATATGTAAAATTGTATCGAGCATACATTTGGCAAAGAATCAATCGATTTGATTCGAAGCGCTTCACGCGAAGGTATGTAGCCACCCAAAATCCTGCTCGATGCCCACCACGAGGTACATACAACTCTTCTCACAAAAATGCTATCAACATATTGTTCGGCACGTGGATTTAGTGCACGTGAGTGATTATGTTTCGAAACTGAGCAGCGACCACGTGCTCTACCGATCTCCCCAACCCCACAGGACTCGTCAGATTAAGGCGGATGGGAGGCCATAGTTTCGTTTATATAAATGTATCAAGAATGTTTTGTCCATATATTAAATACAAAAGACTACTCTTATCAAGCGAAATCTTAGCCAAAATAAATATTTCATCATTTGATGCTATTTCCGTGCTCGTTTAATTTATCCCTTTTCAATACGTCTGAAAATAGACACATTTGTTTCGTTGATGATTGTGCTACTAAAATACGTAGTTCTTGGCACAAGTGTGGCTAACGAACGTAGTTTTCTCTGACTGACCCAAAATAATTTATTGCGACCTTTATAAATTTAATCTGTGAAGGGATTGTTCCCTAAAATTTAGATGGACTTAAACCTCTTTTCAAACAACGGGCAAAATTATTCAGAGAACTTTAGGTTAGGTTACAAAATTACTATTAAGGACACGAAGATGCCGCCTACTCGTGTAAGAGAGCGTCATCAGCAGCTGCCAGATTTTGAAACTAGCTTCGTTGTGCGTATCCGTTTGGCTGGCTGGTCGAACAGTACAGTATCCAGATTTGTAGGGCATTCGGGTGCGACAGTGGCCCTATGTTGGACCACACGGGAACGTGAGGGCAAGCATCCTCGTCGTCAAGATTCCAGGCGACGAAGTCAGACCGCCACGAGGGAGAATATCCGAATTGTGCATTAAGAACGTCGTAGCCCCGGCACATCCGCGTCTGCCATTCGAGATCAGGTTATGCATTCCCTACAATATTCTGTGTCATCCTGCATCACTTGTAGACTGGAAGCAGCTATATATGGGATCCCGGCTGTCTTTAACACCGCAACACAAAACGATTACTCTTGTGTGGTACCGTTACCGGGAAGCAAGGACTGCTGATAAATGGTGTCGCATGTCTTCAACCACGAATCGCGGTTCTACACCACTCCGTATGAGAGTCATCGGCGAATACTGTGACGACGTGGAAATAGTTACCTTTCTTCTAATGTTTTGGAGAAGAACATCTGTGTTACTTAAGACGTTATGGTGTAGGGGCGCTTCGGGTATGACTTCAGGTCATGGCGGGTAGTAATTGAGGGCGCCGTATTTAGACAGGTGGATCGTGTGCAGCTGCACAGGGCGACAAAATACTGGAGCGGTAAAACTTTGCACTGGAAAAAAATTTAAGTGTAATTTTAGTGTTCATTGGCCAACGACCTTGCTGCAGTGGTAACACCACTGTCAGGTTGGGCTAGCACTTGGATGGGTAATCATCCGGTCTGCCGAGTGCTGTTGGTGAGAGGGGTGCACTCAGCTCTTGTGAGACAAACTGATGATCTACTTGATTGAGAAGTAGCGGCTCCGGTCTCGTAAACTGACATACAGCCGTGATATCGGTGTGCTGACCACATGTACCTCCATATCTGCAGTGACGCCTGTGGGTTGAGGATGACACGGCGGCCGGTCGGTACCGTTGGGCCTTCCAAGGCCTGCTCGGACGGCGTTCAGTTTTTTAGTGTTCATTGCATCAGAATTCAGCCATTCAATAATTTATAGGCAAAATTTGTATCTTTCATTAAACTCTTATTTTACTACTAGTCAACATGTATAACATCTCCCACGTATGAGTGCATTAAGGCTGCTACGGCATCGTCTGTCAAACCTGTCGCACGTTCGAATCCTGCCTCGAGCACGGATGTGTGTGATGTCCTTAGGTTAGTTAGGCTTAATTAGTTCTAAGTTCTAGGCGACTGATGACCTCAGAAGTTAAGTCGCATAGTGCTCAGAGCCATTTGAACCAAAAAGGAGCCGCCCGCGCTACATGACCCTTGCCTGGAGCTAGTAGGTTGTGATTTTCTATAAAGTTCACGGCGGGCAAGTGTGCTGTTGTGGCGGCAGAAACATAAAAAATGAGATTTGGTTGCATATATACCGGGTATTCAAAAGAAATTGTCGAGTACTTTGAGAGGTCGTAGTACTTATCGAAGCAAGAAAACCAATTCCAATAAAAATTGATCCGGAAATACATACTTTATGAGATAAGTCAAGTAAACGTGGCTCTGGAAATGCATTCTTTCTGCAATAAACACGTGTGAACAGGAGGTGTTCCATGTCGAGTCCATTGATGATGATGGACTCTTCTGCCCTTCGGCGTAAGGAATGCTGCATTCTTTGAAGTATACCCGGTTGTTTTAATTGCCGGCACGCATTGAAGACGCGACCGTGTGCTGTTCGCACGTCGTTGACTGAGGTGATGTAGACCAATTCCTTCAAGTGTCCCCATAACCAAAAGGTTAGGGGATTGAGGCCTGGGAACGAGCAGGCCGAGGTGTGCTTTCCCTCTTCTCCCCTTCCCCCTCCCCCAGCCCCCGACCACCCTCACGACCAATCCAGCTGTCCTGAAAGGTCTGTGTCAGACCTTTGCGCACATTATGACGAAAGTGTGCTGGTGCGCCATCATGCATGAACTACATTAGTATTCGTTGCTGCAGTGACACAGCCTCCAGCTAGGTAGGCAACACATTAATGAAAAAGTCCAGATAATGCGCCCCAGTTGACCTTTGTTGTGGGACATATGGCCCTATTAATGTATCGCCGAGTACCCCTGCCCAGTCGTTGATTCAGATCCGTGTTGATGCCCTGTTTTCTGAACTAACCTAGCCTACAACACGACTCGATCCACGCAACTGACTGCAGACCACGTAATGGTAGGTAGAGTACTGTGAGTAAGACAACATAATACCCTGCCGACACAACTGACAGAGTGCCAGTGCAAGACTGTGCTGTTATCCGCAACCAGGCGTCACGTAGCCGTTCCTATAAACACGTATTTATCTCAGAAAATATGCGTTTCCAGACCCGTGTCTATTAGAGGTATTTTTCTTGTTTCCATGGGAACTATCACCTCTCAAAAGCTTTCGACACTTTCCTGTGAACGCCCTGTATTTCTGTACGATATCCGACACTGTGATTATAAAAACGTGATGAAAAACGCGCCAACAAGGAAGAAAACTGACCCAAGTGTATACAAACCGGTGTTTTCTGCGTTTGTAAATAAATGCGCATTTGCATGATATAGTTGCAGATTAATATTGTAATGTATAATACAGTTAAGTTGATATAAAAATGTGCATGCACAAACTAGTGGTGCCATTATACTACAATTTAAGCTACAAATATGCTGCTTTGACAACAGCTTCTGCAGTAGAGATTTTAAGTCTATAGGCTTTAGAAGACGCCTCATTCTTGAGCGCGTATACTGAAGGCATTTTGCACCAAACGGCAGCCCCTCCATATCTGTTTGTTGAACATTGCTTTTGAAGGATCTTCCAAGGCCGCTGATTTGGAGAAAGGGGTCATCAGGTATATTCTTAATATGAGCACTGTATCACTTGTCAGCACATGAGGGACGGGCAAGTTTGTGCCTGGCAACGACTTCAGAGGCAGAATACATTTTCCTCGTATAAATTCGCGGAAAATGCAGATTTTTCAAAACTTGTGCTGTCACGTTGTCTGCAGTAGCTGCCCACACCTATGACTACGGAGTTGTAATGGTGATCAATAGCTGCCAGCAGAACAATTGTAAACAAGTTTTTGTGACAACTAATTTGAGCCACTGCTTTTACGGTTCTTTATTCTAACACGCCTCCCATCTATGCTGCCAGTACAGTTAGGAAATTGCCACCGATCTACCAATCCCATCTCAATTTTTTTCCAAATTTCCTCCGCTGGTTGAGTGGTTGTAAAACGTTGCACAGTTCCTGACACACATATTTGACTAACCTGGAGACAGCTTTCCTTCCCATACAGAATTAAAAATCGATGGTATCTTGTGAATCACGATTGGCCTAATATCTGGAATAAACTGTACTGTTTGTTGGTAATAAATTGCTCATATGAAATAAAATAATTTGCATGTAGCTTGACTAACAAGTGAGCCAGAGCCTGTTCGAGCAAAACGGAAAATTCTACGAGAATCCTACAGGAAATATCTGAAACCCATGGTGGGAGACACAGGTTCAGCCAAGAAGTATCAGAATTGTGCATGGGCAGGTCATTTGGAGTTTATTCCTGACACACAGTCGCCACCTCATACATCATAAAATGTTGAGTCAGAGTAACCATTTCCAAGGGCGTCGAGAGGAAGAAGCATAATTGAATCCGTAATGTCAGTTCATTCCTTGAAGAAGGCAAAACGAAAATAAACAAATGAAAATGTAGCTGCAGTCACAAATGATCAGTACACCAGAGACAGTAACAGGAGAGAGAAGCGCGAACTCGACCATGTGGCAACTTATTTTTGAGTTTAGATCCTCGTTCAAGACATTCCCAGCTGGAGCACTGACTCCTTTAAAAATGCAGCTGGCCTAGTATTTGGAAAGACTGAACTTGCTATATAAAACGATGTAACACCACCACATCTATACACCACAGACTTTGCTACAATCAGCTCAGTGGCGTCACGAAGTAATGCTGATCGTATATCTTAAAATGAAGTTACCATTGCAATTTTGGGACCTGGGGATTCTTTCCGTGACTTTTCTGGCACCAGAGAAATATATAATGATGCAGAATTTTGTTTCAGTAGAGACGGTAGACGGTTGACGGTTGACGATTGACGATTGACCTGTAGCTTACGCTTGTTTGCACACAGTGTTGACAGTATTTTCCAGTTTATATTTTATTTATACAGTTCCGTGTTTTATGATTATTACTATTTTTCAAAATATATAGTTACAGTAAATAATAAAAGAAAGTAAATGGTTTGTACCATGAAGAGAATTCTATTACAAACAACGAGGTGGCCTCAATAAAATTGGTCTTTCCTATGAACCTATAGGCTCGTTTCAATATTTGAGATTTTCGGTTAAATAAGCTTGTGTAACATTTCCAGTTGTTCCCTAGACATTCGAAAATAACTGAAGAAACGTTCTTCACAAGAATACAGTTCTTGCAAAGACTGTGAAATTCCTCGTCATCTTCTCGTTTAGTGTTCATTTCGTATTTCCACATTCTTCGTTTCCTGCAGTGCAAATAAAGACAACAGTTGATCATTGTGAGAACTGCTACTCATGATTACTGGACAGCAGCCGACGCGCCTACAATGAGCGCTTCACGTGGTTCTAAACTTAAAACTAAGTACTAACTGGTCATAGTGAAGTTCTTTCTGTTGTATTTGATATAATCAAAGTACAGTGGTTGGTTGATTTGGGGGAGGGGACCAAACGGCGAGGTCATCGGTCCCATCGGATTAGAGAAGGATGGGGAAGGAAAAATGGGTTGGATTGTTTGGGGGAAGAGACCAAACTGCGAGGGCATCAGTCTCATCGGACTAGGGAAGGATGGGGAAGGGAATCGGCCGTGTGCTTTCAAATGAAGCATCGCGCCATTTGCCTGGAGCGATTTAGGGAAATCACGGAAAACCTAAATCAGGATGGTCGGACGCGGGATAGAACCGTCGTCCTCCCGCATGCGAGTCCAGAGTGCTAACTGCTGCGGCACGTCGCTCGGTGTACAGTTGGCTTTCTAGTATCCAGCTCGTGACTATCCACCTTCTGGACTATACGTGCTACTTATTTAATATCGCAATAATATTTCACCGTAATAATATGAAGATTAATTTTTTGGGCATACCGTACTTTTCCAAAGATTTAGCAAGCAGGGGCCGTCTACAATGCTGTCTGGTCTTTCAAAATGTTTTATTCACCTCTTATGCTTCTAACACATTTGTGGTCACAATTACGTCACTGAATAAATTTCGGGAGCCGCTCTCCAAAAACAAAACTTAGAAGAGCTCACAAACAATAATGAACACACGTAGAGAGCAACTTTCCTGCTCAACCTGTGTTTTTTGTTTCTTCAGACAGCCAAAGTGCGTGCGTTGTTAAATTGTTGTTTTTTGGGCTCATTTTTGTTTCAATTAAAGAGCCTGAATGGGTGATGAACGAAAAAATGTAATGATTATGGAAGTCAGTAAAGATAAATAAAATTGGGTTTTGAGATAAACATGGAGTTTTTAATGGTACTGCAGGAGTCTAAAGAGACATTTCATAAAACTCCGGCCATTCCGGTTTTTTGTTGTCCAGCTTGAGCTTCCGCCGCATTAGACCGGATAGTCGGGAGTCTACTGTATGTTCAGTTTTCAAAACTCTGCATCGCAGATTTGTTTCTTCAGTTCACGATAGCTGTATGCACAGACGATCTAGATTAAGTGGTGCTGCGTATCGAAAGAAAGATGAAGAAAAAGACAGAGGGATGGTGAACATTTACATAAAATCCGCGACTGGACTCATTTCAGTGATAAAAATGAATGTGAACCGCGAGGCTATGAAAATTCAGGTGAAGTTGCAGTTCAAGACAGTAACAATGAAAAGTGTAGTTCTTTAACTGCATGCGAAATTGGAGTCCTAAAGGGCAAACAGAATGCAGAGGCTCTAACTTTCGGAGTTCTGGAAGGAATGCAAGAATCTACTCACTCTAAAGCAGAGACTTTTCCGATTTTCAGTATTGACCCACTTTACTAGGAAAACAATGACCAGATTATTTGTTTAAAATGGTGTTAATCAAAACAAAAATACTCATTTTTTTATATTCAGCGACCCTGCAACAAAAACTTTTTTCAGAGGATTTTGATGAATGAGGAAATTATCAACCGTGAATATTCTGTATATTTTCCAAGACAAGTATCGTTGTTCGGTGCATGTTGTAAATTATTTGGTGGTGAATCGCTATTGGCAACATCTGGTTTCAGTGATTGGAGCCATGCTAGAATACGCATAGCTGAACATGGAAATCTTACAGCTGACAAAGACTGCTTGAAGAAATTGAAAAACCGAGGAAACAAGATGAATAGTTATTGGCAAATGGTTGTCCATTCAGTATGAGCATGAAATGAGTTGTTTCTTTAGTTAAGAAGATAGTATATTAAGGTTTAGCATTTGGCGGAGACAAAAAGGTGTTTGGTTCTATGAAAAACGGAAATTTCATGATGTGCCAGGAATTAATTGCGAAGTATGGTTCTATTTGGCTGACCATAAAGCAAGGTTTTGTTAACCCTGGAAAAGGATTTACTTCATACTTGTCACCAGCGACTTATGAAGATTTAATACGTCTTATTGGGAGGTCAGTAACCCAAAAAATATGTTATGAAGTTATTTCTTCCAAATATTTATCAGTCTTACACCAGATATATCCCATAAAGACTACTTAAGTGTAATAATTACATACGTAAATGAATGTGTGCTCTCAGTTGAAAGATTGCTGTATTTTATAAAAAATGTAGGTCACACTGGAGAGAAGCTTTCTGAGGAAGTTTTAACTCTTCAGAAGTACATGGACCGAAATTTGACAATTGTAGCTCTCAATCATATGATAACGCAGTCATGTCTGGTGCATATTCAAGCTTTAAGCAAGACTCAAGAACCGAAATTGTTTAATTTTTTTCATTCCATGTTCGGATCACTCGCTGAATCTAGCTGAATGTGTTTAAGTGAGCTTTAGACATATTTATTAATTCATGAGAATTCAGCTGAAAAGAAACTTAAGGATATCAGGTATTCGGAATTAGTTCCATCTCCTTCAGCTGGTGAGAATCAAGAAAGCAAACGTCAAGTTAAATGCAAAAAATTCTATGATGAATCATCTGACTCACAAGGTGAACACCAATTTCCTGAAGAACAAACACGATCAGATTGTTTTGAAATCTGGAGAAGAATGAAAATGTCATGTTATAAGAGTGTACAAACTCTTCAGAATGAGTTAAAGAAGAAAGTAAATATCGAGAAAGAATATAACTTACGAGTTTCAATTCTCCAAATATTGCGAACTACAAGCTGTTCAGATTTATGATGCTGCAGAGGAACTTAGAACCATCTATAGTTCTCATATAGAGAACAAAATTGGTGAGG
Source organism: Schistocerca cancellata (assembly GCF_023864275.1). Lineage (NCBI taxonomy): Eukaryota > Metazoa > Arthropoda > Insecta > Orthoptera > Acrididae > Schistocerca > Schistocerca cancellata. Next base: position 195,618,115 of record NC_064629.1, on the reverse strand, counting down.
AATGTATACATTTTAAAATGTACACTCCTGGAAATGGAAAAAAGAACACATTGACACCGGTGTGTCAGACCCACCATACTTGCTCCGGACACTGCGAGAGGGCTGTACAAGCAATGATCACACGCACGGCACAGCGGACACACCAGGAACCGCGGTGTTGGCCGTCGAATGGCACTAGCTGCGCAGCATTTGTGCACCGCCGCCGTCAGTGTCAGCCAGTTTGCCGTGGCATACGGAGCTCCATCGCAGTCTTTAACACTGGTAGCATGCCGCGACAGCGTGGACGTGAACCGTATGTGCAGTTGACGGACTTTGAGCGAGGGCGTATAGTGGGCATGCGGGAGGCCGGGTGGACGTACCGCCGAATTGCTCAACACGTGGGGCGTGAGGTCTCCACAGTACATCGATGTTGTCGCCAGTGGTCGGCGGAAGGTGCACGTGCCCGTCGACCTGGGACCGGACCGCAGCGACGCACGGATGCTCGCCAAGACCGTAGGATCCTACGCAGTGCCGTAGGGGACCGCACCGCCACTTCCCAGCAAATTAGGTACACTGTTGCTCATGGGGTATCGGCGAGGACCATTCGCAACCGTCTCCATGAAGCTGGGCTACGGTCCCGCACACCGTTAGGCCGTCTTCCGCTCACGCCCCAACATCGTGCAGCCCGCCTCCAGTGGTGTCGCGACAGGCGTGAATGGAGGGACGATTGGAGACGTGTCGTCTTCAGCGATGAGAGTCGCTTCTGCCTTGGTGCCAATGATGGTCGTATGCGTGTTTGGCGCCGTGTAGGTGAGCGCCACAATCAGGACTGCATACGACCGAGGCACACAGGGCCAACACCCGGCATCATGGTGTGGGGAGCGATCTCCTACACTGGCCGTACACCACTGGTGATCGTCGAGGGGACACTGAATAGTGCACGGTACATCCAAACCGTCATCGAACCCATCGTTCTACCATTCCTAGACCGGCAAGGGAACTTGCTGTTCCAACAGGACAATGCACGTCCGCATGTATCCCGTGCCACCCAACGTGCTCTAGAAGGTGTAAGTCAACTACCCTGGCCAGCAAGATCTCCGGATCTGTCCCCCATTGAGCATGTTCGGGACTGGATGAAGCGTCGTCTCACGCGGTCTGCACGTCCAGCACGAACGCTGGTCCAACTGAGGCGCCAGGTGGAAATGGCATGGCAAGCCGTTCTACAGGACTACATCCAGCATCTCTACGATCGACTCCATGGGAGAATAGCAGCCTGCATTGCTGCGAAAGGTGGATATACACTGTACTAGTGCCGACATTGTGCATGCTCTGTTGCCTGTGTCTATGTGCCTGTGGTTCTGTCAGTGTGATCATGTGATGTATCTGACCCCAGGAATGTGTCAATAAAGTTTCCTCTTCCTGGGAGAATGAATTCACGGTGTTCTTATTTCAATTTCCAGGAGTGTATATTGTCTATGAAGAAAGAAGATGGTCACAAGATATCATCTCTTCCATTTCTCTGTAGAATGGTGGTTTCAAAAAGATAAATAAATAAAAATTGGTGATATCTGTCCAAATGTGTACCGAGCACTCAAGAATTACAGCTGTACACCAGCAACAAATTGTTCATCTGAAAGGTCCTGTCCCATTCTAGAACGGTTTAAGAACTTGCTATGGACAAAATACAACATAAAATCAAGAACGACTCATAAATCTTGGAATACTACCATAGAATCAGGCATGACAGTCCAGATTTTCAGAAAGTGATAAATAAATTCGCAAATACAAAAGCGGGAGGGAAGTCATTTAAGTTCGCTACATTTTGGAAAAGGTCAATTAAATGGTATAGTCTCATGTATTTTGGACCGATTAAATTTCCCATTTAAGTGAAATAATTTTGATATGGGATATTAATCTATAATGGTTTTCTTTGTATTTTTACCACAAGTTGTGTCCAAGTTTGATGTTCCTACGGTAATTTTTCAGTAAAATGGGCTATTGAACTGTAGTAGTTATTTTCTTATTTTTAAATTCTTAACGTGTACATATGCTTTGTGTTATATATTACTTAAGACTTCAGTAAATTTAGAACTGAAGTTAACAATTCCACGTAATTGTTGATAGTCTGTAAATGAATAGGAATGCTGAACTTTAGGGAGAGGGGGCAGGGTAAATAAATAAGTGCCTAGGTGCGTCACACACCCTAAATACGGCCATATGTACCATATTCGTATGACTAATATGGTCCTATCTGACTATAACACTGGCTGAGAGAAAGTATCATGTTTGCAGCTAGTAGAGTTGACTGTGGTGCTCCACAGACAAGCCGCACTCTGACTTGGCAGAGGATGTAAGTAGTGAGACGAAACAATTTCTGGCACAAATAATTTATTCAAAGTGGCACTGTGTTTCCTCCACTCCCTATGATGTCACACACCTGTCTATCCCGTGGAAATGGTGGGAACTATTTTTGTGGAAGATAGGTCAATTGGGCTACCTCCACTAAACTAACTCCCTACGTGTGGTATCAACGTTCGATACGACACTTGTCAGGGGTTACAGATATCGACGCGGTCGGTAATAGATATCGCTGAACCCGCGAGTCGCGACTAGCGCAGCTATCACCACTCCGCGGCTTGTGACAAGGATCTAGCGAGCTCTCGTCCACTCTCGCTCGGGACGTCAACTAGAAATGTAGCATAGCCTTCAGCTGATAGGAATCAACCTCTAACAATGGGCTTAGTCAAGTAGGACATAAGTAATGCCTCTTTAGATACGTTTGTTGTTATATGTATGCAGCATATGAAGAAGCATGTAACACAAGTTAAGTGCAATATATATTATTTTTTACAGACGACTACTAATGATTTCAGTCGTTGCAGATACACACTATGCAGCCAGCGCCCCGCGGGTTTAGCCGAGCGGTCTAGGCACTGCAGTCATGGACTGTGCGGCTGGTCCCGGCGGAGGTTCGAATCTTCCCTCGGACATGGGTGTGTGTGTGTTTGTCCTTAGGATAATTTAGGGTAGGTAGTGTGTAAGCTTAGGAACTGATGACCTTAGCAGTTAAGTCCCATAAAATTTAACACACATTTCAACATTATTGCAACCTTACCGACTTCACTGCCAAACCTGCAATATATGTTTTTGTTTAGCATTGGCCACCTGTCATCATAACTGACGACGAGAATCATAACACTACGCTCCTCCCTCCACTTCTATGACGCCAGCCACCACCCTCCACCCCTCCCACACCTGTAAATTGGCGGTGAAGACCTTAGTTCAAATGATTCAAATGGCTCTGAGCACTATGCGACTTAACTTCTGAGGTCATCAGACCTAGGTCGCCTAGAACTTAGAACTAATTAAACTTAACTAACCGAAGGACGTCACACACATCTATGCCCGAGGCAGGATTCGAACCTGCGACCGTAGCGGTCACGCGGTTCCAGACTGATGCGCCTTTAACCGCACGGCCACACCGGCCGGCGAAGACCTTAGTCTGAGCTGCAACAGAGGAGGGGTGTAAGTTATTTAGTTTGGTAGGAAATGTGTTCATGGAGTGTTATTCTACTGGTGGATTGTCCTCCACAGTCCTCCATCCCCCCCCCCCCCTCCCACCATCCTTTGCCCGCACTTTTTCTGATCATGCGTGTGTATGTTTGCTTGTAAGTTTTAAGATGGACTGCCCTCGTCACCAATACTACCACCAGAGGATGCACAAAACTGTCTTACAACCACCCTCACTTTCCACTACCCACCATTCCGCATCCCACAAATTGGCAGTAAACATTCAGTGCATGTTGAGCTGTTGGTGTGTAATGAGATCTGTTGTGATCTAGTTCATGATACAATCACCAGATGGCGCTTGCAAAAGCTCAGTCTCAGTGGAAGCAGTAGTGTGTGTGATTGTTCAATAGATGGGACGTTTGTGCTGAATAAAAATGACTTTAATAACTATTTTACCCGTAAGTATGCAGCCGATGACTGTGTCCTTGCTTCCTACATGAGGTTTCGAAAGCACCGATAATGAAGGAGCATAAGAAGAAGAATACTTTTCAGCAAACAATGGTGATGTAGTGGGATAGGTTGGAGTTGCATTTCACAACTCATGCAGATGGATGTTTATGCAGGAACTGTCTAGCAGTGTGTTCATTTGGTGAGATGCTGGTGGTGAACAGGGAGGTGTTTAATAACTGTATTAAACAGTATTACCTGTAAGCATGCATCTGAGGACTGTGTCCATAGCTTCCTGTAAATACAGCCACAGCGAAGAGGTCATCCCCAGTTTGAAGAGAATCAAGATATACCTGTGGAATTAAACAGGACACATATATTTTGAAATTTAATGTCTCAAATTAAGTCATATAGCAATTAGTAATTATCACTTATTCTTATTCATAAGCTTTAAAAATAAATAATGTATGCTGATGTTGAATTAAGTTGATAATTGTACTTTAGAATCATGAAAGTGGGTTGTATTTATGGAAGAAGCCTGGATAAACTAGAAGGTATCAGATAGATTATATAATTGTAACACAGAGATTTAGGAAGCACGTTTTAAATTGTAAGACATTTCAAGGGGCAGATGTGGACTCTGACCACAATCTATTGGTTATGAACTGTAGATTAAAACTGAAGAAACTGCAAAAGGTAGGAATTTGATGAGATGGGACCTGGATAAACTGACTAAACCAGGGTTTGTACAGAAGTTCAGGGAGAGCACATGGGGTCAATTGACAGGAATGGGAGAAAGAAATATACTAGAAGACGAATGGGTAGCTTTGAGGGATGAAGTAGTGAAGGCAGCAGAGGATCAAGTAGATAATAAGACGAGCGTTAGTAGAAATCCTTGGGTAACAGAAGAAATATTGAATTTAATTGATGAAAAGAGAAAATACAAAAATGCAGTAAATGAAGCAGGGCATAAGGAATACAAACGTCTCAAAAATGCGAAAGACAGGAAATACAAAATGGCTAAGCAGGCATGGCTAGAGGACAGACGTAAGGATGTAGAGGCTTATCTCACTAGGGGTAAGATAGATACTGCCTACAGGAAAATTAAAGAGACCTTTGGAGAAAAGACAACCACTTGTATGAATATCAAGAGCTCAGATGGAAACCCAGTTCTAATCAAAGAAGGGAAAGCAGAAAGGTGGAAGGAGTGTATAGAGGGTCTGTACAAGGGCGATGTACTTCAGGACAATATTATGGAAATGGAAGAGGATGTAGATGGAGATGAAATAGGAGATATGATACTGCGTGAAGAGTTTGACAGAGCACTGAAAGACCTGAGTTGAAACAAGGCCCCTGGAGTTGACAACATTCCATTAGAACTACTGACAGCCTTGGGAGACCAATTCCTGGTAAAACTCTACCATATGGTGAGCGAGATGTATGAGACAGGCAAAATACCCGCAGACTTCAAGAAGAATATAATAATTCCAATCCCAAAGAAAGCAGGTGCTGTCAGATGTGAAAATTACCGAACTATCAGTTTAAGTCACGGCTGCAAAATACTAACGCGAAGTCTCTACAGACAAATGGAAAAACTGGTAGAAGCTGACCTCGGCGAAGATCAGTTTGGATCTGAAGAAATATTGGAATACGTGAGGCAATACTATCCCTACGACTAATCTCAGAAGAAAGATTAAGGAAGGCTAACCTACCTTTCTAGCATTTGTAGACTTAGAGAAAGCTTTTGACAATGTTGACTGGAATACTCTCTTTCAAATAGCGAAAGGCTATTTACAATTTGTACAGAAACGAGATGGTAGTTAGAAGAGTCGAGGGACATGAAATGGAGGCAGTGATTGGGAAGGGAGTGAGACAGGGTTGTAGCCTGTCCCCGATGTTATTCAATATGTATATTGAGCAAGAAGTAAAGGAAACAAAAGAAAAATTCAGAGTAGGTATTAAAATCCATGAAGAAGAAATAAAAACTTTCAGGTCCGCCGATGACATTGTGATTCTGTCAGGGACAGCAAAGGACTTGGAAGAGCAGTTGAACGGAATGGACAGTGTCTTGAAAGGAGGATATAAGATGAACATCGACAAAAGCAAAACGATGATAATGGAATGCAGTCGAGTTAAGTCGGGTGATGCTGAGGGAATTAGATTAACAAATGAGATACTTAAAGTAGTAAAGGAGTTTTACTCTTTGGGGAGCAAAATAACTGATGATGGTCGAAGTAGAGAGGATATAAAATGTAGACTGGCAATGGCAAGTAAAGCGTTTCTGAAGAAGAGAAATTTGTTAACATCGAGTATAGATTTAAGTGTCAGGAAGTCGTTTCTGAAAGTATTTGTATGGAGTGTTGCCATGTATGGAAGTGAACCATGGACGATAAATACTGTGTACAAGAAGAGAATAGAAGCTTTAGAAATGTGGTGCTACAGAAGAATGCTGAAGATTAGATGGGTAGACCATATAACTAACGAGGAGGTCTTGAATAGAATTGGGGAGAAGAGGAGTTTGTGGTACAACTCGAGTAGAAGAAGGGATCGGTTGGTAGGACATGTTCTGAGGCATCAAGGGATCATCAATTTGGTACTGGAGGGCAGGGTGGAGGGTAAAAATCGTAGAGGGGGACCAAGAGATGAATACACTGAACATATTCAGAAGGATGTAGGTTGCAGTAGGTACTGGGAGATGAATAAGCTTGCACAGGATAGAGTAGCATGGAGAGCTGCATCAAACCTGTCTTAGGACTGAAGACCACAACAACAACATTTTATTTTATCCTTTCAGATAAGACTAAATTGATTAGCCTGAAAGGGTACAATACCGCCCGACATTGAAAATAGGTACAACTGTAAGTAGGCTGTTTATGTTTTCTTATCGACAACGTTACGTAGCGCTAGGTATGAAAATCACTGGCTGTGCTGTGTGCAGTCTGTGGCTAGTTTGCATTGTTGTCTGCCATTGTAGTGTTGGGCAGCGGCAGCTGGATGTGAACAACGCGTAGCGTTGCACAGTTGGAGGTGAGCCGCCAGCAGTGGTGGATGTGGGGAGAGAAATGGCGGAGTTTTGAAATTATATATATATTATGACTATTAAGGTAAATACAGTGTTTGTTCTCTATTAAAATCTTTCATTTACTAACTATACCTATCAGTAGTTAATGCCTTCCGTAGTTTGAATCTTTTATTTAGCTGGCAGTAGTGGCGCTTGCTGTATTGCAGTAGTTCGAGTAACGAAGATTTTTGGTGAGGTAAGTGATTTGTGAAAGGTACAGGTTAATATTAGTCAGGGCCATTCCTTTGTAGGGATTTCTGAAAGTCAGATTGCGTTGCGCTAAAAAATATTGTTTGTTATCAGTTTCGGAAACTTCCTTTTGGTTTGAACGTTTCTTCGGCAGCATTCATTCGTGGGTTAAATTCCATATTACCTGAGTTCTTAAAACGTCACATCACCTTATATGTGGACGATATTCTAATAGCAGAAGCCTCATGGGAACAACACAATCGCATCCTCAACAGTTTGTTACGAATTTTTGCAGAATCTGGAATTACAGTTAACTTGGAAAAGTCTGAATTCGGTAGGTCAAAGGTGAAGTTTTTGGGACATATTATTTCTTCTGAAGGCATTCAGCCGGATCCTGAAAAGTTAGAAGCAATCAGAGCCATTCCAGTTCCATCCACAAAAAAACAAGTCCGCAGTTTTCTAGGTCTCGTAAATTTTTACCGTCGTTTTCTGAATATGCAAATTCTTGTTACACCAAAACTTTGTTCTCTCACTGGAAAAAAATACTATTTGGAACTGGGACGAACAAGCACAGTTGTAATTCAATTCTTTGAAAGAATCGCTACTTAATGCGCCAATACTAGCTCATCCAGATCTGTCACAAGATTTCTGCCTTAGCACGGATTCTTCTAAAGTCGGTCTTGGTGCCCATTTATTTCAAGAAGCCATAGAAAATGACACTACCATTCAGAAAACCATTGCTTTTGCTAGCCGAGTGCTAACAAAATCTGACAAAAATTATTCCGTTACTGAATTAGAAGCTTTAGCTATCGTTTGGGCATTTAACAAATTCCGTTTCTTTCTTTCTGGCAAGCACGTAAAAGTATACAGTGATCATCGTGCATTACAATTTCTTATGTCTTCAAAATTAAATCATGACAGGTTAAAACGTTGGGCATTGTTTCTGCAAGAATTCCGCTTCACAATAGTCTACATTCCCGGCAAGGAGAACATTGTTGCGGACGCGCTGTCACGCGCACCAGCTGGGCTTGAGAAAAGTAACACAGAAGGCAACCTCGAGAAAAATTTCAGTATTCTTTACATTGCTCATGACCAAGATAAAGATCCGATTTGGAAAGACATCAAAAGTAAATGTCATGAAAAGACACACACTCAGATTCGGCATTATTACCTGGTTAGAAACAACATACTCTTCAAACGCTGCACTGTTGATGACAAGCTATGGGTACTTTGTATTCCAGACGATTTTGTTAATAAGCTCATTTGATACATTCATTTCAGCTACGCACATTTTGGCCCACGAAAATGTTATCATATTCTTCGAACTACTTGTTATTTTAACAATATGGAAAAGCGAATTCGAAGAGTCTTGTCTATTTGTAAACTTTGTCAAAAGGCGAAACCATCTACTATCTCACACCGTGCTCCGTTGTTTCCTATTATTTATTCTAAATTAAAAGAATTTGCTGCTGTTGATCTCTTGGGACCCCTTGTCAGAACATCGAATGGATTTTCGTACGTTCTAGTCGCTGTTGAACTTACTTCAAAATTTGTTTCTTTCACTCCGATACGTAAAGCCACTGGACGGTCTGTATCCAACGCCTTTGTTAAAAAGTTTTTACGTGAAGTTGGCCACGTTGCTAAAGTCATTGCAGATAATGGACCGCAATTCAGATCTGCTGTTTGGTCATGCATGCTTCGGAATCATAAAATCAAACCTGTTTTTATTTCATTGTACTCACCACATTGTAACCCGTCTGAAAGGATTATGAAAGAAATCAATAAGCTTTGCAGACTTTATTGTCACAGAAAGCATCAGCTTTGGGACAGATATTTACACATATTTCAAAATGTGCTGAATGAAATGCCTCATGATTCCATTGCTTTACCACCTACTCTTCTCTTGTACTGAAGAATGAAGAACCACCGAACAGAATCAGAGAGCTTGTACCTTTCCCGAATACACGTAAACTTCGACACAAGGACATAATTGATTTGGCTATTGCAAATATAAAATCTGCAGCAAACAAAAGGACAAATCTACACGGTAAAGCAAATGCAAATAAATTATACATTGGTCAGAAAGTTCTCATTAAAGCTCATTCATTATCACATAAGAAGAAACACTTGAGTCACAAATTCTTTCTAGTTTACAATGGACCTTACAGAATCCGACATATACCATATGATAATTGCGTTGAAGTTGAAACTCTGCGTACTAGGAAGAGTAAAGGTTTACACCACATTCCACATGTAAAACCGTTTATTGAAAGATAATCTACTTTTTAACTTTGTCTTTGCCATAAAACGTTTCACTTCACATTTCTAGTATGCATTCTCAGACTTAGAAACTGTTACCATGCAACAATGTTTGAAGATAAATATCCAGTCAAGAACCAAGAGAACTTATTTAAACAGAAATTACGAATACATTGTTATTGTGAAAAGACGACACAGTGTTATTGTGTGGGTGCATTCTTGCTTGTTAGTTGCACTGAAACTACATTCTGAATTAAAGTACTTTCTGAGAGATACCAGATGACACAGTGGTTAGTTTATGTGACAGCTACACGATTATATCACGACGTTACTAATGAGTGACAATTTACAATGTTGCTTTTGCGGTGTATCTGTTTTATATCTTCACAGTTTTTCTGAATTCTTCTGTAAAGTAAAACATGTTTTAGTAGTAACTTTTGTGGTATAGCTACAAGGAGGCAGCCTTTTCCGTAGCACAACAATATGTTACAGCACAGTACTTTCATCATCACGGCAATAAGCGTAATAACTAAGATATCTATACCCAAAGCATTTCACTTTTGTTTATCATGAGGTGGGTACATTGACTTCTGCAGAACTTAGCTTTCGGAGGACAATAACTACGACACTTCCACAGATATTATCTTACAGCAAGACGCACATTTAGCGCTACAGGACACGTATTTGAGTGATTAATTTTGTACTTAAATCATTTACTTTTAAAGATATGTGAAGTACAGTGATACAAAGGTTTTCCGTAACATTTCATTCCATTGTTGTAATCTGTAACACCTGAGGGTATAATTACATTAATCCTCAGGGGAGTACACGACTACTTTGTGTATCATGTGTTTGGCAAGCACAAGGAGCCCTAGCTAATATGGTATTTGCTTATACAACTTTACACATCGGTACCATATTCCTCTAACACAGAATTACACAGCTATGTGATCATTTAACAGAGAAAGAAACTTTTTTTTTTACTACATCAGTGACAGATGTTTACGTAATTACGCAGTTGGATAACTTCACACTTATGAAATTGTATTTTATCTGTACTTTGTGAAATGCTCATATTTTTCCGGAACCATCTCTGCCAGGACTACAGTGGGTCTGCTCTGTGATGACCTACCTACCAATCTTCTTCATAACGTCGAATGACTCTGCTGTGGGTTTGCTCTGTTGTGGCCCATTACCTGTCAGTATGTCAAGAGTCAGCACTGTCTTTCAGTTGGAAGGACAACACTACTTCTTCAGGACTGCATGGAAATCCACTACTTCCGTGTGCATTGTCTTTTACTGCTCAGACTTTGAAAAAAAGAAAACACTGAAATTTTACTGTGATGAACAATCTGGACTGTCTTTATGGACTGTGAGAAAATTTTAGCTTTTGACCAACATTGTATAAATAAGTGTGTGCATTTGATATCTTTGTTATTGTAATTATGAAAAACTTTTATCAAATCATTATTGGCCACTGCCCAAGACAATTTGTAAAATTTTTTGTGGGGAGCATGGGGGCTATGTAATTAGGCTGTTTATGTTTTCTTATCGGCAACGTTACGTAGCGCTCGGTATGAGAATCACTGGCTGTGCTGTGTGCAGTCTGTGGCTAGTTTGCATTGTTGTCTGCCATTGTAGTGTTGGGCAGCGGCAGCTGGATGTGAACAGCGCGTAGCGTTGCGCAGTTGGAGGTGAGCCGCCAGCAGTGGTGGATGTGGGGAGAGAAATGGCGGAGTTTTGAAATTATATATATATATTATGACTATTAAGGTAAATACAGTGTTTGTTCTCTATTAAAATCTTTCATTTGCTAACTATACCTATCAGTAGTTAATGCCTTCCGTAGTTTGAATCTTTTATTTAGCTGGCAGTAGTGGCGCTTGCTGTATTGCAGTAGTTCGAGTAACGAAGATTTTTGGTGAGGTAAGTGATTTGTGAAAGGTACAGGTTAATATTAGTCAGGGCCATTCCTTTGTAGGGATTTCTGAAAGTCAGATTGCGTTGCGCTAAAAAATATTGTGTGTCAGTTTAAGCACAGTCATGTATAATTGTTCTAAGGTGACGTTTCACAACATTCTTCGTTATTCTTGTCAGAACAACAAATTTTTTGTAATAATAACTCAATTTCACTTAACACACCGAAGCCGGATGCCAGTGTAAGAAAGAAGGACAGTTTATTTACTTAATGGATCACAAGTGCACTCCCACAAAATAAATCCCTACTTCCACTTTCGTGAGATCTGAGAAATGAATGAATGTATGGTTCAAATGGCTCTGAGCACTATGGGACTTAACTTCTAAGGTCATCAGTCCCCTAGAACTTACAACTACTTCAACCTAACTAACCTAAGGACATCACACACATCCATTCCCGAGGCAGGATTCGAACCTGCGACCGTAGCGGTCGCGCGGCTCCAGACTGTAGCGCCTAGAATCGCTCCGCCACCCCGACCGGCTGAATGTATGGTCGTCTGCTAACCACAGATAATGAATGTGCAATATATGATCATCTTTGAGACGGTCCTTTGGTCACCTTTGGTGGAACCAAAGAGATGAAATTTACCTGAGCTTTGGGCGCCTGAAATGTTGCTGACCAATACAGTAGCATGGTGTTCCCCTGTAAGTAGGCTGTTTATGTTTTCTTATTGGCAACGTTACGTAGCGCTCTATATGAAAATCACTGGCAGTGCTGTGTGCAGTCTGTGGCTAGTTTGCATTGTTGTCTGCCATTGTAGTGTTGGGCAGCGGCAGCTGGATGTGAACAGCACGTAGCATTGCGCAGTTGGAGGTGAGCCGCCAGCAGTGGTGGATGTGGGGAGAGAGATGGCGGAGGTTTGAAATTGAACTGCTATACATATTATGATTATTAAGGTAAATACAGTGTTTGTTCTCTATTAAAATCTTTCATTTGCTAACTATGCCTATCAGTAGTTAGTGACTTCCGTAGTTTGAATCTTTTATTTAGCTGGCAGTAGTGGCGCTCGCTGTATTGCAGTAGTTCGAGTAACGAAGATTTTTGGTGAGGTAAGTGATTTGTGAAACGTATAGGTTAATGTTAGTCAGGGCCATTCCTTTGTAGGGATTTCTGAAAGTCAGATTGCGTTGCGCTAAAAAATATTGTGTGTCAGTTTAAGCACAGTCGTGTAAAAATGTTCTAAGGGGACGTTTCATATGTCGACCCTTAGCCTAGGATACCTCACTGGAATCTTCTGATTTTTTTCTTGTAGTTTGTGTAATTACTGTAGCTATTGTTTATAGCTAGCGCGTAATTGTAGATAGAATCTCCTTTGTAGTTGCAGCCTTTCATTGTTGTACAGTAAAACAGTGGTGGCATACATGTAGATTTGCACTAAGTACGCTTGCAAATAACTAGATATTATTTTCAGTGCTATGTTAATGTGTTCCCCTATTTTTGCACTTCAAATTGTGTTTTTCTGTGTTGTCGTGTGAAATATTGTGACAATAATGGCGTGTGAAAAACGTAGCACTAGGCCCCAAAGTAAACTGAGAAATGACAGTGAAGACGAAAGCAGTGCGTTAACGCCGCCATGCAATGAATTAACTAATATTCAAAGTAGTAATTTGGTAACAGTGCATAGGGAAATGGAGCGAGCGTCAAATAATGGTGTAGACAGTGAAACAGGTAGTAAACAGGGAAGCATTATCGATCGATCGGTCGGCAACAGCTCGCCTCAGGAATTGGAGATGACAGAACACAATATTGCAAATACTGTAGACTCAGGTTTTGAGTTCTGACCGTTTTCTCAAACGATTCGAATGCACTGCCGAAAAGCGTAGAGGAACAGATTCCAGACACTAATGCATTGTTATTACAATTAATGCAACAAATGGGACAAAATCTTCAAAAGTTAGACACAATGGAACAAAATCAGAGACAAACACAGCAAAAGCTTCAGAAGTTAGACACAATGGAACAAAACCAGAGACAAACACAGCAACAGTTAGACACAATGGAACAACACCAGAGCCAAACACAGCAACAGTTAGACACAATGGAACAAAAGCTTCAAAAGTTAGACTCAGTGGAACATACGCTTGAACAAACACGTGAAGATTTAACTACTGAGTTACATAACATTGAATCGAAATGTCAAAAAGTCTGTAATGACGTAAAAACACAAATTTGTGAGCATTTTCAACCTATTTTTTCGCGGCATGAAAATGCATTACAGAATCACGAAGCAGCCATAAAAGAACTGCAAACTATTGTTCATGAAAATCATGAGACCTTGCAAGCTAAAATTGACTCAGTTGCATCTACCGATTCGGTTACACAACTTTCAAAATCTCAAGAAAACTTAAAGGACACAGTAGATACTCTGAAAATTGGTTCAGAAAGACACATGGAGGAAATTAGTTCATTATCAGAGAAAGTAGTTGAACTTTCGGATCAGCTAAATAATATATCTACGAAGGTAGATGATAATCTGAATGACACAAAACCAGTAGTCTTTAATGACACAGAAGAGTGCGAACAAATTAGGAAATTCAAACAAAATCAGAATCAAATTAATACGCAACACCAAAGAGAAATCCGGGAAGTACAAGATCAACTGACACAGGTAATACAAGAATTACGTATTTCAGAGGACACTCGCGCCCCAATACGGGAAGAGGGACATAGAAATTCGGAACAGCCACAAAATAATAACACAGGGCATTTCGGAAGTTATGAAAGAAATTGGCAATGTGCACCGAATTTTGAGATCGAACCGCCGACACGACGTAACAATGACCGACATGCGACTCGCCGACATGTTGATTTTGACTATAAGCTGTTCATTACTACACGTAAATTCAAAACGTTTAAGAATTCTCGCAACGACATTCATCCACAAGCGTGGCTCCATCAATTCTCTCATTGTTTTCCTCCCAACTGGTCACTAGAACACAGATTAGAATTTATGTGTGGCTACTTGGAGAATGAACCAGCTGTATGAATGCGATCGGTCATTCACGATTGCCACAGTGAAGGAGAATTTTACCATGCGTTCCTCTCAGCATATTGGTCTCAAGCCACACAAGACCGAGTAAAACATGGCATCATAATGATGAAACATTTCGAACAATCTGAATTTTCCAGCCTTGTGAAATATTTTGAAGACATATTGCAGAAGATTCAGTACCTGTCAAACCCATACAGCCCCTCAGAACTCATACGCATTTGCTTAATCAAATTACCTGAACATTTACGAAATATTATTTTGGCAGGGCGTTGCAAAGACGACATTGAAGCTTTTCAGGGACTCTTACAAGAATTAGAAACTGACACAGACAGTCGCGGGATGCGAAAACAGGAAAACAATCACTACAGGTCACATCCGTCACAATTCCGTGACGACAGAAACAATAACTGGAGACGACAATTCTATTCTTACAACGTAAATCGTGACCAAAAGAGACACCACCCATATGACAACCACTGGTAGAGTAATAGTTACAGAGAGAGATCGCATTTCCGTAGTAATGAATATGACAGAGACACTCATAGAAACCGAGCGGGCTGGCGCAGTGGTTAGACACTAGACTCGCATTCACGAGGACGCCGGTTCAATCCCGCGTCCAGCCATCCTGATTTAGGTTTTCCGTGATTTCCCTAAATCACTCCAGGCAAATGCCGAGATGGTTCCTCTGAAAGGGCACGGCCGACTTCCTTCCCAATCCTTCCCTAATCCAATGAGACCGATGACCACGCTGTCTGGTCTTCTTACCCAAACACCAACCAACCAACACTCATAGAAACAGACAATTTGGCAACCAGAACAATTATTATCACGAGAGACGGAATAACTTCAGACGCAACGGTCCAGCGCGCAGTTACGATTCAGGGAGAAATTCTCCACCATGTGACCTACAGGAAAGAAACTATGGAATCTACCGACATGACGACAGACGATATGATCGTAACGACAGACCTGAACTGCATCAGAACTGGCGGGATTCTCGTCACAGAGAATTTGAAGAAGTTAGGTCTCCTAATCCCAGTAACGACGCGCGCCAACAAAGGAACAGACAATGACTCGCACCGCAGGCTGCCGCGTGCGCCGGCTGGCTCAGAGAAAAATAACATAGACGCTAACCTTGAGAAAAATTCCAGTATTCTTTACCGACGTATACCACATGTTAATTGCGTTAAAGTTGAAACTCTGCGTACTAGGAAGAGTAAAGGTTTACACCACATTTCACATGTAAAACCGTTTATTGAAAGATAATCTGCCTTTTAACTTTGTCTTTGCCATAAAACGTTTCACGTCACGTTACTAGTATGCTTTAGAAACTGTTACCATGCAACAATGATTAATGTTAAATATCCAGTCAAGAACCAAGAGAACTTATTCAAACAGAAATTACGAATGCATTGTTATTGTCAACAGACGTCACAGTGTTATTGTGTGTGTACGTTCTTGCTTGTTAGTTGCACGATTACGTAACGACTATAAGGCTCACATACTTAGAACATTTACCAGTACTGCTAATGAGATTTTAATGCAACATTTTGGTTTACTTGAAAATACATTCTGGATTTAAAGTACTTTCAGTGAGATACCAGATGACACAGTGGTTAGTTTATGTGACAGCTACACGACTTTATCACGATGCTACTAATGAGTGATAATTTACAATGTTGCTTTTAGGGTGTTTCTGTTTCATATCTGCACAGTTTTTCTGTATTATTCTGGAAAGTAAAACATGTTTTAGTAGTAACTTTTGTGGTATAGCTACAATGAGACAACCTTTTTATAGCACAACAATACGTTACAGCACAGTACTTTCATCATCACGGCAATAAGCGTAATAACTAAGATATCTCTACGCAAAGCATTTCACTTTTGTTTATCATGAGGTAAGTACATTGGCTTCTGCAGAACTTAGCTTTTGGAGGGAGATAACTACGACACTTCCACAGAGATTATCTTACAGCAAGACGCACATTTAGCGCTACAGGACACGTATTTGAGTGATTAATTTTGTACTTATATCATTTATTTTTAAAGATATTTGAAGTACAATGCTACAAAGGTTTTCCGTTATACATTTCATTCCATTGTTGTAATCTGTAACACCTGAGGGTATAATTACATTAATCCTCAGGGGGGTACCCGCTTACTTTATGTACCATGTGTTTGGCAAGCACAAGGAGCCCTAGCTAATATGGTATTTGCTTATACAACTTTACACATCGGTACCATATTCCTCTAAAACAGAATTACACAGCTATCTTAACATTTAACTGAGAGAGACAAACATTTCTTTTTACTACATCAGTGACACATGTTTACGCAATTACACAGCTGGATAACTTCACACTTACGAAATTGTATTTTGTCTGTACTTTGTGAACTTTTCATATTTTTTCGGACACATTGTGATATTATGAGAGCTTTGAATGATATATTTGGTATGGGATCACAATTTTTAAAGTACGTTTGAGGCAGATGACACTTTTGACATGAGCAGAGAATTTTTTTTAATTATTGTAGAAAGCTACGACGATTTTCAGATTTGACTGAGGTGTTATGATGCTATTATTATGACGACGATGTGTATTATGCTGTTGAGTTATGTTTATGTCAATAAGATGGTGCTACCATATATGAGGAATGTGATTACGTGTTTATATGTATATGAATAATGAATAGAAGTTAGGGACTCTGGTTTGTGAAAAAGGTTGTTGGAAACCAAGAATCGTACTTTAAGAGTTATGAAATGTATGTAAATGCGTGAATGTATCATAATGCCGGCGAAAATTTTTTGGACACTGTTATATTCATAAGATTTTGTTAGTGCACATTTTCAACGCAAATTCTCGACCCGTGAAATTTTGTATATGAGACTGTCACTGTAGCGGAAACTGCTGTCGTAAATATTTCCATAAGAAAGTTAAGTGACCACCTGCACGTGCGTCGTGGGCACCCAGCTGTGTCAGACGCCTGGGGAACAGGCCATTAGAGTGCGTGCCTTTTCAGAGGCACTGGTAGAAAAGAAAAAAAAAGGGAGGCCATTATCCTCGCTTTTGACATTCCTTTGTAGAAAGCACCACAAATACGACACGCTTACATCTGCACACCAGATTATGACAAGCATCTTTCTCTAGAATTGAGGGAATTTTTACTGTGTTATGAAATGCCATATGGCTAATGAATGATGTTTCATGCCGTCCTTTGTACATATTTGCTCATTTTCTATAATATCTAGTTTCTAGCTGCACTGCAGCATTGGTTAAAATAAAATTTAATATATGTACTAATATAGTTATTTTATGCCTACAGATCCAGTCAATAAGAAATTTATGATCTACTTCCAAGAAAACGAGGGCACATAAATAGACATTTCCCTTCACAGGAATTGCATAAATAATTTATTTACGATTTGGTAACTTATCTGCTAGTGTAATTTCTCGTGATGCATCACTCTAGTGTTAGGATGTGACATAGGTATTAGACATGGCCATTTTAGTGTAATATTTTTTTCTGCTTGAGCTATGTCATGTTTAGATATAAGTTTTGTTATTTGGTGCTGCTGTTTGCCAGGCATAATGTTACAGAATTTGACTTTGTATTACGCTGTTAAGCCAGTTTTACTACGGATTTAGTTTTCTTGTTTGCTGCACAGTGCCTTATATTAGTTGTAATATTGCAATTGCTTTGCCAATTTGAATTTTTTTGTCATTGATGTTTGTGTTAATTGTTCTGTGCTGCTGCATTGCCTCGTCCCTTAGTTTAGCATCTGAGCTCAGTAGATTAAAGTTAGCTTAAGAGGGGGTAGCCTATAAGAGAATGAGTTGCGATGAATTTGAAGAAATGCACTGAGAGGTTATACGAGAAAAATACAGAAAGCAGGCTTGGATAGGATTTTTTTGGCTGGAGCAAATATCGAAAAAAGACGAAAGATCTATGGAATGAAGTTTTGGGTTGGACTGCAGTACCAAATGTTACACTGAAAACGAACCCAGTCCTTTCGTTTTGTGTTATCCCACTATGTGTTTGTGTACCCTTGTGTATTTGTTTTCTTCCTGTCTCTGTGTAGTTTCATATAATTTTTTCTTCTTCTAATACTAAGCTACATTCACTATGATGAGGAATACTGTTATCCTCAAATATAGTTGGCATTAATAATATATTATTTACCTTGTAAATATGCTTAGACATTATTTATTCTGTTTTGTTTTAATGCTCATGTGTGAAGTTGATGTTTCGAAAGTTATTCTGATCTTTTATGTATGTACTCACGTCATAATTCCCGTAACACTGATGTATATGTTTTTTCTATTCTTTTGTAAAGCCTGTACTACAAATGTTATATGTATTGTTATGTTCTTTAATGATGTATTTTGTAGCTTTGTAATTGTATTCTTATGTTATAAAATTGTAATTGACACCAGTTCATCATATTATTAACTTGTAAGTTCCATTTCACTGCACACGTTTCTGTTGGTCATAGTATATGGACAATATGTGAGAAGTTGGGACTGTTAGTGTTTGCACATATGTTAATAATTCAGCAAGGGACTGGATAACAGCATTGCTGGTTCTAAGGACAATTCCAAAAACTTTGTGAGTGCACAAGTGGTGGTTATGGACTTGCTATATTATCCGCAAGACTCTTCGATGGTGAATGTGCACCTGCACAGTCGCAACAGATAGCTGCTGGCCGTCTCTACATGGACTACAGTGGGTCTGCATCTTTGATGGCCCACCAATACCATTATTTCTACAAGGACTGCAGTGGGTCTGCACCTCTGGTGGCCCACCAATACCGTAATCTCTACCAGGACTGCAGTGGGTCTGCTCTGTGATGACCTACTTACCAATATTCTTCAAAACGTCGAATGACTCTGCTGTGCGTTTGCTCTGTTGTGGCCCATTACCTGTCAGCATGTCAAGAGTCAGCACTGTCTTTCCGTTGGAAGGACAACACTACTTCTTCAAGACTGCATGGAAATCCACTACTTCTGTGTGCAATTTCTTTTACTAATGAGACTTTGTGAAAAGAAAAACTGTAATTACTATTTTTTTTAGCTTTTTTAGCTTTTGACCAACATTGTATCGATAAGTGTGTGCATTTGATGTCTTTGTTATTGTAATTATGAAAAATTTTTTCAAATCTGTATTGGCCACTGCCCAAAAAAATTTGTAAAATTTTTTGTGGTGAGCATGGGGGCTATGTAAGTAGGCTGCTTATGTTTTCTTATTGGCAACGTTACGTAGCGCTCTATATGAAAATCACTGGCAGTGCTGTGTGCAGTCTGTGGCTAGTTTGCATTGTTGTCTGCCATTGTAGTGTTGGGCAGCGGCAGCTGGATGTGAACAGCACGTAGCGTTGCGCAGTTGGAGGTGAGCCGCCAGCAGTGGTGGATGTGGGGAGAGAGATGGCGGAGTTTTGAAATTGAACTGCTATACATATTATGATTATTAAGGTAAATACAGTGTTTGTTCTCTATTAAAATCTTTCATTTGCTAACTATCCCTATCAGTAGTTAGTGACTTCCGTAGTTTGAATCTTTTATTTAGCTGGCAGTAGTGGCGCTCGCTGTATTGCAGTAGTTCGAGTAACGAAGATTTTTGGTGAGGTAAGTGATTTGTGAAACGTATAGGTTAATGTTAGTCAGGGCCATTCCTTTGTAGGGATTTCTGAATGTCAGATTTCGTTGCGCTAAAAAAATACTGTGTGTCAGTTTAAGCACAGTCGTGTAAAAATGTTCTAAGGGGACGTCTCACCGCCACCTCGGCGTAGGTGCGAGATGACCTGAAGAACGGCCATGTTTCATCACTCGGGCGCTGGATCTTGTGTTGGTAAGGCCTGTCTTGTGTGTGCCCCGTAAAGACAAAAGAGTGGAGACAATGGTATGCATGTGAAATACTTAAGAGTAGTTTGGAATAATTATTTCTCTATTTCTGGAACTTTTGGGGGGAGAATTGAATGTCAGGCAGGTAATATTAAGGGGATCGTAGTAATCTTCGGAAGTGGCCATCGGTCACAACGAAACCAGACATACCTCTTTGCTAGCTCTGTGGTGACGTGCTGACCTCTGAAAAAGCGTCAGTTCTGGTTCGCGGTTCCAATCTCGCTGAATGTAACGTTTTTATCCCTTCTGTGAAAGAGCTACAAGTGTAAGTAGGCTGTTTATGTTTTCTTTATGTAAGTAGGCTGTTTATGTTTTCTTATTGGCAACGTTACGTAGCGCTCTGTACGAAAACCACTGGCTGTGCTGTGTGCAGTCTGTGGCTAGTTTGCATTGTTGTCTGCCATTGTAGTGTTGGGCAGCGGCAGCTGGATGTGAACAGCGCGTAGCGTTGCGCAGTTGGAGGTGAGCCGCCAGCAGTGGTGGATGTGGGGAGAGAGATGGCGGAGTTTTGTAATCTGTCATGAACTGCTATATATATTATGACTATTAAGGTAAATACATTGTTTGTTCTCTATTAATATCTTTCATTTGCAAATTATCCCTATCAGTAGTTAGTGCCTTCCGTAGTTTGAATCTTTTATTTAGCTGGCAATAGTGGCGCTCGCTGTATTGCAGTAGTTCGAGTAATGAAGATTTTTGTGAGGTAAGTTATTTGTGAAAGGTATAGTTTAATGTTACTCAGGGCCATTCTTTTGCAGGGATCTTTGATAGTCAGATTGCGTTGCGTTAAAAATATTGTGTGTCAGTTTAAGCATAGTCTTGTATAATTTGTTCTAAGGGGACGTTTCACAAGCAGTCAGATCAAACATCGATAAGGAAATCAGAAGAAAATACTTTCAGCTCATAGTGCAATGATGAAAACTTAGAATGCTGCACAACAGGTAACGCCTCGTTTCGCTACTGACAAGCAAAATTTGGGTCTCTAGGTATACATAACTTTAGTTATAAAATGAAACATTTGGATACCTGTTGAGTATGACACAGCATACCAATCAAACACAGACCCAACCGAAATCTAAGTGAGTAGTATTTTACTAATTCGCGCTGATAGAGGCACGCTTGTGTACAGATACTCAGTTTTAACAAAACAGATTTTGGTTGTAAGGTTATCACGAGTATTTCATTTCTTTTAATACAGTGCACAGTTTTCCTAAGGTTTCTTTTAGAGTTGTAAAAACAATACTAAACATGATAGAGAAATTAATCATCAACGATATATGCGAATTCTCTGATGTGATCTATAACAGTCTGACATTGCACATGCAGTTTATTGAATACATGCATGTATAAAACTTATTCTGAGTTAAAGCTGTCAAACAAGGTTTGAAGAAGAATAAAATGCCACTACCAGACGACAGCAAATGTAGGAAATAGTTTTCTGACTATTTTGGCACGATGCGCTCTCCCCCTACATAATACAAAAGCTTCGAGATGCATCTGCTGCCTGGCTGTCTATTAAACCTGAAAAGAACAAAGCGTCGTAGAAGTTAGCCCTTTTTCCACATGTGGCTATTTTGTGTTGACAAGTGAAGGTAATTATGTTCAAAGATCCATTAAATTGGTAACTTCAGCAGACAGTACGATTGCGTTGCAAAAAATGTAGCAGCAAATGAAATGGAACTCGCAACATCTTATCTACGGTGTGTGACGCTTACCGTGACGCTACTAGCTGTCACCTACCTATAGCAGCACCAGGAGTCAACAATAAAATATGCCGACATCCCGAAAAGTACCGGTACCTCGAAAAGTACCGGTACCTCGAAAAGTACCGGTACCTCGAAAAGTACCGACACCTAGAAAAGTACCGACACCTCGAAAAGTACCGACACCTCGAAAAGAACCGACACCTCGAAAAGAACCGACACCTCGAAAAGAACCGACACCTCGAAAAGAACCGACACCTCGAAAAGAACCGACACTTCGAAAAGAACCGACACCGCGAAAAGAACCGATACCACGAAAAGAACCGATACCGCGAAAAGAATCGATACCTCGAAAAGAACCGATACCTCGAAAAGAACCGATACCTCGAAAAGAACCGATACCTCGCCAAATACCAATACCTCGCCAAATACCGATACATCGCAAAATACCGGTACCTCGCAAAATACCGGTACCTCGCAAAATACCGGTACCTCGCAAAATACCAATACCTCGCAAACAAACGGTACCTCGCAAAATGCCGGTACCTCGCAAGATACCGGTACCTCGCAAAATACCGATACCTCGCAAAATACCGGTACCTCGCAAAATACCGTGTAAGTAGGCTGTTTATGTTTTCTTCATGTAAGTAGGCTGTATAGGTTCTTATATTGGTAACGCCGCCGCCACGAAGCGCTCTGTATGATAATCACTGGCTGTGCTGTGTGCAGTCTGTGGCTAGTTAGCATTGTTGTCTGCCATTGTAGTGTTGGACAGCGGCAGCTGGATGTTAACAGTGTGTAGAGTTGTGCAATTGGAGGTGAGCCGCCAGCAGTGGTGGATGTGGGAAATGAGATGGCGGACTTTTGAGTACAGAATGGATGTCATGAACATATATATATATGCACTCCTGGAAATGGAAAAAAGAACACATTGACACCGGTGTGTCAGACCCACCATACTTGCTCCGGACACTGCGAGAGGGCTGTACAAGCAATCATCACACGCACGGCACAGTGGACACACCAGGAACCGCGGTGTTGGCCGTCGAATGGCGCTAGCTGCGCAGTATTTGTGCAGCGCCGCCTTCAGTGTCAGCCAGTTTGCCGTGGCATACGGAGCTCCATCGCAGTCTTTAACACTGGTAGCATGCCGCGACAGCGTGGACGTGAACCGTATGTGCAGCTGACGGACTTTGAGCGAGGGCTTATAGTGGGCATGCCGGAGGCCGGGTGGACGTACCGCCGAATTGCTCAACACGTGGGGCGTGAGGTCTCCACAGTACATCGATGTTGTCGCCAGTGGTCGGCGGAAGGTGCACGTGCCCGTCGACCTGGGACCGGACCGCAGCGACGCACGGATGCACGCCAAGACCGTAGGATCCTACGCAGTGCCGTAGGGGACCGCACCGCCACTTCCCAGCAAATTAGGGACACTGTTGCTCCTGGGGTATCGGCGAGGACCATTCGCAACCGTCTCCATGAAGCTGGGCTACGGTCCCGCACACCGTTAGGCCGTCTTCCGCTCACGCCCCAACATCGTGCAGCCCGCCTCCAGTGGTGTCGCGACAGGCGTGAATGGAGGGACGAATGGAGACGTGTCGTCTTCAGCGATGAGAGTCGCTTCTGCCTTGGTGCCAATGATGGTCGTATGCGTGTTTGGCGCCGTGCAGGTGAGCGCCACAATCAGGACTGCATACGACCGAGGCACACAGGGCCAACACCCGGCATCATGGTGTGGGGAGCGATCTCCTACACTGGCCGTACACCACTGGTGATCGTCGAGGGGACACTGAATAGTGCACGGTTCATCCAAACCGTCATCAAACCCATCGTTCTACCATTCCTAGACCGGCAAGGGAACTTGCTGTTCCAACAGGACAATGCACGTCCGCATGTATCCCGTACCACCCAACGTGCTCTAGAAGGTGTAAGTCAACTACCCTGGCCAGCAAGATCTCCGGATCTGTCCCCCATTGAGCATGTTTGGGACTGGATGAAGTGTCGTCTCACGCAGTCTGCACGTCCAGCACGAACGCTGGTCCAACTGAGGCGCCAGGTGGAAATGGCATGGCAAGCCGTTCCACAGGACTACATCCAGCATCTCTACGATCGTCTCCATGGGAGAATAGCAGCCTGCATTGCTGCGAAAGGTGGATATACACTGTACTAGTACCGACATTGTGCATGCTCTGTTGCCTGTGTCTATGTGCCTGTGGTTCTGTCAGTGTGATCATGTGATGTATCTGACCCCAGGAATGTGACAATAAAGTTTCCCCTTCCTGGGACAATGAATTCACGGTGTTCCTATTTCAATTTCCAGGAGTGTGTGTATATATATATATATATATATATATATATATATATATATATATATATATTATTATTATTAAGGTAAATACATTGTTTGTTCAGGTAGTGAACAGGGAAGCATTATCGATCGATTGGTTGGCAACAGCTCGCCTCAGGAATCCGAAATGACAGAACACAATACTGCAAATACTGTAGACTTAGGTTTGGGTCCTCACCGTTTTCTCAAATGAGTCAAGACACATTTTCTGCTTGTCAAAATGTGAATGTTGCCGGTGAAAATGCACTGCCAAAAAGCATAGAGAAACAGATTCTAGACACTAATACATTATTATTGCAATTAATGCAACAAATGGAACAAAATCAGAGACAAATGGGACAAAATCTTCAAAAGTTAGACACAATGGAACAAAATCTTCAAAAGTTAGACACAATGGAACAAAATCAGAGACAAACACAGCAACAGTTAGACACAATAGAACAAAATCAGAGACAAACACAGCAATCGCTTCAAAAGTTAGACACAATGGAACAAAAGCTTCAAAAGTTAGACTCAGTGGAACATACGCTTGAACAAACACGTGAAGATTTAACTACTGAGTTCCATAAAATCGAATCGAAATGTCAAAAGGTCTGTAATGACGTAAAAACACAAATTTGTGAGCATTTCCAACCTATTTTTTTGTGGCATGAAAATGCATTATAGGTTCAAGAAGCAGCCATAAAAGAACTGCAAACTATTGTTCATGAAAATCACGACACCTTGCAAGCTAAAATTGACTCAGTTGCATCTACCGATTCGGTTACGCAACTTGCAAAAACTCAAGAAAACTTAAAGGACACAGTAGATACGATTTCAACACAAATGGACACTCTGAAACTTGGTTCAGAAAAACACACTGAGGAAATAAGTACACTATCAGAGAAAGTAGCCGAATTTTCGGATCAGTTCACTAACTTATCTGCAAAGTTAGATGATGATCTGAATGACACAAGACCTGTAGCCATCACTGACACAGAAGAGTATGAACAAATTAAGAAATTCAAACAAAATCAGAATCAAATTAATACACAATACAAAAGAGAAATCCGGGAAGTACAAGATCAGTTGGCACAAGTAATACAAAAATTTCATATTTCAGAGGACACTCGCGCTCCAACACGGGAAGAGGAACTTAGAAATACGGAAAAGCCACAAAATAATAACACCGGGCATTTCGGAAATTATGAAAGAAATTGGCAAGGTACACCGAATTTTGAGATGGAACCGCCGACACGACGTAACAATGACCGATATGCTACTCGCTGACACGGTGATTTTGACTATAAGCTGTTCATTACTACATGTAAATTCAAAACGTTTAAGAATTCTGCCAACGACATTCATCCACAAGCGTGGCTCCATCAATTCTCTCATTGTTTTCCTCCCAACTGGTCATTAGAGCACAGATTAGAATTTATGTGTGGCTACTTGGAGAATGAACCAGCTGTAAGAATGCGATCGGTCATTCACGATTGTCACAGTGAAGGAGATTTTTATCATGCCTTCCTCTCAGCATATTGGTCTCAAGCCACACAAGACCGAGTAAAACATGGCATCATAATGATGAAACATTTCGAACAATCTGAATTTTCCAGTCTTGTCAAATATTTTGAAGACATGTTGCATAAGAATCAATATCTTTCAAACCCATACAGCCCTTCAGAACTCATCCGCATTTGCTTAATGAAATTGCCTGAACATTTAAGAAATATTATTTTGGCAGGACGTTGCAAAGACGACATTGAAGGTTTTCAGCGACTCTTACAAGAATTAGAAATTGACACAGACAGTCGCGGGATGCGAAAACAGGAAAACAATCACTACAGGTCACATCTGTCACAATTCCGTGACGACAGAAACAATAACTGGACACGACAATTCTATTCTTACAACGTAAATCATGACCAAAACAGACACCACCCGTATGACAACCGTTGGCAGAGTAGTAATAATTACAGGGAAAGATCGCATTTCCGTAGTAATGAATATGACAGAGATTACCATAGAAACAGACAATATGGGAACAAAAACATTTATTTTCAAGGGAGACAGAATAACTTCAGACGCAACAGTTCAGCACGCAGTTACGATTCCGGGAGAAATTCTCCACCACATGACCGACAAACAAGAAACTATGTCAACTACCGACATAACGACAGACCTGAATTTCATCAGAACTGCCGAGCTTCAAACAGAGCAGGGCCCTCTGGGCAACGTGAATTTCTGGAAATTAGGTCTCCTAATCCCAATAACGACGCGCGCCAACAAAGAGATAGCAGACAATGACTCGCACCGCAGGCTGCCGCGTGCGCCGGTTGGCTCAGAGAAAAATAACATAGACGCTAACCTTGAGAAAAATTCCAGTATTCTTTACCGACGTATACCACATGATAATTGCGTTAAAGTTGAAACTCTGCGTACTAGGAAGAGTGAAGGTTTACACCACATTTCATATGTAAAACCGTTTATTGAAAGATAATCTGCCTTTTAACTTTGTCTTTGCCATATAACTTTTCACTTTACATTACTAGTATGCTTTGTCAGACTTAGAATCTGTTTGCGGTGTTTCTGTTTCATATCTACACAGTTTTTCTGTATTATTCTGGAAAGTAAAACATGTTTTAGTAGTAACTTTTGTGGTATAGCTACAATGAGACAGCCTCTTTCGTAGCACAGCAATATGTTACAGCACAGTACGTTCTTCATCACAACAATAAACGTAATAACTAAGATATCTATACGCAAAGCATTTCACTTTTGTGTATCATGAGGTAAGTACATTGACTGCTGCAGAACTTCGCTTTCGGAGGACGATAACTACGACACTTCCACAGAGATTATCTTACAACAAGACACAGAGTTTAGCGCTACAGTACACGTATTTGAGTGATTAATTTTATACTTAAAACAATTATTTTTAAAGATATTTGAAGTACAATGATACAAAGGTTTTCCGTAATACAATTCATTCCATTGCTGTAATCTGTAACACCTGAGGGTATAATTACATTAATCCTCAGGGGGGTACACGCTTACTTTGTGTACCATGTGTTTGGCAAGTACAAGGAGCCCTAGCTAATATGGTATTTGCTTATACAACTTTACACATCGGTACCATATTTCTCCAACACAGAATTACACAGCCACCTGATTATTTAACAGAGACACAAACATTTTTTTTACTACATCAGTGACATATGTTTACGCAATTACACAGTTGGGTAACTTCACACTTACGAAATTGTATTTTGTCTCTACTTTGTGAACTGTTCATATTTTTTTGGACCCATTGTGATATTATGAGAGTTTTGAATGATATATTTGGTATGGGATCACGATTTTTAAAGTACGTTTGAGGCAGATGACACTTTTGACATGAGCAGAGAATTTTTTTTAATTATTGGAGGAAGCTACGACGATTGTGAGAGTTGACTGAGGTGTTATGATTTTATTATTACGATGACTATGTGTATTATGCGGTTGCGGTATGTTTATGATCAATAATCTGATGCTATATGAGTTATTTAATTAAGCTACGTATCTGTTATGATGAAATATTGAAGAAGTGTCGACGAATAAGGTAAGGAATATTGAGTAGTGTTTAGGGACTCTGGTTTGTGAAAAAGGTGTTGGAAACCAAGAATCGTACTTTAAGAGTTGTGAAATGTGTGTAAATGTGTGAATGTATCACAATGCCGGCGAAAATTTTTTGGACACTGTTATATTTATAGGATTTTGTTTCTACAGATTTGTAACGCAAATTCTTGACCTGTGAAATATTTGTATATGAGACTGTCACTGTAGCGGAAACTGCTGTCGTAAATATTTCCGTAAGAAAGTTAAGTGACCATCTGCACGTAATGCGTCATGGGCAACCAGCTGTGTCAGACGCCTGGAGAAAAAGCCATTAGGGTGTGCCTTTCCAGAGGCACAGGTAGAAAAAAAAAGGGAGGCCATTATCCTCGCTGTTAACATTCCTTTGTAGAAAGCATCATAAATACGACACCCTCAAACTTGAAAACATGATAACACTGTGGAGCTCTTAATTTATGATATTTACTGCAATGCCGAATGAAATGACGAGAAATATTTTTATGTCTGTACACCTGATTATGACTACTGTCTTTCTAGTTGAGAGGAATGCCATATGGCTTACTTTATGTATTTATTTACTCATTTTGTTTAATATCTAGTTTCAAGCTGCACTGCAGCAATGGTTAAAATAAAATTTTATAGATGTACTAATATAAATATTTTATGCCTACAGACCCAGTAAAGAATAACTTCGATGTACTTAAAAAAAACGAAGCAGCACAAAAACACATCTCCCTTCACAGGAATTGCATGCAGAATTTTCTTTTCAAGTACTTGGTAATTTCTTTTGTAGAATAAATTGTGATGCATCACTCTAGTGTTAAGATGTGACATAGGTATTAAACATGGCCATTTTTACTGTAATATTTTTTCTGCTTGAGCTATGTCATGTTTAGATATAAGTTATTTCTGCTGGTGTTTGCCAGGCATAATGTTACTGAATTTGAGTTTGAGTTACTCTTCTACGCCAGTTTACTACTGATTTATTTTTCTTGTTTGCTGCACAGTGCCTTATATTAGTTGTAATATTGCAATTGCTATGCCAATTTGAAGTTTTTATCATTGATGTTTGTGTTAATTATTTTGTGCTGCTGCATTGCCTCGTCCCTTAGTTTAGCATCTGAGCTCAGTACATTTAAGTTAGCTTAAGAGCGGGTAGACTATATAAGAAACTAACTATGATGAATTGGAAGAAATGCATTGAGAAGCTATAAGAAAATGGTGTGGCCAAAAAAAGAATTTTGAAAGAGGATATGAACAAAAAAAGTAGGGTTTAGGGACAACAGGTTTAGGTAGGATTTTCTTGGAAATAAATGTTGAGGTAAGATAATGGTAAATAAATAATGAGGTAAGAAATATGTAAACATATAAATACAGAAAGCATGGCTGGGTAGGATTTTTTGGTGGAAGCAAAGGTTGAAATAAGACGAAAGATCTATGGAATGAAGTTTTGGGTTGGACTGCAGTACCAAATGTTACACTGAGAACAAACCCTGTCCTTTCCTCCTGTGTTATTCTGCTATGTGTTTGTGTACTCTTGTGTATTTGTGTTTTTCCTGTCTTTATGTGTTTGCTACTAAGATTTATGTAGTACTGAGCTACATTCACCATGATGAGGAATACTGTTCTCCTCAAATATAATTGGCATTAATAATATGTTATTTACCTTGTAAAGATGTTTAGACATTATTTATTCTGTTGTGCTTTAATTCTCATGTGTAAAGTTGATTTTTCAAAAGTTATTCTGATCTTTTATGTATGTACTCATGTCATGATTCCTGTAACACTGATGTATATGTTTCTTTCTATTCTATTATAAAGCCTGTACTACAAATGTTATCTGTATTGTTATGTTCTTTAATGATGTATTTTGTAGCTTTGTAATTGTATTCTTATGTTATAAAATTGTAATTGACACCAGTTCATCATATTATTAACTTGTAAGTTACATTTCACTGCACACGTTTCTGTTGGTCATAGTATATGGACAATATGTGAGAAGTAGGGACTGATAGTGTTTGCACATGTGTTAATAATTCAGCAAGGGACTGGATAACAGCATTGCTGGTTCTAAGGACAATTCCAAAAACTTTGTGAGTGCACAAGTGGTGGTTATGGACTTGCTATATTATCCGCAAGACTCTTCGATGGTGAATGTGCACCTGCACAGTTGCAACAGATGGCTGGTGGCCGTCTCTACATGGACTACAGTGGGTCTGCATCTTTGATGGCCCACCAATACCATTATTTCTACAAGGACTGCAGTGGGTCTGCTCCTCTGGTGGTCCACCAATACCGTAATCTCTACCAGGACTGCAGTGGGTCTGCTCTGTGATGACCTACTTACCAATATTCTTCAAAACGTCGAATGACTCTGCTGTGGGTTTGCTCTGTTGTGGCCCATTACCTGTCAGCATGTTAAGAGTCAGCACTGTCTTTCCTTTGGAAGGACAACACTACTTCTTCAAGACTGCATGGACATCCACTATTTCCGTGTGCATTGTCTTTTACTGCTCAGACTTTGATAAACGAAACGGCAGTTTTACTGTGATGAATGATCAGGACTTTCTTTATGGACTGTGAGAAAATTTTAGCTTTTGACCAACATTGTATCAATAAGTGTGTGCATTTGATTTCATTGTTATTGTAATTACGATTATGAAAAATTTTAACAAATATGTATTGCCCAGTGCCCAAAACAATTTGTAAATTTTTTTGTGGGGAGCATGTGGGCTATGTAAGTAGGCTGTCTATGTTTTCTTTATGTAAGTAGGCTGTTTAGGTTCTTATATTGGTAACGCCGCCGCCACGTAGCGCTCTCAGTATGAAAATCACTAGCTGTGCTGTGGGCAGTCTGTGGCTAGATAGCATTGTTGTCTGCCATTGCAGTGTTGGGCAGCGGCAGCTGGATGTTAACAGCGCGTAACGTTGTGCAGTTGGAGGTGAGCCGCCAGCAGTGGTGGATGTGGGGAGAGAAATGGCGGAGTTTTGAAATTTCTAATACTGGATGTCATGAACTGCTATGTATATTATGATTTGTCAACACTATTAAGGTAAATACATTGTTTGTTCTCTATTAAAATCTTTCATTTGCTAACTATCCCTATCAGTAGTTAGTGCCTTCAGTAGTTTGAATCTGTTATTTAGCTGGCAGTAGTGGCGCTCGCTGTATTGCTGTAGCTTGAGTAACGAAGATTTTTGTGAGGTAAGTGATTTGTGAAAGGTATAGGTTAATGTTAGTCAGGGCCATTCTTTTGTAGGGATTTCTGAAAGTCAGATTGCGTTGCCCTAAAAATATTGTGTGTCAGTTTAAGCACAGTCGTGTATAATTTTTCAAAGGGGACGTTTCAACTGGTACCTCGCAAAATACCGGTACCTCGCAAAATACTGGTACCTCGCAAAATACCGGTACCTCGCAAAATACCGATACCTCGCAAAATACCGATACGTCGCAAAATACCGATACCTCGGCAAAATACCGACACCAATACCTCGCAAAATACCGATACCGATACCTCGCAAAATACCGATACCGATACCTCGCAAAATCCGATACCTCGCAAAATACCATTACCTCGCAAAATACTGATACCTCGCAAAATACCGATACCTCATGGTAAAAACGCAAATAATAGAAAAACGCAAATATGGTAAAAACGCAAATATGGGAATAATGCAAATATGGGAATAACGCAAATATGGGAAAAAGGCAAATATGGGAAAACGGCAAATATGAGAAAAAACAAATATGGGAAAAACGCAAATATGGGAAAAACGCAAATATGGGAAAAACGCATATATGGGAGAAGATAAACTTGTGGCACAACTGGACAAGAGGAAAGAATCAGTTGGTAGGACATAGTCTGAATCGTCAAAGGTTCACAGAAATATATGGCAAAAACGCAAATATGGCAAAAACGCAAATATAGCAAAAATGCAAAAATGGCAAAAACGCAAAAATGGCAAAAACGCAATTATGGCAAAAACGCAAATATGGCAAGAACCTAATTATGGCAAGAACCCAATTATGGCAAGAACGCAATTATGGCAAAAACCCAATTATGGCAAGAACGCAATTATCACAAGAACGCAATTAACGCAAGAACGCAATTATGGCAAAAACGCAAATATTGCAAAAAACTGTAATATTAGTAATTTTTGCCTCACAAAAATTAATATACGCTCAATAGTAAACGCCTGATGGCCTAAAGTTATCGAGCAATTGTAAAGTAAAAGAAATGAACCTTCGCATAGCGGCGACAGAATCTATTATTCTTTATCTTTGCCGTTCTTGCACAGTGCCTGTAAATCTCTATGTACATGTATCGATTAATGGTATAAAAAAGAATTCTGTTGTTTCAAGACAAATGAGGCTTTTGGTGCCTCACCTTTTACTGTTTGTATTCCATGAGAGGCGGACGCGGACTTGCTGTGTTCCGCAACTGTATTTTATGTTCTATGTGAAATTATTGAGTGAAAATGCTAAATGTTATTTTTTTTTCAATCAAAAAGCAAATAGTTTCTGGTAACTGATTACGAGCAGACAGCATCAAGAGGACGTTTTGACTGTTATGTATAAAGTATTTAACCACAATAGTCATCTATTGTAATTTAATATGAAAACGTACGTAGCATTAAAAAAAGAAGTGTGTTACATGTAAGTGTGCTTATTTTAGTAAATTAACCTTGATTATTTCCATCTCCTCATTCAATCAATTGATAATTAATTTGTGTTAGTTCATCACCAGAATTTACGATCACGCTGATGGGCCCAACGCAGCATGAGGCAGAAGGAACATTATCGTTTTCCTATTATTTCTGAGCCAATTTTTTTTCAATTTTGTAGTGTTGCATTTCTTTTAAAGTCCATAAATCTTCTGGTCCCTTAGTGTTGATCCGGGTATGACTACATCGCGACTATAAAAAATGCACAGAAATTATAATGTTTCTTCTGAACGATCGCAAATATATATCAATATGCTGCTCTTATTCAGGTATTTAATGCTCAACATATGTTATTATAATAGTGTAGTCAATCCCTGATTCTGTTGCAAAGTGGCCCACCAAAATATTCACTTTTTCGACATTAAAAAAAAGTAACAATTCTTTTTATTTTCGTCCCCCAAGAGCAACACTACACTTGACGCCCGAACATGGACTCGATCAAAAAATCATTTCATGTATGTGTTTAAAAATTTTGCAGTGCTTGTTCTAATAATTGTTTCACTTTTTCATGTGGATGGAATTCAACTGAGAAAGAGAAGTGGGAAAACCTTTTAATTAATTCAGAAGAACGATTGATGAAATTACCAGAAACCGTGAGTATCCAGCCGTATCACCATCAAGACAGCCATAGTAAGTCAAATTTTTATACCCAGTAGCCAAGCTTTCGAGTTGATCAGAACGTAAACCTGTCTTTCCTTGCCTTGAAACAGCTTTATTTCAATTTGTCCATAGTCCATTCTTATGCAGCCAAATTCAGTGAAAGTGTACCATTGTTGTCAGTGCATAAAAAAATTACGAAATGGCGAATAACTACCCTCAAAACTGGTAAAACGTGTGATATTTCATTTGTTTGTAATTAGTAGGAACCATCTTGTCTTCTTGGTGTACATGAACGTCAGCTGTTACCCAGAGTTAAAATTTCATCTTAGGTCCCAGTAAGCCATAGCACTACGTCACAGACAAACGACTGACGGCAGTGATAAACAATATCTGTAGCATTTT
Organism: Schistocerca cancellata; assembly: GCF_023864275.1. Taxonomy (NCBI): domain Eukaryota; kingdom Metazoa; phylum Arthropoda; class Insecta; order Orthoptera; family Acrididae; genus Schistocerca; species Schistocerca cancellata. The sequence goes on along the minus strand of NC_064629.1, from coordinate 195,584,426 downwards.
TGACGTTTGACAATTAATTCATGAACATCGCTGACGGTAAACAGCGGATACAAACAAAATCAGACGACAGCGGTGATGCGAATGGACCTCACTATCTATTACGATCACGCGCTATAGGTACACGAGCGGAGGCAGAAGCAGCCTCGACCGAAGTTTTAGAAGCTGGTCCTAGTGTGCAAACTATTCCCGCTTTTGAAAAAAATTACTTGGCCGCAATGATCGAAGCAAGTTGGAAAGCCAAAAACAGGAAAGATTAGATGAAAAGGCCCGCGAAGAAAAAGAGAAGGCCGAAAGACGGCATAATAAAAATCAGGTCCTTACAAATCTGTGCAACTCAGTAAAAGCAGAAATAAATTCAGTAAAAACAGATCTGCAAACGGAGATAAATGACCTAAATACACGGTTAAATTCGGTAAAGGCCGAACTAAAGGCAGACATAACAGCTGATTTAAATACCCTGTTGGGTAATGTCCAAAGCCAAATCAGTAGTCAGATCACGACCATGAGGCTAGACATTGACACACAAGTAGAGTCAAAAATAGAGGATATTTCAAAACGGTTGGATAAGAAAATCGAAGCAGCCAAGGGAGAGATAAATTCAAAAGTGATGGAATATCAAAAACAAGCTGCGACCTTAAAAGAAGATTATACTGCAATCTCTGATGAGGTCAAAGGAGTTAAAACCGCAGTAGACACGTTCGAGAATGTTGTTGATGATCTTTCCAAACAGATTGAGACTCTTAATGTAGAGGATCAAATAAAGAATACTGTTAAGGCACATGCTGAAGCATTGTCTGATCACTACCAAGAGTGGATTAAAAACAAAGACGGATTCATAGAAAACAAGGTCAAGAACGAACTCAGGGAAACTGTCAAAAACGTGACCTTTGAAATATTGGCAGCCCCTGGAAAAACAGGAAACACGGTCACGTCAGAATTAGGCCAGATAAGACGAACGTTAGCTCAAGATTTACCTGAATGGCGTCAACAGATAGTTGATGAAGTTCGTACACTAAAATGTCAAGTTGAAAATTCCCCACCTTCCGTGTCAGGAGAGTGGAATAATTCACCACGATATAAGGAACAACAGCAGGTACATTACCGTTCACCATTTGATAACGCTCAAATTCATAGTTCTATAGAAGCACAATTTAACCAGAGTACCAGCCCACCCACTTTTGTCAGTTTGATGCAGGAGGAAAGCGTGATCAAACATGGTGTTTTTCCGACCTTTCACCCACAGAAAAGAGAAATTCGTCCTATAGTGTTCCTCCGAAATATTTCGGGAATTTTCCCGAATAGCTGGAGTGACCGCCAGCGAATTCAGTTCGTTAGTGGATTTATCGTAGGCGATGCTGCCTTATGGGGAACCGAAATGGTCGACTCTTGTAAAAGTTACAAAGAGTTTGAACAGATGTTTTTAGCTAAATTCTGGAGTTCAAGTGTGCAGCAGCGCCTGAGAAAAGAGGTTTACAACGCCTAAGTGTTTAACAGTAAGCGCGGTAGTTTGAGAAGACATTTGAAAAGTATTTAGCGAAAATCAAGTTCTGGGATTCGCCGATCACCGCCAAAGACGTTATTATGATTCTAAAAACTAAGCTACCGATTGCGATCAGAGAAAAGTTAGTAAACGTGTCTGAGGACGATACGGACACTTTCCTATCTGTGTTAGACTCGTTAGATCTGATTTACGAGAACGCTAGAGTTGATGTTGGCAACACCCACTTCAGTGCAGGCGGCCAGCACAATACAGAATACGCAGGCAACAATGGTGGCCGAGCGAAAGCGCGTCACAGCGACAGCCAGTACCAACCCCACAACGGTTTCAAAAATAAACACACTACGTACTCCAACAGCAAATACAAAAATAAGTACAATAACGGCCAGAGATAAATCCAATATATAATTCGTCACCACCTCAGTACGAAAATGCACATTATAACACACAGCCCCAGCAATATGGAAACACGCAACCGAGCAACGGTAATTATCAAAACGATCAGTCTTACGATTCAAATCGCCAGTGGAAAGGAAATAAATGGCATAATGAAGGTGGAGACCTACGTACACCTTTCAGTAACGGTTGCAATCAACACAACCCACAGCAAAATACCTTTCAGCCACAAAATATACACTTCAAGCAACAAGCGAACGGACCTTTGGGAAGTGTGAAGCCTAAACGCCCGCATAATACGCAAATTTATTATGCGCAAGCGAATACGCCAGGACAACAAGATCCATTTCCAACCGAGTTCGTACCACAAAACCAACACCAGTTCCAGACGGAAGAAACTTTAAGAAATATAAATCAGCAGGAAAGTAAGCGTCGAGCGGAAAATTAAAAGCAGCACCTTTGAGCCTCCTAGAGGATGCTGCAGGTTTGAATGGGGGCACCCTGTCCCTTAGTCCACACGAAATTAAAGCAATTAGGTATGACAAAGAGACAAACTTACGGGATGATCTAGTAGCAGACACTGAGAGGAAAGACAATGATGACGTATGGGACGAACAAGTTCAAGCTTCCATAAGAGTATCAATTGCCAACATTCCAGTAACAGCCATTGTAGATACAGGAGCTAATATAAATGTCTTATCTTTATGTTTATTTAAGCAAATATCCTCTGTATGCAAAGTTTTATCACTTCCAATTCAAGGTTGCACCGTATCGGGAGCAATTGGTCCACTAACACAACGTGTAAATCTTCAGACTCAGCTTCAAATCCAGATAGAGTCTACTTCAGTAACGTGCATTTTTCTTATTGTTAAAAACCTATCAGTGCCATGTATCCTGAGTATGGAATTCTTGAGGCAGACGAAAACTAAAATTGACATAGAGTGTGGAATCTGTACTCTAGTAGCGAGCCAGCAACAAGTAACTGTAAATTTGTTAAGAAGTAAGGTGAAGATAAACTTTGTGGTGCGTCAAATAGCAGTACGGCCATGGACTAAAAGACAACAGTACAGTCAGACAGAAGACGTGACAGATCCTGAAAGTGTTAATGACGATGAGTATCAAGACCTAATTCCCGGTCAGAATGAATTATACGGTAAAGCTAGTGAGTCCACTGAATTATCCAAACAACAGAAGAATGAGCTTTACAATTTGTTAACAGATAACGTTCAAGTATTTTCTACGAAACCTGGACTAATAAAAGGCTTCGAATATCGAATGCATGTCCTGCCCCATTCAACCTACTGTAGAACAAGCTATTCCATTCCATATGCGAGACGAGAAGCTGTCAAGTGCGATATCAGGAAAATGTTACGCTGGAATGTGATAGAAGGATCTCATTCACCTTATTCGAGTCCTTTATTGTCTGTACTAAAATGAGATGGTAGCGTAAGGCTAGTCCTAGATGCAAGATTAATCAATAAAATTATAGTACGCATAAGAACGAGACCAGAGACTCTTGAAGAGCATCTGCAGAAGTTTCATGGAGTTAAGTATTTGAGCACCCTTGATTTGAAAAGCAGTTACTGGCAAGTAAAACTTGCGCAGGAGTCTAGGAAGTACACTGCGTTTATATTTGCAGGTAGATCTTACCATTTCAAAGTTGTACCGTTTGGACTAAATGTGAGTTCCGGAATTTTTATTTCTGCCCTTCACTATGTACTAGGTCCTGAACTTTTAGATGAGGTAACAATCTATGTGGATGACGTTCTTGTAGCATCGAAAAATTGGGAAGATCATGTGGCCCTTCTGCGAAAGATATTTCAACGATTCAGAGAGTATGGTGTTACAGCAAATCTTAAGACATCCAAGTTTGGAAAAAGTGAAATTAAATTTTTGGGACACCCCTGAAGGAATTAAACCTGACCCGGAAAAATTGTCTGCTATATAAAACTTTCCAGCCCCTGTTACAAAAAGGCAACTGAGAGGATTTATCGGTCTTACGTCATTTTTCAGACGTTTTGTTCCCAATCAGGTATTGAACAATCCCGCTCTTCATAACCTTTTAAAAAAGAATTCACATTAGAATTGGACGCCGGAATGCCAAGACGGATTTAAGAAAATTAAAGACAGTCTGATTAACAGTAACATTCTCCATCAACCTCAGATGGATAAGGAATTTTGTATTACTGCAGACGCTTCCTTTGTGGGTATCGGCGCTTGTCTTTTCCAGATTCAATTAGTAAATGGACACGAGCAAATCCAAGTGATTAGCTTTGCGAGTCGAGTGTTATTAGAGTGTGAGAAATCTTATTCGGTTACGGAGTTGGAGGCACTTGCCGTAATATGGGCTTTTAGGCGATTTAACTATTATATCTATGGAAGAAAAATTAAAGTCTATTCAGACCATCAAGCCTTATCATTCCTCCTTTCATGCAAGTTGCAACATCCCCGTCTTACTCGATGGTGCTTATTCCTGCAGGAATATGACTTTGACATTGTACATACACTCCTGGAAATTGAAATAAGAACACCGTGAATTCATTGTCCCAGGAAGGGGAAACTTTATTGACACATTCCTGGGGTCAGATACATCACATGATCACACTGACAGAACCACAGGCACATAGACACAGGCAACAGAGCATGCACAATGTCGGCACTAGTACAGTGTATATCCACCTTTCGCAGCAATACAGGCTGCTATTCTCCCATGGAGACGATCGTAGAGATGCTGGATGTAGTCCTGTGGAACGGCTTGCCATGCCATTTCCACCTGGCGCCTCAGTTGGACCAGCGTTCGTGCTGGACGTGCAGACCGCGTGAGACGACGCTTCATCCAGTCCCAAACATGCTCAATGGGGGACAGATCCGGAGATCTTGCTGGCCAGGGTAGTTGACTTACACCTTCTAGAGCACGTTGGGTGGCACGGGATACATGCGGACGTGCATTGTCCTGTTGGAACAGCAAGTTCCCTTGCCGGTCTAGGAATGGTAGAACGATGGGTTCGATGACGGTTTGGATGTACCGTGCACTATTCAGTGTCCCCTCGACGATCACCAGTGGTGTACGGCCAGTGTAGGAGATCGCTCCCCACACCATGATGCCGGGTGTTGGCCCTGTGTGCCTCGGTCGTATGCAGTCCTGATTGTGGCGCTCACCTGCACGGCGCCAAACACGCATACGACCATCATTGGCACCAAGGCAGAAGCGACTCTCATCGCTGAAGACGACACGTCTCCATTCGTCCCTCCATTCACGCCTGTCGCGACACCACTGGAGGCGGGCTGCACGATGTTGGGGCGTGAGCGGAAGACGGCCTAACGGTGTGCGGGACCGTAGCCCAGCTTCATGGAGACGGTTGCGAATGGTCCTCGCCGATACCCCAGGAGCAACAGTGTCCCTAATTTGCTGGGAAGTGGCGGTGCGGTCCCCTACGGCACTGCGTAGGATCCTACGGTCTTGGCGTGCATCCGTGCGTCGCTGCGGTCCGGTCCCAGGTCGACGGGCACGTGCACCTTCCGCCGACCACTGGCGGCAACATCGATGTACTGTGGAGACCTCACGCCCCACGTGTTGAGCAATTCGGCGGTACGTCCACCCGGCCTCCGGCATGCCCACTATAAGCCCTCGCTCAAAGTCCGTCAACTGCACATACGGTTCACGTCCACGCTGTCGCGGCATGCTACCAGTGTTAAAGACTGCGATGGAGCTCCGTATGCCACGGCAAACTGGCTGACACTGACGGCGGCGGTGCACAAATGCTGCGCAGCTAGTGCCATTCGACGGCCAGCACCGCGATTCCTGGTGTGTCCGCTATGCCGTGCGTGTGATCATTGCTTGTACAGCCCTCTCGCAGTGTCCGGAGCAAGTATGGTGGGTCTGACACACCGGTGTCAATGTGTTCTTTTTTCCATTTGCAGGAGTGTATAAAAGGTAAAGATAATGTTATAGCAGACGCACTTTCTCGCTCACCTGAGGGCTTACCAGAAACCAGCGAAATGGTGGAACAAATGTCTAATTATAAAGTTTTGTTAATGAAAGATCCAATTCACAGAAAGTATTTTCTTCAGTTATGTAGGCAGATTCAGATTCTTCAAAATACAGATCCAAAATGGAAAAAAGTTAGACAAATTCTTCACGAAAATCCAGCCCACAAGTTGTCCAAGTTTTATAAAGTTCATAACCAAGTGCTATTTCATAAGACGTCTGAGTCATCTGAGAGGTGGTGTGTTTACATCCCTCGAAATTTCATTGAACATCTTCTGTGGTACACTCACATTTCATGGGGTCACTACGGACCAGAAAAATGTAAAAGTAAAATCTCGACTTACTGTTATGTTCCGAATCTACACTAGAGAATCCATAAATTATTGAGAAACTGTGTCATCTGTCAAAAGGCAAAATCCTTAAACATTTCCACTTCAATCCCACTAAATCCAATAATTGCTGAAAGGCCAAACCAGCTTCTTAGTACTGATTTGGCAGGTCCACTACCCACCGGTAGGGGAGGCGCTAAATACCTAGTAGCAATCCTGGACAATTTTTCTAAGCACATTAGACTGTACGCAGTGAAATCTTCTTGTACAAATCCAATAATTCGTCGCATTGAAAGTGATTATTTCCCACGATTCGGGGTTCCAGAATCAACCTTGTCTGATAATGCACGCCCGTGGCGTGCATTTCTTGCTCGCCATGGAATCAAACAAATTTTGATATCCCTGTTTCGACCGCAATCGAATCCGACAGAAAGAATCTTCAAAGAATTTAACAGATTTATAAGGACGTACATTCCGAATAAGCAATCTAAGTGGGTAGACTTCGTAACACCTTTCGAACAGATTGTAAACCACCTTCCTCATCTGTCGACCGGATTCACGCCACATGAGTTAATGTCAAGATCAAAAGAAAGGAATGAATGGATAGACCCCCTTCCAAAGTTACAAGACAACGAATTGGACCTAGACGCAAAAATCAGGCAAGCTCTCATATCATTGACAACGTATGCTAACCTCCGAAAAAAGGCATTTGATAAGAAGGTAAACAGAGTTATAGATTTCAAAGAAGGAGAAAAGGTATTAGTCAGGACTCACTTTAAACCATCCCTGTTGTTAAAGAAGAATCGTAAGTGGCAACACATTTATGAAGGTCCCTTTGTGATAATGAGGAAACCACACATTGGTAGCTATTTGTTATCTGACCCTGCCACGAATAAAATCTAAGGATTGTTCCACCATCATGATTTAAGAAAATTTTATAACGCCAGGAATTAAGTTAATTTAAGCTGTAAGAAAATTCTAAGGTATTGGAGATCAGGATTAACCAATGAGTAACAAGAACGGAACTGAACTGACTATGGACGTTAACCGGTGCTAAAAGGAAACCTTATGTATTAAAACAACGCGTCTGGAAAATAAAATACAGAATAAGTTGTAGACAAGTATTTACATTAATAATCTTTATGTAAACAGGAGGACATGTCCTCGAGGCGATTTTCAGTTTTAGTTATAAGTTAGTATGCAAGAAAAATGATGTACTCGAGAGGTATTAATTAGCCCCGAGGTACCACAATGAGGAAAGAGGAAGGAGCGAATAATGCATTTCTCTCGCTAAACAGTAATTTGAGAATGAGCAGGAAGGAGCGAATAATGCACTTCTCTCGCTAAATAGTAATATGAAAATGATGATTATATGTGCTCATTATTAGTAAGTGAAATTTAATCGAGGACAAATTAATGACCTGTTTTAAAAGGAAATACTTAAACGTCCAGACAAAAGAGGAAAGTTATGTGAAGAGATTCGATTCCATGAGGTTATTCCCTGTTTTCAAATGTGACGTAAATAAGGCACCACCTGTTAGCGCAAAACAGTCGGTTAATTTAACTTGTAACTTCCAGCACAGTGCTGTGCCAGCGATGAAATAACATCTCTTTGAAGTAAACAGATACCTAGGATTAAGCATGAACAGATTGATAACGCAGTGCAATTGTTCTAAAAAAGGCCTGACGTTAACCTTAAGTAAAAGCGTGATGGAATAAAAAGGAAGTTTATTATATAACGCAAAGTAAGATGAGTTCAGACTATAAACAAGCTGAGTAAAAGAACATATGAGTAACATGATTTATTATGCCAACTTCACGGTACTATTGAGCATTAGCGATACTGCAAATTCACAAGCTAGCAGCAAATAGAATAAGAATCTCGCCCAAGCTTCACAGGTCGCGACAGCAGCAAATAACAACACTCTAGTGAGAGGCTTATATATATACAAATGATAATTAATACCCAATTGCGTAATGCATAATCTTGGCTTAGTCTAAGAAATCAGCAAAGAGTAGTAAGCAAGCTGCTGCAAGATACATATTTGATATAAATGCTTGAAGTGATAGATTTTATTTTAAGTGCGCACTGCAATATTTATTGTTTTCTATGTGATTATTGAATCCCTTTCCTAAGTGCAAATCCTTTAAGATCCTTGACCCTATCCACTCCTCAGGATCAACTTGTAAAGATGCACGTGTGCTTAGGAAGTGAGGCACTACATATAAAAATGAGTAGGTTCGCGACGCGCAAATTGCTTTTGTAATGCGCAATGTAAATTAAATTTTCGACCCGGTAGAGGAGTAATTTAAATTCAGTCGACGATCCGCGAGTAGGTCCGCTTTGCCCATTTTTCTTTTTCGGCTGTTTGTATTTCCACACGAAATCCCGAGGCGGAATTGCTATTTTCAAACCTGTCCTGGAACTTTCTTTAAAGACAAGCACATACGAGAAAAACTTTGACATAAATGAAGCTCCCCCCACAAGTCACTAAATAAGATGAGCACTAAAAAAATTTATTGGGCCTACAAAATGAATAAGCAAGCGTGATAAAGATTACTATGAATGAAATTAATTTGTAAAGGAGATTGGAATGAATTTGGTCAAAGAAAAAGGTCTTATAATAGCCTACCTGTGACCGCAGGCATAAATAAAAAAAAAAAGACTAATTAAGAAACAATTGTTCTGATTCAAAGTGGTAAATTAGATTATTTCTCGATTTAAATGAACTCTTGTAAATATTAGTATGTAAATCAACTTGTAAACACCGTGGGATGTTATGAAGCGAGAATTTCTTTTAATACCCCGTTCACGCAGACGCTCACCACAGTAAAAGTGAAGTTTTACAGTTCGACGATTTTCAGTGGCAGTATTCTACTGCACCATATGTGTGAAAAATTCATTGATGTGTGCAGTGTGTAATAATCAGTGTCATTCCACACATGCAGTTGAAGCGGTAGCTACCACTTACCTGTGAATCCGTAATTGGATAGTGGACAGGAAGTGATGTGAGGCAGTTTTGGTGGCAGAAGCTCCCTCCAGCAATCTAAAAAGCACAAAGCCACGATCCGCCGAACAAAAGCGACGCACGGCACCTCAAGCGCGAAATCAACGCTCTGCAAGAAAGCTTCGGTCACGTGCGCGCGCACAGACTGAATTTCAAGATTGCTCGCAACAGTGGAGGCGGACAGCCACCATGTGACGAAATAATGTGAACGTTCGACCGCCAACAGTAGTTGCTATGCGCTACATTCTGTAGCAAAAACATTCACACCCGGTACTGAAAACATTTTTGTATGTATCATAAACCTTCTGAGAGACTCTAAGATAGAGAAGTTAGCGTAATTATTATAATGACTGATTGTGCAAATAGACAAGTCACAAGGTCACCTCTGAACACTGTTGAAATGTAAACTTTAACGAGAGGTCACGATACGAATGAAAATAAGCACACGAAAATACGTCAAAGGATCCCATCCTCCTATATCCCATCCCACATGTATATAAGATTAGTTTTGTAAGCTATTCTAATATACGATATTTTATCTGTTTCATATGTGAAATAATTCGGAGAGCCACACTCGAGCCCTGAAAGTGAAAGATACGGACTTCCTTGTCGAAGCCATCACCAGTGGCCGCTCTACAATCCAAGTCTATCATAAATAGTGCATGTGCGACGAAAATAAATGTATAATTAAGTGCGACAACGGACAAGGCAATCAATCGACAAGACGATGACAATATAATGAATACAGTCAAAACAGAAAGTTGTGTACCAGTTGTGATAGTCAAATTACTTTTGCAATGATGAAAAATGAAGTGTGACTCTATTTCCTTATAAATTTTGTAAATATGTGTGCTTATAGCCTTAATTTTAAGAATCATCAAGAAAGACTGAATCCATGCCAACACTGATAGAATAACAGAACAAATTCACAATGATCCACCGTCAGTAATTACAAATTGAAACGTTAATTCTTTTATTATGGAATGAATGTGAAATGAAACTTTTAATAACCTGTATGTTACACCCGAAAATTACAAATATTCCATTGGGCATGAGGATGAAAGTAATACCTTCGGTATTCCTTCCCTCCTCATGGGTGGCGGTGTAATATTAGTAATTTTCGCCTCACAAACATTAATATACGCTCAATAGTAAACGCCTGATGGCCTAAAGTTATCGAACAATTGTAAAGTAAAAGAAATGAACCTTCGCATAGCAGCGACAGAATCTATTACTCTTTATATTTGCCGTTCTTGCGCGGTGCCTGTAAATCTCTATGTACATGTATCGATTAATGGTATAAAAAAGAATTCTGTTGTTTCAAGACAAATGAGGCTTTTGGCGCCTCACCTTTTACTGTTTGTATTCCATGAGAGGCGGACGCGGACTTGCTGCGTTCCGCAACTGTATTTTATGTTCTATGTGAAAATATTGAGTGAAAATGCTAAATGTTATTTTTTTTCAATCAGAAAGCATGTAGTTTCTGGTAACTGATTACGAGCAGACAGCATCAAGAGGACATTTTGACTGTTATGTATAAAGTATTTAACCACAATAGTCATCTATTGTAATTTAATATGAAAAGTTACGTATCATTAAAAAAAAGTGTATTACATGTAAGTGTGCTTATTTTAGTAAATTAACCTTGATTATTTCCATCTCCTCATTCAATCAATTGATAATTAATTTGTGTTAGTTCATCACCAGAATTTACGATCACGCTGTTGGGCCCAACGCAGCATGAGGCAGAAGGAACATTATCGTTTTCCTATTATTCTGAGCCAATTTTTTTTTTAATTGTGTAGTGTTGCATTTCTTTTAAAGTCCATAAATCTTCTGGTCCCTTAGTGTTGATCCGGGTATGACTACATCGCAACTATAAAAAATGCACAGACATTATAATGTTTCTTCTGAACGATCTCAAATATATATCAATATGCTGCTCTTATTCAGGTATTTATTGCTCAACGTATGTTATTATAATAGTGTAGTCAATCCCTGATTCTGTTGCCAAGTGGCCCACCAAAATATTCACTTTTTCGACATTAAAGAAAAAAGTAACAATTCTTTTTATTTTCGTCCCCCAAGAGCAACACTACAAAACGCAAATATGGCAAAAACACAATACGGCAAAAACGCAAATATGGCAAAAACGCAAATATGGGAAAAACGCAAATATGGGAAAACGCAAATATGGGAAAAACGCAAATATGGGAAAAACGAAAATATGGGAAAAACGCAAATATGGGAAAACGCAGATATGGGAAAAACGCAAATATAAGAGAAACGCAGATACGGGGAAAACGCAGATATGGGAAAAACGCACATATGGGAAAAACGCACATATGGGAAAAATGCACATATGGAAAAAACGCACATATGGGAAAAACGCAGATACGTGAAAAACGCAAATATGGGAAAAACGCAAATACGTGAAAAACGCAAATAAGGGAAAATGCAGATATGGGAAAAACGCAAATATAAGAAAAACGCAGATATGGGGAAAACGCAGATATGGGAAAAACGCACATATAGGAAAAAAGCACATATAGGAAAAACGCACATTTGGGAAAAACGCACATATGGGAAAAACGCACATATGGTAAAAATGCAAATATGGGAAAAACGCAGATACGCGAAAAACGCAAATATGGGAAAAATGCAAAAATGGAAAAATGCAACTACGGGCAAAACGCAGCTATGGGAACAACGCAAATATGGGAACAACGCAAATATGGGAAAAACGCAATTATGGGATAAAAGCAAACAGGGGAAAAAAGTAAATAGTAGGAAAAACGCAAATATGGGAAAAACGCAAATATGGGTGAAACGCAAATCTGGGTGAAACGCAAAGATGGCAAAAATGAACACATGGGAAAAATGAGGATATGCGGAAAACGCAAATATGGGAAAAACGCAAATATGGGAAAAATGCAAATATGGGAAAAACACAAATATGGGAAAAACGCAAATATGGGAAAAACGCAAATATGGGAAAAACGCAAATACGTGAAAAACGCAAATATGGGTGAAACGCAAATATGGCAAAAATGCACAAATGGGAAAAACGCACATATGGGAAAACGAGGATATGCGGAAAACGCAAATATGGGAAAGACGCAAATGTGAGAAAGACGCAAATGTGGGAAAGACGCAAATGTGGGAAAACCGCAAATGTAGGAAAGATGCAAATGTGGGAAGGAGGCAAATGTGGGAGAAGGTAAACTTTTGGCACAAATTGACAAAAGGAAATAATCGGTTGGTAGGACATAATCTGAAGCACCAAAGGTGCACGAATTATGGGAAAACACAAAAATGGGACAAACGCAAAAATGGAACAAACGCAAAAATGGGACAAACGCAAATATGGGACAAACGCAAATATGGCAAAAACGCAAATATGTCAAAAACGCAAATATGGAAAAACGCAGATATGGGAAAAACGCAAATATAAGAAAAACGTAGATATGGGGAAAACGCAGATATGGGAAAAACGCACATATGGGAAAAACGCACATATGGGAAAAACGCACATATGGGAAAAACGCAAATATGGGAAAAACGCAGATACGCGAAAAAATCGCAAATATGGGAAAAACGCAAATATGGGAAAAACGCAAATATGGAAAAAACGCAGATATGGGAAAAACACAAATCTAAGAAAAACGCAGATATGGGGAAAACACAGATATGGGAAAAACGCACATATAGGAAAAACGCACATATGGGAAAAACGCACATATGGGAAAAACGCAAATATGGGAAAAACGCAATTATGGGAAAAAGGCAAACAGGGGAAAAAAGTAAATAGTAGGAAAAACGCAAATATGTGAAAAACGCAAATATGGGTGAAACGCAAATATGGGTGAAACACAGAGATGGCAAAAATGAACACATGGGAAAAATGAGGATATGCGGAAAACGCAATTATGGGAAATACGCAAATATGGGAAAAACGCAAATATGGGAAAAACGCAAATATGGGAAAAACTTACATATGGGAAAAAAGCAAATATGGGAAAAACGCAGGTATGGGAAAAACGCAGGTATGGGAAAAACGCAGGTATGGGAAAAACGCAGGTATGGGAAAAACGCAGTTATGGGAAAAAGGCAGATATGGGAAAAAGCAGGTATGGGAAAAACGCAAATATGGGAACAACGCACATATGGGAAAAACGCACATATGGGAAAATCATACATATGGGAAAAACGCACATATGGGAAAAACGCACATAAGGGAAAAACGCACATATGGGAAAAACGCACATATGGGAAAAACGCACGTATGGGAAAAACGCAGATATGGGAAAAACGCAGATATGGGAAAAACGCACATATGGGAAAAACGCACTTATGGGAAAAACGCACTTATGGGAAAAACGCAGATATGCGAAAAACGCAAATATGGGAATAACGCAAATGTGCGAAAAACGCGAATGTCGGGAAAACGCAACTGTGGGAAAAACGCAAATGTGGGAAAACGCAAATGCGGGAAAAACGCTAATGCGGGAAAACCGAAAATGCGGGAAAAACGCAAATGCAGGAATAATGCAAATGCGGGAAAATCGCAAATGCGATAAAAAAAGCAAATATGGAACCGAAATACGGGAAAAAAGCAAATATGGGAAAAACGCAACTATGGGAAAAACGCAAAGATGGGAAAAACTCACATATGGGAAAAACGCAAATATGGGAAAAACGCAAATATAACGCTAATATTGGAAAAACGCAAATATGGGAAAAACACAAATATGGGAAAAACGCAAATATGGGAAAAACGCAAATATGGGAAAAACGCAAATACGTGAAAAACGCAAATATGGGTGAGACGCAAATATGGCAAAAATGCACATATGGGAAAACGAGGATATGCGGAAAACGCAAATATGGGAAAGACGCAAATGTGGGAAAGACGCAAATGTGGGAGAGACGCAAATGTGGGAAAACCGCAAATGTAGGAAAGATGCAAATGTGGGAAAGACGCAAATGTGGGAGAAGGTAAACTTTTGGCACAACTTGACAAAAGGAAATAATCGGTTGGTAGGACATAATCTGAAGCACCAAAGGTGCACGAATTATGGGAAAAATACAAAAATGGGACAAACGCAAAAATGGGACAAACGCAAAAATGGAACAAACGCAAATATGGGACAAACGCAAATATGGCAAAAACGCAAATATGGCAAAAACGCAAATATGGCAAAAACGCAAATATGGGAAAAAGGCAGATATGGGAAAAACGCAAATATAAGAAAAACGTAGATATGGGGAAAACGCAGATATGGGAAAAACGCACATATGGGAAAAACGCACATATGGGAAAAACGCACATATGGGAAAAACGCAAATATGGGAAAAACGCAGATACGTGAAAAACGCAAATATGGGAAAAACGCAAATATGGGAAAAGCGCAAATATGGGAAAAACGCAAATATGGAAAAAACGCAGATATGGGAAAAACACAAATCTAAGAAAAACGCAGATATGGGGAAAACACAGATATGGGAAAAACGCACATATAGGAAAAACGCACATATGGGAAAAACGCACATATGGGAAAAACGCAAATATGGGAAAAACGCAATTATGGGAAAAAGGCAAACAGGGGAAAAAAGTAAATAGTAGGAAAAACGCAAATATGTGAAAAACGCAAATATGGGTGAAACGCAAATATGGGTGAAACACAGAGATGGCAAAAATGAACACATGGGAAAAATGAGGATATGCGGAAAACGCAATTATGGGAAATACGCAAATATGGGAAAAACGCAAATATGGGAAAAACGCAAATATGGGAAAAACGCAAATATGGGAAAAACTTACATATTGGAAAAAAGCAAATATGGGAAAAACGTAGGTATGGGAATAACGCAGGTATGGTAAAAACGGAGATATGGGGAAAACGGAGATATGGGAAAAATAGAGATATGAGAAGAATGCAGATATGGGAAAAACGCAGACATGGGAATAATGCAAATATAGGAAAAACGTAAATATGGGGAAAACGCAAATATGGCAAATAGGCAAATATGGGAAAAAAGCAAATATGGGAAAAACGCAAATATGGGAAAAACAAAAAATATGGGAAAAATAAAAAATATGGGTAAAAGGCAAATATGGGAAAAACGCAGGTATGGGAAAAACGCAGGTATGGGAAAAACGCAGGTATGGGAAAAACGCAGTTATGGGAAAAAGGCAGATATGGGAAAAAGCAGGTATGGGAAAAACGCAAATATGGGAACAACGCACATATGGGAAAAACGCACATATGGGAAAATCGTACATATGGGAAAAACGCACATATGGGAAAAACGCACATAAGGGAAAAACGCACATATGGGAAAAACGCACATATGGGAAAATCGCACGTATGGGAAAAACGCAGATATGGGAAAAACGCCGATATGGGAAAAACGCACATATGGGAAAAACGCACTTATGGGAAAAACGCACTTATGGGAAAAACGCAGATATGCGAAAAACGCAAATATGGGAAAAACGCAAATGTGCGAAAAACGCGAATGTCGGGAAAACGCAAATGTGGGAAAAACGCAAATGTGGGAAAAACGCAAATGTGGGAAAACGCAAATGTGGGAAAAACGCAAATGCGGGAAAACCGAAAATGCGGGAAAAACGCAAATGCAGGAATAATGCAAATGCGGGAAAATCGCAAATGCGATAAAAAAAGCAAATGTGGGACCGAAATACGGGAACAACGCAAATATGGGAGAAACGCAACTATGGTAAAAACGCAAAGATGGGAAAAACTCACATATGGGAAAAACGCAAATATGGGAAAAACGCAAATATGGGAAAAACGCAAATATGGGAAAAATGCAAATATGGGAAAAAACGCAGATATGGGAAAAACACAAATCTAAGAAAAACGCAGATATGGGGAAAACACAGATATTGGAAAAACGCAGATATGGGAAAAAGGCAGATATGGGAAAGACGCAGATATTGGAAAAACGCACGTATGGGAAAAACTCAGATATTGGAAAAACGCAGGTATGGGAAAAACGCATGTATTGGAAGAACGCTGATATGGGAAGTACGCAGATATTGGAAATACGCAAATATGGGAAAAACGCACATATGGGAAAAACGCAGATTTTCAAAAAACAGATATGCAATAAAGGCAAATATTGGTAAAACGCAAATATGGAAAAAACTCAAATATAGGATAAACGCAAATATGGGAAAACGCAAATATGGAAAAAAAGCAATTATGAGAAAAAAGCAAATATTGGAAAAACGCAAATACGAAAAAAACGCAAATATGGCAAATACTCAAAAATGGCAAAACCCCAAAATGGCAAAACCCAAATACAGCAAAAACGCAGATACGGGAAAAACGCACATATGGGAAAAACGCACATATGGGAAAAAAGCACATATGGGAAAAACGCTAATATGCGGAAAACGCAGATACGGGAAAAACGTAGATACGGGAAAAACGCAGATACGGGAAAAACGCAGATACGGGAAAAACGCAGATATGGGAAAAACGCAGATGTGGCAAAAACGCAGATATGGGAAAGGCGCACATATGGGAAAGACGCACATATGGGCACAACGCACATATGGGCACAACGCACATATGGGAAAAACGCAGATATGCGAAAAACGCAGATATGGGAAAAACGCACATATGGGAAAAACGCACATATGGGAAAAACGCACATATGGCAAAATCACACATATGGGAAAAACGCAGATATGCGAAAAACGCAAATATGGGAAAAACGCAAATATGGGAAAAATGCAAATAGGGTGAAAACGCAAATATGGGAAAACGCAAATATGGGAAAAAAGCAAATATGTGTAAGTAGGCTGTTTAGGTTTTCTTATTGGTAACGCCACGTAGCGCTCTGTATGAAAATCACTGGCTGTGATGTGTGCAGTCTTTGGCTAGTTTGCATTGTTGTCTGCCTTTATAGCGTTGGGCAGCGGCAGCTGGATGTGAACAGCGCGTAGCGTTGGGCAGCGGCAGCTGGATGTGAACAGCGCGTAGCGTTGGGCAGTTAGAGGTGAGCCGCCAGCAGTGGTGGATGTGAGGAGAGAGATGGCGGAGTTTTGAAATTACATATATTATGACTTTTGATGATATTAAGGCAAATACATTGTTTGTTCTCTATCAAAATCTTTCATTTGCTAACTATGGCTATCAGTAGTTAGTGCCTTCAGTAGTTTGAATCTTTTATTTAGCTGACAGTAGTGGCGCTCGCTGTATTGCAGTAGTTCGAGTAACGAAGATTTTGTTAGGTAAGTGATTTGTGAAAGGTACAGGTTAATGTTAGTCAGGGCCATTCTTTTGTAGGTATTTTTTTAAAGTCAGATTCCGTTGCGCTAAAAATATTGTGTCAGTTTAAGCACAGCCTTGTATAAATTTTTCTAAGGGGACGTTTCATATGTCGACCCTTAGCTGAGGATACCTCACTGGAATCTTCTGATTTTTTCTTGTAGTTTGTGTAATTAGTGTAGATTTTGTTTATTGCTAGTGTGTAATTGTATTGAGAATCTCCTTTGTAGTTGCAGTCTTTCATTGTTGTACAGTAAAACGGTTGTGGCATGCATGTAGATTTGCACCGAGTATTTCGCAGCTGCGCTTGCAATTAACTAGATATTATTTTCAGTGCTATGTTAATGTATTCCCCTATTTTTGCTCTTCAAATTGCGTTTTTCTGTGTTGTGTGAAATATTGTGACAATAATGGCGTGTGAAGAACGTAATACTAGGCTCCAAAGTAAACTGAGAAATGACAGTGAAGACGAAAGTAGTGTGTTAGCGCCACCATATAATGAATTAACTAATGTTCAACATAGTAATTTGGTAACTGTGCATAGGGAAATGGAGCGGGCGGCAAACAATGGCGAAGGCAGTGAAACAATTAGTGAACAGGGAAGCATTATCGGTCGATCGCTCGGCAACAGCTCGCCTCAGGAATCGGGAATGACAGAACACAATTTTGCAAATACTGTAGATTCAGGTTTTGCGTCCTCACCGTTTTCTCAAATAAGTCAAGACACATTTTCTGCTTGTCAAAATGTGAATGTTGCCGGTGCAAATGCACTGCCGAAAAGCGTAGATCAACAGATTCCAGACACTAAGGCATTGTTATTACAATTAATGCAACAAATGGGACAAAATCTTCAAAAGATAGACACAATGGAACAAAATCTTCAAAAGTTAAACACAATGGAACAAAATCAGAGACAAACACAGCAAAAGCCTCAAAAGTTAGACACCACACTTGAACAAACACGTGAAGATTTAACTACTGAGTTACATAACATTGAATCGAAATGTCAAAAAGTCTGTAATGACGTAAAAACACAAATTTGTGAGCATTTTCAACCTATTTTTTCGCGGCATGAAAATGCATTACAGAATCACGAAGCAGCCATAAAAGAACTGCAAACCATTGTTCATGAAAATCATGAGACCTTGTGGGCTAAAATTGACTCAGTTGCATCTACCGATTCGGTTACGAAACTTGCAAAAACTCAAGAAAACTTAAAGGACACAGTAGATATTCTGAAAATTGGTTCAGAAAGACACATAGAGGAAATTAGTTCATTATCAGAGAAAGTAGTTGAACTTTCGGATCAGCTAAGTAATTTATCTACGAAGGTAGATGATAATCTGAATGACACAAAACCGGTAGTCTTTACTGACACAGAAGAGTATGAACAAATTAAAAAATTCAAACAAAATCAAAATCAAATCAATACACAGTACAAAAGAGAAATCCGGGAAGTACAAGATCAGTTGACGCCGGTAGTACAAGAATTACATATTTCAGAGGACACTCGCCTTCCAATACGGGAAGAGGGACATAGAAATACGGAACAGCCACAAAATAATAACACAGGGCACTTCTGAAATTATGAAAGAAATTGGCAAGGTGCATCCAATTTTGAAATGGAACCGCCGAAACGACATAACAATGACCGATGTGCGACTCAGCGACATGATGATTTCGACTATAAGCTGTTCATTACTACACGTAAATTCAAAATATTTAAGAATTCTGCCAACGACATTCATCCACAAGTGTGGCTCCATCAATTCTCTCATTGTTTACCTCCCAACTGGCCATTAGAGCACAGATTAGAATTTATGTGTGGCTATTTAGAGAATGAACCAGCTGTAAGAATGCGATCGGTCATTCACGATTGCCACAGTGAAGGAGAATTTTACCATGCCTTCCTCTCAGCATATTGGTCTCAAGCTACACAAGACCGAGTAAAACATAGCATCATAATGATGAAACATTCCGAACAATCTGAATTTTCCAGTCTTGTGAAATATTTTGAAGACATGTTACACAAGAATCAGTACCTTTCAAACCCATACAGCCCCTCAGAACTCATCCACATTTGCTTAATCAAGCTGCCTGAACATTTACGACATATTATTTTGGCAGGACGTTGCAAAGACGCCATGGAAGCTTTTCAGGGACTCTTACAAGAATTAGAAATTGACACAGACAGCCGCGGGATGCGAAAACAGGAAAACGATTACTACAGGTCACATCCGTCGCAATTCCGCGATGAAAGAAATAATAACTGGACACGACAAGGCTATTCTCACAATACAAATCGTGAACAAAACAGACACCACCCATACGACAACCACTGGCAGAGTAATAGTTACAGAGAAAGATCGCATTTCCGTAGTAATGAATATGACGGAGACAATCATAGAAACAGACAATTTGGCAACCAGAACTATTATTATCACAGGAGACAGAATAACTTCAGACGCAACGGTCCACCGTGCAGTGATAATTCAGGGAGAAATTCTCCACCACTTAACCGACAAGAAAGAAACTGTAGTATCTACCGAATGACGACAGACGATATAATCATAGCGACAGACCTGAATTTTATCAGAACTGGCGGGATTCAAATAGAGCAGGGCACTTTCGACAACGTGAATTTGTAGAAGCTAGGTCTCCTAATCCCAGTAACGACGCGCGCCAACTAAGAAACAGACAATGACCCGCACCGCAGGCAGCCACGTGTGCCAGCTGGCTCAGAGAAAAATAACATAGACGCTAACCTTGAGAAAAATTCCAGTATTCTTTACCGACGTATACCACATGATAATTGCGTTAAAGTTGGAACTCTGCATACTGCGAAGAGCAAAGGGTTACACCACATTTTACATGTAAAACCATTTATTGGAAGATAATCTGCCTTTTAACTTTGTCTTTGCCATATAACTTTTCACTTTACATTTCTAGTATGCATTGTCACACTTAGAAACTGTCACCATGGAACAATGTTTGAAGTTAAATATCCAGTCAAGAACCAAGAGAACTTATTTAAACAGAAATTACGAATGCATTGTTATTGTGAACAGACGACACAGTGTTATTGTGTGTGTGCATTCTTGCTTGTTAGTTGCACGATTACGTAACTACTATAAGGCTCACATACTTAGAACATTTACCAGTACTGCTAATGAGATTTTAATGCAACATTTTGGTTTACTTGAAAATACATTCTGGATTTAAAGTACTTTCAGTGAGATACCAGATGACACAGTGGTTAGTTTATGTGACAGCTACACGACTTTATCACGATGCTACTAATGAGTGATAATTTACAATGTTGCTTTTGCGGTGTTTCTGTTTCATATCTGCACAGTTTTTCTGTATTATTCTGGAAAGTAAAACATGTTTTAGTAGTAACTTTTGTGGTATAGCTACAATGAGACAATCTTTTTCGTAGTACAACAATACGTTACAGCACAGTATGATTTTTATAGTACGTTTGAGGCAGATGACACTTTTGACATGAGCAGAGAATTTTTTTAGGTTTTGAAATTATTGGAGGAAGCTACGACGATTTTGAGAGTTGACTGAGGTGTTATGATTTTATTATTACGATGACTTTGTGTATTATACTGTTGCGGTATGTTTATGATCAATAAGCTGATGCTATATGAGTTATTTGATTATGCTACGTATGTTATGATGAAATACTGAAGAAGTGTCAACGAATAAGGTAAGGAACAATGAGTAGTGTTCAGGGACTCTGGTTTGTGAAAAAGGTTGTTGGAAACCAAGAATCGTACTTTAAGAGTTATGAAATGTATGTAAATGAGTGAATGTATTACAATGCCGACGAAAATTTTTGGACACTGTTATATCAACAGGATTTTGTTTCTACAGCTTTGTAATGCAAATTCTTGACCTGTGAAATATTTTTATATGAGACTGTCACTGTAGCGGAAACTGCTGTTGTAAATATTTCCGTAAGAAAGTTAACGGACCACTTGCACGTAATGCGTCGTGGGCACCCAGCTGTGTCAGACGCCTGGAGAAAGAGCCATTAGGGTGTGCCATTCCAGAGGCACAGGTAGAAAAAAAAGGGGAGGCCATTATCCTCGCTATTGACATTCCGTTGTAGAAAGCACCGCAAATACGACACGCTCATTACTTGGAAACATTCTTACATCTGCACACTTGATTATGACAAGCGTCTTTCTCGAGAATTGAGAGAATTTTTACTGCCTTATGAAATGCCATATGGCTAATGAATGATGTTTCATGCCGTCCTTTGTACATATTTGCTCATTTTCTTTTATATCTAGTTTCTAGCTGCACTGCAGCATTGGTTAAAATAAAATTTTGTGAATGTACTAATATAGATATTTTATGCCTACAGATCCAGTAAACAATAACTTAATAAAAAAAACGAAGGAGCACAAAAAGACATTTCCCTTCACAGGACTTGCATACATAATTTTCTTTTCAACTACTTGGTAATATGTTTCGTAGAATAAGTTGCGGTGCACCACTTTAATTACATAGACATTAAGATGTGAATAGACGTTTCCCTTATCTGCATTGTTGTCTTTAGTGTACTATTTTTTCTGCTTGAGCTATGTCATGTTTAGGTATAAGTTACTGCTGTTTGCCAGGCATAGTGTTACTGAATTTGGCTTTGTGTTACTCTGCTAAGCCAGCTTATTACTGATTTATTTTTCTTGTTTGTTGCTCATTGCATATTAGTTGTAATATTGTTGCTTACTTTGTCAATTTGAATTTTTTGTCATTGATGTTTGTGTTAATTATTTTGTGCTGCTGCATTGACTAGTCCCTTAGTTTAGCATCTGAGCTCAGTAGATTTAAGTTAGCTTAAGAGGGGGTAGCATATAAGAGAATGAGTTGCGATGAATTTGAAGAAATGCACTGAGAGGTTATACGAGAAAAATACAGAAAGCATGCTTGGATGGTATTTTTTTTTGGTGGAAGCAAAGGTTGAAATAAGATGAAAGATCTGGGGAATGAAGTTTTGGGTTGGACTGCAGTACCAAATGTTACACTGAAGACGAACCCTGTCCATTCTTTTTGTGTTATCCCGCTATGTGTTTGTGTACCCTGAAACGTCCCCTTTGAATAATTTATACAAGACTCTGCTTAAACTGACACACAATATTTTAGCGCAATGCAATCTGACTTTCAAAAATCCCTACAAAAGAATGGCCCTGACTAACATTAACCTATACCTTTCACAAATCACTTACCTCACAAAAATCTTGCTTACTCGAACTACTGCAATACAGCGAGTGCCACTACTACCAGCTAAATAAAAGATTCAAACTACTGAAGGCACTAACTACTAGTAGGCATAGTTAGCAAATGAAAGATTTTAGTAGAGAACAGACAATGTATTTACCTTAATATTCATCAAAAGTCATAATATATACAGTAGTTCATGACATCCATTTTTACAAATTTCAAAACTCCGCCATTTCTCTCCCCACATCCACCACTGCTGGCGGCTCAACTCCAACTGCGCAACGCTACGCACTGTTAACATCCAGCTGCCCAACGCTACAATGGCGAGTATTACAACAATGCCAACCAGCCACAGACTGCGCACAGCACAGCCAGTGATTTTCATACAGAGCGCTAAGAAAACCTAAACAGCCTACTTACATAGCCCCCATGCTCCCCACAAAAAAAATTTCAAATTGTTTTGGGCACTGGCCAATACATATTTGTTAAAATTTTTTTCACAATTACAATAACAAAGAAATCAAATGCACACACGTATTAATACAATGTTGGTCAATAGCTAAAATTTTCTCACAGTCCATAAAGACAGCCCTGATCATTCATCGTAATAGTAATTACAGTTTTTTTTTCACAAAGTCTCATTAGTAAAAGAAATTGCACACAGAAGTAGTGGATTTCCATGCAGTCTTGAAGAAGTAGTGTTGTCCTTCCAACGGAAAGACAGTGCTGACTCTTGACTTGCTGACAGGTAATGGGCCACAACAGAGCAAACCCACAGCAGAGTCATTCGACGTTTTGAAGAATATTCGTAGGTAGGTCATCACAGAGTAGACCCGCTGTAGTCCTGGTAGAAATAATGGTATTGGTGGGTCATCAAAGATGCAGACCCACTGTAGTCCTGGTAGAGATAATGGTACTGGTGAGTCAGCAAAGGTGTAGACCCACTGTAGTCCTTGTAGAAATAATGGTATTGGTGGGTCATCAAAGATGCAGACCCACTGTAGTCCGTGTAGAGATGGCCAGCAGCCATCTGTTGCGACTGTGCAGGTGCACAATCACCATCGAAGTGTCTTGCGGAGAATATAGCAAGTCCATAACCACCCCTTGTGCACTCACAAAGTTTTTGGAATTGTCCTTAGAACCAGCAATGCTGTTATCCAGTCCCTTGCTGAATTATTAACACACGTGCAAATACTAACAGTCCCAACTTCTCACATATTGTGCATTACTATGATCAACAGAAATGTGTGCAGTGAAATGGAACTTACAAGTTACTTAATTTGATGAACTGCTGTCAATTACAATTTTATAACATAAGAATACAATGACAAAGGTGCAAAATACATAATTAAAAACGTAATAATACAGATAACATTTGTAGTAATACAGGCTATACAAAACAATAGAAATAAACATATACATCAGTGTTACAGGAATTATGACATGAGTACATACATAAAAGATTAAATTAACTTTCGAAACATCAACTTTACACATGAGCATTAAAACAAAACAGAATAAATAAGGTCTAAGCATATTTACAAGGTAAATAACATATTATTAATGCCAATTATATATGAGGATAACAGTATTCCTCATCATAGTGAATGTAACCTAGTATTATTAGAGAAAAAAATCCTATGAAACTACACAGAGACAGGAAGAAAACAAATACACAAGAGTACACAAACACATAGTGGAATAACACAAAAGGAAAGGACAGGGTTCGTTTTCAGTGTAACATTTGGTACTGCAGTCCAACCCAAAACTTCATTCCATAGATCTTTCGTCTTATTTCGACATTTGCTCCAGCCAAAAAATTCTATCCAAGCATGCTTTCTGTATTCTGTTTACACATTTCTTACCTCATTATTTATTTACCATTATCTTACCTCAACATTTATTTCCAAGAAAATCCTACCTAAACCTGTTATCCCTAAACTCTACTTTTTTGTTCATATCCTCTTTCAAAATTCTTTTTTTGGCCACACCATTTTCTTATAGCTTCTCAATGCATTTCTTCCAATTCTTCATAGTTAGTTTCTTATATAGTCTACCCCCTCTTAAGCTAATTTAAATCTACTGAGCTCAGATGCTAAACTAAGGGACGAGGCAATGCAGTAGCACAAAACAATTAACACAAACAGCAATGACAAAAAAAATGGAAAACTGCAAAGCAAGCTACAGTAAATCTAAATTACCAAGCAATGCAACATTACAACTAATATGAGCCAATGTGCAGCAACAAGAAAAATAAATCAGTAGTAAAACTAGCTTATCAGAGTAAAACAATGTGAAATTTAGTAGCACTATGCCTGGCAAACAGCAGCAGAAATAACTTATATCTAAACATGACATAGCTCAAGCATAAAAAAATATTATAGTTAAAACAACAATGCAGATAAGGGAAATGTATATTCACATCTTAATGTCTATGTAATTAAAGTGGTGCACCACAAAAACTAATTCTACAAAAAATTACCAAGTACTTGAAAAGAAAATTATATATGCAGTTATTGTTATCAGTCCCTTCTTATTGTTCTTTCCCTTCCAAGAGCTCCTTTTTCGAAGAATGTGGATCATAAAATAATTATTAGTAGATCTGTTGACAGAAAGTGTTCACATTAGCAAATGCATCTAAGTTTATTTTATAAAACTAATGCTGCAACACAGCTGGAAACCAGATATTAAACAAAATGAGCAATCTCTCAACTACAAAGACAATAGATGTAAAATGTTTCTAATCATTTCATTAGGCATTTTAGTAAATATCATAAATTATGAGCTCCACAGTATGCTTTCAACAAGGAAATGTCAATAGCGAGGACAATGGCCTCCCCTTTCTTTTTTTCTACCTGTGCCTCCGACGAGTCACTCACTAATGACTTGTTCTCCCGGCGTCTGACACA
Organism: Schistocerca cancellata; assembly: GCF_023864275.1. Classification (NCBI taxonomy): domain Eukaryota; kingdom Metazoa; phylum Arthropoda; class Insecta; order Orthoptera; family Acrididae; genus Schistocerca; species Schistocerca cancellata. The sequence goes on along the minus strand of NC_064629.1, from coordinate 195,558,757 downwards.
GCTGGGTGCCCACGACGCATTACGTGCAGGTGGTCACTTAACTTCCTTATGGAAATATTTACGACAGCAGTTTCCACTACAGTGACAGTCTCATATACAAAATTTCATGGGTCGAGAATTTGCGTTGCAAATGTGTAGAAACATCTTATCAATATAACGGTGTCCAAAAAATTTTCGTCGGCATTGTAATACATTCACGCATTTACATACATTTCATAACTCTTAAAGTACGATTCTTGGTTTCCAACATCCTTATTCACAAACCAGAGTCCCTAACCACTAATTATTCCTTACCTCATTATACATATACATATTCGTCGACACTTCTTAAATATTTCATCATAAGAGATACGTAGCATAATTAAATAACTCATATAGCATCAGCCTATTAATCATAAACATACCTCAGCAGCATAATACACATCGTCATCGTAATAATAAAATCATAACACCTCAGTCAAATCTCAAAATCGTCGTAGCTTCCTCCAATAGTTTCAAAACCTAAAAAAATTCTCTGCTCATGTCAAAAGTGTCATCTGCCTCAGACGTACTTTAATAATCGTGATCCCATACCAAATATATCATTCAAAGCTCTCATAATATCACAATGGGTCTGAAAAAATATGGAGAGTTCACAAAGTACAGACAAAATACAATTTCGTAAGTGTGAAGTTACCCAACTGTATAATTGCGTAAACATGTGCCACTGATGTAGTAAAAAAATGTTTGTTTCTCTGTTAAATAATCAGGGAGCTGTGTAATTCTGTGTTGGAGAAATATGGTACCGATGTGTAAAGTTGTATAAGTAAATACCACATTAGCTAGGGCTCCTTGTGCTTGCCACACGCATGGTACACATTGTAAGCGTGTACCCCCCTGAGGATCAATGTAATTATACCCTCAGGTGTTACAGATTACAAGAATGGAATTAAATGTATTACGGAAAACCTTTGTATCATTGTACTTCAAATATCATTAAAAATAAATGATTTAAGTACAAAATTAATCACTCAAATACGTGTCCTGTAGCGCTAAATGTGCTTCTTGCTGTAAGATAATCTCTGTGGAAGTGTCGTAGTTATCGTCCTCCGAAAACTAAGTTCTGCAGAAGCCAATGTACTTACCTCATGATAAACAAAAGTGAAATGCTTTGCGTATAGATATCTTAGTTATTACGCTTATTACCGTGATGAGGAAAGTATTGTGCTGTAAAGTATTGTTGTCCTACGAAAAAGGCTGTCTCCTTGTAGCCATAGCACAGAAGTCACCACCCTAAACATGTCTCACTTTACAGAAGAATTAAAAAAAACTGTGCAGATATAAAACAGAAACACTGCAAAAGCAACATTGTAAATTGTCACTCATTGCGTCGTGATAAAATCGTGTAGCTGTGACATAAACTAACCACTGTGTCATCTGGTATCTCACAGAAAATACTTTAAATCCAGAATGTATTTTCAAGTAAACCAAAATGTTGCATTACAATCTCATTAGCAGTACTGGTAAATGTTCTAAGTATGTGAGCCTTATAGTCGTTACGTGACCAAACAGCAGATCTGAATTGCGGTCCGTTATCTGAAATGATTTTAGCAACATGGCCAACTTCACGTAAGAAATTTTTAACAAAGGCGTTGGATACAGACCGTCCAGTGGCTTTACGTAACGGAGTGAAAGAAACAAATTTTGAAGTAAGTTCAACAGCGACTAGAACGTACGCAAATCCATTAGATGTTCTGACAAGCGGTCCCAAGAGATCAACAGCAGCAAATTCTTTTAATTTAGAAGGCATAATAGGAAACAGCGGAGCACGATGGGAGATAGTAGATGGTTTCGCCTTTTGACAAAGTTTACAAATAGACAAGACTCTTCGAATTCGCTTTTCCATATGGTTAAAATAACAAGTCGTTCGAAGAATATGATAACATTTTCGTGGGCCAAAATGTACGTAGCTGAAATGAATGTACCAAATGAGCTTATTAACAAAATCGTCAGGAATACAGAGTACCCATAGCTTGTCATCAACTGTGCAGCGTTTGAACAGTATGTTGTTTCTAACCAGATAATAATGCCGAATCTGAGTGTGCAGCTTTTCATGCCATTTACTTTTGATGTCTTTCCAAATCGGATCTTTATCTTGTTCATGAGCAATGTCCTTTAAAGATATGGTGATGAAGTTTTCAAAGGCGACTTTCTGAATGTAAAGAATACTGAAATTTTTCTCGAGGTTGCCTTCTGTGTTACTTTTCTCAAGCCCAGCCGGTGCGCGTGACAGCGCGTCCGCAACAATGTTCTCCTTGCCGGGAATGTAGACTATTGTGAAGCGGAATTCTTGCAGAAACAATGCCCAACGTTTTAACCTGTCATGGTTTAATTTTGAAGACATAAGAAATTGTAATGCACGATGATCACTGTATACTTTTACGTGCTTGCCAGAAAGAAAGAAACGGAATTTATTAAATGCCCAAACGATAGCTAAAGCTTCTAATTCAGTAACGGAATAATTTTTTTCAGATTTTGTTAGCACTCGGCGAGCAAAAGCAATAGTTTTCTGAACAGTAGTGTCATTTTCTGTGGCTTCTTGAAATAAATGGGCACCAAGACCGACTTTAGAAGAATCCGTGCTAAGGCAGAAATCTTGTGACAGATCTGGATGAGCTAGTATTGGCGCATTAAGTAGCGATTCTTTCAAAGAATTGAATTCCAACTGTGCTTGTTCGTCCCAGTTCCAAATAGTATTTTTTCCAGTGAGAGAACAAAGTTTTGGTGTAACAAGAATTTGCATATTCAGAAAACGACGGTAAAAATTTACGAGACCTAGAAAACTGCGGACTTGTTTTTTTGTGGATGGAACTGGAATGGCTCTGATTGCTTCTAACTTTTCAGGATCCGGCTGAATGCCTTCAGAAGAAATAATATGCCCCAAAAACTTCACATTTGACCTACCGAATTCAGACTTTTATAAGTTAACTGTAATTCCAGATTCTGCAAAAATACGTAACAAACTGTTGAGGATGCGATTGTGTTGTTCCCATGAGGCTTCTGCTATCAGAATATCGTCCACATATAAGGTGATGTGACGTTTTAAGAACTCAGGTAATATAGAATTTAGCCCGCGAATAAATGTTCAAACCAAAAGGAAGTTTCCGAAACTGATAAAAAACGCCGAAACAAAGAAAAGCTGTGTATTTTCTACATTCTGGATGAAGTTCGATCTGATAAAAGCTGGATCTGAGATCAATGGAAGACAACACTTTTACATCATTAAAATTTTGAAGAAGTTCTTCTAACGTTTGCGGCCTGTCTGTTTCAGGAATAATGATAGTATTGATTTGTCTCGAATCTAAGACAAGCCTGATCGATCCATTTTTCTTCTCAGCAACATGTAACGGATTGTTGTATGAGCTTACTGTAGGCTCAATAATGCCCTCGTCAAGCATAGATTGTATTTCTGTTCTATCACGGTGTCTATAATGTGCTGGAATTACGTATGGTCTAACACAAAATTTAGTATGCTCACGAACACGAACTTGGTATTGAAATCCCTTGATTGTTCCTGTTTTGTGAGTAAAAACTGTGGAATGTGCTTGTAAAATCTCAAAAAGGTCCTGCCTATCAGTGTCATTACAATTCTCAATTGTTTGAATTTTATTCTGAATTAACTCATTAGTTTCAAATATGCCGTCGGTATCATCCCTGTCAGTACTTGCAGAGTGATTGTTAGTGTCTAGTTCCGTAGAAAATTCTGAACTGGTGTCTAACAGAAGGTAAAGCCGATTAATTTCCTCATCATGGTTTGAGAGCCAGTCTTCAAATTTCAAAGCTATTGACTTACCTTCTTTCTCTAAACTTATTTCAGCATCATGAAAGCTTAAGATTGCTTTTTATTCATTCAAAAAGTCTACTCCAAGCATAATTTCCGTCGACAATAATGGAACAATAAGAAAGTTCATAGAGAAGCTGTGGCTTTGGCAAAAGAATTCTAAATTGGTTTGTTGGCGTACATCTACACTTTTTCCAAAGATTGCACCTTGTAATTTAATCTTACGTAATGGAAGTGTGGGGCAATCGTTCGATTTGTTGCATTTGCTAAAAGCTGTTTCACTAATTACTGAAATGGGACTGCCAGAGTCAAGTACTGCCGTAAATTTTACGTCATTTATAGTAATGTGAATCACAGGATATGCAATGTTGTTATGTTTTACGTCGTGTTCCTGGAGTAAGATGTCCCTAATGTCTTCCATTTTTACGTAATTACTAGCTATGGCAGCTGCATCGTCAGTTTCATAAGTATGTTTTGTGGCTGCCAGTGGTATGAGTCATTGCCTATTGTCTCTTTGTTGGTGCGTCGTTATTGGGATTTGGAGACCTAACTTCTACAAATTCACCGTGACGAGAGGGCCCTGCCCTGTTTAAATCCCGCCAGTTCTGATGCAGTTCAGGTCTGTCGTTACGATCATATCGTCTGTCGTCATGTCGATAGATTCCATAGTTTCTTTCTTGTCGGTCACGTGGTGGAGAATTTCTCCCTGAGTCGTAACTGCACGCTGGACCGTTGCGTCTAAAGTTATTCTGTCTCCCTTGGTAATAATTATTTTGGTTCCCATATTGTCTGTTTCTCTGATTGTCTCTGTGATAGTCATTACCGCGGACAGGTGATCTTTCCCTGTAATTATTACTACTCTGCCAATGGTTGTCATACGGGTGGTTGAAAGGTGGCTACACTGAGCCACCGCGCTAGAGAGTATTGTTCCGCCGCCTCCACTGTCAGTGCTTATTGAGACGTAGCGGCAGGCAGTGCTTACCGAGAAGTTGTGGTGGACACTGCTTGTCGTGAAGTCAGAGTGAGATGCGGTAGTCGAGAGTGTTGTTCCATGTTTATGCAGTTATTTGATGGGAGAGATAGCAGATGTTGTTCCAATGGAGATATTGTAATGATCTGAGTGCTTTTCGTCAATATAAATTAAGGTAACTAACTACTGTTCTTTATTTTCTTGTTATTTGTGTGTCCTGAATAATGCTTCATTACAGGTTCAGTCAACAAAGCATCTGGCGTGTGTTCTTGTATTAGAGTCTAATTCTGGGTTTCTTGCACAATTATAGTATTTCTAATTTTCTTTTATCACGTCAGTATAAATGATATTTAAAAATTCTTGTCTTGTTGAAGAAGAACCGTGCCAGATCTGCGTTGAGTCATACTACCACATACAGAACAGCTACACTTGAGCTTGTTGTTTCGTAGGTTTTATAGTTGCTGCGGACTTAATTAATTAATTGTATTAACTGAAATGTTCATTTCATTCTTTGTGGTTGTTACATGCAGTCAGATTGCGTACAAAAACTAGTCAGGGCCAGCCGTTTACGAGACTTGCGTAATCGGACATACAGCTACTAAAAATATTTGCATTATTGCATTTTTATTTAACTAAGCCCCCATGCACGTGGCGACCGCTGCTTCGGATCGTCCCTTGGAAATCTCCTGATTGTAAAAATAGTAGACCATAGCATTGTTGTAGTAATTTGTAGTTTAGTAATTGTAGTCTATTTTGCATGTGTAGATTTGGTAATTGTCATTCTTCTAATGGTATTTTCTTTTTTTAAAATTTGATTTGTTGTCTTGTATACGCGTTTGACGCTTTTGTGCAATTATTTCAATTGTTCGTCAATCGTGTTTGAGGGAAACATTTCGAGTGAATGGTATTGTTGGACATAAGGAGGCATTGTGTGTAATTTTCGTACAGTGACGAGTTTTGTATGTTTTGTAAATGATTACGCGATCAATGAAAAAGGCAAAAATGATGAATAGTGAGAATGACGAAATTGTTAACATGGCGAACTCGCCAACACAGGAGAACAGTGTGATGAATAATGAAGTGGAAAACAATGTAATAAGTCGGGAAAATAGTCCGGAACCATTTCAAAATTTTTCTCAATCAGAAAATTCACAGAATACGAGATTAACGATAGAAGATTCTGAAATAGTATCGAACACAGATAGCTTTATGGCTATGCAGAAGGAAGTTAGTTTTGCGGGAAATGTTAGGGGCGAAAAGAATTTTGAACCATTTAGTATGGAGCAGTTGATGGGTGTAATATTAAATTTGGGATCTGAATTAAAAACAGTGGGATCACAGATACGATCTGAATTTAAAACAGAGATGGGAACTTTACGATCTGAACTAAAAACAGATATGGGAACACAAATAGGAACAATTAAAACAGAGATGGAAACAATGGAAACACGGTTAGGATCTGAATTAAAAACAGTGGCAACACGTTTAGAAACAGAGATGGAAACAATGGAAACACGGTTAGACTCACGAATAGGGACATGTTTCAAAAATATGAAAGATGAATTAAAGAAAGAAATTAGAGAAGAAATACAACCGATTTTGAATGCTCACAATAATAGATTAATTGCAGTAGAGATTAGACAAAAGGAACAGGATAGAGAACAGGAAGTAAGAGATCGCGTGATAGTACAGAAATTTTCAGAGTTAAATTTACAACGTGCAAAAGATAAGGAAGAAATATTTGCGAGAATCGAGGAATCCGTACCAAATGACAGATTAAATAACCTAACACAACAGTATGAACAGTTAACTATTAAATGCGTTAATACTGAAACGCGAGTCGTGACACTTACGGAAGACGTAAATAAACAGAAAGAACAAATTGGTGACTTATCGGAAAGAGTGGAGGAGATTTCAGATAAATTGACAAATCTTAGTTTAAATGGGGACAGAGATTCAGATGACACAGCTCCATTGCCATTTTCAGAAACCGAAGAGTACCAGAGCATAAATAAACATGTTGAAAATCAGGGAAAATTTAATGAACGCGTGAAAAGGGAATTTGAGGCATTAAAAAAGCAAGTCAAACAAATTGAAGGCGAAATCGTAGGAAAAGACGGCAAAAGAAATTTAGAATCACAGATACCAGAGGGGTTTGAAGAAAATAATTTCTTTCATTTACGGGATGCAACAAGAGAGCGCCAGGCGCGCGAACTTGACAATAATCGACATTGGGACTGGGACAGACGCGGTAGGTCTTTGTCGCCACGAGGCGAAAACTTTGACTATAAACACTTTCTGACTGTTCGGAAATTTAAGATCTTCCGCAATTCTAAGAATGACATACATCCATGTGCATGGTTAGATCAATTTATGTACGCACTCCCACCAAATTGGCCACTAAGTCACAAACTGGAATTTATGTGTGGATATTTAGAAAACGAACCGGCGACGCGGATGCGCGCACTCATTAGAGATTGTAATAATCTGAATGATTTTTATCATGCATTTCTATCGGCATATTGGTCCGAAAACACGCAAGACAGAGTCAAACACAGTCTTATCATGCAGCGTAATTTCGAACAGTCTGAATTCCGCACGCCAGCGGAATATTTTGAAGACATGATTCGAAAGAATCAGTTCCTTTCCAATCCTTATAGCCCGACTGAATTAATTCGCATTTGTTTAACCAAGCTGCCACAATCCATAAGACAAATTGCTTTAGCCGGAAGATGTAAAGACGACATTGAGACTTTTAAGACTTTGCTACAAGAACTCGAGTACGACAATGACGACGGGACTACCTGTAATTTTTTCAGTAACAGTAATTATGATAGATTTTCAGAGAAAAGGGATAGTGATCGGAACGGACGTTATAGCGGTAATTTTGAGAATGACAGACGAAACAGACAGGACAATAGATACCAGCCTTATGACAATAACAGACGTTCTAACAGAAATTACACAGACAGTTATAATAACGGTAATTCGTACCGGAATGATCAATCATACGGAAACAGTAATCGGTATCATCAAGACAGAAATTATTCATACAGTAATAGAAATTCTTACCACAGAAATAACCAGGGTAGTAGATACAACAATAATTTCAGAAGTGACAGTCGAAATTACACAAGAAGTAGTTATGCAGACAGACAGGAAAACAGAAATTTCAATAACAGACACAACCAAGAATTTGTATCTAACAGACAGGAGGGACCTAATTGGCATCCTCCACGTGACAGAACTTCAGAGAGACAAGTGCAAATCGTAGAAATGGATCCGCGAAATGACGCGAATAATCAAAGACGTGACGCAAACAATCGACAATGACTTGCAGCTTCGGCTTCTGGCAGCAATACAGACGGTTCAGAAAGTAATGACACTACGACTTTACACTACGTACGCCTGGAAGACATGAGAGACATTTTGTTAGACGAAAAGGAAAATAATGTAGACGCATTTTTACATCCTGTTATTGAAGTATGTGTGGGTAAGAATAAGTTCACTGCAGTTTTAGATTCTGGGAGCCCATTGAACGTCATTAGTGAATCAGTTTTTCGTATATGTGAAAGGACTATTGCCTGTCCTGTGTTACCTATTTCTAAAACTACAATTCGAGGAGCGATTTCTGGAAAAGGTGTAGAAGTTAAACAACAGACCAACCTAAATTTCAATTGTCAAGGATACGAATTTTCTGCTAATTTTATTATTGTTCCATTACTCAGTACACAAATTATATTAGGTATGGAGTTTCTTAACGCACATAAGGCAATTTTGAACTTTAAAGAAGGAAGTGTGAATTTGACTGTTGCCGGAATGCCGAAATGTTTGAAATTTTTCGAGTGTTTAACAAGATCTGAGTCAGATACAAAATGTTTCAGGTTTCTTACTTCTGATGTTTTCGTTGAGCATTATGACGACAATGTGTTTATTCATGACAATGACAATGGATACAGAGACGCGATGGATGATATAATTAATAGCGAAGAACTAATTAATGAAAAGGTTAAGAAAGCTGAAGTGCCAGATGACGTTGCAAGAGAAGAGCTGCACCAAATTTTGACTTCACATGCTACAGTGTTTAGTCATCACACGGGAACTATACAAGGCTTACAATATTTATTTAAAGTAAAAGAACACACACCATTTCGCGGGAAAACGTACGCTATTCCTTTGGCTTACAGAGACAAGGTTAAGAATGAACTTCAGTACATGTTAGATCAGGGCATTATTGAGCCTGCAGTCAGTCCTTATACTAGCCCATTACACGTTGTTCTTAAAAAGGATGGGTCAATTCGTTTGGTTCTGGATTCCAGACAGATAAATAATATCATCATTCCTGAAACTGACCGTCCACAAAATTTAGATGAACTTCTTCAACATTTTCATGGAATTAAAGTTTTATCCACAATTGATATGCGCGCAAGTTTTTGGCAAATAGAACTCCACCCTGATTGTAGAAAATATACTGCCTTTTTAGCCTTTGGTAACTGTTACCAGTTTCGGAAATTACCGTTTGGACTTACTGTATCTTCAGCAGCATTCATTCGCAGCTTAAATGAAATTTTACCTGTTTATCTTCGTGACAATATTACTTCATATGTTGACGACATTCTTATTGCTAAACATTCTTGGAGTGAGCACAACAAAATTTTGGATTCGTTATTACGTATTTTTGCAAGAGTTGGCATTACAGTGAACTTAGAAAAATCTGAATTTGGTCGTTCTCAGGTGAAATTTCTCGGTCACATTATTTCTACAGAAGGTATTCTTCCTGATCCAGAAAAATTAGACGCTATTCGTAATTATGCTGTTCCTACCACAAAACGTGATGTTCGTAGTTTCCTTGGTGTCTGTAATTTTCTTAGACGCTTTGTTAGATTGGACAATTTGGCCACACCTCGTTTATGTGAACTATCCGGAAAGAAATCTAATTGGTGTTGGGATGAGGAAGCTCAGTCAGAATTTGAACAACTTCGTGATGCTTTAGTTGCTGCTCCACTTCTTTCACACCCGGATTTTTCTAAAGATTTTTGTTTGGCGACGGACTCATCATACAAAGGCCTAGGTGCACATTTATTTCAAGAGATAGAAGAAAACGGCGTTGTAGTACAAAAGACTATTGCATTTGGAAGTCGTGTTCTCTCGAAATCAGAAAAGAATTATTCGATTACGGAACTTGAAGCTTTGGCTGTTGTTTGGGCTTTTACAAAATTTCGCACATTTTTGTTCGGCAGACATACTAAGGTTTACACCGATCATCGAGCTCTGGAGTTTCTTATGTCGACAAAATTAACTCATGGCAGATTGTCACGATGGGCGTTGTCCCTACAGGAGTTTGATTTTAGTATTGTTTACATACAGAGTTCTTCAAATATTGTTGCCGATGCTTTATCACGTGCACCTATGGGTTTGAAACAAAGTGCTGAAGAGGACTGCAAGGAAAACAATTATTGTTTGATGTATATTCAAGGTGTTGCGTTTGAGAACTTTATTTCGTCTTCGCTCCAGGACATCGCTAAGGAGCAAAATAAGGATCCAATCTGGAAGGACATTAAGGAGAAGTGGAGGAGAAAGGAAAGCGTAGCGATTAGACAGCATTATTTAGTTCGCAATGACATTCTTTTCAAACGAAAATCGGTCGACAACTCTGTTTGGTTAGTTTGTATTCCTGATGAGTGGGTTAATAAGCTGATTTGGTATACGCATTTCAGTTATGCACACTTTGGTCCCAGAAAATGCTTTCATAAATTACGAGAAAATTGCTACTTCAATAATATGGAAAAACGTATTCGATTTGTTCTTGCCAAATGCAAATTATGTCAAAAGGCTAAGCCGCCGACAGTTTCTCACAGAGCACTGTTGTTTCCTATCATTCCAGCAAAATTAAAGGACATGGCTGCAGTTGATTTGTTCGGTCCAGTGGTTCGATCTACTAATGGTTTTGCATACATTTTCGTAGCAGTGGAGTTGACATCAAAATATGTGTGTTTTACACCGTTACGCAAAGCAACAGCTCGTTCAGTATCTAATGCTTTCATTAACCACTTTCTTAAAGAAGTGGGTCATGTTGATAAGGTTATATCAGATAATGGATCACAGTTTCGTTCTAAAATTTGGCTTCGTACTCTACGGCGTCGTAAAATTAAACCAATTTTCATTTCACTTTTTCACCCTCAATCTAACGCTTCAGAGAGATGGATGAAGGAAATCAATAAATTGTGTCGTCTTTATTGTCATCAGAATCACAGAACTTGGGATCAGTATCTTCATATTTTTCAAAACATTCTGAATGAACTTCCTAATGACTCAACTTCTTTACCACCTATACTGATATTAAAAAACAAAGCACCGACAAATCGCATTTCTGAAATCGTTCCTTTTCCGCCTACACGGAAACTGCGGCATTCTGAAGTTGTCAACCTGGCTCTACAAAATATTGCATCTGCGGCTGCTAGAAGAGAGAAATCAGCTAAGCGTCCTGGTCGTTTAAAAATCTTGTCAGTTGGTCAGAAAGTGTTAATTAAGTCTCATCGTTTGTCTCACAAAGGAAAAGGCTTGTGTCGCAAATTTTTTCTGCTTTATAACGGCCCATATAGAATTCGCAAAATTATTCATGATAACACTGTCGAAGTAGAAACTCTTAAATCACGACGCTCTAAGGGAATACATCATATATCTAACGTTAAAATTTTTGTGGAATGATATACTTTTGAAAAATTTTTGTAGAATGACATACTTTTGAGAAACTAACAGTTGTATGTAAACACACGGAGAGTACAAGGATACCGCGCTGTGTTTTGGCGGCGGCATATACTCAAAGCAACAGTCAAGTCTGCGCGCCGCACAAGGCAGTCGTTGACCGCAAACAATCACTTCCTACCTCACGCGCCTACAGCTGATCGAGCGCTCAGTGCGAATGCACTGACAGCCGTAAATAAATACACAGTCTAATTTCTCCAACTAAATTCAGTATAAAGCTATAGTGACTTGATGAATTCTGTTATTAACATTCAGTATTTTTCAGGATACGGTTCTATAAAATATTTAAGAACTTCAGGTAAATTCTGTGCGTGTCCGACGTTAAGACGACTTGCTATCGAGAAAATTTCAGGAAAAATGTCATTTCGAAGAAGAAAGTAATAAACTAAAAAGGTAATTATTAATTGAGTTTATTTTTCAGGTAACATATTTCCACTTAGGTACGTACTTTAGACGTAATTTGCTGCTCGCGATTACGTGATTCATACTTTGTGCTAATTACATGTTCAATGAAATTACTTGTGAAGCGACGTGCTTGCGTGCATTAACTGATTTTGACAATTATTATTAATGAACTGGATTGTTACTTGTGTATATTATGCATCGCTTGGCTGCACTGCTTTTTCACTGATGTTATATTTTTTTTATTATGTGCCTGCTGTGCCTATTTATTTAAATTATAATTGTCACCTGATTAATTGTGCTGATGTGGTTAGGTATGTAAGTTATACTTTGTGATTTATCTGCTTGCGCCTTCATGTTTACTTATTAAGATACGATGCTAATGACCTGTTTAGTACGTAAGATATATGTTTACTGCTATGCGTATGGATTGCACATTTACACATTTCTGCTTGTTGTCATAACTATACTTTAATTTGGTATATAGCAATGCTGATGTACAGTGTACGGACATGGAGTGTGGGTTACGATGTGGTATGAGTTACGGATTGTTCGCTTGGCGAAGCCTCGTTATAGAAATTGTGCTGCATCCACTTGTTGACATTCTGTTCACTACTGGTATATTTACTCGCTGTTGCTTGTTTTGCTTACGCTCAGTGCTTTATATTTTAACATAAGAAAAATGAACTGCAGTAATTCGACGAGCGACTTTAGTACAAGAAACGTCATAGAAGTCACATGAGCTGGAGGTTTTATGGAATCTGTATAAATTTGTGCTAATAGAAAGGAAGCTAACGACATGACATACCAACACAGTTATTACACTGCATTTTTCGTGAGCAATTGAAATAGGAAGTGACACTTGACACAAGAAATACTCCACATGTTTGCTTCTGTTTACCATAATTCTTGAAGTGGTGTACACACTGTGAAATATTAGGATCATTCACACTCCGTAATCGTACTTAATTACTGAGAGTTATTCGAACTAAGTCTGTTAGAGGCCATGTATGCATTCTTTGTTTATAATGCATAATGAGTAGAAGATTTTGGTCAGATGGATTACACAGAGGTTGTGTGTTGACAGTGTGTCTTCGGATTGTATGGGATGAGGAGGTTTGCATTAGGATTTTATCTGTACTCGATCGAGGAGACTGACTAGAGGAAAGAGTTGTTATGGAAGTGAAATGATACTGGCAATAAGGTTTATATGTATCGACGTATTGAAGAGGTATTATGGAGGTATTGAGATTATATGAAGTTGATTGGAGTTATGGTGTATAAGAGGTAAAATAAGTGAGGTGCATATTTTTTTTGTTGTTGGTCTATATGGAACAAGGAGGATGAAGATAGCAGACTAGAACACTAAAATGGAAGGAAGATTGTCTACACACACTTTGTTAAATTACTAAGCAGTATGTACTTTTTTTTGGAGAGAGGAAGTTGCATATCTTGGCACACTGACAGTTGTTCAGCAACCGTACATTTTGATCTGGCTTGGCAAACATTGGTCTTGACATGATGACTATGATGTTAACTTAACTATTATTGACTGTTATACATTGCTGTCACTACTACTTGATACACATGATGAACATGAAATTTTGACAGAAGTGGAATCACAGTTAACACTATCCAATTACACAGTAGTACTTAATGTGGATGAAAGATGAGTGAGTGTGTTTTGTGTGTTTTCCTTTCCTAATCCTACCCACCTATCTCCTAAATATTATTTTATTTGTTTGTAGTGGCTTGCACTGACACCCATAAATATTATAGGTTTACTGATGTTTGTGTATTTGTAATAGTAATATGACAATTATCTGATATCATTTGTGTGTATGTTATGATTTGTATGTTTAGTGTAAGAGCATTGTAAAAGCATTTGTATGTGCATTCAAACTATTGTTCATGCTTGAACTGTCTGATTAGTGATGGTGAAATTATGGACTGTTACTTGTGCTTTTTCTACATGATTGGTGCCACTAGGAGATGTTTAATTTCTGCTGATGAACTGTGTGATCAGTGATAGTGAATATTATGGACTGCTGTCTGCACCTACTCAACATTGCTGGGTGCCACTGATGGACTGCTTCTACTGAAATGATGTCACCTGTTGGAGTCTGCACCTACTCCACAGTGCTGGGTGCCACAGATGGAGCTACTTCTATGGAAATGATGTCATTTGTCGGTGTCTGCACCTACTCAACAATGCTGGGTACCATTGATGAACTGCTTCTACTGAGAAATGTGACTTGTTGCTGTGTGTACCTCTTCAACATTGCTGGGTACCACAAATGGAACTGCTTCTACTGAAATGATGTTACTTCTTGCTGTCTGCACCTACTCAACATTGCTGGGTGCCACTGATGAACTGCTTCCATTGAAATGATGTCACCTGTTGCTGTCTGCACCTACTCAACATTGCTGGGTGCCACTGATGGACTGCTTCTACTGAAATGATGTCACCTGTTGGAGTCTGCACCTACTCCACAATGCTGGGTGCCATTGATGGACTGCTTCTACTGAAATGATGTCACCTGATCGTGTCTGCACCTATTCAACATTGCTGGATGCCACTGATGGACTGCTGTCTGCACCTACTCAACATTGCTGGGTGCCACTGATGGACTGCTTCTACTGAAATGATGTCACCTGTTGGAGTCTGCACCTACTCCACAATGCTGGGTGCCACTGATGGACTGCTTCTACTGAAATGATGTCACCTGATGGTGTCTGCACCTACTCGACATTGCTGGGTGCCACTGATGGACTGCTTCTACTGAGATGATGTCACTTGTTGCTGTAGCACCTATTCAACATTGCTGGGTGCTACTGCTGGAACTGTCAACGACTTGTTAGGAAAGCATTTTATGTGAATATTGTATAAACTGACTTTTTGTGTATTACTGTTTGTGAAAAGTTATGAGACTCTTACCTGTACATATTCGTCATTGCTGACGCTATTGATTGAACTGTTTAACCACATGATATTTGTGTAAACTATTATGTGAAGTCATATGTATGAAAAAATTTGTATTCCTTACTGTATTTTATATATTAGGCTATTGTAAGGTCAGTGCAAAGCCAAAATTTTATCTAGTTATATGATACTTACGTATTAATATTATCTTTTATTTTTGTCTGTATTTTTTTGACGAATTTGGTGGTATTTTCACCACCAATGCTGGCAAAAATACCATCAAATTCTAGCCCATGGAGGAAGGGCGTATGAAAGGTGGCTACACTGAGCCACCGCGCTAGAGAGTATTGTTCCGCCGCCTCCACTGTCAGTGCTTATTGAGACGTAGCGGCAGGCAGTGCTTACCGAGAAGTTGTGGTGGACACTGCTTGTCGTGAAGTCAGAGTGAGATGCGGTAGTCGAGAGTGTTGTTCCATGTTTATGCAGTTATTTGATGGGAGAGATAGCAGATGTTGTTCCAATGAAGATATTGTAATGATCTGAGTGCTTTTCGTCAATATAAATTAAGGTAACTAACTACTGTTCTTTATTTTCTTATTATTTGTGTGTCCTGAATAATGCTTCATTACAGGTTCAGTCAACAAAGCATCTGGCGTGTGTTCTTGTATTAGAGTCTAATTCTGGGTTTCTTGCACAATTATAGTATTTCTAATTTTCTTTTATCACGTCAGTATAAATGATGTTTAAAAATTCTTGTCTTGTTGAAGAAGAACCGTGCCAGATCTGCGTTGAGTCATACTACCACATACAGAACAGCTACACTTGAGCTTGTTGTTTCGTAGGTTTTATAGTTGCTGCGGACTTAATTAATTAATTGTATTAACTGAAATGTTCATTTCATTCTTTGTGGTTGTTACATGCAGTCAGATTGCGTACAAAAACTAGTCAGGGCCAGCCGTTTACGAAACAGCGTAATCGGACATACAGCGAAAGAAAATTAAAAAGTATTTGCACAGCATTCTTATATATCTTTATTATAATTAATTGTCGTGTATTATTTCTGTCATTGCGGAATTGTGACAGATGTGACCTGTAATTGTTGTACTCCTGTTTTCGCGTTCCGCGATTGTCAGTGTCAATTTCCAGTTCTTGTAACAGTCCCTGAAAAGGTTCGATGTCGTCTTTGCAACGTCCTGCTAAAATAATATGTCGTAAATGTTCAGGCAGTTTGATTAAGCAAATGCGGATGAGTTCTGAGGGGCTGTATGGGTTTGACAGGTACTGATTCTTGTGCAACATGTCTTCAAAATATTTCACAAGACTGGAAAATTCAGATTGTTCGAAATGTTTCATCATTATGACGCTATGTTTTACTCGGTCTTGTGTAGCTTGAGACCAATATGCTGAGAGGAACGCATAGTAAAATTCTCCTTCACTGTGACAATCGTGAATGACCGATCGCATTGTTACAGCTGGTTCATTCTCCAAGTAGCCACACATCAATTCTGACCTGTGCTCCAATGACCAGTTGGGAGGAAAACAATGAGAGAATTGATGGAGCCACGCTTGCGGATGAATGTCGTTGCCAGAATTCTTAAACGTTTTGAATTTACGTGTAGTAATGAACAGCTTATAATCAAAATCATCATGTCGGTGAGTCGCATGTCGGTCATTCTTACGTCGTTTCGGCGGTTCCATCTCAAAATTCGGTGTACCTTGCCAATTTCTTTCATAATTTCCGAAGTGCCCTGTGTTATTATTTTGTATTTCTATGTCCCTCTTCCCGTACTGGAGCGCAAGTGCCCTCTGAAATACGTAATTCTTGTATTACCTGTGTGAGCTGATCTTGTACTTCCCGGATTTCTCTTTGGTGTTGCGTATTAATTTGATTCAGATTTTGTTTCAGTTTCCTAATTTGTTCGCACTCTTCTCTGTCATTAAAGACTACCAGTTTTGTGTCATTCAGATTATCATCTACCTTCGTAGATAAGTTAGTGACCTGATCCGAAAGTTCGGCTACTTTCTCCGATAGTGAACACATATCCCCAGTGTGTCTTTCTGAACCAATTTTCAGAGTATCTACTGTATCCTGCAAGTTTTCTTGAGTTTTTGCAAGTTGCATAACCGAATCGGTAGATGCAACTGAGTCAATTTTAGCTTGCAGGGTCTCATGATTTTCATGAACAATGGTTTGCAGTTCTTTTATGGCTGCTTCGTGATTCTGTAATGCATTTTCATGCCGCGAAAAAATAGGTTGAAAATGCTCACAAATTTGTGTTTTTACGTCATTACAGACTTTTTGACATTTCGATTCAATGTTATGTAACTCAGTAGTTAAATCTTCACGTGTTTGTACAAGTGTGGTGTCTAACTTCCAAAGATTTTGTTCCATTGTGTCTAACTGTTGCTGTGTTTGTCTCTGCTGTTGTTCCATTGTGTCTAACTTTTAAAGATTTTGCTGTGTTTGTCTCTGCTTTTGTTCCATTGCGTCTAACTTTTGAAGATTTTGTTCCATTGTGTCTAACTTTTGAAGATTTTGTTCCATTGTGTCTAACTTTTGAAGCTTTTGTCCCATTTGTTGCATTAATTGTAATAACAATGCACTGATGTCTGAAACATGTTCCTCAGTGCTTTTCGGCAATGCATTTGAACTGGCAATATTCGCAGTTTGAAAAGCAGAAAAAGTGTCTTGACTTATTTGAGAAAAGGGTGACGACGCAAAACCTGAATCTACAGTATTTGCAACATTGTGTCCTGTCATTTCGGATTCCTGAGGCAAGCTGTTGCCGACCGATCGATCGATAATGCTTCCCTGTTCACTAATTGTTTCACTGTCTACACCATTGTTTGCAGCCCGCTCCATTTCCCTATGTACAAATACCAAATTACTACTTTGAACATTAATTAATTCATTACTCGGTGGCGCTAACACACTGCTTTCGTCTTCACTGTCATTTCTCAGTTTACTTTGGAGCCAAGTATTACGTTTTTCACACGCCATTATTGTCACAATATTTCACACGATAACACAGAAAAACACAATTTGAAAAGCAACAATAAGAGAACACATTAACATAGCACTGAAAATAATATCTAGTTAATTGCAAGCGCATCTGCGAAATACTTGGTGCAAATCTACATGCATGCCACAACTGTTTTACTGTGCAACAATGAAAAACCACAACTACCAAGGAAATTCTCTCTATAATTACGCGCTAGCAATAAACAAAAGCTACAATAAATACACAAACTACAAGAAAAAATCAGAAGATTCCAGTGAGGTATCCTAGGCTAAGGGTCGACATATGAAACGTCCCCTTTGAATAATTTATACAAGACTGTGCTTAAACTGACACACAATATTTTTAGCGCAACGCAATCTGACTTTCAAAAATCCCTACAAAAGAATGGCCCTGACTAACATTAACCTATACCTTTCACAAATCACTTACCTCACAAAAATCTTCGTTACTCAAGCTACAGCAATACAGCGAGCGCCACTACTGCCAGCTAAATAAAAGATTCAAACTACTACTAGTAGGCATAGTTAGCAAATGAAAGATTTTTGTAGAGAACAGACAATGTATTTACCTTAATATTCATCGAAAGTCATAACATATACAGTAGTTCATGACATCCATTTTTACAAATTTCAAAACTCCGCCATTTCTCTCCCCACATCCACCACTGCTGGCGGCTCACCTCCAACTGCGCAACGCTACGCGCTGTTAACATCCAGCTGCCCAACGCTACAATGGCGAGTATTACAACAATGCCAACCAGACACAGACTGCACACAGCACAGCCAATGATTTTCATACAGAGCGCTAAGAAAACCTAAACAGCCTACTTACAACCCTTGTGTATTTGTTTTCTTCCTGTCTCTGTGTAGTTTCATAGAATTTTTTCTTCTTTTAATATTCAGCTACATTCACTATGATGAGGAATACTGTTCTCCTCAAATATAATTGGCATTAATAATATGTTATTTACCTTGTAAATATGCTTAGACATTATTTATTCTGTTTTGTTTTAATGCTCATGTGTAAAGTTGATGTTTCAAAAGTTATTCTGATCTTTTATGTACGAACTTATGTTATAATTCCTGTAACACTGATGTATATGTTATTTCCATTCTTTTGTAAAGCTTGTACTACAAATGTTATCTGTATTGTTATGTTCTTTTAATGATGTATTTTGTACCTTTGTAATTGTATTCTTATGTTATAAAATTGTAATTGACTCCAGTTCATCAAATTAAGTAACGTGTACGTTACATTTCACTGCACACGTTTCTGTTGGTCTCAGTAATGCACAATATGTGAGAAGTTGGGACTGTTAGTGTTTGCACATGTGTTACTAATTCAGCAAGGGACTGGATAACAGCATTGCTGGTTCTAAGGACAATTCCAAAAACTTCGTGAGTGTACAAGTGAGTGTACAAGTATGGACTTGCTATACAGTCTGCAAGACTTCTAAGGACAATTCCAAAAACTTTGTGCGTGCACAAGTGGTGGTTTATGGACTGGCTATCTTCTCTGCAACACTCTTCGATGGTGATTGTGCACCTGCACAGTCGCAACAGATGGCTGCTGGCCGTCTCTACATGGACTACAGTGGGTCTGCATCTTTGATGACTCGCCAATACTGTAATCTCTACCACGACTACAGTGGGTCTCCTCTGTGATGACCTACCTACCAATATTCTTCAAAACGTCGAATGACTCTGCTGTGGGTTTGCTCTGTTGTGGCCCATTATCTGTCAGCATGGCAAGAGTCAGCACTGTCTTTCCGTTGGAAGGACAACACTACTTCATCAAGACTGCATGGAAATCCACTACTTCCGTGTGCATTGTCTTTTACTGCTCGGACTTTGAGAAAAGAAACGGCAGTTTCACTGTGATGTATGATCAGGACTGTCTTTATGGACTGTGAGAAAATTGTAGCTTTTGACCAACATTGTATTAATAAGTGTGTGCATTTCGTATTTTTCTTACTGTAATTATTAAAATTTTTTTCAAATCTGTATTGGCCAGTGCCCAAAACAATTTGTAAAATTTTTTGTGGGGAGCAGGGGGCTATGTAAGTAGGCTGTTTATGTTTTCTTATTGGCAACATTATGTAGCGCTCTATATGAAAATCACTGGCTGTGCTGTGTGCAGTCTGTGGCTAGTTTGCATTGTTCTCTGCCATTGTAGTGTTGGGCAGCGACAGCTGGATATGAACAGCGCGTAGCGTTGCGCAGTTGGAGGTGAGCCGCCAGCAGTGGTGGAAGTGGGGAGAGAGATGGCGGAGTTTTGAAATTTGTTAGACCAAATGTCATGAACTGCTATATATATGACTATTAAGGTAAATACATTGTTTGTTCTCTACAAAAGTCTTTCATTTCCTAACTATGCCTATCAGTAGTTCAGCCTTCAGAAGTTTGAATCTTTTATTTAGCTGGCAGTATTGACGCTCGCTGTATTGCAGTAGTTCGAGTAACGAAGATTTTTGGTGAGATAAGTGATTTGTGAAAGGTATAGGTTAATGTTAGTCAGTGCCAGTTTTTGTGGGGATTTTTTTAAAGTCAGATTGCGTTGCGCTAAAAATATTGTGTCAGTTTAAGCACAGTCTTGTATAAATTGTTCTAAGGGGACGTTTCATATGGAAAGAAACGCACATATGGGAAAAAGGCACATATGGGAAAACCGCACATATGGGAAAAACGCACATATGGGAAAAACGCACATATGGGAAAAACGCACATATGGGAAAAACGCAGGTATGCTGAAAACGCAGGTATGGGAAAAACGCAGATATGCGAAAAACGCAGATATGGGAAAAACGCAGATACGGGCACAATGCAGATACGGGCACAACGCAGATACTGGCACATCGCAGATACGGGCACAACGCAGATACGGGCACAACGCAGATACGGGCACAACGCACATACGGGCACAACGCACATACGGGCACAACGCACAAACGGGCACAACGCACATACGGGCACAACGCACATACGGGCATAACGCAGATATGCCAAAAATGCACATATGGGTAAAAAGCACATATGGGAAAAACGCACATACGGGAAAAACGCACATATGGGAAAAACACAAATATGGGAAAAACGCACATATGGGAAAAACGCACATATGGGAAAAACGCACATATGGGAAAAACGCACATACTGGAAAAACGCACATACGGGAAAAACGCACATATGGGTAAAACGCACATATGGGAAAAACGCACATATGGGAAAAACGTACATATGGGAAAAACCCACATATGGGAAAAACGCACATTTGGCAAAAACGCACATATGGCAAAAACGCACATATGGAAATTCATGGATATGCGGAAAAGGCAAATAGGGGAAAAACTCAAATATGGGAAAAATGGAGATATGGGAAAACGGAGATATTGGAAAAACGCAAATATGGGAAAAAAGCAGGTATGGTGAAAATGCAGGTATGGGAAAACACAGGTATGGGAAAACGCAGATATGGGAAAACCCACATATTGGAAAAACGTAGATTTGCGAAAAACACAGATATGCGAAAAACGCAAATATGGGAAAAACGCAAATATGGGAAAAACGCAAATATGGGAAAAACGCAAGTATGGGAAAAAAGCAAATATGTGAATTCGCAAATTTGGGAAAAACGCAAATGTGGGAAAAACGTAAATGCGGGAAGTACACAAATGTGGGACGTACGCAAATGCGGGAAGTACCCAATTGCGGGAAGTACGCAAATGAGGGAAAAACGCAAATGAGGGAAAAACGCAAATGAGGGAAAAATCAAATGCGGTAAAAAAAGCAAAAGTAAGATCGAAATATGGCACAAACGCATATATGGGACAACCGCATACATGGGAAAAACGCAAAAGTGGGAAAAACGCAAAAGTGAGAAAAATGCAAAAGTGAGGAAAACGCAAATATGAGAAAAACGCAAATATGAGAAAAACGCAAATATGAGAAAAACGCAAATATGAGAAAAACGCAAATATGAGAAAAATGCAAATACGAGAAAAACGCAATTATGGGAAAATGCAAATATGGGAAAACGCAGATATGGGAAAACGCAGATATGGCAAAATCGCAGATATGGCAAAAACGTAAATATGGCAAAAACGTAAATCTGGCAAAAACGCAAATATGGCAAAAATGCAAATATGGCAAAAACGCAAATATGGCAAAAACGCAAATATTGGAAAAATGCAAATGTGGGAAAAACGCAAATGTGGGAAAAACACAAATGTGGGAAAAACGCAAATGTGGGAAAAAAGCAAATGTGGGAAAAACGCAAATGTGGGAAAAACGCAAATGTGGGAAAAACGCAAATGCGGGAAACCGAAAATGCGGAAACCGTAAATGCGGGAACGAAATAAGGGAAAAAGGCAAATATGGGAAAAACGCAAATATGGGAAAAACGCAAATATGGGAAAAACGCAAATATGGGACAAACGCAAATATGGCAAAAATGCAAATATGGGAAAAACGCAAATATGGGAGAAGATCAACTTGTGGCACAACTTGGCAAGAGGCAAGAATCGTTTGGTAGGACATAATCCGAAGCATCATAGGTTCACGAAATATTAAAGAATCGCAAATGTGGGAAAGACGCAAACCTGCGAAAAAGGCAAACCTGGGAAAAACGCAAATCTGGGAAAAACGCAAACCTGGGAAAAACGCAAACCTGGGAAAAACGCAAACCTGGGAAAAACGCAAACCTGGTAAAAACGCAAACCTGGGAAAAACGCAAACAGGGGAAAAACGCGAACAGGGGAAAAACGCAAACAGGGGAAGAACGCAAACAGGGGAAAAACGCACATACGGGAAATACGCAAACAGGGGAAAAACGCACATACGGGGAAACCCACATACGGGAAAAACGCAAATACGGGAAAAACGCACATACGGGAAAAACGCAGATATGTAATCGCAAATATGGGAAAAACGCAAATATGGGAAAAACGCAAATATAGGAAAAAAGCAAATATAAGAAAAACGCAAATATGGGAAACACGCAAATATGGCAAAAACGCAAATATGACAAAGTCCCAAATATGACGAAAACGCAAATACGGGAAAAACGAACATACGGGGAAAACGGACATACGGGGAAAACGCACATTGAATCATCCCCTTTGAACAATTTATACAAAACTGTGCTTAAACTGACACACAACATTTTTAGCGCAACGCAATCTGACTATCAAAGATCACTGCAAAAGAATGGCCCAGAGTAACATTAAACTACACCTTTCAAAAATCACTTACCTCACAAAAATCTTCATTACTCGAACTACTGCAATACAGCGAGCACCACTACTGCCAGCTAAATAAAAGATTCAAACTACGGAAGGCACTAACTACTGACAGGGATAGTTAGCAAATTAAAGATTTTAATAGAGAACAAACAATGTATTTACCTTGATATCATCACAAGTCATAATATATATAATTTCAAAACTCCGCCATCTCTGTCGTCACATCCACCACTGTTGGCGGCTCACCTCTAACTGCGCAACGCTACGCGCTGTTCACATCTAGCTGCCGCTGCCTAACACTACAATGGCAGACAACAATGCAAACTAGCCACATACTGCACACAGCACAGCCAGTGATTTTCGTACAGCGAACGCTACGTGGCGGCGGCGTTACCAACATAAGAACCTAAACAGCCTACTTACATAAAGAAAACATAAACAGCCTACTTACATAAAGAAAACATAAACAGCCTACTTACATAGCCCCCATGCTGCCCACAAAAAATTTTACAAATTTTTTTGGCCAGTGGCCAATACAGATTTGAAAAAATTTTTCATAATTACAGTAAGAAAGATATCAAATGCACACACTGATTAATACAATGTTGGTCAAAAGCTAAAATTTTCTCACAGTCCATAAAGACAGTCCAGATTGTTCATCACAATAGTAATTACAGTTCTTTTCACAAAGTCTCATTAGTAAAAAAAATTGCACACAGAAGTAGTGTTGTCCTTCCAACAGAAAGACAGTGCTGACTCTTGACATGCAGACAGGTAATGGGCCACAATGGAGCAAACCCACAGCAGAGTCAGTCGAAGTTGATGAATATTGGTAGGTAGGTCATCACAGAGCAGACCTACTGCAGTCCTGGTAGAGAGTATTGGTGGGCCAGCAGAGGTGCAGGCCCACTGTAGTCCTTGTAGAAATAATGGTATTGGTGGGTCATCAAAGGTGTAGACCCACTGTAGTCGTTGTAGAAATAATGGTACTGGTGAGTCAGCAAAGGTGTAGACCCACTGTAGTCCTTGTAGAAATAATGGTATTGGTGAGTCTGCAAAGGTGTAGACCCACTGTAGTCCTTGTAGAAATAATGGTATTGATGAGTCATCAAAGATGCAGACCCACTGCAGTCCTTGTAGAGATGGCCAGCAGCCATCTGTTGTGACTGTGCGGGTGCACAATCACCAGTGAAGAGTCTTGCAGTTAATATAGCAAGTCCATAACCACCACTTGTGCACTCACAAAGTTTTCGGAATTGTCCTTAAAACCAGCAATGCTGTTATCCAGTCCCTTGCTGAATTAGTAACACACGTGCAAACACTAACAGTCCCAACTTCTCACATAGTGTCCATATAGTATGACCAACAGAAAAGTGTGCAGTGAAATGAATGCTTACAAGTTAATAATATGATGAACTGGTGTCAATTACAATTTTATGACGTAAGAATACAATTACAAAGGTACAAAATACATCATTAAAGAACATAACAATACAGATAACATTTGTTGTAATATAGGCTCTACAAAACAATAGAAATAAACATATACATCAGTGTTACAAGAACTATGACATAAGTAAATACATAAAAGATCAGAATAACTTGCGAAACATCAACTTCACACATGAGCATTAAAACAAAACAGAATAAATAGTGTCTAAGCATATTTACAAGGTAAATAACATATTATTAATGCCAATTATATTTGAGGATAACAGTATTCCTCATCATAGTGAACGTAGCTTAGTATTAGAAGAACAAAAAATTCTATGAAACTACACACAGACAGGAAGAAAACAAATACACAAGGGTACACAAACACATAGTGGGATAGAAAACGACAGGTTTTGTTGTATTGCAGTATTTTGCAAACAAAACTTTCTTTGCTTCTTGGAGATCTCCCTTCATTCATCATTATTCCCAAAAAGTCCTATCTATACCTGCTTCCTGTATTCTATTCACATCCTCTGTCAAAAATAGTTTTTCTCCACTGTACAGTATCCCTTTTTTTGCCAGACCATTTTCTGATAGCTTCTCAATGCATTTCTTATAAATTCATCATAGTTAGTTTCTTATATAGTCTACCCCCTCTTAAGCTACCTTAAATCTACTGAGCTCAGATGCTAAACTAAGGGACGAGGCAATGCAGCAGCATACAGCAAATCAACACAAACAGCAATGACAAAAAATGCCAATTCGCAAAGCAAGCAGCAGTAAATCTAAATTAACAGAAAAATGCAAAATTACAACTAATATGAGCCAATGTCCAGCAACAAGAAAAGCTAAACAGAGTAATACAAAGTTAAATTCAATAACACTATGCCTGGCAAACAGCAGCAACTTATACCTAAACATGACATAGCTCAAGCAGAAAAAATATTACAGTAAAAACAACAATGCAGACAAGGGAAATATCTATTCACATCTTAATGTCTATGTAATTAAAGTGGTGCACCACAACAACTTATTGTAAAAAAATATTACCATGTACTTGAAAAGAAAATTATATATGCAGTTACTGTTACTACTCCCTTCTTATTGTTCTTTCCATTCCAAAAGCTCCTTTTTCGAAGAATGTGGATCATAAAATAATTATTTAATAGATCTGTTGACAGAGAGTGTTCACATTAGCAAATGCATCTAAGTTTATTTTATAAAACTAATGCTGCAACATAGCTGGAAACCAGATATTAAATGAAATAAGCAATTACGCAAACCAAAGCATAAAAATATCATTCAATAGTCATGTGGCATTTCGTAAGTCAGTAGCTCTCAACTCTCGTAGAAAGACACTTGTCATAATCAGGTGTGCAGATGTACGAATATTTCCCATCAATTCATAAGCATTTCAGTAATTAGCACAAAGTACGAGTAATCATATGTTTTCAGGTAATGAGCGTGTAATATTTGCGATGCTTTCTACAAAGGAATGTCAATAGCAAGGTTAATGGAAGTAATGAGGGTGTCGCATTTGCAATATTTTCTCTAAAGGAATGTCAATGGCGAGGATAAAAGCCTGCCTTTTTTCTTTTTTTTCTACCTGTGCTTCCAGAAAGGCACACCCTAATGGCTTGTTATCCAGGTGTTTGACACAGCTGTGTGCCCACGGCGCATTACGTGCAGGTGGTCACTTAAATTTCTTACGGAAATATTTACGACACCAGTTTCCGCTACAGTGACAGTCTCATATGAAAATTTCACAGGTCGAAAATTTACGTCACAAGTGTGTAGAAACAAAATCCTATGAATATAACAGTGTCAAAAAAATTTTCGCCGGCATTGTGATACATTCACGCATTTACACACACATTTCATAACTCTTAAAGTACGATTCTCGGTTTCCAACATCCTTTTTCACAAGTCAAGAGTCCTTAACTTCTTTCATTATTCATATACTTATAAACACATAATCACATTCCTCATATATGGTAGCATCATCTTATTGACATAAACATACCTCAACAGCATAATACACATCGTCGTCATAAAAATAACACCATAACACCTCAGTCAAATCTCAAAAAAGTCGTAGCTTTCTGCATTAATGTCAAAACCTAAAGAAAATTCTCTGCTCATTTCAGTAGTGTCATCTACCTCAAACGTACTTTAAAAATCATGATCTCATACCAAATACATCATTCAAAGCTCTCATTGTATCACAATGGTTCCGAAAAAATGTGAAGAGTTCACACAGTACAGACAAAATACAATTTCATAAGTGTGAACTTACCCAACGGTGTAATTACGTAAACATGTGTCACTGATGTTTATCTCTCAGTTAAATGATCAGATAGCTGTGTAACATGTTTATCTCTCAGTTAAATGATCAGATAGCTGTGTAATTTATTTGTTAGAGAAATATGGTACCGATGTGTAAAGTTGTATAAGCAAATACCATATTAGCTAGGGCTCCTTGTGCTTGCCAAACACATGATACACAAAGTAAGCGTGTACCCCCCTGAGGATTAATGTAATTATACCCTTAGGTGTTACAGATTACAGCAATGGAATGAAATGTATCACGGAAAACATTCTTTGTAATTCAAAAATCTGTAAGCATAAATGTTTTAAGTACAAAATTAATCACTCAAATACGTGTCCTGTAGCGCTAAATATGCGTCTTGCTGTAAGCTAATCTCTGTGGAAGTGTCGTAGTTATCGTCCTCCGAAAGCTAAGTTCTGCAGAAGTCAATGTACTTACCTCATGATAAACAAAAGTGAAATGCTTTGCGTATAGATTTCTTAGTTATTACGCTTATTGTTGTGATGAAGAAATTACTGTACTGTAACGTATTGTTGTGCTACGGAAAAGGCTGTCTCATTGTAGCTACACCACAAAAGTTACTACTAAAACATGTTTTACTTTCCAGAAGAATTCAGAAAAATTGTGCAGATATAAAACAGATACACCCCAAAAGCAACATTGTAAATTGTCACTCATTAGTAGCGTCGTGATAAAATCGTGTAGCTGTCACATAAACTAACCATTGTCTCATCTGGTATCTCACACAAAGTACTTTAAATCCGGAATGTATTTTCAAGTAAACCAAAATGGTGCGTTAGAATCTCATTAGCATTACTGGTAAATGTTCTAAATATGTGAGCCTTATAGTCGTTACGTAATCGTGCAACTGACAAGCAAGAATGTACACACACAATAACACTGTGTCGTCTGTTCGCAATAACAATGCATTCGTAATTTCTGTTTGAATAAGTTCTCTTGGTTCTTGACTGGATATTTAACTTCAAACATTGTTGCATGGTAACAGTTTCTAAGTGTGACAAATTGTACTAGTAACGTGAAGTGAAAAATTTTAAGGCAAAGACTAAGTTAAGTAAGCGGTTTTACATGTGAAATGTGGTACAATCTTTTACTCTTCAAAGTAGTCGGAGTTTCAGCTTGAACGCAATTATCATGCAGTATACGTCCGTAAAGAATACTGGAATTTTGCTCAAGGTTAGCGTCAATGTTATTTTTCCCTGAGCCAGCAGGCGGAAGTGGCTACCTGCGGTCCGAGTCATTATCTGTTTCTTTGTTGGCGCACGTCGTTATTGGGATTTGGAGACCTAACTTCCACAAATTCACCGTGACGAGAGGGCTCTGCCCTGTTTAAGGCTCGCCAGTTCTGATGGAATACAGGCCTATCGTTTTGCCGGTAGTTTACATAGTTTCTTGTTTGTCGGTCATGTGGTGGAGAATTTCTCCTGGAATCGTAACTGCGTGCTGAACTGTTGCGTCTGAAGTTATTCTGTCTCCCTTGATAATAATTGTTTTGGTTTCCATATTGTCTGTTTCTATGGTAATCTCTGTCATATTCATTACTACGGAAATGCGATCTTTCTCTATAACCATTACTCTGCCAGTGGTTGTCGTATGGGTGGTGTCTGTTTTGTTCACGATTTGCGTTGTAAGAATAGACTTCTCGTGTCCAGTTATTGTTTCTGTCATCACGGAATTGTGACGGATGTGACCTGTAGTGATTGTTTTCCTGTTTTCCCATCCCGCGACTGTCTGTGTCAATTTCTAATTCTTGTAAGAGTCCCTGAAAAGCTTCAATGTCGTCTTTGCAACGCCCTACCAAAATAATATGTCGTAAATGTTCAGGTAATTTGATTAAGCAAATGTGGATGAGTTCTGAGGGGCTGTATGGGTTTGACAGGTACTGATTCTTGTGCAACATGTCTTCAAAATATTTCACAAGACTGGAAAATTCAGATTGTTCGAAGTGTTTCATCATTATGATGCTATGTTTTACTCGGTCTTGTGTAGCTTTAGACCAATATGCTGAGTAGAACGCATGGTAAAATTCTCCTTCACTGTGACAATCGTGAATGACCGATCGCATTCTTACAGCTGGTTCATTCTCCAAGTAGCCACACATAAATTCTAACCTCTGCTCCAATGACCAGTTGGGAGGAAAACAATGAGAGAATTGATGGAGCCACGCTTGTGGATGAATGTCGTTGGCAGAGTTCTTAAACGTTTTGAATTTACGTGTAGTAATGAACAGCTTATAGTCGAAATCATCGTGTCGGCGAGTAGCATATCGGTCATTGTTACGTCGTGTCGGCGGTTCCATCTCAAAATTAGGTGTACCTTGCCAATTCCTTTCATAATTACCAAAATGCCCTGTGCTATTATTTTGTGGCTTTTCCGTATTTCTATGTCCCTCTTCCCGTATTGGGGTGCGAGTGTCCTCTGAAATACGTAATTCTTGTATTACCTGTGTCAGCTGATCTTGTACTTCCCGGATTTCTCTTTGATGTTGCGTATTAATTTGATTCAGATTTTGTTTCAGTTACCTAATTTGTTCGCTCTCTTCCATGTCATTAAAGACTACCGGTTTTGCGTCATTCAGATTATCATCTACCTTCGTAGATAAATTATTTAGCTGATCCGAAAGTTCAACTACTTTCTCTGATAATGAACTAATTTCCTCCATGTGTCTTTCTACTGTGTCCTTTAAGTTTTCCTGAGTTTTTGCAAGTTGGTTAACCGAATCGGTAGATGCAACTGAGTCAATTTTAGCTTGCAGGGTCTCATGATTTTCATGAACAATGGTTTGGAGTTCTTTTATGGCTGCTTCGTGATTCTGTAATGCATTTTCATGCCGCGAAAAAATAGGTTGAAAATGCTCACAAATTTGTGTTTTTACATCATTACAGACTTTTTGACATTTCGATTCAATGTTATGTAACTCAGTAGTTAAGTCTTCACGTGTTTGTTCAAGCTTATGTTCCACTGAATCTAACTTTTGAAGCTTTTGTTCCATTGTGTCTAACTTTTGAAGATTTTGTTCCATTGTGTCTAACTGTTGCTGTGTTTGTCTCTGATTATGTTCCATTGTGTCTAACTGTTACTGTGTTTGTCTCTGATTTTGTTCCATTGTGTCTAACTTTTGAAGCTTTTGCTGTGTTTGTCCCATTTGTTGTATTAATTGTAATAACAATGCATTGGTGTCTGAAACATGTTCCTCAGTGCTTTTCGGCAGTGAATTTGCACCGGCAACATTCACATTTTGACAAGCGGAAAATGTGTCTTGACTCATTTGAAAAAACAGTGAGAACCCAAAACCTGAGTCTACAGTGCTGTGTTTGTCCCATTTGTTGTATTAATTGTAATAACAATGCATTGGTGTCTGAAACATGTTCCTCAGTGCTTTTTGGCAGTGAATTTGCACGGCAACATTCACATTTTGACAAGCGGAAAATGTGTCTTGACTCATTTGAAAAAACGGTGAGAACCCAAAACCTGAGTCTACAGTATTTGCAATATTGTGTTCTGCCATTCCCGATTCCTGAGGCGAGCTGTTGCCGACCGATCGATAGATAATGCTTCCTGTTCACTACCTGTTTCACTGTCTACACCATTATTTGACGCCCGCTCTATTTCCCTGTGCACAGTTACCAAATTACTACTTTGAACATTAGTAAATTCATTACTCGGCGGCGCTGATAAGCTACGCTCGTCGTCACTATTATTTCTCAGTTTAGTTTGGAGCCTAGTGTTACGTTTTTCACACGCCATTATTGTCACAATATTTCACACGATAACACAGAAAAGCACAATTTGAAGTGCAAAAATAGGAGAACACATTAACATAACACTGAAAATAATATCTAGTTAATTGCAAGCGTAGCTGCGAAATACTTGGTGCAAATCTATTTGCATGCCACAACTGTTTTACTGTACAACAATGAAAGCCTACAACTACAAAGGAGACTCTCTCTACAATTACGCGCTAGCAATAAACAAAAGCTACACTAAATACACAAACTACAAGAAAAAATCAGAAGATTGCAGTGAGGTATCCTAGGCTAAAGGTCGACATATGAAACGTCCCCTTTGAACAATTTATACAAAACTGTGCTTAAACTGACACACAATATTTTTAGCGCAACGCAATCTGACTATCAAAGATCACTGCAAAAGAATGGCCCAGAGTAACATTAAACTACACGTTTCAAAAATCACTTACCTCACAAAAATCTTCATTACTCGAACTACTGCAATACAGCGAGCACCACTACTGCCAGCTAAATAAAAGATTCAAACTACGGAAGGCACTAACTACTGATAGGGATAGTTAGCAAATTAAAGATTTTAATACAGAACAAACAATGTATTTACCTTAATATCATCACAAGTCATAATATATGTAATTTCAAAACTCCGCCATCTCTCTCCTCACATCCACCACTGTTGGCGGCTCACCTCTAACTGCGCAACGCTACGCGCTGTTCACATCCAGCTGCCGCTGGCAAACACTACAATAGCAGACAACAATGCAAACTAGCCACATACTGCACACAGCACAGCCAGTGATTTTCGTACAGAGAGCGCTACGTGGCGGCGGCGTTACCAATATAAAAACCTAAACAGCCTACTTACATAAAGAAAACATAAACAGCCTACTTACATAAAGAAAACATAAACAGCCATCTTACAACATGAGGGAAAACAAATGCAGGAAAAACGCACATGCGGGAAAAACGCACCCGTGGGGAAAACGCACATATGGGGAAACGCTCATACGGGAAAAACGCACATAAGAGAAAAACGCACATACGAAAAACGCACATATGGGAAAAACCCAATATGGAATAAATTCAAATATGGGAAAAACGCAAATATGGGAAAAACGCAGGTATGGGAAACACGCAAATATGGGAATAACGAAAATATTTGAAAAACGCAAATATGGGAAAAACGCAAATATGAGAAAATCGAAAATAGGGGAAAAACGAAAATTTGGGAGAAGATCAATTTGTATCACAACTTGACAAGAGGCAAAAATCGGTTGGTAGGACATAAGCATCGAAGGTTCACGTAATATTGGAGAAACGCCAATATGGGAATGACGCAATCATGAGAAAGACGCAATTATGGGAAAGACGCAATTATGGGAAAGACGCAATTATGGGAAAGACGCAATTATGGGAAAGACGCAATTATGGGAAAAACGCAATTATGGGAAAAACGCAATTGTGGGGAAAACGCAAATATGGGGAAAACGCAAATATGGGGAAAACGCAAATATGAGGGAAACGCAAATGTGGGGAAAACGCAAATATGGGGAAAACGCAAATATGGGGAAAACGCAAATATGGCAAAAACGCAAATATGGCAAAAACGCAAATATGACAAAAACACACTTATGGCAATAACGCCAATATGGGAAAAACGCAATTATGGAAAAAACGCAAACATGACAGAAACGCAAACATGGCAAAACCGCAAACATGGCAAAACTGCAAACATGGCAAAACAGCAAACATGGCAAAACCGCAAACATGGCAAAACTGCAAACATGGCAAAACCGCAAACATGGGAAAAACGCACATACGGGAAAAACGCACATATGGGAAAAACGCACATATGGGAAAAACGCTCATACGGGAAAAACGCACATAAGGGAAAAACGCACATATGGGAAAAACGCAAATATGGGAAAAACGCACACATGGGAAAAACGCACATATGGGAAAAACGCACATATGGGAAAAACGCAAATATGGGAAAAACGCAAATATGGTAAAAACGTAAAAATGGGAAAAGCTCAAGTATGGGAAAAACGCAAATATAGAAAAAACGCAAATATATGAAAAACGCAAATATGGGAAACAAGCAAATATGGCAAAAACACACTTATGGCAATAACGCAAATATGGGAAACATGCAAATATGGCAAAAACGCATGGCAATAACGTAAATATGGCAAAAACGCAAATATGGCAAAAACGCAAATACGGGAAAAACGCACATACGGGAAAAACGCACATACGGGAAAAACGTACATACGGGAAAAAGGCACATGCGGGAAAAACGCACATGCGGGAAAAACGCACATGCGGGAAAAACGCACACATGGGGAAAACGCTCATACGGGAAAAACGCACATAAGTGAAAAACGCACATATGGGAAAAACGCACATATGGGAAAAACGCACATATGGGAAAAACGCAAATATGGGAAAAACGTAAATATGGTAAAAACGCACATATTTGAAAAACACAAATATGTGAAAAACGCAAATATGGGAAACACGCAAATATGGCAAAAACACACTTATGGCAATAACGCAAATATGGGAAACATGCAAATATGGCAAAAACGCATGGCAATAACGTAAATATGGCAAAAACGCAAATATGGCAAAAACGCAAATACGGGAAAAACGCACATACGGGAAAAACGCACATACGGGAAAAACGTACATACGGGAAAAAGGCACATGCGGGAAAAACGCACATGCGGGAAAAAGGCACATGTGGGAAAAACGCACATGCGGGAAAAACGCACATGCGGGAAAAACGCACACATGGGGAAAACGCTCATACGGGAAAAACGCACATAAGGGAAAAACGCACATAAGGGAAAAACACACATACGGAAAAACGCAAATATGGGAAAAACGCAAATATGGAATATATTCAAATATGGGAGAAACGCAAATATGGGTAATCGCAAATATGGGAAAAACGCTGATATGGGAAAAACGCAGGTATGGGAAAAACGCAAATATGGGAAAAACGCAAATATTTGAAAAACGCAAATATGGGAAAAGCGCAAATATGGGAGAATCGGAAATATGGGAAAAACGAAAATTTGGGAGAAGGTCAATTTCTATCACAACTTGGCAAGAGGCAAAAATCGGTTTGTAGGACATAATCTGAAGCATCGAAGGTTCACATAATATTAGAGAAACGCAAATATGGGACAGACGCAAATATGGGAAAAGACGCAAATATGGGGAAAGACGCAATTATGGGGAAAGACGCAATTATGGGGAAAGACGCAATTATGGGGAAATACGCAGTTATGGGGAAAGAAGCAAATATGGGGAAAGACGCAAATATGGGGAAAGACGCAAATATGGGGAAAGACGCAAATATGGGGAAAGACGCAAATATGGGAAAAACGCAAATATGGGATAACGCAAATATGGGAAATATGCAAATATGAAAAAAACGCAAATATGGGAAAAACGCAAATATGGGAAAAACGCAAATATGGCAAGAACGCAAATATTGCAAGTACGCAAATTTGGTAAGAACGCAAATATGGCAGAAAGGCATATATGGCAGAAACGCAAATATGGCAGAAACGCAAATATTGGAAAAACGCAAATATGGGAAACATGCAAAAATGGTAGAAGATAAACTTGTGGCACAACTTGACAAAAAGAAGGAATGGGTTGGTAGGACATAGTCTGAATCGTCGAAGGTTCACGAAATATATGAGAAACGCAAACGCGGGAAAAACACAACTATGGCAAAAACGCAAATATGGCAAAAAAGCAAATATGGCAAAAACGCAAATATGAGAAAATTGAAAATATGGGAAAATCGCAAATATGGGGAAAATGCAAAAATTTCAAAAACGCAAAAATACCAAAAACGCAAATATGGCAAAAACGCAAAAATGGCAAAAACGCAAATATGGCAAAAACGCAAATATGGCAAAACAGCAAATATGGCAAAAACGCAAAAATGGGAAAAACACAAATATGGGAAAAACGCAAATAAGGGAAAAACGCAAAAAAGGGAAAAACGCATATATGGCAAGAACGCAAATGTGGCATGAACGCAAATATGGCAAGAACGCAAATATGGCAAGAACGCAAATATGGCAAGAACGCAAATATGGCAGAAATGCAAATTTGGCAGAAACGCAAATATGGCAGAAACGCAAATATGGCAGGAACGCAAATATGGCAGAAACGCAAATATGGCAGAAACGCAAATATGTGAAAAACGCAAATATGGGTAACATGGAAAAAAGGGAGAAGATAAACTTGTGGCACAACTAGACAAAAAGAAAGAACGGGTTGGCAGGACATAGTCTGAATCGTCGAAGGTTCACGAAATATATGAGAAACGCGAATATGGGAAAAACGCAAATACGGTAAAAACGCAAATATGGAAAAAACGCAAATATGGCAAACACGCAAATACGGCAAAAACGCAAATATGGCAAAAACGCAAATATGGGGAAATCGCAGATATGGGGAAAACGCGAAAGTGGCAAAACGCAAAATGGCAAAAACGAAAAAATGGCAAAAACGCAAAAATGGCAAAAACGCAAATATGGCACAAACACAAATATGTAAAAACGCAAATATAGCAAAAACGCAAATATGACTAAAACGCAAAAATGCCAAAACGGAAATATGGCGAAAACGCAAAAATGGCAAA
Source organism: Schistocerca cancellata (assembly GCF_023864275.1). Lineage (NCBI taxonomy): Eukaryota > Metazoa > Arthropoda > Insecta > Orthoptera > Acrididae > Schistocerca > Schistocerca cancellata. The sequence goes on along the minus strand of NC_064629.1, from coordinate 195,523,416 downwards.
AACGAAAATATGGCAAAAACGTAAATATGGCAAAGACGCAAATATGGGAAAAACGCAAATATGGGAAAAACGCAAATTTGGGAAAGACGCAAATATGGGAAAAACGCAAATATGCGAAAAACGCAAATATGGGAAAAACGCAAATAAGGGAAAAATGCAAAAATGGGAGAAGATAAACTTGTGGCACAACTTGACAAAAAGAAAGAATGGGTTGGTAGGAAGTAGTCTGAATCGTCGAATGTTCACGAAATATATGAGAAACGCAAATATGGGAAAACGCAAATATGGGAAAAACGCAAATATGGAACAAACGCAAATATGGGAAAAACGCAAATATGGAAAAAATGCAAATATGGGAAACACGCAAATATGGAAAAAACGCAAATGTGGGAAAAACACAAATATGGGAAAAACGCAAATATGGGAAAAACGCAAATATGGGAAAAACGCAAATATGGGATAACGCAAATATGGGAAATATGCAAATATGAAAAAAACGCAAATATGGGAAAAACGCAAATATGGGAAAAACGCAAATATGGCAAGAACGCAAATATTGCAAGTACGCAAATTTGGTAAGAACGCAAATATGGCAGAAAGGCATATATGGCAGAAACGCAAATATGGCAGAAACGCAAATATTGGAAAAACGCAAATATGGGAAACATGCAAAAATGGTAGAAGATAAACTTATGGCACAACTTGACAAAAAGAAGGAATGGGTTGGTAGGACATAGTCTGAATCGTCGAAGGTTCACGAAATATATGAGAAACGCAAACGCGGGAAAAACACAACTATGGCAAAAACGCAAATATGGCAAAAAAGCAAATATGGCAAAAACGCAAATATGAGAAAATCGAAAATATGGGAAAATCGCAAATATGGGGAAAATCCAAAAATTTCAAAAACGCAAAAATACCAAAAACGCAAATATGGCAAAAACGCAAATATGGCAAAACAGCAAATATGGCAAAAACGCAAAAATGGGAAAAACACAAATATGGGAAAAACGCAAATAAGGGAAAAACGCAAGAAAGGGAAAAACGCATATATGGCAAGAACGCAAATGTGGCATGAACGTAAATATGGCAAGAACGCAAATATGGCAAGAACGCAAATATGGCAAGAACGCAAATATGGCAGAAATGCAAATTTGGCAGAAACGCAAATATGGCAGAAACGCAAATATGGCAGGAACGCAAATATGGCAGAAACGCAAATATGGCAGAAACGCAAATATGTGAAAAACGCAAATATGGGTAACATGGAAAAAAGGGAGAAGATAAACTTGTGGCACAACTAGACAAAAAGAAAGAACGGGTTGGCAGGACATAGTCTGAATCGTCGAAGGTTCACGAAATATATGAGAAATGGGAATATGGGAAAAACGCAAATACGGTAAAAACGCAAATATGGAAAAAACGCAAATATGGCAAACACGCAAATATGGCAAAAACGCAAATATGGCATAAAACGCAAATATGGGGAAATCGCAGATATGGGGAAAACGCGAAAGTGGCAAAACGCAAAATGGCAAAAACGAAAAAATGGCAAAAACGCAAAAATGGCAAAAACGCAAATATGGCACAAACACAAATATGTCAAAAACGCAAATATTGCAAAAACGCAAATATGACTAAAACGCAAAAATGCCAAAACGGAAATATGGCGAAAATGCAAAAATGGCAAAAACGGAAATATGGCAAAAACGTAAATATGGCAAAGACGCAAATATGGGAAAAACGCAAATATGGGAAAAACGCAAATTTGGGAAAGACGACAATATGGGAAAAACGCAAATATGCGAAAAACGCAAATATGGGAAAAATGCAAAAATGGGAGAAGATAAACTTGTGGCACAACTTGACAAAAAGAAAGAATGGGTTGGTAGGAAGTAGTCTGAATCGTCGAATGTTCACGAAATATATGAGAAACGCAAATATGGGAAAACGCAAATATGGGAAAAACGCAAATATGGGACAAACGCAAATATGAGAAAAACGCAAATATGGAAAAAATGCAAATATGGGAAACACGCAAATATGGAAAAAACGCAAATGTGGGAAAAACACAAATATGGGAAAAACGCAAATATGGGAAAAACGCAAATATGGGAAAAACGCAAATATGGGATAACGCAAATATGGGAAATATGCAAATATGAAAAAAATGCAAATATGGGAAAAACGCAAATATGGGAAAAACGCAAATATGGCAAGAACGCAAATATTGCAAGTACGCAAATTTGGTAAGAACGCAAATATGGCAGAAAGGCATATATGGCAGAAACGCAAATATGGCAGAAACGCAAATATTGGAAAAACGCAAATATGGGAAACATGCAAAAATGGTAGAAGATAAACTTGTGGCACAACTTGACAAAAAGAAGGAATGGGTTGGTAGGACATAGTCTGAATCGTCGAAGATTCACGAAATATATGAGAAACGCAAACGCGGGAAAAACACAACTATGGCAAAAACGCAAATATGGCAAAAAAGCAAATATGGCAAAAACGCAAATATGAGAAAATCGAAAATATGGGAAAATCGCAAATATGGGGAAAATGCAAAAATTTCAAAAACGCAAAAATACCAAAAACGCAAATATGGCAAAAACGCAAAAATGGCAAAAACGCAAATATGGCAAAAACGCAAATATGGCAAAACAGCAAATATGGCAAAAACGCAAAAATGGGAAAAACACAAATATGGGAAAAACGCAAATAAGGGAAAAACGCAAAAAAGGGAAAAACGCATATATGGCAAGAACGCAAATGTGGCATGAACGCAAATATGGCAAGAACGCAAATATGGCAAGAACGCAAATATGGCAAGAACGCAAATATGGCAGAAATGCAAATTTGGCAGAAACGCAAATATGGCAGAAACGCAAATATGGCAGGAACGCAAATATGGCAGAAACGCAAATATGGCAGAAACGCAAATATGTGAAAAACGCAAATATGGGTAACATGGAAAAAAGGGAGAAGATAAACTTGTGGCACAACTAGACAAAAAGAAAGAACGGGTTGGCAGGACATAGTCTGAATCGTCGAAGGTTCACGAAATATATGAGAAACGCCAATATGGGAAAAACGCAAATACGGTAAAAACGCAAATATGGAAAAAACGCAAATATGGCAAACACGCAAATATGGCAAAAACGCAAATATGGCAAAAACGCAAATATGGGGAAATCGCAGATATGGGGAAAACGCGAAAGTGGCAAAACGCAAAATGGCAAAAACGAAAAAATGGCAAAAACGCAAAAATGGCAAAAACGCAAATATGGCACAAACACAAATATGTCAAAAACGCAAATATAGCAAAAACGCAAATATGACTAAAACGCAAAAATGCCAAAACGGAAATATGGCGAAAACGCAAAAATGGCAAAAACGGAAATATGGCAAAAACGTAAATATGGCAAAGACGCAAATATGGGAAAAACGCAAATATGGGAAAAACGCAAATTTGGGAAAAACGCAAATATGGGAAAAACGCAAATATGCGAAAAACGCAAATATGGGAAAAACGCAAATAAGGGGAAAATGCAAAAATGGGAGAAGATAAACTTGTGGCACAACTTGACAAAAAGAAAGAATGGGTTGGTAGGACGTAGTCCGAATCGTCGAAGGTTCACGAAATATATGAGAAACGCAAATATGGGAAAAACGAAAATATGGCAAAAACGCAAATATGGCAAAAACGCAAATATGACAAAAACGCAAATCTGGCAAAAACGCAAATATGGCAAAAACGCAAATATGGCAAAAACGCAAATATGGGAAAATCGCAAATATGGGGAAAACGCGAAAATGGCAAAAACGAAAAAATGGCAAAAACGCAAAAATGGCAAAAACGCAAATATGGCAAAAATGCAAATATTGGAAAATCACAAATATGGGGAAAACGCGAAAATGGCAGAAACGAAAAAATGGCAAAAACGCAAAAATGGCAAAAACGCAAATATGGCAAAAACGCAAATATGGCAAAAACGCAAATATGGCAAAAACGAAAATATGACTAAAACGCAAAAATGGCAAAAACGGAAATATGGCGAAAACGCAAAAATGGCAAAAACGGAAATATGGCAAAAACGCAAATATGGGAAATACACAAATATGGGAAAAACGCAAATAAGGGAAAAACGCAAAAAAGGGAAAAACGCATATATGGCAAGAACGCAAATATGACAACAACGCAAATAAGGCAACACCGCAAATATGGCAAGAACGCAAATATGGCAAGAACGGAAATATGGCATGAACGCAAATATGGCAGAAACGCAAATATGGCAGAAACGCAAATATGGCAGAATCGCAAATATTGCAGAAACACAAATATGGCAGAAACGCAAATATGTGAAAAACGCAAATATGGGAAACATGCAATAATGGGAGAAGATAAACTAGTGGCACAACTTGACAAAAAGAAAGAATGGGTTGGTAGGACATAGTCTGAATCGTCGAAGGTTCACGAAATATATGAGAAACGCAAATATGGGAAAAACGCAAATACAGCAAAAACGCAAATATGGCAAAATCGCAAATATGGCAAAAACGCAAATATGGTAAAAACGCAAATATGGGAAAAATGCAAATATGGGAAAATGCAAAAATGGGAGAAGATAAACTTGTGGCACAACTTGACAAAAATAAAGAATGGGTTGGTTGGACATAGTCTGAATCAATGAAGGTTCACGAAATTTAGGAGAAAAGCAAATATGGGAAAAACGCAAAAATGGGAAAAACGCAAATATGAGTAAAGAGCAAATATGGGAAATACGAAAATATGGGAAAACCGCAAATATGGGAAAAACGCAAATATGGGAAAAACGCAAACATCGGATAAACACAAATATGGGAAAAACGCATATATGTGAAAAATGCAAATATGGGAAAAACGCAAATATGGGAAAAACGCAAAAAAGGAAAAACGCAAATATGGTAAGAACGCAAATATGGCAAGACCGCAAATATGGCAAGAACAGAAATATGGCAAGAACACAAATATGGCAAAACACAAATATGGCAAGAACGCAAATATGGCAAGAACGCAAATATGGCAAGAACGCAAATATTGCAAGAACGCAAATACAGCAGAAATGCAAATATGGCAGAAACGCAAATATGGCAGAAACGCAAATATGGCAGAAACGCAAATATGGGAAAAACGCAAATATGGGAAAAACGAAAATATGGAAAAAACGCAAATATGGGAAAAATGCAAAAATGGGAGAAGATAAACTTGTGGCACAACTTGACAAAAATAAAGAATGGGTTGGTAGGACATAGTCTGAATCGTCGAAGGTTCACGAAATATATGAGAAACGAAAATATGGGAAAAACGCTAATATTGCAAAAAGGAAAATATGGCATGTACGCAAATATGGGAAAAACGCAAATATGGGAAAATCGAAAATATGGGAAAAACGCAAATATGGGAAAAACGCAAATACGGGAAAAACGCAAATATGGGAAAAACGCAAATATGGGAAAACGCAAAAAAGGGAAAAAATCAAATATGGCAAGAACATAAATATGGCACATCGCAAATATGGCAAGAACGCAAATATGGCAAGAACGCAAATATGGCAAGAACTCAAATATGGCAAGAACACTAATATTGCAAGAACGCAAATATGGCAAGAACGCAAATATGGCAGAAACGCAAATATGGCAGAAACGCAAATATAGCAGAAACGCAAATATGGCAGAAACGCAAATATGGCAGAAACGCAAATATGGGAAAAACGCAAATACGGGAAACATGCAAAAATGGGAGATGATAAACATGTGGCACAACATGACAAAAAGAAAGAATGGGTTGTTAGGACATAGTCTGAATCGTCAAAGGTTCACGAAAAATATGAGAAACGAAAATATGGGAAAAATGATAATATGGCAAAAACGAAAATATGGCAAGAAAGCAAATATGGCAAAAACGCAAATATGGGAAAATCGAAAATATGGGAAAATCGAAAATATGGGGATAACGCAAAAATGGCAAAAACGCACAAATGGCAAAAACGCAAAAATGGCAAAAGAGCAAAAATGGCAAAAATGCAAAAATGGCAAAAACGCAAAAATGGCAAAAACGCAAAAATGGCAAAAACGCGAAGAAGGAAAAAACATCAAAAATGGCAAAAACGCAAAAATGGCAAATACGCAAAAATGGCAAAAATGCAAAATTTACAAAAACGCAAAAATGGCAAAAAACGCAAGAACGGCAAAAACGCAAAAATGGCAAGAATGGCAAATATGGCAAACCCACAAATATGGCAAAGACGCAAACATGGCAAAGATGCAAAAATGGCAGAGACACAAATGTTGGAAAAACGCAAAAATGGGAGAAACGCAAAAATGGGAAAAACGCAGATATGGCAAAAACGCAGATATGGCAAAAATACAGATATGGCAATAATGCAGTTTCGGCAAAAACGCAGAAATTTCAAAAACGCATATATGGCAAAAACGCTGATATGGCAAAATCGCAGATATGGCAAAAACGCAGATATGGCAAAAACGCAGATATGGCAAAAACGCAGATATAGCAAAAACGCAGATATGGCGAAAACGCAGATTTGGCAAAAACGCAGATTTGGCAAAAACGCGGATTTTGCAAAAAAGCAGATTGTGCAAAAACGCAGATTTGGCAAAAACGCAGATATGGCATAAACACAGATACGACATAAACGCAGATATGGCATAAACGCAAATATGGCATAAACCCAAATATGGCAAAAACGCAAATATGACAAAAAATCGTAAATATGACAGAAAACGCAAATATGGGAACAAACTAAAATATGGGAAAAACGCAAATATGGGAAAAACGCAAATATGGCAAGAACGCAAATATGGCAAAAACGCAAATATGGCGAAAACTCAAATATGGCAAAAACTCAAATATGGCAAAAACGCAAATACGACAAAAGCGCAAATACGGCAAAGACGCAAATATGGCAAAAACGCAAATATGGCAAAGACGCAAATATGGCAAAAACGCAAATATGGCAGAAATGCAAATATGGCAGAAACACAAATATGGCAAGAACGCAAATATGGAAAAACGCAAATATGGGAATAATGCAAAAATGGGAGGAGACCAACTTATGGCACAACTTGACAAAAAGAAAGAATGGGTTGGTAGGACATAGTCTGAATCATCAAAGGTTCACGAAATACACTCCTGGAAACTGAAATTAGAACACCGTGAATTCATTGTCCCAGGAAGGGGAAACTTTATTGACACATTCCTGGGGTCAGATACATCACATGATCACACTGACAGAACCACAGGCACATAGACACAGGCAACAGAGCATGCACAATGTCGGCACTAGTACAGTGTATATCCACCTTTCGCAGCAATGCAGGCTGCTATTCTCCCATGGAGACGATCGTAGAGATGCTGGATGTAGTCCTGTGGAACGGCTTGCCATGACTTTTCCACCTGGCGCCTCAGTTGGACCAGCTTTCGTGCTGGACGTGCAGACCGCGTGAGACGACGCTTCATCCAGTCCCAAACATGCTCAATGGGGGACAGATCCGGAGATCTTGCTTTCCAGGGTAGTTGAATTACACCTTCTAGAGCACGTTGGGTGGCACGGGATACATGCGGACGTGCATTGTCCTGTTGGAACAGCAAGTTCCCTTGCTGGTCTAGGAATGGTAGAACGATGGGTTTGATGACGGTTTGGCTGTACCGTGCACTATTCAGTGTCCCCTCGACGATCACCAGTGGTGTACGGCCAGTGTAGGAGATCGTTCCCCACACCATGATGCCGGGTGTTGGCCCTGTGTGCCTCGGTCGTATGCAGTCCTGATTGTGGCGCTCACCTGCACGGCGCCAAAAACGCATACGACCATCATTGGCACCAAGGCAGAAGCGACTCTCATTGCTGAAGACGACACGTCTCCATTCGTCCCTCCATTCACGCCTGTCGCGACACCACTTTAGTCGGGCTGCACGATGTTGGGGCGTGAGTGGAAGACGGCCTAACGGTGTGCGGGACCGTAGCCCAGCTTCATGGCACTGCGTAGGATCCTACGGTCTTGGCGTGCATCCGTGCGTCGCTGCGGTCTGGTCCCAGGTCGACGGGCACGTGCACCTTCCGCCGACCACTGGCGACAACATCAATGTACTGTGGAGACCTCACGCCCCACGTGTTGAGCAATTCGGCAGTACGTCCACCGGGCATCCCGCATGCCCACTATACACCCTCGCTCAAAGTCCGTCAACTGCACATACGGTTCACGTCCATGCTGTCGCGGCATGCTACCAGTGTTAAAGACTGCGATGGAGCTCCGTATGCCACGGCAAACTGGCTGACACTGACGACGTCGGTGCACAAATGCTGCACAGCTAGTGCCATTCGACGGCCAACACCGCGGTTCCTGGTGTGTCCGCTGTGCCGTGCGTGTGATCATTGCTTGTACAGCCCTCTACCAGTGTCCGGAGCAAATATGGTGGGTCTGACACACCGGTGTCAATGTGTTCTTTTTTCCATTTCCAGGAGTGTATAAGAGAAACGCAAATATGGGAAATACACAAATATGTGAAAAAGGCAAATATGGGAAAAACGCAAATATGGGAAAAACGCAAATATGGGAAATACGCAAATATGGAAAAAACGCAAATATAAGAAAAACGCAAATATGATAGACCGAAAATATGGCAAGAACGCAAACATGGCAAGAACGCAAATATGGCAGAAACGAAAATATGGTAAAAACGCAAATATGGCAAAAATTCAAATATGGGAAAAACCCAAATATGGGAGAAACGCAAATATGTGAAAAATGCAAAAATGCGAGAAGATAATCTTGTGGCACAACTTGACAAAAAGAAAGAATGGGTTGGTTGGACATAGTCTGAATCGTCCAAGGTTCACGAAATATATGAGAAAGGCAAATATCGGAAAAGCGCAAATATGGCAAAAACACCAATATGGCAACAACGCAAATATGGCAACAACGCAAATATGGCAAAAACGCAAATATGGCAAAAACGCAAATACGGCAAAAACACAAATACGGCAAAAACGCAAATACGGTAAAAACGCAAATACGGGAAAATCGCAAATATGGGGAAAACGCAAATATTGCAAAAACGCAAATATGGCAAAAACGCAAATATAGCATAAACGCAATAATGGCAAAAACGCAAAAATGGCAAAAACGAAAAAATGGCAAAAACGCAAAAATGGCAAAAAAACAAAAATGGCAAAAACGCAAAAATGGCAATAACGCAAAATTGGCATAAACGCAAAATTGGCAAAAACGAAAAAATGGCAAAAACGCAATAATGGCAAACACGCAAAAATGGCAAATACGCAAAAAAGGCAAAAAACGCAAATGTGTCAAAAAACGCAAAAGTGGCAAAAAACGCAAAAATGGCAAAAACGAAAAAAATGGCAAAATCGCAGATATCGCAAAATCGCAGATATGGCAAAAACGCAGATTTGGCAAAAACGCAGATTTGGCAAAAAGACAGATTTGGCAAAAAGCAGATTTGGAAAAAAGACAGATTTGGAAAAAAAGCAGATTTGGCAAAAACGCAGACTTGGCAAAAACGCAGATTTGGCAAAAACGCAGATTTGGCAAAAATGCAGATATGGCATAAACGAGGATATGGCATGAACGCAAATATGGCAAAAACGCAAATATTTCAAAAAACGCAAATATGACAGAAAACCAAATATGGGAACAAACTAAAATATGGGAACAAACGCAGATACAGGACAGACGCAGATACGGGACAGACGCATATATGGGACAGATGCAGATACTGGACAGACGCCGATACGGGACAGACGCAGATACGGGACAACGCAGATTCGGGACAAACGCAGATACGGGACAAACGCAGATACGGGACAAACGCAGATATGGCACAGACGCAGATACGGGACAGACGCAGATATGGGACAGACGCAGATACGGGACAGATGCAGATACGGGACAGACGCAGATACATGACAGGCGCAGATACGGGACAGACACAGATACGAGACAGACGCAGATACGGGATAGACGCAGATACGGGAAAGACGCAGATATGGGAAAAATGCAAATAGGGGAAAAACGCAAATATGAAAAAACGCAAATATGGGAAAAACGCAAATATGGGAAAAACACAAAATATGGCAGAAACGCAAATATGGCAAAAACGCAAATATGGGAAAAACGCAAATATGGCAAAAAGGCAAATATAGCAAATACGCAAAAATGGCAAAAACGCAAAAATGGCAAAAACGCAAAAATGGCAAAAACGCAAAAATGGCAAAAAAGCAAAAATGGCAATAACGCACAATTGGCATAAACGCAAATTTGGCAAAAACGAAAAAATGGCAAAACCGCAATAATGGCAAACACGCAAAAATGGCAAATACGCAAAAATGGCAAAAAACGCAAATGTGTCAAAAAACGCAAAAGTGGCAAAAAACGCAAAAATGGCAAAAACGAAAAAATGGCAAAATCGCAGATATCGCAAAATCGCAGATATAGCAAAAACGCAGATTTGGCAGAAACGCAGATTTGGCAAAAAGACAGATTTGGCAAAAAAGCAGATTTGGAAAAATGACAGATTTGGAAAAAAAGCAGATTTGGCAAAAACGCAGACTTGGCAAAAACGCAGATTTGGCAAAAACGCAGATTTGGCAAAAATGCAGATTTGGCAAAAACGCAGATACGGCATAAACGCAGATATTGCATGAACGCAAATATGGCAAAAACGCAAATATTACAAAAAACGCAAATATGACAGAAAACCAAATATGGGAACAAACTAAAATATGGGAACAAACGCAGATACAGGACAGACGCAGATACGGGACAGACGCATATATGGGACAGATGCAGATACTGGACAGACGCCGATACGGGACAGACGCAGATACGGGACAACGCAGATTCGGGACAAACGCAGATACGGGACAAACGCAGATACGGGACAAACGCAGATATGGCACAGACGCAGATACGGGACAGACGCAGATATGGGACAGACGCAGATACGGGACAGATGCAGATACGGGACAGACGCAGATACATGACAGGCGCAGATACGGGCCAGACACAGATACGGGACAGACGCAGATACGGGATAGACGCAGATACGGGAAAGACGCAGATACGGGAAAGACGCACATATGGGAAAGACGCAGATATGGGAAAAATGCAAATATGGGAAAAACGCAAATATGGAAAAACGCAAAAATGGGAAAAACGCAAATATGGGAAAAACACAAAATATGGCAGAAACGCAAATATGGCAAAAACGCAAATATGGGAAAAACGCAAATATGGGAATTATTGCAAAAATGGGAGAAGATAAACTTGTGGCACAACTTGACAAAAAGAAAGAATGGGTTGGTAAGACATAGTCTGAATCGTCGAAGGTTCACGAAATATATGAGAAACGCAAATATGGGAAAACGCTAATATGGGAAAAACGCAAAAAAGGGAAAAATGCAAATATGGCAAGAACGTAAATATGGCAAGAATGCAAATATGGCAAAAATGTAAAAATGGCAAAAACGCAAAAATGGCAAATACGAAAATATGGCAAAAACGCAAATATGACTAAAATGCAAAAATGGCAAAAATGGAAATATGGCGAAAACGCAAAAATAGCAAAAATGGAAATATGGCAAAAAAATAAATATGGCAATAACGCAAATATGGGAAAAACGCAATAATGTGAAAAACGCAAATATGGGAAAAACGAAAATATGGGAAAAATGCAAATATGGGAAAATGCAAAAATGGGAGAAGATAAACTTGTGGCACAACTTGAAAAAAATAAAGAAGGGGTTGGTAGGACATAGTCTGAATCAATGAAGGTTCACGAAATTTAGGAGAAAAGCAAATATGGGAAAAACGCAAATATGGGAAAAACGCAAATATGGGTAAAGCGTAAATATGGGAAATACGAAAATATGGGATAACCGCAAATATGAAAAAACGCAAATATGGGAAAAACGCAAATATCAGATAAACGCAAGTATGGGAAAAACGCAAATATGTGAAAAACGCAAATATGTGAAAATTGCAAAAAAGGGAAAAACGCAAATACGGTAAGAACGCAAATATGGCAAGACCGCAAATATGGCAAGAACGCGAATATGGCAAGAACGCAAATATGGCAAAACACAAATATGGCAAGAACGCTAAAATGGCAAGAACACAAATATGGCAAGAACGCAAATATGGCAGAAATGCAAATATGGTAGAAACGCAAATATGGCAGAAACGCAAATATGGCAGAAACGCAAATATGGCAGAAACGCAAATATGGGAGAAACGCTAATATGGGAAACATGGAAAAATGGGAGAAGATAAACTTGTGGCACAACTTGACAAAAAGAAAGAATTGGTTGGTAGGTCATAGTCTGAATCGTCGAAGGTTCACGAAATATATGAGAAACGCAAATATGGGAAAAACGCAAATATGGCAAAAACGCAAATATTTCAAATACGCACATATGGCAAAAATGCAAATATAACAAAAACGCAAATATGCCAAAAACGCAAATATGCCAAAAACGCAAATATGGCAAAAACGCAAAAATGTCAAAAACGCAAAAATGGCAAAAACGCAAAAATGGCAAAAACACAAATATGGCAAAAAGGCAAAAGTTGCAAAAACGCAAAAATGGCAAAATCGCAAAATTGGCAAAAACGCAAATATGGCAAAAACGCTAAAATTCAAAACCGCAAAATTGGAAAAAACGCAAAAATGGCAAAATCGCAAAAATGGCAAAAACGCAAAAATGACAAAAACGCAAAAATTACAAAAACGCAAAAATGGCAAAAAACGCAAAAATTTGCAAAAACGCAAAAAAGGCAGAAATGGCAAAGACACAAACATGGCAAAGACGCAAATATGGAAAAGTCGCAAATATGGCAAAGATGCAAATATGGCAAAGACGCAAATATTGGAAAAACGCAAAACTGGGAAAAACGCAAATATGGGAAAAACGCACATATGGGAAAACGCAAATATAGGAAATACGAAAATATGAAAAAAACGCAAATATGGGAAAAATGCAATAATGGGAGAAGATAAACTTCTGGCACAACTTGACTAAAATAAAGAATGGGTTGGAAGGACATAGTCTGAATCATCGAAGGTGAACGAAATATATGAGAAACGCAAATATGAGAAAAACGCAAATATGGGAAAAACGCATATATGGGAAAAACGCAAATATGGGAAAAACGCAAATATGGGAAAAAAGCAAATATGGCAGAAACGCTAATATGACAGAAACGCAAATATGGCAGAAACGCAAATATGGAAGAAACGCAAATATGGGAAAAACGCAAATATGGGAAATATGCAAAAATGGGAGAAGATAAACTTGTGGCACTACTTGACAAAAAGAAAGAATGGGTTGGTAGGACATAGTCTGAATCGTCGAAGGTTCACGAAATATATGAGAAACGCAAATGTGGGAAAAACACAAATATGGCAAAAACGCAAATCTGGCAAAAACGCAAATATGGCAAAAACGCAAATAAGGCAAGAACGCAAATATGGCACAAACGCAAATATGATAAGAACGCAAATATGGCAAGAACGCAAATATGGCAAAAACGCAACTATGGGAAAATCGAAAATATGGGAAAATCGAAAATATGGGAAAATCGAAAATATGGGAAAATCGAAAATATGGGGATAACGCAAAAATGGCAAAAACGAAACAATGGCAAAAACACAAAGAAAAGAAAAAACATCAAAAATGGCAAAAACGCAATAATGGCGAAAACGCAAAAATGGCAAAAACGCAAAAATGACAAAAACGCAAAAATGGCAAAAAACGCAAGAATGGCAAAAACCAAAAATTGCAAGAATGGCAAATATGGCAAAGACGCAAATATGACAAAGACACAAATATGGCAAAGACGCAAATATGGCAAAGACGCAAAAATGGCAAAGACACAAATATAGGTAAAACGCAAAAACTTGAAAAACGCAATGGAAAAAACGCAGATATGGCAAAAACGCAGATATGGCAAAAACGCAGATTTGGCAAACACGCAGAAATGGCATAAACGCAGATATCACATAAACGCAGATATGGCATAAACGCAAATATGGCATAAACCCAAATATGGCAAAAAGGCAAATATGACAAAAAACGCAAATATGACAGAAAACGCAATAATGGGAACAAACTAAATAATGGGAAAAACGCAAATATGGGAAAAACCCAAATATGGCAAGAACGCAAATATGGCAAAAACGCAAATATGGCGAAAACACAAATATGGCAAAAACTCTAATATGGCAAAAACGCAAATATGGCAAAAACGCAAATACGACAAAAACGCAAATACGGCAAAGATGCAAATACGGCAAAAACGAAAATACGGCAAAGACGCAAATATGGCAAAGATGCACATACGGCAAAGACGCAAATATGGCAAAGATGCAAATATGCCAAAGACGCAAATATGGCAAAGACGCAAATATGGAAAAAACGCAAATATGGCAAAAACGCAAATATGGCAAAAACAAAAATATGGCAAAAACGCAAATATGGCAAAAACGCAATTATGGCAGAAATGCAAATATGGCAGAAACGCAAATATGGCAAAAACGCAAATATGGCAGAAACGCTAATATGGCAGAAATGCAAATATGGCAGAAACGTAAATATGGCAAAACCGCAAATATGGGAAAAACGCAAATATGGGAATAATGCAAAAATGGGAGAAGATAAACTTGTGGCACTACTTGACAAAAAGAAAGAATGGGTTGGTAGGACATAGTCTGAATCGTCAAAGGTTCACGAAATACACTCCTGGAAATTGAAATAAGAACACCGTGAATTCATTGTCCCAGGAAGGGGAAACTTTATTGACACATTCCTGGGGTCAGATACATCACATGATCACACTGACAGAACCACAGGCACATAGACACAGGCAACAGAGCATGCACAATGTCGGCACTAGTACAGTGTATAACCACCTTTCGCAGCAATGCAGGCTGCTATTCTCCCATGGAGACGATCGTAGAGATGCTGGATGTAGTCCTGTGGAACGGCTTGCCATGCCATTTCCACCTGGCGCCTCAGTTGGACCAGCGTTCATGCTGTACATGCAGACCGTGTGAGACGATGCTTCAGCCAGTCCCAAACATGCTCAATGGGGGACAGATCCGGAGATCTTGCTTTCCAGGTTAGTTGACTTACACCTTCTAGAGCACGTTGGGTGGCACGGGATACATGCGGACGTGCATTGTCCTGTTGGAACAGCAAGTTCCCTTGCCGGTCTAGGAATGATAGAACGATGGGTTCGATGACGGTTTGGATGTACCGTGCACTATTCAGTGTCCCCTCGATGATCACCTGTGGTGTACGGCCAGTGTAGGAGATCGCTCCCCACACCATGATGCTGGGTGTTGGCCCTGTGTGCCTCGGTCATATGCAGTCCTCATTGCGGCGCTCACCTGCACGGCGCCAAACACGCATACGACCATCATTGGCACCAAGGCAGAAGCGACTCTCATTGCTGAAGACGACATGTCTCCATTTGTCCCTCCATTGACGCCTGTCGCGACACCACTGGAGGCGGGCTGCACGATGTTGGGTCGTGAGCGGAAGACGGCCTAACAGTGTGCGGGACCGTAGCCCAGCTTCATGGAGACGTTTGCGAATGGTCCTCGCCAATACTCCAGGAGCAACAGTGTCCCTAATTTGCTGGGAAGTGGCGGCGTGGTCCCCTACGGCACTGCGTAGGATCCTACGGTCTTGGCGTGCATCCGTGCATCGCTGCGGTCCGGTCCCAGGTCGACGGTCACGTGCACCTTCCGCCGACCACTGGCGACAACATCGATGTACTGTGGAGACCTCACGCCCCACGTGTTGAGCACTTCGGCAGTACGTCCACCGGGCATCCCGCATGCCCACTATACACCCTCGCTCAAAGTCCGTCAAATGCACATACGGTTCACGTCCACGCTGTCGAGGCATGCTACCAGTGTTAAAGACTACGATGGAGCTCCGTATGCAATGGCAAAGTGGCAAATATGGCAAGAATGCAAATATGGCAAGAATGCAAATATGGCAAGAACGCAAATATGGCAAGAATGCAAATATGGCAAGAACGCAAATATGGCAAGAACGCAAATATGGCAAGAATGCAAATATGGCAGAAACGCAAATATGGCAGAAACGCAAATATGTGAAAAACGCAAATATGGGGAACATGCAAAAATGGGAGCAGATAAACTTGTGGCACAACTTGACAAAAAGAAAGAATGGGTTGGTAGGACATAGTCTGAATCGTTGAAGGTTCACGAAATATGTGAGAAACGCAAATATGGGAAAAACTCAAATATGGCAAAAACGCAAATATGGCAAAAACGCAAATATGACAAAAACGCAAATATGAGAAAATCAAAAAATGGGAAAATCGCAAATATGGGGAAAACGCAAAAATGGCAAAAACGCAAAAATGGCAAAAGAAGCAAAGATGGCAAAAACGCAAAAATGGCAAAAACGCAAAAATGTCAAAAACGCAAATATGGGAAAAACGCAGATATAGCAAAAACGCAGATATGGCAAAAACGCAGACATGGCAAAAACGCAGATTTGACGAGAATGCAGATTTGACAAAAAGTCAGATTTGGCAAAAAGGCAGATTTGGAAAGAAAGCAGATTTGGCAAAAAGACAGATTTGGGAAAAAAGCAGACTTGGCAAAAACGCAGATTTGGCAAAAACGCAGTTTGGCAAAAATGCAGATTTAGCAAAAACGCAGATATGGAATAAACGCTGATATGGCATAAACGCAAATATGGCAAAAACGCAAATATGACAAAAAACGCAAATATGACAGAAAACGCAAATATGGGAACAAACTAAAATATGGGAACAAACGCAGACACAGGACAGACGCAGATACGGGACGGATGCAGATACGGGACAGACGCAGATACGAAACAGACGCCGAAACGGGACAGACGCCGATACGGGACAGACGCAGAGACGGGACAGACGCAGATACGGGACAAATGCAGATACGGGACAAACGCAGATACGGGACAAACGCAGATTCGGGACAAATGCAGATAAGGGACAAACGCAGATACAGGACAGACGCAGATACGGCACAGACGCAGATACGGGACAGACGCAGATAAGGGACAGACGCAGGTACGGGACAGATGCAGATACGGGACAGACACAGAAACGGGACAGACACAGATACGGGACAGATGCAGATACGTGACAGACGCAGATATAGGCAGACGCTGATACGGGAAAGATGCAGATATGGGAAAGACGCAGATACGGGAAAGACGCAGATATGGGAAAGACGCACACATGGGAAAGACGCAAATATGGGAAAAATGCAAATATGGGAAAAACGGAAATATGGGAAAAACGCAAATATGGGAAAAGCGCAAATATGGGAAAAACGCAAAATATGGGAGAAACGCAAATATGGGAAAAATGGAAATATGGCAAAAACGCAAATATGACAAAAACGCAAAAATGAGAAAATCGCAAATATGGGAAAATCGCAAATATGGGGAAAACACAAAAATGGCAAAAACTCAAAAATGGCAAAAACGCAAAAATGGCAACAACGCAAAAATGTCAAAATCGTAAATTTGGCAAAGTCGCAAATATGGGAAAAACGCAAATATGGGAAAAACGCAAATATGGGGAAAACGCAAATATGGGAAAAACGCAAATATGGGAAAAACTCAAATATGGGAAAAACGCAAATATGGGAAAGACGCAAAAATGGGAAATTCGCAAATATGGGAAAAAAGCAAATATGGGAAAAACGCGAATATGGGAAAAACGCAAAAAAGGGAAAAACGCAATTATGGCAAGAATGCAAATATGGCAAGAACGCAAATATGGCAAGAACGCAAATATGGCAAGAACGCAAATATTGCAAGAATGCAAATATGGCAAGAATGCAAATATGGCAGAAACGCAAATATGGCAGAATCGCAAATATGGCAGAAACGCAAATATGGCAGTAACGCAAATATGGCAGAAACGCAAATATGGCAGAAACGGAAATATGTGAAAAACGCAAATATGGGAAACATGCAAAAATGGGAGAAGATAATCTTATGGCACAACTTGACAAAAAGAAAGAATGGGTTGGTAGGACATAGTCAGAATCGTCGAAGGTTCACGAAATATATGAGAAACGCAAATATGGGAAAAACGCAAATATGGCAAAACGCAAATATGGCAAAAACGCAAATATGAGAAAAACGCAAATATGATAAAATCGCAAATATAAGATAATCGCAAATATGGGGAAAACGCAAAAATGTCAAAAACGCAAAAATGGCAAAAACGCAAAAATGGGAAAAACGCAAAAATGGCAAAAATGTAAAAATGGCAAAAACGCAAATATGGCAAAAACGCAAATATAGCAAAAACGCAAATATGGCAAAAACGCCAATATGACTAAAACGCAAAAATAGCAAAAACGTAAATATGTCAAAGACGTAAATATCGGAACAACGCAAATATGGGAAAAACGCAAAAATTGGAAAAACGCAAATATGGGAAAAACGCAAATATAGGATAAACGCAAATATGGGAAAAACGCAAATATGGGAAAAATGCAAAAATGGGAGAAGATAAACTTGTGGCACAACTTGACAAAAATTAAGAATGGGTTGGTAGGACATAGTCTGAGTCGTCGGTTCACGAAATATATGAGAAACGCAAATATGGGAAAAAACAAATATGGGAAAAACGCAAATATGGGAAAAACGCAAATATGGGAAAACGCAAATATGCGAAAAACGCAAATATGGGAAAAACGCAAATATGGAAAAAACGCAAATATGGGAAAAACGCAAATATGGGAAAAAAGCAAATATGGGAAATACGCAAATATGGGAAAAACGCAAATATGGGAAAAACGCAAATATGGGAAAAACGCAAATATGGGAAAAACGCAAAAAATGGAAAAACGCAAATATGAGAAAATCACAAATATCGGAAAATTGCAAATATAGGGGAAAATGCAAATATGGGAAAAACGCAAATATGGCAAAAACGCAAATACGGGAAAAATGCAAATATGGGAAAATGCAAAAATGGGAGAAGATAAACTTGTGGCACAACTTGACAAAAATAAAGAATGGAATGGTAGGACATAGTCTGATTCAATGAAGGTTCACGAAATATAGGAGACACGCAAATATGGGAAAAACGCAAATATGGGAAAAACGGAAATATGGGAAAAGCGCAAATATGGGAAGAACGCAAATATGGCAAGAACGCAAATATGGCAACAACGCAAATATGGCAAAAACGCAAATACGGCAAAAACGCAAATACGGGAAAACCTCAAATTCAGGAAAAACGCAAATACGGCGAAAACGCAAATATGGCAAAATCGCAAAAATAGCAAAAACGCAAAAATGCCAAAAACGCAAAAATGCCAAAAACGCAAATATGCCAAAAACGCAAAAATGGCAAAAACGCAAAATGGGGAAAAACGCAAAATTGGCAAAAACGCAAAAGTGGCAAAAAACGCAAGTGTCAAACAACACAAAAGTGGCAAAATACGCAAAAATGACAAAAACGCAGAAAATGGCAAAATCGCAGATATGGCAATAACGCAGATATGGCAAATATGCAGCTATGGCAAAAACGCAGATATAGCAAAAACGCAGAAATGGCAAAAACGCAGAAATGGCAAAAACGCAGATATGGCAAAAACGCAGATTTGGCAAGAATGCAGATTTGGCAAAAAGTCAGATTTGGCAAAAAGGCAGATTTGGAAAAAAAGCAGATTTGGCAAAAACGCAGATTTGGCAAAAACGCAGATTTGGCAAAAATGCAGATTTGGCAAAAACGCAGATATGGCATAAACGAAGATATGGCATAAACGCAAATATGGAATAAACGCAAATATGACAAAAAACGCAAATATGACAGAAAACGCAAATATGGGAACAAACTAATATATGGGAACAAATGCAGATACGGGACAGACGCAGATACGGGACAGACACAGATGCGGGACAGACGCAGATACGGGAGAGACGCAGATACGGGACAGACGCAGATACGGGACAGACGCAGATACGGGACAAACGCAGATACGGGACAAACGCAGATACGGGACAAACGCAGATACTGGACAAACGCAGATACAGGACAAACGCAGATACGGGACAAACGCAGATATGGGACACACGCAGATACGGGACAGACGCAGATACGGGGCAGACGCAGATACGGGACAGACGCAGATACGGGACAGACGCAGATACGGGACGGACGCAGATATGGGACTGACGCAAATATGGGAAAATACGCAAATATGGGAAAAACGCAAATATGGGAGAAACGCAAATATAGGAAAAACACAAATATGGGAAAAACGTAAATATGGAAAAAACAGAAATATTGCAAAAACGAAAAAAGGCAAATACGCAAAAATGGCAAAAACGCAAGTATGCAAAAACCCAAGTATGGCAAAAACGCAACTATGGCAAAAACGCAAGTATGGCAAAAACACAAAAATGGCAAAATTGCAGATATCTGAAAAACGCAGATATGGGAAAAACGCAAATATGGGAAAAACGCAAATGTGGGAAAAACGCAAATATGGGAAAAACGCAAATATGGAAAAACGTAAAATATGGGAAAAACGCAGATATTGGAAAAACGCAGATTGGGGAAAAAGGCAGATAGGTGAAAAACGCCGATATGGGAAAAACGCAAACATGGGAGAAGATCATCTTGTGGCACAACATGGCAAGAGGAAAGAATCGGTTGGTAGGACATAATCTGAAGCATCATAGGTTCACGATATATGAGAGAATCGCAAATGTGGGAACGACGCAAATATCGGAAAGACGCAAATGTGGGAAAGACGCAAATGTGGCAAAGACGCCTATGTGGGAAATGTGCCAATGCGAGAAGACGCCAATGCGGGAAAGACGCAAATGCGGGAAAGACGCAAATGCGGGAAAGACGCAATTGCGGGAAAGACGCAAATGCGGGATAGAAGCAAATGAGGGAAAGACGCAAATGAGGGAAAGACGCAAATATGGCAAAAACGCAAATATGGCAAAAACGCAAATATGTCAAGAATGCAAATATGGCAGTCGCAAATATGGCAAAGACGAAAACATGGCAAAGACAAAAATATGGCAAAGATGCAGAAATGACAAAGACGCAAAAATGGTAAAGATGAAAATATTGGAAAAACGCAAAAATGGGAAAAACGCAAAAATAGGAAAAACGCAAATATGGGAGAAGATAAACTTGTGACACAACTTGACAAGAGGAAAGAATCGGTTGGTAGTACATAGTCTGAATAGTCAAAGGTTTACGAAATATATGAAAAACACAAATATGGTAAAACGCAAATATGGCAAACACGCAAATATGGCAAAAACGCAAATATGGAAAAACGCAAATATGGCAAATATGCAAATATGGCAAAAACAAAAATGGCAAAAACGCAAATATTGCAGAAACGCAAATATGGCAGAAACACAAATATGGCAGAACCGCAAATATGGAAGAAACATAAATATGACAGAAACGCAAATATGGCAGAAACGCAAATATGGCAAAAACGCAAATATGAGAAACACGCAAATATGGGAATAATGCAAAAATGGGAGAAGATAAACTTGCAGCACAACTTGCCTAAAAGAAAGAATGGGTTAAAACGCAAATATGGGAAAAACACAAATATGGGAAAACGCAAATATAGGAAAAACGCAAATATGGGAAAAACGCAAATATGGGAAAAACGCACGTATGGCAAGAACGCACGTATGGCAAGAACGCAAATACGGCAAAAATGCAAATATGGCAAAAACGCAAATATGGCAAGAAAGCAAATATGGCAGAAACGCAAATATGGCAAAAACGCAAATATCGGAAAAACGCAAATATGGGAATAATGGAAAAATGGGAGAAGATAAACTTGTGGCACAACTTGACAAAAAGAAAGAATGGGTTAAAACGCAAATATGGCAGAAACGCAAATATGGCAAAAATGCAAATATGGCAACAACGCAAATATGGGAAAAATGCAAATATGTGAAAAATGCAAAAATGGGAAAAGATAAACTTGTGGCACAACTTGACAAAAAGAAAGAATGGGTTGGTAGGACATAGTGTGAATCGTCGAAGGTTCACGAAATATATGAGAAACGCAAATATGGCAAAAACGCAAATATGGCAAAAACGCAAATATGGCAATAACGCAAATATGACAAGCAAATATGGCAAAAACGCAAATATGTCAAAAACGAAAATATGGCAAAAACGCAAATATGGCATAAGAGCTTAATGGCAAAAAAGCTTAATGGGAAAAAAACTTAATGGCAAAAAAGCTTAATGGCCAAAACTCATAATGGGAAAAACGCGTAATGGCAAAAACGCATTATGGCAAAAACGCATAATGGCAAAAACGCATAATGGCAAAAACGCATAATGGCAAAAAATGCATAATGGCAAAATGCATAATGGCAAAAACGCATTATGGCTAAAAAGCATAATGTCAAAAACGCATAATGGCAACAACGCATAATGGCCAACACGCAACTAGGGCAAAAACGCAAATAGGGCAAAAACGCTAATATGGCAAAAACAAAAATATGGCAAAAACGAAAATATGGCAAAAACCCAAATATCGCAAAAACGCAAATATTTCAAAAACGTTAATATGGTAAAAAACGAAAATATGGCAAAAACGAAAATATGGCAATAACGAAAATATGGCAAAAACGAAAATATGGCAAAAACGAAAATATGGCAAAAACGACAATTTGGCAAAAACGCAAATGTGATAAAAACGCAAATGTGGGAAAAACGAAAACATGGGAAAAACGCAAATATGGAATAAAAATATTACAAAAACATAAATATAGCAAAAACGCAAATATGGCAAAAACGCAAATATGGCAAAAACGCAATTATGGCCATAACGCAAATATGGAAAAACGCAAATATGGCAAAAACGCAAATATGGAAAAAACGCAAATATGGCAGAAACGCCAATATGGGAGAAACGCAAATATGGCAGAAACGCAAATATGGCAAAAACGCAAATATGGAAGAAACACAAATATGGAAGAAACGCAAAAAAGGCAAAAACGCAAATATGGGAAAAACGCAAATATGGCAAAGACACAAATATGGTAAAGACGCAAATATGGGGAAAAACGCAAATATGGGAAAAACGCAAATATGTGAAAAAGGCAAAAATGGGAAAAGGTAAACTTGTGGCACAACTTGACAAAAAGAAAAAATGGGTTGGTAGGACATAGTCTGAATCGTCGAAGGTACACGAAATATATGAGAACCGCAAATATGGCAAAAACGCATAATGGTAAAAACGCATAATGGCAAAAATGCATAATGGCAAAAACGCATAATGGCAAAAACGCATAATGGCAAAAACGCATAATGGCAACAATGCATAATGGCAAAAACGCATAATGGCAAAAACGCAAATATGGCAAAACGCAAATATGGCAAAAACGCAAAAATGGCAAAAACGAAAATATGGCAAAAATGAAAATATGGCAAAAACGAAATTATGGCAAAAACGATAATAGGGCAAAAACGAAAATGTGGCAAAAACGCAACTGTGGCAAAAACGCAAATGTGGGAAAAATGCAAATGTGGGAAAAACGCAAATACAGGAAAAAAATATGACAAAAACGCAAATATGGCAAAATCGCAAATATGGCAAAAACGCAAATATGGCAAAAACGCAATATGGCAAAAACGCAAAAATGGCAAAAACGAAAATATGGCAAAAACGAAAAAATGGCAAAAACGAAAATATGGCAAAAACGAAATTATGGCAAAAACGAAAATAGGGCAAAAACGAAAATGTGGCAAAAACGCAAATGTGGCAAAAACGCAAATGTGGTAAGAACGCAAATGTGGGAAAAACGCAAATATGGGAAAAAAATATGGCAAAAACGCAAATATGGCAAAAACGCAAATATGGCAAAAACGCAAATATGGCAAAAACGTAAATATGGCAAAAACGCAAATATGGCAAAAACGCAAATATGGCAAAACACGTAAATATGGGAAAAACCCAAATATGGGAAAATCGCAGATATGGGAAAAACGCAAATATGGGAAAAACGCAAATATGGGAGACGATCTACTTGTGGTACAACTTGGCAAGAGGTAAGAATTGTTTGGTAGGACATAATCCGAAGCATCATAGGTTCACGAAATATTAGAGAATCGCTAATGTGGGAAAGACGCAAACATGGGAAAGACGCAAAAATGGGAAAGACGCAAACGTGGGAATGACGCAAACATGGGAAAAACGCAAACATGGGAAAAACGCAAACATGGGAAAAACGCAAACATCAGAAAAACGTAAACATGGGAAAAACGCAAACATGGGAAAAACGCAAACAGGGGAAAAACTAAAACAGGGGAAAAACGCAAACAGGGGAAAAACGCACATACGGGAAAAACGCAAACAGGGGAAAAACGCACATACGGAAAAACGCACATTCGGGAAAAACTCAAATGCGCGAAAAACGCACATGCGGGATAAACGCACATGCGGGACAAACGCAAATGCGGGAAAAACGCACATGCGGGAAAAACGCACATGTGGGAAAATCGCACATACGGGGAAAACGCTGATACGGGAAAAACGCAAATATGGGAAAAACCCAAATATGGAATAAATTCAAGTATGGGATAAACGTACATATGGGGTAATCGCAAATATGGCAAAAACGCTAATATGGGAAAAACGCAGGTATGGGAAAAACGCGAATATGGGATAAACGCTAATATGGGATAAACGCAAATATGGGTTCAACGCAAATATGGCAAAAACGCAAATATGGCAAAAACGCAAGTAAGGGAAAATCGCAAGTATGGGAAAAATGCAAGTATGGGAAAAACGCAATTATGGGAAAAACGCAAATATGGGAAAAACGCAAATATGGGAAAAACGCAAATATGGGAAAAATGCAAATATGGGAAAAAAGCAGATATGGGAAAAACGCAGATATGGGAAAAACGCAGATATGGGAAAATCGCAGATATAGGAAAAACGCAAATATGGGAAAAACGCAGATATGGGAAAAACGCAGATATGGGAAAAACGCAAATATGGGTTCAACGCAAATATGGCAAAAACGCAAATATGGCAAAAACGCAAGTAAGGGAAAATCGCAAGTATGGGAAAAATGCAAGTATGGGAAAAACGCAATTATGGGAAAAACGCAAATATGGGAAAAACGCAAATATGGGAAAAACGCAAATATGGGAAAAATGCAAATATGGGAAAAAAGCAGATATGGGAAAAACGCAGATATGGGAAAAACGCAGATATGGGAAAATCGCAGATATAGGAAAAACGCAAATATGGGAAAAACGCAGATATGGGAAAAACGCAGATATGGGAAAAACGCAAATATGGAAAAAACGCATAATATGGGAAAAACGCAAATATGGGAAAAACGCAAATATGGGAAAAACGCAAATATGGGAAAATCGCAGATATGGGAAGAACGCAGATATGGGAGAGACACCGATATGGGAAACACGAACATATGGGAAAATTGCAAATATGGGTAATTTGCAAAAATGGGATAATTGGAAATATGGGAAAATTTCAAATATGGTAAAAACGCAAATATGGTAAAAACGGAAATATTAGAAAAAACGCAAATGTAGGAAAAACGCAAATGTTGGAAAAACGCAAATATTGGGAAAACGCAACAATGGGAAAAACATAAATATGGGAGAAGATAAACTTATGGCACAACTTGACAAGAGGAATGAATCGGTTGGTAGGACAGTCTGAATAGTCAAAAGTTCTTGGAATGTGGGAAAAACGCAAATATGGCAGAAACGCAAATATCGCAAAAACGCAAATATAGCAAAAACGCGAAGATGGAAAAATCGGAAATATGGTAAAAACGCAAATATGGCAAAAACACAAATAAGGCAAAAACGCAAATAAGGCAAAAACGCAAATATGGCAAAAACGCAAATATGGCAAAAACCCAATTACGGCAAAGACGCAAATACGGCAAAAACACAAATACGGCAAAAACGCCAATACGGCAGAAACGCAAATACGGCAGTGACGCAAATACGGCAGAAACGCAAATACGGCAGATACGCAAATATGAAAAAACGAAACAGGCAAAAATCCAAAAAAGGCAAAAACGCAAAAAAGGCAAAATCGTAAAAAAGGCAAAACCGCAAAAAACGCAAAAACGCAAAAAACGCAAAGATGCAAAAAGACAAAGACACAAAATGGCAAAAACGCAAAAAAGGCAAAAACGCAAAAAAGGGAGAAACGCAAAAAAGGCAAAAACGCAAAAATGACAAAAACGCAAAAATGGCAAAAACAAAAATATGGCAAAAACGGAAATGTGACAATATCACAAATCATTCCAAAACGCAAATATGGCAAAAACACAAATATGGAAAAAACGCAAAAAAGGCAAAAACGCAAAACTAGCAAAATCGCAAAAATGGCAAAAACGCAAAAATGGCAAAATCGCTAAAATGGAAAAAACGCAAAAATCGCAAAAACGCTAATATGGGAAAAACGCAAATATGGCAAAAACGCAAATATGGCAAAAACGCAAATATGGCAAAAACGCAAAGATGGCAAAAACGCAAATTTGGCAAAAACGCAAATATGGCAAAAACGCAAATTTGGCAGGAATGCAAATTTGGCAAAAACACAAATATGGCAAAAACACAAATATGGCAAAAACGCAAATTAGGCAAAAAAGCAAGTTTGGCAAAAATGCAAATTTGGCAAAAACGCAAATTAGGCAAAAACGAAAATTTGGCAAAAACGCAAATTAGGCAAAAAAGCAAGTTTGGCAAAAACACAAATTTGGCAAAAACGCAAATATGGCAAAAACGCAAATATGGCGAAGACACAGATATGGCAAAGTCGCAAATATGGGATAAACGCAAATATGGGATAAACGCAAAAATGGGATAAACGCAAATATGGGATAAACGCAAATAAGGGATAAACGCAAATATGTGATAAACGCAAATATGGGATAACGCTTATATTGGATAAATGCAAATATGGGATAAACGAAAATATGGGATAAACGCAAATATGGGATAAACGCAAATATGGGAAATACGCAAATATGGGAAAAACGCAAGTATGGGAAAAACGCAAGTATGGGAAAAACGCAAATATGGGGAAAACGCAAGTATGGGAAAAACGCAAGTATCAGAAAAACGCAAGTATGGGAAAAACGCAAGTATGTATGGGAAAACCGCAAGTATGGGAAAAACGGAAGTATGGGAAGAAAGCAGATATGGAAGAAACGCATATATGGGAAAAAAGCAAATATGGGAGATACGCAAATATGGGAAAAAAGCAAATATGGATAAAACGCTAATATGGGAAAAACGCAAATATGGGAAAAACGCAAATATGTGAATAACACAAATATGGGAAAAACGCAAATATGGGATAAACGCAAATATGGGATAAACGCAAATATGGGATAAACGCAAATATGGGAAAAACGCAAATATGGGAAAAACGCAAATATGGGAAAAAAGCAAATATGGGAGATACGCAAATATGGCAAAAAAGGAAATATGGGTAAAACGCTAATATGGGGAAAACGCAAATATGGGAAAAACGCAAATATGTGAATAACACAAATATGGGAAAAACGCAAATATGGGATAAACGCAAATATGGGAAAACGCAAATATGGGAAAAACTCAAATATGGGAAAAACGCAAACATGGGAAAAACGCAAATATGGTAAAAACGGAAATATTAGAATAAACGCAAATGTTGGAAAAACGCAAATGTTGGAAAAAAGCAAATATTGGGAAAACGCAACAATGCGAAAAACATAAATATGGGAGAAGATAAACTTATGGCCCATTTTGACAAGAGGAAAGAATCAGTTGGTAGGACAGTCTGAATAGTCAAAAGTTCTTGGAATATGGGAAAAACGCAAATAAGGCAAAAACGCAAATATAGCAAAAACGCAAATATGGCAAAAACGAAATTATGGCAAAAACGAAAATATGGCAAAAACGAAAATGTGGCAAAAACGCAAATGTGGCAAAAACGCAAATGTGGGAAAAAATATGGCAAAAACGCAAATATGGCAAAAACGCAAATATGGCAAAAACGCAAATATGGCAAAAACGTAAATATGGCAAAAACGCAAATATGGCAAAAACGCAAATATGGCAAAACACGTAAATATGGGAAAAACCCAAATATGGGAATATCGCAGATATGGGAAAAACGCAAATATGCGAAAAACGCAAATATGGGAGACGATCTACTTGTGGTACAACTTGGCCAGAGGCAAGAATCGTTTGATAGGACATAATCCGAAGCATCATAGGTTCACGAAATATTAGAGAACCGCAAATGTGGGAAAGACGCAAACATGGGTAAGATGCAACATGGGAAAGACGCAAACATGGGAAAGACGCTAACCTGGGAGTGCCGCAAACATGGGAAAAACGCAAACATGGGAAAAACGCAAACCTGGTAAAAAACGCAAACATGGGAAAAACGCAAACATCGGAAAAACGTAAACATGGGAAAAACGCAAACATGGGAAAAACGCAAAAATGGAAAAAACGCAAACATGGGAAAAATGCAAACCTGGGACAAACGCAAACACGGGAAAAACGAAAACAGGGGAAAAACGCAAACAGGGGAAAAACCCACATACGGCAAAAACGCAAACAGGGAAAAACGCACGTACGGGAAAAACGCACATTCGGGAAAAACTCAAATACGGGAAAAACGCACATGCGGGATAAACGCACATGCGGGAAAAACGCACATGCGGGAAAAACGCACATGCGGGAAAAACGCACATACGGGGAAAACGCTGATACGGGAAAACGCAAATATGGGAAAAACCCAAATATGGAATAAATTCAAATATGGGACAAACGTACATATGGGGTAATCGCAAATATGGCAAAAACGCTAATATAGAAAAAACGCAGGTATGGGAATAACGCAAATATGGGACAAACGCAAATATTTGAAAAAAAATGGTTCAAATGGCTCTGAGCACTATGGGACGCATCTGCTGAGGTCATTAGACCCTAGAACTTAGAACCAGTTAAACCTAACTAACCTAAGGACATCACAAACTCCCATGCCCGAGGCAGGATTCGAACCTGCGACCGTAGCGGTCTTGTGGTTCCAGACTGTAGCGCCTTTCACCGCACGGCCACTTTGGCCGGCCAAAAATTTGAAAAACGCAAATATGGGAAAAATACAAATATTTGAAAAACGCAACTATGAGAAAAACGCAAATATGAGAATCTCGCAAATATGAGAAAAACGAAAATTTGGGAGAAGATCAATTTGTATCACAACTTGGCAAGTGGCAAAAATCGGTTGTTAGGACATAATCTGAAGCATCGAAAGTTCACATAATATTAGAGAAACGCAGATATGGGAAAGACGCAATTATGGAGAAAGACGCAATTATGGGGAAAGACGCAAATATGGGAAAAACGCAGATATGGGAAAAACGTAGATATGGGAAAAACGCAGATATGGAAAAAACGCAGATATGGGGAAAACGCAGATATGGGAAAAACGCAGATATGGGAGAAACGCAGATATGGGAAAATCGCAGAGATGGGAAAAACGCAAATATGGGAAAATTGCAAATATAGGAAAATTGCATATATGGGAAAATTGCAAAAATGGGAAAATTGCAAATATGGGAAAAACGAAAATATGGGAAAAACGCAAATATGGCAAAAACGAAAATGTGGCAAAAACGCAAATGTGGCAAAAACGCAAATGTGGGAAAAAATATGGCAAAAACGCAAATATGGCAAAAACGCAAATATGGCAAAAACGCAAATATGGCAAAAACGTAAATATGGCAAAAACGCAAATATGGCAAAAACGCAAATATGGCAAAACACGTAAATATGGGAAAAACCCAAATATGGGAATATCGCAGATATGGGAAAAACGCAAATATGCGAAAAACGCAAATATGGGAGACGATCTACTTGTGGTACAACTTGGCCAGAGGCAAGAATCGTTTGATAGGACATAATCCGAAGCATCATAGGTTCACGAAATATTAGAGAACCGCAAATGTGGGAAAGACGCAAACATGGGTAAGATGCAACATGGGAAAGACGCAAACATGGGAAAGACGCTAACCTGGGAGTGCCGCAAACATGGGAAAAACGCAAACATGGGAAAAACGCAAACCTGGTAAAAAACGCAAACATGGGAAAAACGCAAACATCGGAAAAACGTAAACATGGGAAAAACGCAAACATGGGAAAAACGCAAAAATGGAAAAAACGCAAACATGGGAAAAATGCAAACCTGGGACAAACGCAAACACGGGAAAAACGAAAACAGGGGAAAAACGCAAACAGGGGAAAAACCCACATACGGCAAAAACGCAAACAGGGAAAAACGCACGTACGGGAAAAACGCACATTCGGGAAAAACTCAAATACGGGAAAAACGCACATGCGGGATAAACGCACATGCGGGAAAAACGCACATGCGGGAAAAACGCACATGCGGGAAAAACGCACATACGGGGAAAACGCTGATACGGGAAAACGCAAATATGGGAAAAACCCAAATATGGAATAAATTCAAATATGGGACAAACGTACATATGGGGTAATCGCAAATATGGCAAAAACGCTAATATAGAAAAAACGCAGGTATGGGAATAACGCAAATATGGGACAAACGCAAATATTTGAAAAAAAATGGTTCAAATGGCTCTGAGCACTATGGGACGCATCTGCTGAGGTCATTAGACCCTAGAACTTAGAACCAGTTAAACCTAACTAACCTAAGGACATCACAAACTCCCATGCCCGAGGCAGGATTCGAACCTGCGACCGTAGCGGTCTTGTGGTTCCAGACTGTAGCGCCTTTCACCGCACGGCCACTTTGGCCGGCCAAAAATTTGAAAAACGCAAATATGGGAAAAATACAAATATTTGAAAAACGCAACTATGAGAAAAACGCAAATATGAGAATCTCGCAAATATGAGAAAAACGAAAATTTGGGAGAAGATCAATTTGTATCACAACTTGGCAAGTGGCAAAAATCGGTTGTTAGGACATAATCTGAAGCATCGAAAGTTCACATAATATTAGAGAAACGCAGATATGGGAAAGACGCAATTATGGAGAAAGACGCAATTATGGGGAAAGACGCAAATATGGGAAAAACGCAGATATGGGAAAAACGTAGATATGGGAAAAACGCAGATATGGAAAAAACGCAGATATGGGGAAAACGCAGATATGGGAAAAACGCAGATATGGGAGAAACGCAGATATGGGAAAATCGCAGAGATGGGAAAAACGCAAATATGGGAAAATTGCAAATATAGGAAAATTGCATATATGGGAAAATTGCAAAAATGGGAAAATTGCAAATATGGGAAAAACGAAAATATGGGAAAAACGCAAATATGGGAAAAACGCTAATATGGGAAAAACGCAAATATGGGAAAAACGCAAATATGAGAAAAAACGCAAATATGGGAAAAACGCAAATATGGGAAAAACGCAAATATGGGAAAAACGCAAATATGGGAAAAACGGAAATATTAGAAAAAACGCAAATGTTGGAAAAACGCAAATATGGGAGATTTGCAGATATGGGAAAATCGCAGATATGGGAAAAATGCAGATATGGGAAAGACACAGATATGGGAAAAATCGCTAAAGGTTCACGAATTATATGAGAGAGATAAGTATGGCAAAAACCCAAGTATGGAAAAAACCGAATTATGGCAAAAACCCAAGCATGGCAAAAACCGAATTATGGCAAAAACTCAAGTATGGCAAAAACCCAAGTATGGCAAAAACCCAAGTATGCCAAAAACCCAAGTAAGGCAGAAACCCAAGTATGGCAAAAACCCAAGTATGGCTAAAACATAAGTATGGCAAAAACCCAAGAGTGGCAAAAACCCAAGTATGGCAAAAACCCAAGTATGGCAAAAATCCAAGTATGGCAAATACCCAAGTATGGCAAAAACCCAAGTATGGCAAAAACCCAAGTATGGCAAAAACCCAACTATGGCAAAACCCAAGTATGGCAAAAACAGAAGTATAGCGAAAACAAAAGTATGGCAAAAACCCAAGTATGGCGAAAACCCAAGTATGGCAAAAACCCAAGTACGGCAAAAACCCAAGTATGGCAAAAACCCAAGTATGGCAAAAATGCAGATATGGCAAAATCGCAAATATAGGTAAACACAAATATGGGATAAACGCAATATGGGATAATCGAAAATATGGGATTAACGCAAATATGGGATAAACGCAAATATGGGAAAAATGCAAATATGGCAAAAACGCAAATATGGGATAACGCAAATATGGGATCAACGCAAATATGGGAACAACGCAAATATGGCAAAAACACAAGTATGGGAAAAACGCAAGTTTGGGAAAAACGCAAGTATGGGAAAAAAGCAACTATGGGAAAAAAGCAAGTATGGGAAAATCGCAAGTATGGGAAAAACGCAAGTTTGGGAGAAACGTAAGTATGGGAAAAATGGAAATGACGGAAAAACGCAATTATGGGAGAAACGCAAATATGGGAAAAACGCAAATATGGGAAAAACGCAAATATGGGAATATGCAAATTTGGGAAAAAAGCAAATATGGGAAAAACGCAAATATGGGAATAACACAGATGTCGGAAAAGCGCAGATTTGGGAAAAATGCAGATATGTGAAAAATGCAGATATGGGACAAACGCAGATATGGGAAAAACGCAGATATGGAAAAAACGCAGATATGGGAAAAACGCAGGTATGGGAAAAACGAAAATATGGGAAAAACGCAAATATGGGAAAATTGCAAATATGGCAAAAACCCAGATATGGCAAAATCGCAAATATGGGATAAACGCAAATATGGGAAAAACGCAAATATGGGAAAAACGGAGATATGGGAAAAACGCAGATATGGGAAAATAGCAGATATGGGAAAAACGCAGATATGGGAAAGACACAGATATGGGAAAAACGCACATATGGGAAACTTGCAAATTTGGTAAAATTGCAAATATGGGAAAATTGCAAAAAAAATGGTTCAAATGGCTCTGAGCACTATGGGACTCAACTGCTGTGGTCATAAGTCCCCTAGAACTTAGAACTACTTAAACCTAACTAACCTAAGGACATCACACACATCCACGCCCGAGGCAGGATTCGAACCTGCGACCGTAGCGGTCGTGCGGTTCCAGACTGTAGCGCCTTTAACCGCTCGGCCAATCCGGCCGGCAAAAATTGCAAATATGGGAAAATCACAAATATGGGAAAATCGCATATGTGGGAAAAACGCAAATATGGGAAAAACGCAAATATGGGGAAAACGGAAATTGCGAAAAAACGCAAATATGGGAGAAACGCAAATATGGGAAAAATGCAAATATGGTAAAAACGGAAATATTAGAAAAAACGCAAATGTTGGAAAAACGCAAATGTTGGAAAAACAAAAATATTGAGAAAACGTAACAATGGGAAAAACATAAATATGGGAGAAGATAAACTTATGGCACAACTTGACAAGAGGAAAGGATCAGTTGGTAGGACAGTCTGAATAGTCAAAAGTTCACGGAATATGGGAAAAACGCAAATATGGCAAAAACGCAAATATGGCAAAAACGCAAATATGGCAAAAATGCAAATATGGCAAAAAACGCAAATATGGCAAAACGCAATTATGGCAAAAACGCAAATATGGCAAAAACGCAAATATGGCAAAAACGCAAATACGGCAAAAACGCAAAAATGGCAAAAACGCAAAAATGGCAAAAACGCAAATATGGCAAAAACGCAAATTTAGCGAAAACCAAAATTTGCCAAAAGCGCAAATTTGGCAAAAACGCAAATTAGGCAATAACGCAAATTAGGCAAAAACGCAATTTTGGCAAAACGCAAACTTGGCAAAAACGTAAATTTGGCAAAAACGCAAATTTGGCAAAAACCGAAAATTTGACAAAAACGAAATTTGGCAAAAACGAAAATTCGGCAAAAACGCAAATATGGCAAAAACGCAAAAATGGCAAAAACGCAAATATGGCAAAAACGCAAAAATTGCAATAACGCAAATATGGCAAAAACCCAGATATGGCAAAATCGCAAATATGGGATAAACGCGAATATGGGATAAACGCAAATATGGGATAAACGCAAATATGGGGAAATCGCAAAAATGGCTGAGACGCAAAAATGGCAATAAAGCAAAAATGGCAGAAACGCAAATATGGCAAAAACGCAAAAATGGGAAAAAAACAAAAATGGCAATAACGCAAAAATGGCAAAAAAGTAAAAATGGCAAAAACGCAAAAATGGCAAAAACGCAAATATGTCAAAAACGCAAATATGACAAAAACGCAAAAAAGGCAAAAACGGAAATATGGCGAAAACGCAAAAATAGCAATAACGGAAATATGGCAAAAACATAAATATGGCAGAAACGCAAATATGGGAAAAACATAAATATGTGAAAAACGCAAATATGGGAAAATCGCAAATATGGGAAAAACGCAAATATGGAAAGAACGCAAATATGGGAAATATGCAAAAATCGTAGAAGATTAACTTGTGCCACAACCTGACAAAAATTAAGAATGGGTTGGTAGGACATAGTCTGAATCGTCGAAGGTTCACAAAATATATGAGAAACGCAAATATGGGAAAAAACAAATATGGGGAAAACGCAAGTATGGGAAAATACGCAAATATGGGAAAAACGCAAATATGGAAACAATTCAAATATGGGAAAAACGCAAATATGGGAAAAACGCAAATGTGGGAAAAACGCAAATATGGGAAAAACGCAAATATGGGAAAAACGCAAATACGGGAAAAACGCAAATATGGGAAAAACTCAAATATGGGATAACGCAAATATGAGAAATATGCAAATATGAAAAAAACGCAAATATGGGAAAAACGCAAATATGGGAAAAACGCAAATATGGGAAAAACGCAAAAAAGGGAAAAACGCAAATATGGCAAGAACGCAAATATGGCAAGAACGCAAATATTGCAAGAACGCAAATTTGGTAAGAACGCAAATATGGCAGAAACGCAAATATGGCAGAAACGCAAATATGGCAGAAACGCAAATAAGGGAAAAACGCAAATATGGGATACATGCAAAAGTGGGAGAAGATAAACTTGTGGCACAACTTCACAAAAAGAAAGAATGGGTTGGTAGGACATAGTCTGAATCGTCGAAGGTTCACGAAATATATGAGAAACGCATTTGTGGGAAAAACACAAATACGGCAAAAACGCAAATATGGCATAAAAGCAAATATGGCAAAAACGCAAATATGAGAAAATGGCGAATATGGGAAAATCGCAAATATGGGGAAAACGCAAAAATTTCAAAAACGCAAAAATAGCAAAAACGCATATATGGCGAAAACGCAAAATTGGCAAAAACGCAAATATGGCAAAAACGCAGATATGGCAAAACAGCAAATATGGCAAAAACGCAAAAATGGAAAAAACGCAGAAATGGAAAAAACGCAAATACGGCAAAAACGCAATAATGGCAAAAACGCAAAAATGGCAAAAACGGAAATATGGCAATTACGCAAAAATGGCAAAAATGGAAATAAGGCAAATACGCAAATATGGCAAAATCGCAAATATTTCAAAACAGCAAATATGGGAAAAACGCAAAGATGGAAAAAACGCAGAAATGGAAAAAACGCAAATACGGCAAAAACGCAAATATGGCAAAATCGCAAAAATGGCAAAAACGGAAATATGCCAAAAACGCAAAAAAGGGAAAAACGGAAATAAGGCAAAAACGTAAATATAGCAAGGACGCAAATATGGGAGAAACGCAAATATGGGACAAACGCCAATCTGGGAAAGACGCAAATATGGGAAAAACGCAAATATGCGAAAAACGCAAATATGGGAAAAACGCAAATTTGGGAAAAATGCAAAAATGGGAGAAGATAAACTTGTGACACAACTTGACAAAAAGAAAGAATGGGTTGGTAGGACGTAGTCTGAATCGTCGAAGGTTCACGAAATATATGAGAAACGCAAATATGGGCAAACGCAAATATGGGAAAAACGCAAATATGGGACAAACGCAAATATGGGAAAAACGCAAATATGGAAAAAATGCAAATATGGGAAACACGCAAATATGGGAAAAACGCAAATGTGGGAAAAACACAAATATGGGAAAAACGCAAATATGGGAAAAACGCAAATATGGGAAAAACGCAAATATGGGAAAAACGCAAATATGGGATAACGGAAATATGGGAAATATGCAAATATGAAGAAAACGCCTTTATGGGAAAAACGCAAATATGGGAAAAACGCAAAAAAGGGAAAAACGCAAATATGGCAAGAATGCAAATATGGCAAGAACGCAAGTATGGCAAGAACGCAAATGTTGCAAGAACGCAAATTTGGTAAGAACGCAAATATGGCAGAAACGCAAATATGGCAGAAACACAAATATGGCAGAAACGCAAATATGGGACAATCGCAAATATGGGAAACATGCAAAGATGGGAGAAGATAAACTTGTGGCACAACTTGACAAAAAGAAAGAATGGATTGGTAGGACATAGTCTGAATCGTCGGAGGTTCACGAAATATATGAGAAACGTAAATGTGAAAAAAACGCAAATGTGGGAAAAACTCAAATGTGCCAAAAACGTAAATGTGGGAAAAACGCAAATGTGGGAATAATGCAAATATGGGAAAAACACAAATATGGGAAAAACGCAAATATGGGACAGACGCAATTATGGCAAACACGCAAATATGGCAAAGACGCAAATACTGCAAATACGCAAATATGGCAAAGACGCAAATATGGCAAAGTAACAAATAAGGGAAAGACGCAAATATGGGAAAAGCGCTAATATGGGAAAGACGCAAATATGGGAAAGACGCAAATATGGGAAAGACGCAAATATGGGAAAGACGAAAATATGGGAAAGACACAAATATGCTAAAGACGCAAATTTGGGAAAAACGCAAATTTGGGAAAAACGCAAATATGGGAAAAACGCAAATATAGGAAATACGCAAATATGAGGAAAACGCAAATATGGGTAAATTGCAAAAATGGGAGAAGATAAACTTGTGGTACAACTTGACAAGAGGAAAGAATCGGTTGGTAGGACATAGTCTGAATAGTCAAAGGTTCAAGAAATATATGAAAAACGCAAATATGGGAAAAATGCAAATATGGAAAAAAGCAAATATGGGAAAAACGCAAATATCGGAAAACGCAAATATGGGAAAAAACGGAAATATGGGAAAAACGCAAAAATGGGAAAAACGCAAATATGGAAAAAAACGCAAATATGGGAAAAACGCAAATATAAGAAAAGCGCAGATATGGGAAAAACGCAAATATGGGAAAAACGCATATATGGGAAAAACGCAAATATGGGAAATATGCAAATATGGGAAAAACGCAAATATCGGAAATGCGTAAATATAGGAATAACGCAAATATGAGAAAAATGCAAATATGGGAAATCGCAAATATGGGAAAAACGCAAATATGGGAAAAACGCAAATATGGCAAAAACGCAAATATGGAAAAAACGCAAATATGGAAAAAACGCAAATATGGCAAACACGCAAGTATGGCAAAAACGCTAATATGACAAAAACGCAGATATGACCTAAAACGCCAATATGGCAAAAACGGAAATATGACAAAAACGAAAATATGGCAAAAACGGAAATAAGGCAAAAGGGAAGTATGGCAAAAACGGAAATATGGCAAAGACGCAAATATGGCAGAAACGCAAATATGGATAAAACGCAAATATGGCAGAAACGCAAATATGGCAAAACCGCAAATATGGCCAAAATGCAAATATGGCAAAAACGCAAATATGGCAAAAACGGAAATATGGCAAATCGCAAATATGACAAATCGCAAATATGGGAAAAACGCAAATATGGGAAAAAAATATGGCAAATCCGCAAATATTGGAAAAACGCAAATATGGGAAAAACGCAAATATGGGAAAATTGCAAATATGGGAGAAGATAAACTTGTGGTACAACTTGACAAGAGGGAAGAATCGGTTGGTAGGACATAGTGTGAATAGTCAAACATTCACGAAATATATGAGAACCGCAAATATGGGAAAAACGCAAATATGGGAAAAACGCAAATATGGGAAAAACGCAAATATGGGAAAAACGCAAATATGGCGAAAACGCAACTATGGCAAATACGCAATTATGGCAAAAACGCAACTATGGCAAAAACGCAAATATGGGAAAAACGCAAATATGGGAAAAACGCAAATATGGGAACAACGCGAATATGGGAAAAACGCAAATATGGGAAAAACGCAAATATGGGAAAAACGCAAATATGGGAAAAACGCAAATATGGGAAAAACGCAAATATGGGAAAAAGGCCAATATGGGAAAAACGCAAATATGGCAAAAACGCAAATTTGGCAAAAACGCAAATATGGGAAAGACGCAAATATGGGAAAGACGCAAATTAGGGAAAATCGCAAATATGGGAAAACGCAAATATGGGACAAACGCAAATATGGGAAAAAGGAAAATATAGGAAAAACGCAAATATGGGAAAAGCGCAAATATGGGGAAAACGCAAATATGGGAATAATGCAAATATGGGAAAAACCCAAATATGGGAGAAGATAAACTTGTGGAACAACTTGACAAGAGGAATGAATCGGTTGGTAGGACATAGTGTGAATAGTCAAATGTTCACGAAATATATGAGAACCGCAAATATGGGAAAAACGCAAATGTGGGAAAAACGCAAATATTGGATAATGCAAATATGGGAAAAACACACATATGGCAAAAACGCAAATATGGAAAAAACGCAAATATGGCAAAAACTCAAATATGGCAAAATGCAAATATGGCAAAAACGCAAAAATGGGAAAAACGCAAATATGGCAAAAACGCAACTATGGTAAAAACGCAATTATGGCAAAAACGCACCTATGGCAAAAACGCAACTATGGCAAAAACGCAACTATGGCAAAAATGCAACTATGGCATAAACGTAAATATAGCAAAAACGCAAATATGTAAAAAACGCAAATGTGGGAGAAACGAAAATATGGGAAAAACGCAAATATGGGAAAAACGCAAATATGGGAAAAACGCAAATGTGGGAAAAACACAAATATGTAAAAACGCAAATATGGGAAAACCGCAAATATGGGAAAAACGGAATTATGGGAAAAACGCAAATATGGGAAAAACGCAAATATGGGAAAAACGCAAATATGGGAAAAACGCAAATATGGGAAAAACGCAAATATGGCAAAAACGCAAATATGGGAAAGACGCAAACATGGGAAAGACGCAAATATGGGAAAAACGAAAATATGGGAAAAACGCAAATATGGGAAAAACGAAATTATTCGAAAAACGCAAATATGGGAAAAACACAAATATGGGAAAAATGCAAATATGGGAGAAGATAAACTTGTGGTACACCTTGACAAGTGGAAAGAATCGTTTGGTAGGACATAGTCTGAATAGTCAAAGGTTCACGAAATATATGAGAAACGCAAATATGGGAAAAACGCAAATATGGGAAAAACGCAAATATGGGAAAAACGCAAATACAGGAAAAACGCAAATATGGGAGAAACGCAAATATGGGAAAAACGCAAATATGGGAA
The DNA here is from genome assembly GCF_023864275.1 of Schistocerca cancellata. Classification (NCBI taxonomy): domain Eukaryota; kingdom Metazoa; phylum Arthropoda; class Insecta; order Orthoptera; family Acrididae; genus Schistocerca; species Schistocerca cancellata. The sequence continues at coordinate 195,483,685 of NC_064629.1, read as the reverse complement.
AAACGCAAATATGGGTAGAACGCAAATATGGGAAGAACGCAAATATGGGAAGAATGCAGACATGGGAAGAACGCAAACATGGGAAGAACGCAAATATGGGAAAAACGCTAATATGGGAAAGACAAAAATATAGGAAAGACAAATATGGGAAAGACGCAAATATGGGAAAGACGCAAATATGCTAAAGACTCAGATTTGGTAAAAACGCAAATTTGGGAAAAACGTAAATATGTAAAAAACGCAAATATGGGAAAAACGCAAATATGGGAAAAATGCAAATATGGGAAAAACGCAAATATGCGAAAAACGCAAATATGGGAAAAACGCAAATATGGGAAATATGAAAATATGGGAAATACGCAAATATCGGAAAAACTCAAATATCGGAATAACGCAAACATGAGAAAAATGCAAATATGGGAAAAACGCAAATATTGGAAAAACGCAAATATGGCATAAACGCAAATATGGCAAAAACGCAAATATGGCAAAAACGCAAATAGTGCAAAAACGCAAATAAGGCAAAAACGCAAATATGGCAAAAACGCAAATATGGCAAAAACGCAAATATGGCAAAAACGCAAATATGGGAAAAACACAAATATCGGAAAAGGCAAATATGGGAAAAAGGCAAATATGGGAAACTGCAAATATGGGAAAAACGCAAATATGGGAAAAACGCAAATAAGGTTAAAACGCAAATATGGTTAAAACGCAAATATAGGAAAAAACCAAATATGGGAAAAACCAAAATATGCCTAAAAGCAAATATTGCAAAAACGAAAATATGGCAAAATCGTAAATATGGCAAAAAAGCAAATATGGCAAAAACGCAAATATGGCAAAAAAGCAAATATGGCAAAAACGTAAATATGGCAAAAACGCGAATGTGGCAAAAACACGAATATGGAAAAAACGCGAATATGGCAAAAACGCGAGTATGGCAAAAACGCGAATATGGGAAAAACGCAGATATGGGAAAAACGCAAATATGGGAAAATCGCAAATATGGGAAAAAGGCAAATATGGGAAAAACGCAAATATGAGAAAAACGCAAATATGGGAAAAAAGCAAATATGGGAAAAACGCAAATATGGGAAAAACGCAAATATGGGAAAAACGCAAATATGGGAAAAACGCAAATATGGGAAAAACGCAAATATGGGAAGAACGCAAATATGGGAAAAACGCAAATATGGGACGAACGCAAATATGGGAAGAATGCAAATATGGGAAGAATGCAAACATGGGAAGAACGCAAACATGGGAAGAACGCAAAGTTGGGAAAACGCAAATATGGGAAAAACGCAAATATCGGAAAAACGCAAATATGGGAAAAACGCAAATATCGGAAAAACTCAAATATGGGAAATACGCAAATATGGGAAATACGCAAATATGGGAAACACGCAAATATGGCAAAGTCGCAAATATGGCAAAGACGAAAATATGGCAAATACGCAAATATGGCAAGGGGCAAATATGTCAAAGCCGCAAATAAGGGAAAGACGCAAATATGGGAAAAACGCTAATATGGGAAAGACGCAAATATGGGAAAGACGCAAATATGGGAAAGACGCAAATATGGGAAAGACACAAATATGCTAACGACGCAAATTTGGGAAAAACGCAAATATAGGAAAAATGCAAATATGGGAAAAACGCAACTATGGGAAAAACGCAAATATGGGAAAAACGCAAATATGGGAAAAACGCAAATATGAGAAAAATGCAAATATATGAAAAACGCAAATATGGGAAAAACGCAAATATGTGAGAAGATAAACTTGTGGTACAACTTGACAAGAGTAAAGAATCGGTTGGTAGGACATAGTCTGAATAGTCAAAGGTTCACGAAATATATGAGAAACGCAAATATGGGAAAACGATAATATGGGAAAAACGCAAATATGGGAAAAACGCAAATATGGGAAAAACGCAAATATGGGAAAAACGCAAATATGGGAATAACACAAATATGGGAAAATCGCAAATATGGGGAAAACGCAAATATGGGAAAAACGCAAATATGTGATAAAAGCAAATATGGGAATAACCCAAATATGGGAAAAACGCAAATATGGGAAAAACGCAAATATGGGAAAAACGCAAATATGGGATAAACCCAAATTTGGGAAAAGCGCAAATATGGGAAAAATGCAAATATGGGAAAAAAGCAATTATGGGAAAAACGCAAATATGGGAAAAAAGCAAATATTGGAAAAATGCAAACATTGGAAAAACGCAAATATTGGAAAAACGCAAAAATGGGAAAAACGCAAATATAGGAAAAACGCAAATATGGGAAAAATGCAAATATGGGAGAAGATAAACTTGTGGAACAACTTGCAAGAGGAAAGAATCGGTTGGTAGGACATAGTGTGAATAGTCAAAGGGTCACGAAATATATGAGAACCACAAATATGGGACAAAGGCATATGTGGGAAAAACGCAAATATGGGAAAACGCAAATATAGGAAAAACGCAAATATGGGAAAAACGCAAATATGGGTAAAACGCACATATGGCAAAAACGCAAATATGGCAAAAACGCAAATATTGCAAAAACGGAAATATGGCAAAAACACAAAAATGGGAAAAACGCAAATATGGGAAAAACGCAAATATGGGAAAAACGCAAATATGGGAAAAACGCAAATATGGGAAAAAAGCAAATATGGGTAAAATGCAAATATGGGAGAAGATAAACTTGTGGTACAACTTAACAAGAGGAAAGAATCGGTTTGTAGGACATAGTCAGAATAGTCAAACGTTCACGAAATATATGAGAAACGCAAATATGGGAAAAACGCAAATATGGGAAAAACGCAAATATGGGAAAAACGCAAATAAGGGAAAAACGCAAATATGCGAACAACGCAAATATGGGTAAAACGCACATATGGCAAAAACGCAAATATGGCAAAAACGTAAATATAGCAAAATCGCAAATATGTAAAAAACGCAAATATGAAAAAAAACGCAAATATGGGAAAAACGCAAATTTGGGAAAAACGCAAATATGGGAAAAATGCAAATATGGGAGAAGATAAAATTGTGCTACACCTTGACAAGTGCAAAGATTCGGTTGGTAGGACATAGTCTGAATAGTCAAAGGTTCACGAAATATGTGAGAAATGCAAATATGGGTAAAACGCAAATATGGGAAAAATGCAAATATGGGAAAAACGCAAATATGGGAAAATCGCAAATATGGGAAAAACGCAAATATGGGATAAACACAAATATGGGAAAAACGCAAATATGGGAAAATTGCAAATATGGGAAAAACGCAAACATGCGAAAGACGCAAATATGGGAAAGACGCAAATATGGGAAAAACGCAACTATGGAAAAAACGCAAATATGGGAAAAACGCAGATATGGGAAAAACGCAAATATGGGAAAAACGAAATATGGGAAAAACGCAAATATGGGAAAAATGCAAATATGGGAGAAGATTAACTTGTGGTACACCTTGACAAGTGGAAAGAATCGGTTGGTAGGACATAGTCTGAATAGTCAAAGGTTCTCGAAATATATGAGAAATGCAAATATGGGAAAAACGCAAATATGGGAAAAACGCAAATATGGGAAAAACGCAAATATGGGAAAAACGCAAATATGGGTAAAATGCAAATATGGGAGAAGATAAACTTGTGGTACAACTTAACAAGAGGAAAGAATCGGTTGGTAGGAGATAGTCTGTATAGTCAAACGTTCAAGAAATATATGAGAAACGCAAATATGGGAAAAATGCAAATATGGGAAAAATGCAAATATGGGAAATACGCAAAGATGGGAAAAAAACAAATATGGGAAAAACGTAAATATGGGAAAAACGCAAATATGGCAAAAACGCAAATATGGGAAAAACGCAAATAAGGGAAACTCGCTAATATGGGAAAAACACAAATATGGGAAAAACGCAAATATGGGAAAACCGCAAATATGGGGAAAACGGAAATATGGGAAAAACGCAAATATGGGAAAAACGCAAATATGGGAAAAACGCAAATATGGGAAAAACGCAAAAATGGCAAAAACGCAAATATGGGAAAAACGCAAACATGGGAAAAACGAAAATATGCGAAAAACGCAAATATGAGAAAAATGCAGATATGGGAGAAGATAAACTAGTGGTGCACCTTGACAAGTGGAAAGAATCGGTTGGTAGGACATAGTCTGAATAGTCAAAGGTTCACGAAATATATGAGAAACGCAAATATGGGAAAAACGATAATATGGAAAAAACGCAAATATGGGAAAAACGCAAATATGGGAAGAACGCAAATATGGGAAGAACGCAAATATGGGAAGAATGCAAACATGGGAAGAACGCAAACATGGGAAGAACGCAAATATGGGAAAACGCAAATATGGGAAAAACGCAAATATCGGAAAAACGCAAATATGGGAAGAACGCAAACATGGGAAGAACGCAAATATGGGAAAACGCAAATATGGGAAAAACGCAAATATCGGAAAAAGGCAAATATGGGAAAAACGCAAATATCGGAAAAACTCAAATATGGGAAATACGCAAATATGGGAAATACGCAAATATGGGAAACACGCAAATATGGCAAAGTCGCAAATATGTCAAAGACGAAAATATGGCAAATACGCAAATATGGCAAAGAGGCAAATATGTCAAAGCCGCAAATAAGGGAAAGACGCAAATATGGGAAAAACGCTAATATGGGAAAGACGCAAATATGGGAAAGACGCAAATATGGGAAAGACGGAAATATGGAAAAGACACAAATATGCTAACGACGCAAATTTGGGAAAAACGCAAATATAGGAAAAATGCAAATATGGGAAAAACGCAAATATGGGAAAAACGCGAATATCGGAAAAACTCAAATATGGGAAATACGCAAATATGGGAAATACGCAAATATGGGAAACACGCAAATATGGCAAAGTCGCAAATATGGCAAAGACGAAAATATGGCAAATACGCAAATATGGCAAAGAGGCAAATATGTCAAAGCCGCAAATAAGGGAAAGACGCAAATATGGGAAAAACGCTAATATGGGAAAGACGCAAATATGGGAAAGACACAAATATGGGAAAGACGCAAATATGGGAAAGACGCAAATATGGAAAAGACACAAATATGCTAACGACGCAAATTTGGGAAAAACGCAAATATAGGAAAAATGCAAATATGGGAAAAACGCAAATATGGGAAAAACGCAAATATGGGAAAAACGCAAATATGGGAAAAACGCAAATATGGGAAAAATGCAAATATATGAAAAACGCAAATATGGGAAAAACGCAAATATGTGAGAAGATAAACTTGTGGTACAACTTGACAAGAGTAAAGAATCGGTTGGTAGGACATAGTCTGAATAGTCAAAGGTTCACGAAATATATGAGAAACGCAAATATGGGAATACGATAATATGGGAAAAACGCAAATATGGGAAAAACGCAAATATGGGAAAAACGCAAATATGGGAAAAACGCAAATATGGGAATAACACAAATATGGGAAAATCGCAAATATGGGGAAACCGCAAATATGGGAAAAACGCAAATATGTGATAAAAGCAAATATGGGAATAACCCAAATATGGGAAAAACGCAAATATGGGAAAAACGCAAATAAGGGAAAAACGCAAATATGTGATAAAAGCAAATATGGGAATAACCCAAATATGGGAAAAACGCAAATATGGGAAAAACGCAAATATGGGATAAACCCAAATTTGGGAAAAGCGCAAATATGGGAAAAATGCAAATATGGGAAAAAAGCAATTATGGGAAAAACGCAAATATGGGAAAAAAGCAAATATTGGAAAAAAGCAAACATTGGAAAAACGCAAATATTGGAAAAACGTAAAAATGGGAAAAACGCAAATATAGGAAAAACGCAAATATGGGAAAAATGCAAATATGGGAGAAGATAAACTTGTGGAACAACTTGACAAGAGGAAAGAATCGGTTGGTAGGACATAGTGTGAATAGTCAAATGGTCACGAAATATATGAGAACCACAAATATGGGAAAAAGGCATATGTGGGAAAAACGTAAATATGGGAAAACGCAAATATAGGAAAAACGCAAATATGGGAAAAACGCAAATATGGGTAAAACACACATATGGCAAAAACGCAAATATGGCAAAAACGCAAATATTGCAAAAACGGAAATATGGCAAAAACACAAAAATGGGAAAAACGCAAATATGGGAAAAACGCAAATATGGGAAAAACGCAAATATGGGAAAAACGCAAATATGGGAAAAAAGCAAATATGGGTAAAATGCAAATATGGGAGAAGATAAACTTGTGGTACAACTTAACAAGAGGAAAGAATCGGTTTGTAGGACATAGTCAGAATAGTCAAACGTTCACGAAATATATGAGAAACGCAAATATGGGAAAAATGCAAATATGGGAAAAATGCAAATATGGGAAATACGCAAAGATGGGAAAAAAACAAATATGGGAAAAACGCAAATATGGGAAAAACGCAAATATGGCAAAAACGCAAATATGGGAAAAACGCAAATATGGGTAAAATGCAAATATGGGAGAAGATAAACTTGTGGTACAACTTAACAAGAGGAAAGAATCGGTTGGTAGGAGATAGTCTGGATAGTCAAACGTTCAAGAAATATATGAGAAACGCAAATATGGGAAAAATGCAAATATGGGAAAAATGCAAATATGGGAAATACGCAAAGATGGGAAAAAAACAAATATGGGAAAAACGCAAATATGGGAAAAACGCAAATATGGCAAAAACGCAAATATGGGAAAAACGCAAATATGGGAAACTCGCTAATATGGGAAAAACACAAATATGGGAAAAACGCAAATATGGGAAAACCGCAAATATGGGGAAAACGGAAATATGGGAAAAACGCAAATATGGGAAAAACGCAAATATGGGAAAAACGCAAATATGGGAAAAACGCAAAAAAGGCAAAAACGCAAATATGGGAAAAACGCAAACATGGGAAAAACGAAAATATGGGAAAAACGCAAATATGAGAAAAATGCAGATATGGGAGAAGATAAACTAGTGGTGCACCTTGACAAGTGGAAAGAATCGGTTGGTAGGACATAGTCTGAATAGTCAAAGGTTCACGAAATATATGAGAAACGCAAATATGGGAAAAACGATAAAAAGGGTAAAAACGCAAATATGGGAAAAAAGCAAATATGGGAATAACCCAAATATGGGAAAAACGCAAATATGGGAAAAACGCAAATATGGGATAAACACAAATATGGGAAAAACGCAAATATGGGAAAACCGCAAATATGGGAAAAACGCAAATATGGAAAAGACGCAAATATGGGAAAGATGCAAATATGGGAAAAACCCAAATATGGGAAATACGCAAATATGGGAAAAACGCAAATATGGGAAAAATGCAAATACAGGAAAAACGCAAATATGGGAAAAACGCAAATATGGGAAGAACGCAATAATGGGAAAAACGCAAATATGGGAAAAACGCAAATATGGGAAAAACGCAAATATCGGAAAAACTCATATATGGGAAATACGCAAATATGGGAAATACGCAAATATGGAAAACACGCAAATATGGCAAAGTCGCAAATATGGCAAAGACGAAAATATGGCAAATACGCAAATATGGCAAAGAGGCAAATATGTCAAAGCCGCAAATAAGGGAAAGACGCAAATATGGGAAAAACGCTAATATGGGAAAGACGCAAATATGGGAAAGACGCAAATATGGGAAAGACGCAAATATGGGAAAGACGCAAATATGGAAAAGACACAAATATGCTAACGACGCAAATTTGGGAAAAACGCAAATATAGGAAAAATGCAAATATGGGAAAAACGCAAATATGGGAAAAACGCAAATATGGGAAAAACGCAAATATGGGAAAAACGCAAATATGGGAAAAATGCAAATATATGAAAAACGCAAATATGGGAAAAACGCAAATATGTGAGAAGATAAACTTGTGGTACAACTTGACAAGAGTAAAGAATCGGTTGGTAGGACATAGTCTGAATAGTCAAAGGTTCACGAAATATATGAGAAACGCTAATATGGGAAAACGATAATATGGGAAAAACGCAAATATGGGAAAAACGCAAATATGGGAAAAACGCAAATATGGGAATAACGCAAATATGGGAAAATCGCAAATATGGGGAAAACGCAAATATGGGAAAAACGCAAATACGGGATAAAAGCAAATATGGGAATAACCCAAATATGGGAAAAACGCAAATATGGGAAAAAAGCAAATATGGGATAAACCCAAATTTGGGAAAAGCGCAAATATGGGAAAAATGCAAATATGGGAAAAAAGCAATTATGGGAAAAACGCAAATATGGGAAAAAAGCTAATATTGGAAAGATGCAAACATTGGAAAAACGCAAATATTGGAAAAACGCAAAAATGGGAAAAACGCAAATATAGGAAAAACGCAAATATGGGAAAAATGCAAATATGGGAGAAGATAAACTTGTGGAACAACTTGACAAGAGGAAAGAATCGGTTGGTAGGACATAGTGTGAATAGTCAAAGGGTCACGAAATATATGAGAACCACAAATATGGGAAGAAGGCATATGTGGGAAAAACGCAAATATGGGAAAACGCAAATATAGGAAAAACGCAAATATGGGAAAAACGCAAATATCGGTAAAACGCACATATGGCAAAAACGCAAATATGGGAAAAACGCAAATATTGCAAAAACGGAAGTATGGCAAAAACGCAAAAATGGGAAAAACGCAAATATGGGAAAAACGCAAATATGGGAAAAACGCAAATATGGGAAAAAAGCAAATATAGGTAAAATGCAAATATGGGAGAAGATAAACTTGTGGTACAACTTAACAAGAGGAAAGAATCGGTTTGTAGGACATAGTCTGAATAGTCAAACGTTCACGAAATATATGAGAAACGCAAATATGGGAAAAACGCAAATATGGGAAAAACGCAAATATGGGAAAAACGCAAATAAGGGAAAAACGCAAATATGGGGAAAACGCAAATATGGAAAAAACGCAAAAATGGGAAAAACGCAAATATGGCAAAAACGCAACTATGGCAAATACGCAATTATGGCTAAAATGTAACTACGGCAAAAACGCAACTATGGCAAAAACGCAACTATGGCAAAAACGTAAATATAGCAAAAATGCAAATATGTAAAAAACGCAAATATGAAAAAAAACGCAAATATGGGAAAAACGCAAATTTGGGAAATACGCAAATATGGGAAAAATGCAAATATGGGAGAAGATAAAATTGTGCTACACCTTGACAAGTGCAAAGATTCGGTTGGTAGGACATAGTCTGAATAGTCAAAGGTTCACGAAATATGTGAGAAATGCAAATATGGGTAAAACGCAAATATGGGAAAAATGCAAATATGGGAAAAACGCAAATATGGGAAAAACGCAAATATGGGAAAAACGCAAATATGGGATAAACACAAATATGGGAAAAACGAAAATATGGGAAAACCGCAAATATGGGAAAAACGCAAACATGCGAAAGACGCAAATATGGGAAAGACGCAAATATGGGAAAGATGCAAATATGGGAAAAACCCAAATATGGGAAATACGCAAATATGGGAAAAACGCAAATATGGGAAAAATGCAAATACAGGAAAAACGCAAATATGGGAAAAACGCAAATATGGGAAGAACGCAATAATGGGAAAAACGCAAATATGGGAAAAACGCAAATATGGGAAAAACGCAAATATCGGAAAAACTCATATATGGGAAATACGCAAATATGGGAAATACGCAAATATGGAAAACACGCAAATATGGCAAAGTCGCAAATATGGCAAAGACGAAAATATGGCAAATACGCAAATATGGCAAAGAGGCAAATATGTCAAAGCCGCAAATAAGGGAAAGACGCAAATATGGGAAAAACGCTAATATGGGAAAGACGCAAATATGGGAAAGACGCAAATATGGGAAAGACGCAAATATGGGAAAGACGCAAATATGGAAAAGACACAAATATGCTAACGACGCAAATTTGGGAAAAACGCAAATATAGGAAAAATGCAAATATGGGAAAAACGCAAATATGGGAAAAACGCAAATATGGGAAAAACGCAAATATGGGAAAAACGCAAATATGGGAAAAATGCAAATATATGAAAAACGCAAATATGGGAAAAACGCAAATATGTGAGAAGATAAACTTGTGGTACAACTTGACAAGAGTAAAGAATCGGTTGGTAGGACATAGTCTGAATAGTCAAAGGTTCACGAAATATATGAGAAACGCTAATATGGGAAAACGATAATATGGGAAAAACGCAAATATGGGAAAAACGCAAATATGGGAAAAACGCAAATATGGGAATAACGCAAATATGGGAAAATCGCAAATATGGGGAAAACGCAAATATGGGAAAAACGCAAATACGGGATAAAAGCAAATATGGGAATAACCCAAATATGGGAAAAACGCAAATATGGGAAAAAAGCAAATATGGGATAAACCCAAATTTGGGAAAAGCGCAAATATGGGAAAAATGCAAATATGGGAAAAAAGCAATTATGGGAAAAACGCAAATATGGGAAAAAAGCTAATATTGGAAAGATGCAAACATTGGAAAAACGCAAATATTGGAAAAACGCAAAAATGGGAAAAACGCAAATATAGGAAAAACGCAAATATGGGAAAAATGCAAATATGGGAGAAGATAAACTTGTGGAACAACTTGACAAGAGGAAAGAATCGGTTGGTAGGACATAGTGTGAATAGTCAAAGGGTCACGAAATATATGAGAACCACAAATATGGGAAGAAGGCATATGTGGGAAAAACGCAAATATGGGAAAACGCAAATATAGGAAAAACGCAAATATGGGAAAAACGCAAATATCGGTAAAACGCACATATGGCAAAAACGCAAATATGGGAAAAACGCAAATATTGCAAAAACGGAAGTATGGCAAAAACGCAAAAATGGGAAAAACGCAAATATGGGAAAAACGCAAATATGGGAAAAACGCAAATATGGGAAAAAAGCAAATATAGGTAAAATGCAAATATGGGAGAAGATAAACTTGTGGTACAACTTAACAAGAGGAAAGAATCGGTTTGTAGGACATAGTCTGAATAGTCAAACGTTCACGAAATATATGAGAAACGCAAATATGGGAAAAACGCAAATATGGGAAAAACGCAAATATGGGAAAAACGCAAATAAGGGAAAAACGCAAATATGGGGAAAACGCAAATATGGAAAAAACGCAAAAATGGGAAAAACGCAAATATGGCAAAAACGCAACTATGGCAAATACGCAATTATGGCTAAAATGTAACTACGGCAAAAACGCAACTATGGCAAAAACGCAACTATGGCAAAAACGTAAATATAGCAAAAATGCAAATATGTAAAAAACGCAAATATGAAAAAAAACGCAAATATGGGAAAAACGCAAATTTGGGAAATACGCAAATATGGGAAAAATGCAAATATGGGAGAAGATAAAATTGTGCTACACCTTGACAAGTGCAAAGATTCGGTTGGTAGGACATAGTCTGAATAGTCAAAGGTTCACGAAATATGTGAGAAATGCAAATATGGGTAAAACGCAAATATGGGAAAAATGCAAATATGGGAAAAACGCAAATATGGGAAAAACGCAAATATGGGAAAAACGCAAATATGGGATAAACACAAATATGGGAAAAACGAAAATATGGGAAAACCGCAAATATGGGAAAAACGCAAACATGCGAAAGACGCAAATATGGGAAAGACGCAAATATGGGAAAAACGCAACTATGGGAAAAACGCAAATATGGGAAAAACGCAAATATGGGAAAAACGCAAATATGGGAAAAACGAAAATATGGGAAAAACGCAAATATGGGAAAAATGCAAATATGGGAGAAGATAAACTTGTGGTACACCTTGACAAGTGGAAAGAATCGGTTGGTAGGACATAGTCTGAATAGTCAAAGGTTCTCGAAATATATGAGAAATGCAAATATGGGAAAAACGCAAATATGGGAAAAACGCAAATATGGGAAAAACGCAAATATGGGAAAAATGCAAATATGGGAGAAGATAAACTTGTGGAACAACTTGACAAGAGGAAAGAATCGGTTGGTAGGACATAGTGTGAATAGTCAAAGGGTCACGAAATATATGAGAACCACAAATATGGGAAAAAGGCATATGTGGGAAAAACGCAAATATGGGAAAACGCAAATATAGGAAAAACGCAGATATGGGAAAAACGCAAATATCGGTAAAACGCACATATGGCAAAAACGCAAATATGGCAAAAACGCAAATATGGGGAAAACGCAAATATGGGAAAAAAGCAAATATGGGTAAAAAGCAAATATGGGTAAAATGCAAGTATGGGAGAAGATAAACTTGTGGTACAACTTAACAAGAGGAAAGAATCGGTTTGTAGGACATAGTCTGAATAGTCAAACGTTCACGAAATATATGAGAAACGCAAATATGGGAAAAACGCAAATATGGGAAAAACGCAAATATGGGAAAAACGCAAATAAGGGAAAAACGCAAATATGGGGAAAACGCAAATATGGCAAAAACGCAAAAATGGGAAAAACGCAAATATGGCAAAAACGCAACTATGGCAAATACGCAATTATGGCTAAAATGCAACTATGGCAAAAACGCAACTATGGCAAAAACGCAACTATGGCAAAAACGTAAATATAGCAAAAATGCAAATATGTAAAAAACGCAAATATGAAAAAAACGCAAATATGGGAAAAACGCAAATTTGGGAAAAACGCAAATATGGGAAAAATGCAAATATGGGAGAAGATAAAATTGTGCTACACCTTGACAAGTGCAAAGATTCGGTTGGTAGGACATAGTCTGAATAGTCAAAGGTTCACGAAATATGTGAGAAATGCAAATATGGGTAAAACGCAAATATGGGAAAAATGCAAATATGGGAAAAACGCAAATATGGGAAAAACGCAAATATGGGAAAAACGCAAATATGGGATAAACACAAATATGGGAAAAACGCAAATATGGGAAAACCGCAAATATGGGAAAAACGCAAACATGCGAAAGACGCAAATATGGGAAAGACGCAAATATGGGAAAAACGCAACTATGGGAAAAACGCAAATATGGTAAAAACGCAAATATGGGAAAAACGCAAATATGGGAAAAACGAAAATATGGGAAAAACGCAAATATGGGAAAAATGCAAATATGGGAGAAGATAAACTTGTGGTACACCTTGACAAGTGGAAAGAATCGGTTGGTAGGACATAGTCTGAATAGTCAAAGGTTCTCGAAATATATGAGAAATGCAAATATGGGAAAAACGCAAATATGGGAAAAACGCAAATATGGGAAAAACGCAAATATGGGAAAAACGCAAATATGGGTAAAATGCAAATATGGGAGAAGATAAACTTGTGGTACAACTTAACAAGAGGAAAGAATCGGTTGGTAGGAGATAGTCTGGATAGTCAAACGTTCAAGAAATATATGAGAAACGCAAATATGGGAAAAATGCAAATATGGGAAAAATGCAAATATTGGAAATACGCATAGATGGGAAAAAAACAAATATGGGAAAAACGCAAAAATGGCAAAAACGCAAATATGGGAAAAACGCAAACATGGGAAAAACGAAAATATGGGAAAAACGCAAATTTGAGAAAAATGCAGATATGGGAGAAGATAAACTAGTGGTGCACCTTGACAAGTGGAAAGAATCGGTTGGTAGGACATAGTCTGAATAGTCAAAGGTTCACGAAATATATGAGAAACGCAAATATGGGAAAAACGATAATATGGGAAAAACGCAAATATGGGAAAAAAGCAAATATGGGAATAACCCAAATATGGGAAAAACGCAAATATGGGAAAAATGCAAATATGCGATAAACACAAATATGGGAAAAACGCAAATATGGGAAAACCGCATATATGGGAAAAACGCAAATATGGGAAAGACGCAAATATGGGAAAGATCCAAATATGGGAAACACCCAAATATGGGAAATACGCAAATATGGGAAAAACGCAAATATGGGAAAAATGCAAATACAGGAAAAACGCAAATATGGGAAAAACGCAAATATGGGAAGAACGCAATAATGGGAAAAACGCAAATATGGGAAGAACGCAAATATTGGAAGAACGCAAATATGGGAAGAACGGAAATATGGCAAGAACGCAAACATGGGAAGAACGGAAATATGGGAAAAACGCTAATATGGGAAAAACGCAAACATGGGAAAAACGCAAATATGGGATAAACGCAAATATGGGAAAAACGCAAATATGGGAAAGATGCAAATGTGGCAAAGACGCAAATATGGCAAAGACGCAAATATGCCAAATACGCAAATATGGCAAAGACGCAAATATGGCAAAGCCGCAAATAAGGGAAAGACGCATATATGGGGAAAACGCTAATATTGGAAAAATGCAAACATTGGAAAAACGCAAATATTGGAAAAACGCAAAAATGGGAAAAACGCAAATATAGGAAAAACGCAAATATGGGAAAAATGCAAATATGGGAGAAGATAAACTTGTGGAACAACTTGACAAGAGGAAAGAATCGTTTGGTAGGACATAGTGTGAATAGTCAAAGGGTCACGAAATATATGAGAACCACAAATATGGGAAAAAGGCATATGTGGGAAAAACGCAAATATGGGAAAACGCAAATATAGGAAAAACGCAAATATGGGAAAAACGCAAATATCGGTAAAATGCACATATGGCAAAAACGCAAATATGGCAAAAACGCAAATATTGCAAAAACGGAAATATGGCAAAAACGCAAAAATGGGAAAAACGCAAATATGGGAAAAACGCAAATATGGGAAAAACGCAAATATGGGAAAAAAGCAAATATGGGTAAAATGCAAATATGGGAGAAGATAAACTTGTGGTACAACTTAACAAGAGGAAAGAATCGGTTTGTAGGACATAGTCTGAATAGTCAAACGTTCACGAAATATATGAGAAACGCAAATATGGGAAAGACGCAAATATGGGAAAAACGCAAATATGGGAAAAACGCAATTAAGGGAAAAACGCAAATATAGGGAAAACGCAAATATGTCAAAAACGCAAAAATGGGAAAAACGCAAATATGGCAAAAACGCAACTATGGAAAATACGCAATTATGGCTAAAATGCAACTATGGCAAAAACGCAACTATGGCAAAAACGCAACTATGGCAAAAACGTAAATATAGCAAAAATGCAAATATGTAAAAAACGCAAATATGAAAAAAAACGCAAATATGGGAAAAACGCAAATTTGGGAAAAACGCAAATATGGGAAAAATGCAAATATGGGAGAAGATAAAATTGTGCTACACCTTGACAAGTGCAAAGATTCGGTTGGTAGGACATAGTCTGAATAGTCAAAGGTTCTCGAAATATATGAGAAATGCAAATATGGGAAAAACGCAAATATGGGAAAAACGCAAATATGGGAAAAACGCAAATATGGGAAAAACGCAAATATGGGAAAAACGCAAAAATGGGAAAACCGCAAATATGGGAAAAACGCAAACATGCGAATGACGCAAATATGGGAAAGACGCAAATATGGGGAAAACGCAACTATGGGAAAAACGCAAATATAGGAAAAACGCAAATATGGGAAAAACGCAAATATGGGAAAAACGCAAATATGGGAAAATCGCTAATATGGGAAAAAGACAAATATGGGAAAAACGCAAATATGGGAAAACCGCAAATATGGGGAAAACGGAAATATGGGAAAAACGCAAATATGGGAAAAACGCAAATATGGGAAAAACGCAAATATGGGAAAAACGCAAATATGGGAAAAACGCAAATATGGGAAAAACGCAAATATGGGTAAAATGCAAATATGGGAGAAGATAAACTTGTGGTACAACTTAACAAGAGGAAAGAATCGGTTGGTAGGAGATAGTCTGGATAGTCAAACGTTCAAGAAATATATGAGAAACGCAAATATGGGAAAAATGCAAATATGGGAAAAATGCAAATATTGGAAATACGCAAAGATGGGAAAAAAACAAATATGGGAAAAACGCAAATATGGGAAAAACGCAAATATGGCAAAAACGCAAATATGGGAAAAACGCAAATATGGGAAAATCGCTAATATGGGAAAAACACAAATATGGGAAAAACGCAAATATGGGAAAATCGTAAATATGGGGAAAACGGAAATATGGGAAAAACGCAAATATGGGAAAAACGCAAATATGGGAAAAACGCAAATATGGGAAAAACGCAAAACTGGCAAAAACGCAAATATGGGAAAAACGCAAACATGGGAAAAACGAAAATATGGGAAAAACGCAAATATGAGAAAAATGCAGATATGGGAGAAGATAAACAAGTGGTGCACCTTGACAAGTGGAAAGAATCGGTTGGTAGGACATAGTCTGAATAGTCAAAGGTTCACGAAATATATGAGAGACGCAAATATGGGAAAAACGATAATATGCGAAAAACGCAAATATGGGAAAAAAGCAAATATGGGAATAACCCAAATATGGGAAAAACGCAAATATGGGAAAAACGCAAATATGGGATAAACACAAATATGGGAAAAACGCAAATATGGGAAAACCGCATATATGGGAAAAACGCAAATATGGGAAAGACGCAAATATGGGAAAGATGCAAGTATGGGAAAAACCCAAATATGGGAAATACGCAAATATGGGAAAAACGCAAATATGGGAAAAATGCAAATACAGGAAGAACGCAAATATGGGAAAAACGCAAATATGGGAAGATCGCAATAATGGGATAAACGCAAATATGGGAAGAACGCAAATATTGGAAGTACGCAAATATGGGAAGAACGCAAACATGGCAAGAACGCAAACATGGGAAGAACGGAAATATGGGAAAAACGCTAATACGGGAAAAACGCAAACATGGGAAAAACGCAAATATGGGATAAATGCAAATATGGGAAAAACGCAAATATGGGAAAGATGCAAATGTGGCAAAGACGCAAATATGGCAAAGACGCAAATATGCCAAATACGCAAATATGGCAAAGACGCAAATATGGCAAAGCCGCAAATAAGGGAAAGACGCATATATGGGAAAAACGCTAATATTGGAAAAATGCAAACATTGGAAAAACGCAAATATTGGAAAAACGCAAAAATGGGAAAAACGCAAATATGGGAAAAATGCAAATATGGGAGAAGATAAACTTGTGGAACAACTTGACAAGAGGAAAGAATAGGTTGGTAGGACATAGTGTGAATAGTCAAAGGGTCACGAAATATATGAGAACCACAAATATGGGAAAAAGGCATATGTGGGAAAAACGCAAATATGGGAAAACGCAAATATAGGAAAAACGCAAATATGGGAAAAACGCAAATATCGGTAAAACGCACATATGGCAAAAACGCAAATATGGCAAAAACGCAAATATTGCAAAAACGGAAATATGGCAAAAACGCAAAAATGGGAAAAACGCAAATATGGGAAAAACGCAAATATGGGATAAACGCAAATATGGGAAAAAAGCAAATATGAGTAAAATGCAAATATGGGAGAAGATAAACTTGTGGTACAACTTAACAAGAGGAAAGAATCGGTTTGTAGGACTTAGTCTGAATAGTCAAACGTTCACGAAATATATGAGAAACGCAAATATGGGAAAAACGCAAATATGGGAAAAACGCAAATATGGGAAAAACGCAAATAAGGGAAAAACGCAAATATGGGGAAAACGCAAATATGGCAAAAACGCAAAAATGGGAAAAACGCAAATATGGCAAAAACGCAACTATGGCAAATACGCAATTATGGCCAAAATGCAACTATGGCAAAAACGCAACTATGGCAAAAACGCAACTATGGCAAAAACGAAAATATAGCAAAAATGCAAATATGTAAAAAACGCAAATATGAAAAAAAACGCAAATATGGGAAAAACGCAAATATGGGGAAAATGCAAATATGGGAGAAGATAAAATTGTGCTACACCTTGACAAGTGCAAAGATTCGGTTGGTAGGACATAGTCTGAATAGTCAAAGGTTCACGAAATATGTGAGAAATGCAAATATGGGTAAAACGCAAATATGGGAAAAATGCAAATATGGGAAAAACGCAAATATGGGAAAAACGCAAATATGGGAAAAACGCAAATATGGGAAAAACGCAAATATGGGATAAACACAAATATGGGAAAAACGCAAATATGGGAAAACCGCAAATATGGGAAAAACGCAAACATGCGAAAGATGCACATATGGGAAAGACGCAAATATGGGAAAAACGCAACTATGGGAAAAACGCAAATATGGGAAAAACGCAAATATGGGAAAAACGCAAATATGGGAAAAACGAAAATATGGGAAAAACGCAAATATGGGAAAAATGCAAATATGGGAGAAGATAAACTTGTGGTACACCTTGACAAGTGGAAAGAATCGGTTGGTAGGACATAGTCTGAATAGTCAAAGGTTCTCGAAATATATGAGAAATGCAAATATGGGAAAAACGCAAATACGGGAAAAACGCAAATATGGGAAAAACGCAAATATGGGAAAAATGCAAATATGGGAGAAGATAAACTTGTGGAACAACTTGACAAGAGGAAAGAATCGGTTGGTAGGACATAGTGTGAATAGTCAAAGGGTCACGAAATATATGAGAACCACAAATATGGGAAAAAGGCATATGTGGGAAAAACGCAAATATGGGAAAAGGCAAATATAGGAAAAACGCAAATATGGGAAAAACGCAAATATCGGTAAAACGCACATATGGCAAAAACGCAAATATGGCAAAAACGCAAATATTGCAAAAACGGAAATATGGCAAAAACGCAAAAATGGGAAAAACGCAAATATGGGAAAAACGCAAATATGGGAAAAACGCAAATATGGGAAAAAAGCAAATATGGGTAAAATGCAAATATGGGAGAAGATAAACTTGTGGTACAACTTAACAAGAGGAAAGAATCGGTTTGTAGGACATAGTCTGAATAGTCAAACGTTCACGAAATATATGAGAAACGCAAATATGGGAAAAACGCAAATATGGGAAAAACGCAAATATGGGAAAAACGCAAATAAGGGAAAAACGCAAATATGGGGAAAACGCAAATATGGCAAAAACGCAAAAATGGGAAAAACGCAAATATGGCAAAAACGCAACTATGGCAAATATGCCATTATGGCTAAAATGCAACTATGGCAAAAACGCAACTATGGCAAAAACGCAACTATGGCAAAAACGTAAATATAGCAGAAATGCAAATATGTAAAAAACGCAAATATGAAAAAAAACGCAAATATGGGAAAAACGCAAATTTGGGAATAACGCAAATATGGGAAA
The DNA here is from genome assembly GCF_023864275.1 of Schistocerca cancellata. Taxonomy (NCBI): domain Eukaryota; kingdom Metazoa; phylum Arthropoda; class Insecta; order Orthoptera; family Acrididae; genus Schistocerca; species Schistocerca cancellata. Next base: position 195,464,338 of record NC_064629.1, on the reverse strand, counting down.
AATGCAAATATGGAAGAAGATAAAATTGTGCTACACCTTGACAAGTGCAAAGATTCGGTTGGTAGGACATAGTCTGAATAGTCAAAGGTTCACGAAATATGTGAGAAATGCAAATATGGGTAAAACGCAAATATGGGAAAAATGCAAATATGGGAAAAACGCAAATATGGGAAAAACGCAAATATGGGATAAACACAAATATGGGAAAAACGCAAATATGGGAAAACCGCAAATATGGGAAAAACGCAAACACGCGAAAGACGCAAATATGGGAAAGACGCAAATATGGGAAAAACGCAACTATGGGAAAAACGCAAATATGGGAAAAACGCAAATATGGGAAAAACGCAAATATGGGAAAAACGAAAATATGGGAAAAACGCAAATATGGGAAAAATGCAAATATGGGAGAAGATAAACTTGTGGTACACCTTGACAAGTGGAAAGAATCGGTTGGTAGGACATAGTCTGAAAAGTCAAAGGTTCTCGAAATATATGTGAAATGCAAATATGGGAAAAACGCAAATATGGGAAAAACGCAAATATGGGAAAAACGCAAATATGGGAAAAACGCAAATATGGGAAAAACGCAAATATGGGTAAAATGCAAATATGGGAGAAGATAAACTTGTGGTACAACTTAACAAGAGGAAAGAATCGGTTGGTAGGAGATAGTCTGGATAGTCAAACGTTCAAGAAATATATGAGAAACGCAAATATGGGAAAAATGCAAATATGGGAAAAATGCAAATATTGGAAATACGCAAAGATGGGAAAAAAACAAATATGGGAAAAACGCAAATATGGGAAAAACGCAAATATGGCAAAAACGCAAATATGGGAAAAACGCAAATATGGGAAAATCGCTAATATGGGAAAAACACAAATATGGGAAAAACGCAAATATGGGAAAACCGTAAATATGGGGAAAACGGAAATATGGGAAAAACGCAAATATGGGAAAAACGCAAATATGGGAAAAATGCAAATATGGGAAAAACGCAAAAATGGCAAAAACGCAAATATGGGAAAAACGCAAACATGGGAAAAACGAAAATATGGGAAAAACGCAAATATGATTAAAATGCAGATATGGGAGAAGATAAACTAGTGTTGCACCTTGACAAGTGGAAAGAATCGGTTGGTAGGACATAGTCTGAATAGTCAAAGGTTCACGAAATATATGAGAAACGCAAATATGGGAAAAACGATAATATGGGAAAAACGCAAATATGGGAAAAAAGCAAATATGGGAATAACCCAAATATGGGAAAAACGCAAATATGGGAAAAACGCAAATATGCGATAAACACAAATATGGGAAAAACGCAAATATGGGAAAGACGCAAATATGGGAAAGATCCAAATATGGGAAAAACCCAAATATGGGAAATACGCAAATATGGGAAAAACGCAAATATGGGAAAAATGCAAATACAGGAAAAACGCAAATATGGGAAAAACGCAAATATGGGAAGAACGCAATAATGGGAAAAACGCAAATATGGGAAGAACGCAAATATTGGAAGAACGCAAATATGGGAAGAACGCAATAATGGCAAGAACGCAAACATGGGAAGAACGGAAGTATGGGAAAAGCGCTAATATGGGAAAAACGCAAACATGGGAAAAACGCAAATATGGGATAAACGCAAATATGGGAAAAACGCAAATATGGGAAAGATGCAAATGTGGCAAAGACGCCAATATGGCAAAGACGCAAATATGCCAAATACGCAAATATGGCAAAGACGCAAATATGGCAAAGCCGCAAATAAGGGAAAGACGCATATATGGGAAAAACGCTAATATTGGAAAAATGCAAACATTGGAAAAACGCAAATATTGGAAAAACGCAAAAATGGGAAAAACGCAAATATAGGAAAAACGCAAATATGGGAAAAATGCAAATATGGGAGAAGATAAACTTGTGGAACAACTTGACAAGAGGAAAGAATCGGTTGGTAGGACATAGTGTGAATAGTCAAAGGGTCACGAAATATATGAGAACCACAAATATGGGAAAAAGGCATATGTGGGAAAAACGCAAATATCGGTAAAATGCACATATGGCAAAAACGCAAATATGGCAAAAACGCAAATATTGCAAAAACGGAAATATGGCAAAACGCAAAAATGGTAAAAACGCAAATATGGGAAAAACGCAAATATGGGAAAAACGCAAATATGGGAAAAAAGCAAATATGGGTAAAATGCAAATATGGGACAAGATAAACTTGTGGTACAACTTAACAAGAGGAAAGAATCGGTTTGTAGGACATAGTGTGAATAGTCAAACGTTCACGAAATATATGAGAAACGCAAATATGGGAAAGACGCAAATATGGGAAAAACGCAAATATGGGAAAAACGCAAATAAGGGAAAAACGCAAATATAGGGAAAACGCAAATATGGCAAAAACGCAAAAATGGGAAAAACGCCAATATGGCAAAAACGCAACTATGGCAAATACGCAATTATGGCTAAAATGCAACTATGGCAAAAACGCAACTATGGCAAAAACGCAACTATGGCAAAAACGTAAATATAGCAAAAATGCAAATATGTAAAAAACGCAAATATGAAAAAAAATGCAAATATGGGAAAAACGCAAATTTGGGAAAAACGCAAATATGGGAAAAATGCAAATATGGGAGAAGATAAAATTGGGCTACACCTTGACAAGTGCAAAGATTCGGTTGGTAGGACATAGTCTGAATAGTCAAAGGTTCACGAAATATGTGAGAAATGCAAATATGGGTAAAACGCAAATATGGGAAAACCGCAAATATGGGAAAAACGCAAACATGCGAAAGACGCAAATATGGGAAAGACGCAAATATGGGAAAAACGCAACTATGGGAAAAACGCAAATATGGGAAAAACGCAAATATGGGAAAAACGCAAATATGGGAAAAACGCAAATATGGGTAAAATGCAAATATGGGAGAAGATAAACTTGTGGTACAACTTAACAAGAGGAAAGAATCGGTTGGTAGGAGATAGTCCGGATAGTCAAACGTTCAAGAAATATATGAGAAACGCAAATATGGGAAAAATGCAAACATGGGAAAAATGCAAATATGGGAAATACGCAAAGATGGGAAAAAAACAAATATGGGAAAAACGCAAATATGGGAAAAACGCAAATATGGCAAAAACGGAAATATGGGAAAAACGCAAATATGGGAAACTCGCTAATATGGGAAAAACACAAATATGGGAAAAACGCAAATATGGGAAAACCGCAAATATGGGGAAAACGGAAATATGGGAAAAACGCAAATATGGGAAAAACGCAAATATGGGAAAAACGCAAATATGGGAAAAACGCAAAAATGGCAAAAACGCAAATATGGGAAAAACGCAAACATGGGAAAAACGAAAATATGGGAAAAACGCAAATATGATAAAAATGCAGATATGGGAGAAGATAAACTAGTGGTGCACCTTGACAAGTGGAAAGAATCGGTTGGTAGGACATAGTCTGAATAGTCAAAGGTTCACGAAATATATGAGAAATGCAAATATGGGAAAAACGATAATATGGGAAAAACGCAAATATGGGAAAAAAGCAAATATGGGAATAACCCAAATATGGGAAAAACGCAAATATGGGAAAAACGCAAATATGGGATAAACACAAATATGGGAAAAACGCAAATATGGGAAAACCGCATATATGGGAAATACGCAAATATGGGAAAGACGCAAATATGGGAAAGATCCAAATATGGGAAAAACCCAAATATGGGAAATACGCAAATATGGGAAAAACGCAAATATGGGAAAAATGCAAATACAGGAAAAACGCAAATATGGGAAAAACGCAAATATGGGAAGAACGCAATAATGGGAAAAACGCAAATATGGGAAGAACGCAAATATTGGAAGAACGCAAATATGGGAAGAACGCAAACATGGCAAGAACGCAAACATGGGAAGAACGGAAATATGGGAAAAACGCTAATATGGGAAAAACGCAAACATGGGAAAAACGCAAATATGGGATAAACGCAAATATGGGAAAAACGCAAATATGGGAAAGATGCAAATGTGGCAAAGACGCAAATATGGCAAAGATGCAAATATGCCAAATACGCAAATATGGCAAAGACGCAAATATGGCAAAGCCGCAAATAAGGGAAAGACGCATATATGGGAAAAACGCTAATATTGGAAAAATGCAAACATTGGAAAAACGCAAATATTGGAAAAACGCAAAAATGGGAAAAACGCAAATATAGGAAAAACGCAAATATGGGAAAAATGCAAATATGGGAGAAGATAAACTTGTGGAACAACTTGACAAGAGGAAAGAATCGGTTGGTAGGACATAGTGTGAATAGTCAAAGGGTCACGAAATATATGAGAACCACAAATATGGGAAAAAGGCATATGTGGGAAAAACGCAAATATGGGAAAACGAAAATATAGGAAAAACACAAATATGGGAAAAACGCAAATATCGGTAAAACGCACATATGGCAAAAACGCAAATATGGCAAAAACGCAAATATTGCAAAAACGGAAATATGGCAAAAACGCAAAAATGGGAAAAACGCAAATATGGGAGAAACGCAAATATGGGAAAAACGCAAATATGGGAAAAAAGCAAATATGGGTAAAATGCAAATATGGGAGAAGATAAACTTTTGGTACAACTTAACAAGAGGAAAGAATCGGTTTGTAGGGCATAGTCTGAATAGTCAAACGTTCACGAAATATATGAGAGACGCAAATATGGGAAAAACGCAAATATGGGAAAAACGCAAATATGGGAACAACGCAAATAAGGGAAAAACGCAAATATGGGGAAAACGCAAATATGGCAAAAACGCAAACATGGGAAAAACGCTAATATGGGAAAAACACAAATATGGGAAAAACGCAAATATGGGAAAACCGCAAATATGGGGAAAACGGAAATATGGGAAAAACGCAAATATGGGAAAAACGCATAAATGGGAAAAACGCAAATATGGGAAAAACGCAAAAATGGCAAAAACGGAAATATGGGAAAAACGCAAACATGGGAAAAACGAAAATATGGGAATAACGCAAATATGAGAAAAATGCAGATATGGGAGAAGATAAACTAGTGGTGCACCTTGACAAGTGGAAAGAATCGGTTGGTAGGACATAGTCTGAATAGTCAAAGGTTCAAGAAATATATGAGAAACGCAAATATGGGAAAAACGATAATATGGGAAAAACGCAAATATGGGAAAAAAGCAAATATGGGAATAACCCAAATATGGGAAAAACGCAAATATGGGAAAAACGCAAATATGGGATAAACACAAATATGGGAAAAACGCAAATATGGGAAAACCGCATATATGGGAAAAACGCATATATGGGAAAGACGCAAATATGGGAAAGATGCAAATATGGAAAAAACCCAAATATGGGAAATACGCAAATATGGGAAAAACGCAAATATGGGAAAAATGCAAATACAGGAAAAACGCAAACATGGGAAAAACGCAAATATGGGAAGAACGCAATAATGGGAAAAACGCAAATATGGGAAGAACGCAAATATTGGAAGAACGCAAATATGGGAAGAACGCAAACATGGCAAGAACGCAAACATGGGAAGAACGGAAATATGGGAAAAACGCTAATATGGGAAAAACGCAAACATGGGAAAAACGCAAATATGGGATAAACGCAAATATGGGAAAAACGCAAATATGGGAAAGATGCAAATGTGGCAAAGACGCAAATATGGCAAAGACGCAAATATGCCAAATACGCAAATATGGCAAAGACGCAAATATGGCAAAGCCGCAAATAAGGGAAAGACGCATATATGGGAAAAACGCTAATATTGGAAAAATGCAAACATTGGAAAAACGCAAATATTGGAAAGACGCAAAAATGGGAAAAACGCAAATATAGGAAAAACGCAAATATGGGAAAAATGCAAATATGGGAGAAGATAAACTTGTGGAACAACTTGAGAAGAGGAAAGAATCGGTTGGTAGGACATAGTGTGAATAGTCAAAGGGTCACGAAATATATGAGAACCACAAATATGGGAAAAAGGCATATGTGGGAAAAACGCAAATATGGGAAAACGAAAATATAGGAAAAACGCAAATATGGGAAAAACGCAAATATCGGTAAAACGCACATATGGCAAAAACGCAAATATGGCAAAAACGCAAATATTGCAAAAACGGAAATATGGCAAAAACGCAAAAATGGGAAAAACGCAAATATGGGAGAAACGCAAATATGGGAAAAACGCAAATATGGGAAAAAAGCAAATATGGGTAAAATGCAAATATGGGAGAAGATAAACTTTTGGTACAACTTAACAAGAGGAAAGAATCGGTTTGTAGGGCATAGTCTGAATAGTCAAACGTTCACGAAATATATGAGAAACGCAAATATGGGAAAAACGCAAATATGGGAAAAACGCAAATATGGGAAAAACGCAAATAAGGGAAAAACGCAAATATGGGGAAAACGCAAATATGGCAAAAACGCAAAGATGGGAAAAACGCTAATATGGGAAAAACACAAATATGGGAAAAACGCAAATATGGGAAAACCGCAAATATGGGGAAAACGGAAATATGGGAAAAACGCAAATATGGGAAAAACGCAAATATGGGAAAACCGCAAATATGGGAAAAACGCAAAAATGGCAAAAACGCAAATATGGGAAAAACGCAAACATGGGAAAAACGAAAATATGGGAATAACGCAAATATGAGAAAAATGCAGATATGGGAGAAGATAAACTAGTGGTGCACCTTGACAAGTGGAAAGAATCGGTTGGTAGGACATAGTCTGAATAGTCAAAGGTTCACGAAATATATGAGAAACGCAAATATGGGAAAAACGATAATATGGGAAAAACGCAAATATGGGAAAAAAGCAAATATGGGAATAACCCAAATATGGGAAAAACGCAAATATGGGAAAAACGCAAATATGGGATAACCACAAATATGGGAAAAACGCAAATATGGGAAAACCGCATATATGGGAAAAACGCAAATATGGGAAAGACGCAAATATGGGAAAGATGCAAATATGGAAAAAACCCAAATATGGGAAATACGCAAATATGGGAAAAACGCAAATATGGGAAAAATGCAAATACAGGAAAAACGCAAATATGGGAAAAACGCAAATATGGGAAGAACGCAATAATGGGAAAAACGCAAATATGGGAAGAACGCAAATATTGGAAGAACGCAAATATGGGAAGAACGCAAACATGGCAAGAACGCAAACATGGGAAGAACGGAAATATGGGAAAAACGCTAATATGGGAAAAACGCAAACATGGGAAAAACGCAAATATGGGATAAACGCAAATATGGGAAATACGCAAATATGGGAAAGATGCAAATGTGGCAAAGACGCAAATATGGCAAAGACGCAAATATGCCAAATACGCAAATATGGCAAAGACGCAAATATGGCAAAGCCGCAAATAAGGGAAAGACGCATATATGGGAAAAACGCTAATATTGGAAAAATGCAAACATTGGAAAAACGCAAATATTGGAAAAACGCAAAAATGGGAAAAACGCAAATATAGGAAAAACGCAAATAGGGGAAAAATGCAAATATGGGAGAAGATAAACTTGTGGAACAACTTGACAAGAGGAAAGAATCGGTTGGTAGGACATAGTGTGAATAGTCAAAGGGTCACGAAATATATGAGAACCACAAATATGGGAAAAAGGCATATGTGGGAAAAACGCAAATATGGGAAAACGCAAATATAGGAAAAACGCAAATATGGGAAAAACGCAAATATCGGTAAAACGCACATATGGCAAAAACGCAAATATGGCAAAAACGCAAATATTGCAAAAACGGAAATATGGCAAAAACGCAAAAATGGGAAAAACGCAAATATGGGAGAAACGCAAATATGGGAAAAACGCAAATATGGGAAAAAAGCAAATATGGGTAAAATGCAAATATGGGAGAAGATAAACTTTTGGTACAACTTAACAAGAGGAAAGAATCGGTTTGTAGGGCATAGTCTGAATAGTCAAACGTTCACGAAATATATGAGAAACGCAAATATGGGAAAAACGCAAATATGGGAAAAACGCAAATATGGGAAAAACGCAAATAAGGGAAAAACGCAAATATGGGGAAAACGCAAATATGGCAAAAACGCAAAGATGGGAAAAACGCAAATATGGCAAAAACGCAACTATGGCAAATACGCAATTATGGCTAAAATGCAACTATGGCAAAAACGCAACTATGGCAAAAACGCAACTATGGCAAAAACGTAAATATAGCAAAAATGCAAATATGTAAAAAACGCAAATATGAAAAAAAACGCAAATATGGGAAAAACGCAAATTTGGGAAAAACGCAAATATGGGAAAAATGCAAATATGGGAGAAGATAAAATTGTGCTACACCTTGACAAGTGCAAAGATTCGGTTGGTAGGACATAGTCTGAATAGTCAAAGGTTCACGAAATATGTGAGAAATGCAAATATGGGTAAAACGCAAATATGGGAAAAATGCAAATATGGGAAAAACGCAAATATGGGAAAAACGCAAATATGGGATAACGCAAATATGGGATAAACACAAATATGGGAAAAACGCAAATATGGGAAAACCGCAAATATGGGAAAAACGCAAACATGCGAAAGACGCAAATATGGGAAAGACGCAAATATGGGAAAAACGCAACTATGGGAAAAACGCAAATATGGGAAAAACGCAAATATGGGAAAAACGCAAATATGGAAAAAACGAAAATATGGGAAAAACGCAAATATGGGAAAAACGCAAATATGGGAGAAGATAAACTTGTGGTACACCTTGACAAGTGGAAAGAATCGGTTGGTAGGACATAGTCTGAATAGTCAAAGGTTCTCGAAATATTTGAGAAATGCAAATATGGGAAAAACGCAAATATGGGAAAAACGCAAATATGGGAAAAACGCAAATATGGGAAAAACGCAAATATGGGAAAAACGCAAATATGGGAAAAACGCAAATATGGGAAAGATGCAAATGTGGCAAAGACGCAAATATGGCAAAGATGCAAATATGCCAAATACGCAAATATGGCAAAGACGCAAATATGGCAAAGCCGCAAATAAGGGAAAGACGCATATATGGGAAAAACGCTAATATTGGAAAAATGCAAACATTGGAAAAACGCAAATATTGGAAAAACGCAAAAATGGGAAAAACGCAAATATAGGAAAAACGCAAATATGGGAAAAATGCAAATATGGGAGAAGATAAACTTGTGGAACAACTTGACAAGAGGAAAGAATCGGTTGGTAGGACATAGTGTGAATAGTCAAAGGGTCACGAAATATATGAGAACCACAAATATGGGAAAAAGGCATATGTGGGAAAAACGCAAATATGGGAAAACGAAAATATAGGAAAAACACAAATATGGGAAAAACGCAAATATCGGTAAAACGCACATATGGCAAAAACGCAAATATGGCAAAAACGCAAATATTGCAAAAACGGAAATATGGCAAAAACGCAAAAATGGGAAAAACGCAAATATGGGAGAAACGCAAATATGGGAAAAACGCAAATATGGGAAAAAAGCAAATATGGGTAAAATGCAAATATGGGAGAAGATAAACTTTTGGTACAACTTAACAAGAGGAAAGAATCGGTTTGTAGGGCATAGTCTGAATAGTCAAACGTTCACGAAATATATGAGAGACGCAAATATGGGAAAAACGCAAATATGGGAAAAACGCAAATATGGGAACAACGCAAATAAGGGAAAAACGCAAATATGGGGAAAACGCAAATATGGCAAAAACGCAAACATGGGAAAAACGCTAATATGGGAAAAACACAAATATGGGAAAAACGCAAATATGGGAAAACCGCAAATATGGGGAAAACGGAAATATGGGAAAAACGCAAATATGGGAAAAACGCATATATGGGAAAAACGCAAATATGGGAAAAACGCAAAAATGGCAAAAACGCAAATATGGGAAAAACGCAAACATGGGAAAAACGAAAATATGGGAATAACGCAAATATGAGAAAAATGCAGATATGGGAGAAGATAAACTAGTGGTGCACCTTGACAAGTGGAAAGAATCGGTTGGTAGGACATAGTCTGAATAGTCAAAGGTTCAAGAAATATATGAGAAACGCAAATATGGGAAAAACGATAATATGGGAAAAACGCAAATATGGGAAAAAAGCAAATATGGGAATAACCCAAATATGGGAAAAACGCAAATATGGGAAAAACGCAAATATGGGATAAACACAAATATGGGAAAAACGCAAATATGGGAAAACCGCATATATGGGAAAAACGCATATATGGGAAAGACGCAAATATGGGAAAGATGCAAATATGGAAAAAACCCAAATATGGGAAATACGCAAATATGGGAAAAACGCAAATATGGGAAAAATGCAAATACAGGAAAAACGCAAATATGGGAAAAACGCAAATATGGGAAGAACGCAATAATGGGAAAAACGCAAATATGGGAAGAACGCAAATATTGGAAGAACGCAAATATGGGAAGAACGCAAACATGGCAAGAACGCAAACATGGGAAGAACGGAAATATGGGAAAAACGCTAATATGGGAAAAACGCAAACATGGGAAAAACGCAAATATGGGATAAACGCAAATATGGGAAAAACGCAAATATGGGAAAGATGCAAATGTGGCAAAGACGCAAATATGACAAAGACGCAAATATGCCAAATACGCAAATATGGCAAAGACGCAAATATGGCAAAGCCGCAAATAAGGGAAAGACGCATATATGGGAAAAACGCTAATATTGGAAAAATGCAAACATTGGAAAAACGCAAATATTGGAAAGACGCAAAAATGGGAAAAACGCAAATATAGGAAAAACGCAAATATGGGAAAAATGCAAATATGGGAGAAGATAAACTTGTGGAACAACTTGAGAAGAGGAAAGAATCGGTTGGTAGGACATAGTGTGAATAGTCAAAGGGTCACGAAATATATGAGAACCACAAATATGGGAAAAAGGCATATGTGGGAAAAACGCAAATATGGGAAAACGAAAATATAGGAAAAACGCAAATATGGGAAAAACGCAAATATCGGTAAAACGCACATATGGCAAAAACGCAAATATGGCAAAAACGCAAATATTGCAAAAACGGAAATATGGCAAAAACGCAAAAATGGGAAAAACGCAAATATGGGAGAAACGCAAATATGGGAAAAACGCAAATATGGGAAAAAAGCAAATATGGGTAAAATGCAAATATGGGAGAAGATAAACTTTTGGTACAACTTAACAAGAGGAAAGAATCGGTTTGCAGGGCATAGTCTGAATAGTCAAACGTTCACGAAATATATGAGAAACGCAAATATGGGAAAAACGCAAATATGGGAAAAACGCAAATATGGGAAAAACGCAAATAAGGGAAAAACGCAAATATGGGGAAAACGCAAATATGGCAAAAACGCAAAGATGGGAAAAACGCTAATATGGGAAAAACACAAATATGGGAAAAACGCAAATATGGGAAAACCGCAAATATGGGGAAAACGGAAATATGGGAAAAACGCAAATATGGGAAAAACGCAAATATGGGAAAACCGCAAATATGGGAAAAACGCAAAAATGGCAAAAACGCAAATATGGGAAAAACGCAAACATGGGAAAAACGAAAATATGGGAATAACGCAAATATGAGGAAAATGCAGATATGGGAGAAGATAAACTAGTGGTGCACCTTGACAAGTGGAAAGAATCGGTTGGTAGGACATAGTCTGAATAGTCAAAGGTTCACGAAATATATGAGAAACGCAAATATGGGAAAAACGATAATATGGGAAAAACGCAAATATGGGAAAAAAGCAAATATGGGAATAACCCAAATATGGGAAAAACGCAAATATGGGAAAAACGCAAATATGGGATAACCACAAATATGGGAAAAACGCAAATATGGGAAAACCGCATATATGGGAAAAACGCAAATATGGGAAAGACGCAAATATGGGAAAGATGCAAATATGGAAAAAACCCAAATATGGGAAATACGCAAATATGGGAAAAACGCAAATATGGGAAAAATGCAAATACAGGAAAAACGCAAATATGGGAAAAACGCAAATATGGGAAGAACGCAATAATGGGAAAAACGCAAATATGGGAAGAACGCAAATATTGGAAGAACGCAAATATGGGAAGAACGCAAACATGGCAAGAACGCAAACATGGGAAGAACGGAAATATGGGAAAAACGCTAATATGGGAAAAACGCAAACATGGGAAAAACGCAAATATGGGATAAACGCAAATATGGGAAATACGCAAATATGGGAAAGATGCAAATGTGGCAAAGACGCAAATATGGCAAAGACGCAAATATGCCAAATACGCAAATATGGCAAAGACGCAAATATGGCAAAGCCGCAAATAAGGGAAAGACGCATATATGGGAAAAACGCTAATATTGGAAAAATGCAAACATTGGAAAAACGCAAATATTGGAAAAACGCAAAAATGGGAAAAACGCAAATATAGGAAAAACGCAAATAGGGGAAAAATGCAAATATGGGAGAAGATAAACTTGTGGAACAACTTGACAAGAGGAAAGAATCGGTTGGTAGGACATAGTGTGAATAGTCAAAGGGTCACGAAATATATGAGAACCACAAATATGGGAAAAAGGCATATGTGGGAAAAACGCAAATATGGGAAAACGCAAATATAGGAAAAACGCAAATATGGGAAAAACGCAAATATCGGTAAAACGCACATATGGCAAAAACGCAAATATGGCAAAAACGCAAATATTGCAAAAACGGAAATATGGCAAAAACGCAAAAATGGGAAAAACGCAAATATGGGAGAAACGCAAATATGGGAAAAACGCAAATATGGGAAAAAAGCAAATATGGGTAAAATGCAAATATGGGAGATGATAAACTTTTGGTACAACTTAACAAGAGGAAAGAATCGGTTTGTAGGGCATAGTCTGAATAGTCAAACGTTCACGAAATATATGAGAAACGCAAATATGGGAAAAACGCAAATATGGGAAAAACGCAAATATGGGAAAAACGCAAATAAGGGAAAAACGCAAATATGGGGAAAACGCAAATATGGCAAAAACGCAAAGATGGGAAAAACGCAAATATGGCAAAAACGCAACTATGGCAAATACGCAATTATGGCTAAAATGCAACTATGGCAAAAACGCAACTATGGCAAAAACGCAACTATGGCAAAAACGTAAATATAGCAAAAATGCAAATATGTAAAAAACGCAAATATGAAAAAAAACGCAAATATGGGAAAAACGCAAATTTGGGAAAAACGCAAATATGGGAAAAATGCAAATATGGGAGAAGATAAAATTGTGCTACACCTTGACAAGTGCAAAGATTCGGTTGGTAGGACATAGTCTGAATAGTCAAAGGTTCACGAAATATGTGAGAAATGCAAATATGGGTAAAACGCAAATATGGGAAAAATGCAAATATGGGAAAAACGCAAATATGGGAAAAACGCAAATATGGGATAACGCAAATATGGGATAAACACAAATATGGGAAAAACGCAAATATGGGAAAACCGCAAATATGGGAAAAACGCAAACATGCGAAAGACGCAAATATGGGAAAGACGCAAATATGGGAAAAACGCAACTATGGGAAAAACGCAAATATGGGAAAAACGCAAATATGGGAAAAACGCAAATATGGAAAAAACGAAAATATGGGAAAAACGCAAATATGGGAAAAACGCAAATATGGGAGAAGATAAACTTGTGGTACACCTTGACAAGTGGAAAGAATCGGTTGGTAGGACATAGTCTGAATAGTCAAAGGTTCTCGAAATATATGAGAAATGCAAATATGGGAAAAACGCAAATATGGGAAAAACGCAAATATGGGAAAAACGCAAATATGGGAAAAACGCAAATATGGGAAAAACGCAAATATGGGTAAAATGCAAATATGGGAGAAGATAAACTTGTGGTACAACTTGACAAGAGGAAAGAATCGGTTGGTAGGAGATAGTCTGGATAGTCAAACGTTCAAGAAATATATGAGAAACGCAAATATGGGAAAAATGCAAATATGGGAAAAATGCAAATATGGGAAATACGCAAATATGGGAAAGACGCAAATATGGGAAAGATGCAAATATGGGAAAAACCCAAATATGGGAAATACGCAAATATGGGAAAAACGCAAATATGGGAAAAATGCAAATACAGGAAAAACGCAAATATGGGAAAAACGCAAATATGGGAAGAACGCAATAATGGGAAAAACGCAAATATGGGAAGAACGCAAATATTGGAAGATCGCAAATATGGGAAGAACGCAAACATGGCAAGAACGCAAACATGGGAAGACCGGAAATATGGGAAAAACGCTAATATGGGAAAAACGCAAACATGGGAAAAACGCAAATATGGGATAAACGCAAATATGGGAAAAACGCAAATATGGGAAAGATGCAAATGTGGCAAAGACGCAAATATGGCAAAGACGCAAATATGCCAAATACGCAAATATGGCAAAGACGCAAATATGGCAAAGCCGCAAATAAGGGAAAGACGCATATATGGGAAAAACGCTAATATTGGAAAAATGCAAACATTGGAAAAACGCAAATATTAGAAAAACGCAAAAATGGGAAAAACGCAAATATAGGTAAAACGCAAATATGGGAAAAATGCAAATATGGGAGGAGATAAACTTGTGGAACAACTTGACAAGAGGAAAGAATCGGTTGGCAGGACATAGTGAGAATAGTCAAAGGTTCACGAAATATATGAGAACCGCAAATATGGGAAAAACGCATATGTGGGAAAAACGAAAATATGGGAAAAATGCATATATGGGAAAAACGCAAATATGGGAAAAACGCAAATATGGGGAAAACGCACATATGGCAAAAACGCAAATATGGCAAAAACGCAAATATGGCAAAAACGCAAATATGGAAAAAACGCAAAAATCGGAAAAACGCAAATATGGGAAAAAGGCAAATATGGGAAAAACGCAAATATGAGAAAAACGCAAATATGGGAAAAACGCAAATATAGGAAAAACGCAAATATGGGAAAAATGCAAATATATGAAAAACGCAAATATGGGAAAAACGCAAATATGGAAAAGTCGCAAATATGACAAAGACGAAAATATGGCAAATACGCAAATATGGCAAAGACACAAATATGTCAAAGCCGCAAATAAGGGAAAAACGCTAATATGGGAAAGACGCAAATATGGGAAAGACGAAAATATGGGAAAGACGCAAATATGGGAAAGACGCAAATATGGAAAAGACGCAAATATGCTAACGACGCAAATTTGGGAAAAACGCAAATATAGGAAAAACGCAAATATGGGAAAAACGCAAATATGGGAAAAACGTATATATGAGAAAAACGCAAATATGGGAAAAACGCTAATATGGGAAAAACCCAAATATGGGGGAAGATAAAATTGTGGAACAATTTGACAAGAGGAAAGAATCGGTTGGTAGGACATAGTGTGAATAGTCAAACGTTCACGAAATATATGAGAACTGCAAATATGGGCAATACGCAAATGTGGGAAAAACGCAAATATGGGAAAAGCGCAAATATGGGAAAAACGCAAATATGGGAAAAACGCAAATATTGGAAAAACGCACATATGGCAAAAACGCAAATATGGCAAAAACGCAAATATGGCAAAAACGCAAATATGGCAAAACGCAAATGTGGAAAAAACGCAAAAATGGGAAAAACGCAAAAATGGCAAAAAACGCAACTATGGCAAATATGCAATAATGGCAAAAACGCAACTATGGCAAAACGCAACTATGGCAAAAACGTAAATATAGCAAATACGAAAATATGTGAAAAACGCAAATATGGGAAAAACGAAAATATGGGAAAAACGCAAATATGGGAAAAACGCAAATATGGGAAAAACGCAAATATGAGAAAAACGCAAATATGAGAAAAACGCAAATATGGGAAAAATATGGCAAAACCGCAAATATTGGAAAAACGCAATTATGAGAAAAACGCAAATATGGGAAAAATGCAAATACGGGAGAAGATAAACTTGTGGTACACCTTGACAAGTGGAAAGAATCGGTTGGTTGCAAATTGTCTGAATAGTCAAAGGTTCACGAAATATATGAGAAATGCAAATATGGGAAAAACGCAAATATGGGAAAAATGCAAATATGGGAAAAACGCAAATATGGGAAAAACGCAATTATGGGAAAAACGCAAATATGGGAAAAACGCTAATATGGGAAAAACCCAAATATGGGAGAAGATAAACTTGTGGTACACCTTGACAAGTGGAAAGGATCGGTTGGTAGGCATCGTCTGAATAGTCAAAGGTTCACGAAATATATGAGAAACGCAAATATGGGAAAAACGCAATTATGGGAAAACGCAAATATGGGAAATACGCAAATATGGGAAAAACTCAAATATGGGAAGAACGCAAATATGGGAAGAACGCAAATATGGGAAGAACGCAAACATGGGAAGAACGCAAACATGGGAAGAACGCAAAAATGGGAAAAAAGCTAATATGTGAAAAACGCAAATATGGGAAAAACGCAAATATGGGAAAAACGCAAATATGGGAAAAACGCAAATACAGGAAAAACGCAAATATGGGAAAACGCAAATATGGGAAAAAAGCAAATATGGGAAAAACACAAATATGGGAAGAACGCAAATATGGGAAGAACGCAAATATGGGAAGAACGCAAACATGGGAAGAACTCAAACATGGGAAGAACGCAAAAATGGGAAAAACGCTAATATGGGAAAAACGCAAATATGGGAAAAACGAAAATATGGGAAAAACGCAAATATGGGAAAAACGCAAATATAGGAAAAACGCAAATATGGGAAAGACGCAAATATGGCAAAGACGCAAACATGGCAAAGACGCAAATATGGCAAATACGCAAATATGGCAAAGACGCAAATATGGCAAAGCCGCAAATAAAGAAAAAACGCAAATATGGGAAAAACGCTAATATGGGAAACATCGCAAATATGGGAAAGACGCAAATATGGGAAAGACGCAAATATAGGAAAGACGAAAATATGGGAAAGACGCAAATATGGGAAAAGCGCAAATATGGGAAAAACGCAAATATGGGAAAAACGGAAATATGGGAAAAACGCAAATATGGGAAAAATGAAAATATGAGTAAATTGCAAATATGGGAGAAGATAAACTTGTGGTACAACTTGACAAGCGGAAAGATTCGGTTGGTAGGACATAGTCTGAATAGTCAAAGGTTCAAGAAATATACGAGAAACGCAAATATGGGAAAAATGCAAATATGGGAAAAACGCAAATATCGGAAAAGCGCAAATATGGGAAAATCGCAAATATGGGAAAAACGCAAATATGGGAAAAACGGAAATATGGGAAAAACGCAAAAATGGGAAAAACGCAAATATGGAAAAAACGCAAATATGTGAAAAACGCAAATATGGGAAAAGCGCAAATATGGGAAAAACGCAAATATGGGAAAAACGCAAATATGGGAAAAAAGCAAATATGGGAAATACGCAAATATGGGAAAAACGCAAATATCGGAAACGCGCAAATATTGGAATAACGCAAATATGAGAAAAATGCAAATATGGGAAAAACGCAAATATGGGAATAACGCAAATATGGGAAAAACGCAAATATGACAAAAACGAAAATATGGCAAAAACGCATATATGTCAAAAACGCAAATATGGCAAAAACGCAAATATCGGAAAAAGGCAAACATGGGGAAAAGGCAAATATGGGAAACTGCAAATACGGGAAAAACGCAAATATGGAAAAAACGCAAATAAGGTTAAAATGCAAATATGGTTAAAACGCAAATATAGGAAAAAACCAAATATATGAAAAACCAAAATATGCCTAATCGCAAATATTGCAAAGACGCAAATATGGCAAAATCGTAAATATGGCAAAAATGCAAATATGGCAAAAACGCAAATATGGCAAAAAAGTAAATATGGCAAAAACACGAATATGGCAAAAATGCGAATATGGCAAAAACACGAAGACGGGAAAAACGCAAATATGGGAAAAAAACAAATATGGGAAAAACGCAAATATGGCAAAAACGCAAATATGGCAAAAACGTAAATATTGCAAAATCGCAAATAGGGCAAAAACGCAAATATGGCAAAAACGCAAATATGGAAAAAACGCAAATTTGGCAAAAACGCAAATATGGCAAAAACGCAAATATGGCAAAAACGGAAATACGGCAAAAACGTAAATATGGCAAAAACGGAAATATTACAAAAACGGAAATATGGCAAAACGGAAATATGGCAAAAACCGAAATATGGCAAAGACGAAAATATGGCAAAAACGGAAATAAGGCAAAACGGAAGTATGGCAAAAACGGAAATATGGCAAAGACGCAAATATGGCAAAAACACAAATATGGCCAAAACGCAAATATGGGAAAAACGCAAATATGGGAAAAACGCAAATATGGGAAAAATGCAAATATTGGAGAAGATAAACTTGTGGTACAACTAGACAAGAGGAAAGAATCGGTTGGTAGGATATAGTGTGAATAGTCAAAGGTTAACGAAATACATGAGAACTGCAAATATGGGAAAAACGCAAATATGGGAAAAACGCAAATATGGGAAAAACGCATAAATGGGAAAAACGCAAATATGGCGAAAATGCAACTATGGCAAATAGGCAATTATGGCAAAAACGCAACTATGGCAAAAACGCAAATATGGGAAAAACGCAAATATGGGAAAAACGCAAATATGAGAAAAACGCAAATATGGGAAAAACGCAAATATCGCAAACACGCAAATATGGGAAAGACGCAAATATGAGAAAGACTCAAATTAGGGAAAATCGCAAATATGGCAAAAACGCAAATATGGGAAAGACACAAATATGGGAAAAACGCAAATATAGGAAAAACACAAATATGGGAAAAACACAAATATGGGGAAAACGCAAATATGGGAAAAACGCAAATATGAGAAAAACGCAAAAATGGGATAAACGCAGATATGGGAAAAACCCAAATATGGGAAAAATAAACTTGTGGAACAACTTGAAAAGAGTAATCGGTTGGTAGGACAAAGTCTGAATAGTCAAAGGTTCACGAAATATATGAGAAACGGAAATATGGGAAAAACGCGAATATGGGAAAAACGCAAATATGGGGAAAACGCTAGTATGGGAAAAACGCAAATATGGGAAAAACGCAAATATGGGAAAAACACAAATATGGGAAATACGCAAACATGGCAAAGACGCAAATATGGGAAAAACGCAAATATGGGAAGAACGCAAATATGGGAAGAACGCAAACATGGGAAGAACGCAAATATGGGAAAAACGCTAGTATGGGAAAAACGCAAATATGGGAAAAACGCAAATATGGGAAAAACACAAATATGGGAAAAACGCAAATATGGGAAAGACGCAATTATGGCAAAGACGCAAATATGGCAAAGACGCAAATATGGCAAAGTAACAAATAAGGGAAAGACGCAAATATGGGAAAAGCGCTAATATGGGAAAGATGCAAATATGGGAAAGACGCAAATATGGGAAAGATGCAAATATGGGAAAGACGAAAATATGGGAAAGACACAACTATGCTAAAGACGCAAATTTGGGAAAAACGCAAATTTGGGAAAAACGCAAATATGGGAAAAACGCAAATATAGGAAATACGCAAATATGAGGAAACCGCAAATATGGGTAAATTGCAAAAATGGGAGAAGATAAACTTGTGGTACAACTTGACAAGAGGAAAGAATCGGTTGGTAGGACATAGTCTGAATAGTCAAAGGTTCAAGAAATATATGAAAAACGCAAATATGGGAAAAATGCAAATATGGAAAGAAGCAAATATTTGAAAAACGCAAATATCGGAAAACGCAAATATGGGAAAAAACGGAAATATGGGAAAAACGCAAAAATGGGAAAAACGCAAATATGGAAAAAAACGCAAATATGGGAAAAACGCAAATATAAGAAAAGCGCAGATATGGGAAAAACGCAAATATGGGAAAAACGCATATATGGGAAAAACGCAAATATGGGAAATATGCAAATATGGGAAAAACGCAAATATCGGAAATGCGTAAATATAGGAATAACGCAAATATGAGAAAAATGCAAATATGGGAAAACGCAAATATGGGAAAAACGCAAATATGGGAAAAACGCAAATATGGCAAAAACGCAAATATGGAAAAAACGCAAATATGGAAAAAACGCAAATATGGCAAACACGCAAGTATGGCAAAAACGCTAATATGACAAAAACGCAGATATGACCTAAAACGCCAATATGGCAAAAACGGAAATATGACAAAAACGAAAATATGGCAAAAACGGAAATAAGGCAAAAGGGAAGTATGGCAAAAACGGAAATATGGCAAAGACGCAAATATGGCAGAAACGCAAATATGGATAAAACGCAAATATGGCAGAAACGCAAATATGGCAAAACCGCAAATATGGCCAAAATGCAAATATGGCAAAAACGCAAATATAGCAAAAACGGAAATATGGCAAATCGCAAATATGACAAATCGCAAATATGGGAAAAACGCAAATATGGGAAAAAAATATGGCAAATCCGCAAATATTGGAAAAACGCAAATATGGGAAAAACGCAAATATGGGAAAAATGCAAATATGGGAGAAGATAAACTTGTGGTACAACTTGACAAGAGGGAAGAATCGGTTGGTAGGACATAGTGTGAATAGTCAAACATTCACGAAATATATGAGAACCGCAAATATGGGAAAAACGCAAATATGGGAAAAACGCAAATATGGGAAAAACGCAAATATGGGAAAAACGCAAATATGGCGAAAACGCAACTATGGCAAATACGCAATTATGGGAAAAACGCAACTATGGCAAAAACGCAAATATGGGAAAAACGCAAATATGGGAAAAACGCAAATATGGGAACAACGCGAATATGGGAAAAACGCAAATATGGGAAAAACGCAAATATGGGAAAAACGCAAATATGGGAAAAACGCAAATATGGGAAAAACGCAAATATGGGAAAAAGGCCAATATGGGAAAAACGCAAATATGGCAAAAACGCAAATTTGGCAAAAACACAAATATGGGAAAGACGAAAATATGGGAAAGACGCAAATTAGGGAAAATCGCAAATATGGGAAAACGCAAATATGGGACAAACGCAAATATGGGAAAAAGGAAAATATAGGAAAAACGCAAATATGGGAAAAGCGCAAATATGGGGAAAACGCAAATATGGGAATAATGCAAATATGGGAAAAACCCAAATATGGGAGAAGATAAACTTGTGGAACAACTTGACAAGAGGAATGAATCGGTTGGTAGGACATAGTGTGAATAGTCAAATGTTCACGAAATATATGAGAACCGCAAATATGGGAAAAACGCAAATGTGGGAAAAACGCAAATATTGGAATAACGCAAATATGGGAAAAACACATATATGGCAAAAACGCAAATAAGGAAAAAACGCAAATATGGCAAAAACTCAAATATGGCAAAATGCAAATATGGCAAAAACGCAAAAATGGGAAAAACGCAAATATGGCAAAAACGCAACTATGGTAAATACGCAATTATGGCAAAAACGCACCTATGGCAAAAACGCAACTATGGCAAAAACGCAACTATGGCAAAAATGCAACTATGGCATAAACGTAAATATAGCAAAAACGCAAATATGTAAAAAACGCAAATGTGGGAGAAACGAAAATATGGGAAAAACGCAAATATGGGAAAAACGCAAATATGGGAAAAACGCAAATGTGGGAAAAACACAAATATGTAAAAACGCAAATATGGGAAAACCGCAAATATGGGAAAAACGGAATTATGGGAAAAACGCAAATATGGGAAAAACGCAAATATGGGAAAAACGCAAATATGGGAAAAACGCAAATATGGTAAAAACTCAAATATGGGAAAGACGCAAACATGGGAAAGACGCAAATATGGGAAAAACGAAAATATGGGAAAAACGCAAATATGGGAAAAACGAAATTATTCGAAAAACGCAAATATGGGAAAAACACAAATATGGGAAAAATGCAAATATGGGAGAAGATAAACTTGTGGTACACCTTGACAAGTGGAAAGAATCGTTTGGTAGGACATAGTCTGAATAGTCAAAGGTTCACGAAATATATGAGAAACGCAAATATGGGAAAAACGCAAATATGGGAAAAACGCAAATATGGGAAAAACGCAAATACAGGAAAAACGCAAATATGGGAGAAACGCAAATATGGGAAAAACGCAAATATGGGAAAAACGCAAATATGGGTAGAACGCAAATATGGGAAGAATGCAGACATGGGAAGAACGCAAATATGGGATAAACCCAAATTTGGGAAAAGCGCAAATATGGGAAAAATGCAAATATGGGAAAAAAGCAATTATGGGAAAAACGCAAATATGGGAAAAAAGCAAATATTGGAAAAATGCAAACATTGGAAAAACGCAAATATTGGAAAAACGCAAAAATGGGAAAAACGCAAATATAGGAAAAACGCAAATATGGGAAAAATGCAAATATGGGAGAAGATAAACTTGTGGAACAACTTGACAAGAGGAAAGAATCGGTTGGTAGGACATAGTGTGAATAGTCAAAGGGTCACGAAATATATGAGAACCACAAATATGGGAAAAAGGCATATGTGGGAAAAACGCAAATATGGGAAAACGCAAATATAGGAAAAACGCAAATATGGGAAAAACGCAAATATGGGTAAAACGCACATATGGCAAAAACGCAAATATGGCAAAAACGCAAATATTGCAAAAACGGAAATATGGCAAAAACACAAAAATTGGAAAAACGCAAATATGGGAAAAACGCAAATATGGGAAAAACGTAAATATGGGAAAAACGCAAATATGGGAAAAAAGCAAATATGGGTAAAATGCAAATATGGGAGAAGATAAACTTGTGGTACAACTTAACAAGAGGAAAGAATCGGATTGTAGGACATAGTCAGAATAGTCAAACGTTCACGAAATATATGAGAAACGCAAATATGGGAAAAACGCAAATATGGGAAAAACGCAAATATGGGAAAAACGCAAATAAGGGAAAAACGCAAATATGCGAAAAACGCAAATATGGGGAAAACGCAAATATGGCAAAAACGCAAAAATGGGAAAAACGCAAATATGGCAAAAACGCAACTATGGCAAATACGCAATTATGGCTAAAATGCAACTATGGCAAAAACGCAACTATGGCAAAAACGCAACTATGGCAAAAACGTAAATATAGCAAAAACGCAAAAATGTAAAAAACGCAAATATGAAAAAAAACGCAAATATGGGAAAAACGCAAATTTGGGAAAAACGCAAATATGGGAAAAATGCAAATATGGGAGAAGATAAAATTGTGCTACACCTTGACAAGTGCAAAGATTCGGTTGGTAGGACATAGTCTGAATAGTCAAAGGTTCACGAAATATGTGAGAAATGCAAATATGGGTAAAACGCAAATATGGGAAAAATGCAAATATGGGAAAAACGCAAATATGGGAAAATCGCAAATATGGGAAAAACGCAAATATGGGATAAACACAAATATGGGAAAAACGCAAATATGGGAAAACCGCAAATATGGGAAAAACGCAAACATGCGAAAGACGCAAATATGGGAAAGACGCAAATATGGGAAAAACGCAACTATGGGAAAAACGCAAATATGGGAAAAACGCAAATATGGGAAAAACGCAAATATGGGAAAAACGAAAATATGGGAAAAACGCAAATATGGGAAAAATGCAAATATGGGAGAAGATAAACTTGTGGTACACCTTGACAAGTGGAAAGAATCGGTTGGTAGGACATAGTCTGAATAGTCAAAGGTTCTCGAAATATATGAGAAATGCAAATATGGGAAAAACGCAAATATGGGAAAAACGCAAATATGGGAAAAACGCAAATATGGGAAAAACGCAAATATGGGTAAAATGCAAATATGGGAGAAGATAAACTTGTGGTACAACTTAACAAGAGGAAAGAATCGCTTGGTAGGAGATAGTCTGGATAGTCAAACGTTCAAGAAATATATGAGAAACGCAAATATGGGAAAAATGCAAATATGGAAAAAATGCAAATATGGGAAATACGCAAAGATGGGAAAAAAACAAATATGGGAAAAACGCAAATATGGGAAAAACGCAAATATGGCAAAAACGCAAATATGGGAAAAACGCAAATATGGGAAACTCGCTAATATGGGAAAACACAAATATGGGAAAAACGCAAATATGGGAAAACCGCAAATATGGGGAAAACGGAAATATGGAAAAAACGCAAATATGGGAAAAACGCAAATATGGGAAAAACGCAAATATGGGAAAAACGCAAAAATGGCAAAAACGCAAATATGGGAAATATGCAAACATGGGAAAAACGAAAATATGGGAAAAACGCAAATATGAGAAAAATGCAGATATGGGAGAAGATAAACTAGTGGTGCACCTTGACAAGTGGAAAGAATCGGTTGGTAGGACATAGTCTGAATAGTCAAAGGTTCACGAAATATATGAGAAACGCAAATATGGGAAAAACGATAATATGGGAAAAACGCAAATATGGGAAAAAAGCAAATATGGGAATAACCCAAATATGGGAAAAACGCAAATATGGGAAAAACGCAAATATGGGATAAACACAAATATGGGAAAAACGCAAATATGGGAAAACCGCAAATATGGGAAAAACGCAAATATGGAAAAGACACAAATATGGGAAAGATGCAAATATGGGAAAAACCCAAATATGGGAAATACGCAAATATGGGAAAAACGCAAATATGGGAAAAATGCAAATACAGGAAAAACGCAAATATGGGAAAAACGCAAATATGGGAAGAACGCAATAATGGGAAAAACGCAAATATGGGAAAAACGCAAATATGGGAAAAACGTAAATATCGGAAAAACTCATATATGGGAAATACGCAAATATGGGAAATACGCAAATATGGGAAACATGCAAATATGGCAAAGACGCAAATATGGCAAAGACGAAAATATGGCAAATACGCAAATATGGCAAACAGGCAAATATGTCAAAGCCGCAAATAAGGGAAAGACGCATATATGGGAAAAACGCTAATATGGGAAAGACGCAAATATGGGAAAGACGCAAATATGGAAAGACGCAAATATGGGAAAGACGCAAATATGGAAAAGACACAAATATGATAACGACGCAAATTTGGGAAATACGCAAATATAGGAAAAATGCAAATATGGGAAAAACGCAAATATGGGAAAAACGCAAATATGGGAAAAACGCAAATATGGGAAAAACGCAAATATATGAAAAATGCAAATATATGAAAAACGCAAATATGGGAAAAACGCAAATATGTGAGAAGATAAACTTGTGGTACAACTTGACAAGAGTAAAGAATCGGTTGGTAGGACATAGTCTGAATAGTCAAAGGTTCACGAAATATATCAGAAACGCAAATATGGGAAAACGATAATATGGGAAAAACGCACATATGGGAAAAACGCAAATATGGGAAAAACGCAAATATGGGAAAAACGCAAATATGGAATAACGCAAATATGGGAAAATCGCAAATATGGGGAAAACGCAAATATGGGAAAAACGCAAATATGGGATAAAAGCAAATATGGGAATAACCCAAATATGGGAAAAACGCAAATATGGGAAAAAAGCAAATATGGGATAAACCCAAATTTGGGAATAGCGCAAATATGGGAAAAATGCAAATATGGGAAAAAAGCAATTATGGGAAAAACGCAAATATGGGAAAAAAGCAAATATTGGAAAAATGCAAATATTGGAAAAACGCAAATATTGGAAAAACGCAAAAATGGGAAAAACGCAAATATAGGAAAAACGCAAATATGGGAAAAATGCAAATATGGGAGAAGATAAACTTGTGGAACAACTTGACAAGAGGAAAGAATCGGTTGGTAGGACATAGTGTGAATAGTCAAAGGGTCACGAAATATATGAGAACCACAAATATGGGAAGAAGGCATATGTGGGAAAAACGCAAATATGGGAAAACGCAAATATAGGAAAAACGCAAATATGGGAAAAACGCAAATATCGGTAAAACGCACATATGGCAAAAACGCAAAAATGGCAAAAACGCAAATATTGCAAAAACGGAAATATGGCAAAAACGCAAAAATGGGAAAAACGCAAATATGGAAAAAACGCAAATATGCGAAAAACGCAAATATGGGAAAAACGCAAATATGGGAAAAACGCAAATATGGGATAAACACAAATATGGGAAAAACGCAAATATGGGAAAACCGCAAATATGGGAAAAACGCAAACATGCGAAAGACGCAAATATGGGAAAGACGCAAATATGGGAAAAACGCAACTATGGGAAAAACGCAAATATGGGAAAAACGCAAATATGGGAAAAACGCAAATATGGGAAAAACGAAAATATGGGAAAAACGCAAATATGGGAAAAATGCAAATATGGGAGAAGATAAACTTGTGGTACACCTTGACAAGTGGAAAGAATCGGTTGGTAGGACATAGTCTGAATAGTCAAAGGTTCTCGAAATATATGAGAAATGCAAATATGGGAAAAACGCAAATATGGGAAAAACGCAAATATGGGAAAAACGCAAATATGGGAAAAATGCAAATATGGGAGAAGATAAACTTGTGGAACAACTTGACAAGAGGAAAGAATCGGTTGGTAGGACATAGTGTGAATAGTCAAAGGGTCACGAAATATATGAGAACCACAAATATGGGAAAAAGGCATATGTGGGAAAAACGCAAATATGGGAAAACGCAAATATAGGAAAAACGCAAATATGGGAAAAACGCAAATATCGGTAAAACGCACATATGGCAAAAACGCAAATATGGCAAAAACGCAAATATTGCAAAAACGGAAATATGGCAAAAACGCAAAAATGGGAAAAACGCAAATATGGGAAAAACGCAAATATGGGAAAAACGCAAATATGGGAAAAAAGCAAATATGGGTAAAATGCAAGTATGGGAGTAGATAAACTTGTGGTACAACTTAACAAGAGGAAAGAATCGGTTTGTAGGACATAGTCTGAATAGTCAAACGTTCACGAAATATATGAGAAACGCAAATATGGGAAAAACGCAAATATGGGAAAAACGCAAATATGGGAAAAACGCAAATAAGGGAAAAACGCAAATATGGGGAAAACGCAAATATGGCAAAAACGCAAAAATGGGAAAAACGCAAATATGGCAAAAACGCAACTGTGGCAAATACGCAATTATGGCTAAAATGCAACTATGGCAAAAACGCAACTATGGCAAAAACGCCACTATGGCAAAAACGTAAATATAGCAAAAATGCAAATATGTAAAAAACGCAAATATGAAAAAAAACGCAAATATGGGAAAAACGCAAATGTGGGAAAAACGCAAATATGGGAAAAATGCAACTATGGGAGAAGATAAAATTGTGCTACACCTTGACAAGTGCAAAGATTCGGTTGGTAGGACATAGTCTGAATAGTCAAAGGTTCACGAAATATGTGAGAAATGCAAATATGGGTAAAACGCAAATATGGGAAAAATGCAAATATGGGAAAAACGCAAATATGGGAAAAACGCAAATATGGGAAAAACGCAAATATGGGATAAACACAAATATGGGAAAAACGCAAATATGGGAAAACCGCAAATATGGGAAAAACGCAAACTTGCGAAAGACGCAAATATGGGAAAGACGCAAATATGGGAAAAACGCAACTATGGGAAAAACGCAAATATGGGAAAAACGCAAATATGGGAAAAACGCAAATATGGGAAAAACGAAAATATGGGAAAAACGCAAATATGGGAAAAATGCAAATATGGGAGAAGATAAACTTGTGGTACACCTTGACAAGTGGAAAGAATCGGTTGGTAGGACATAGTCTGAATAGTCAAAGGTTCTCGAAATATATGAGAAATGCAAATATGGGAAAAACGCAAATATGGGAAAAACGCAAATATGGGAAAAACGCAAATATGGGAAAAACGCAAATATGGGTAAAATGCAAATATGGGAGAAGATAAACTTGTGGTACAACTTAACAAGAGGAAAGAATCGGTTGGTAGGACATAGTGTGAATAGACAAAGGGTCACGAAATATATGAGAACCACAAATATGGGAAAAAGGCATATGTGGGAAAAACGCAAATATGGGAAAACGCAAATATAAGAAAAACGCAAATATGGGAAAAACGCAAATATCGGTAAAACGCACATATGGCAAAAACGCAAATATGGCAAAAACGCAAATATTGCAAAAACGGAAATATGGCAAAAACGCAAAAATGGGAAAAACGCAAATATGGGAAAAACGCAAATATGGGAAAAAAGCAAATATGGGTAAAATGGAAATATGGGAGAAGATAAACTTGTGGTACAACTTAACAAGAGGAAAGAATCGGTTTGTAGGACATAGTCTGAATAGTCAAACGTTCACGAAATATATGAGAAACGCAAATATGGGAAAGACGCAAATATGGGAAAAACGCAAATATGGGAAAAACGCAAATAAGGGAAAAACGCAAATATAGGGATAACGCAAATATGGCAAAAACGCAAAAATGGGAAAAACGCAAATATGGCAAAAACGCAACTATGGCAAATACGCAATTATGGCTAAAATGCAACTATGGCAAAAACGCGACTATGGCAAAAACGCAACTATGGCAAAAACGTAAATATAGCAAAAATGCAAATATGTAAAAAACGCAAATATGAAAAAAAACGCAAATATGGGAAAAACGCAAATTAGGGGAGAACGCAAATATGGGAAAAATGCAAATATGGGAGAAGATAAAATTGTGCTACACCTTGACAAGTGCAAAGGTTCGGTTGGTAGGACATAGTCTGAATAGTCAAAGGTTCACGAAATATGTGAGAAATGCAAATACGGGTAAAACGCAAATATGGGAAAACCGCAAATATGGGAAAAACGCAAACATGCGAAAGACGCAAATATGGGAAAGACGCAAATATGGGAAAAACGCAACTATGGGAAAAACGCAAATATGGGAAAAACGCAAATATGGGAAAAACGCAAATGTGAAAAAAACGCAAATATGGGTAAAATGCAAATATGGGAGAAGATAAACTTGTGGTACAACTTAACAAGAGGAAAGAATCGGTTGGTAGGAGAAAGTCTGGATAGTCAAACGTTCAAGAAATATATGAGAAACGCAAATATGGGAAAAATGCAAATATGGGAAAAATGCAAATATGGGAAATACGCAAAGATGGGAAAAAAACAAATATGGGAAAAACGCAAATATGGGAAAAACGCAAATATGGCAAAAACGCAAATATGGGAAAAACGCAAATATGGGAAAATCGCTAATATGGGAAAAACACAAATATGGGAAAAACGCAAATATGGGAAAACCGCAAATATGGGGAAAACGGAAATATGGGAAAAACGCAAATATGGGAAAAACGCAAATATGGGAAAAATGCAAATATGGGAGAAGATAAACTTGTGGTACACCTTGACAAGTGGAAAGAATCGGTTGGTAGGACATAGTCTGAATAGTCAAAGGTTCTCGAAATATATGAGAAATGCAAATATGGGAAAAACGCAAATATGGGAAAAACGCAAATATGGGAAAAACGCAAATATGGGAAAAACGCAAATATGGGTAAAATGCAAATATGGGAGAAGATAAACTTGTGGTACAACTTAACAAGAGGAAAGAATCGGTTGGTAGGAGATAGTCTGGATAGTCAAACGTTCAAGAAATATATGAGAAATGCAAATATGGGAAAAATGCAAATATGGGAAAAATGCAAATATTGGAAATATGCAAAGATGGGAAAAAAACAAATATGGGAAAAACGCAAATATGGGAAAAACGCAAATATGGCAAAAACGCAAATATGGGAAAAACGCAAATTTGGGAAAATCGCTAATATGGGAAAAACACAAATATGGGAAAAACGCAAATAGGGGAAAACTGTAAATATGGGGAAAACGGAAATATGGGAAAAACGCAAATATGGGAAAAACGCAAATATGGGAAAAACGCAAATATGGGAAAAACGCAAACATGGGAAAAACGAAAATATGGGAAAAACGCAAATATGAGAAAAATGCAGATATGGGAGAAGATAAACTAGTGGTGCACCTTGACAAGTGGAAAGAATCGGTTGGTAGGACATAGTCTGAATAGTCAAAGGTTCACGAAATATATGAGAAACGCAAATATGGGAAAAACGATAATATGGGAAAAACGCAAATATGGGAAAAAAGCAAATATGGGAATAACCCAAATATGGGAAAAACGCAAATATGGGAAAAACGCAAATATGGGATAAACACAAATATGGGAAAAACGCAAATATGGGAAAACCGCATATATGGGAAAAACGCAGATATGGGAAAGACGCAAATATGGGAAAGATGCAAATATGGGAAAAACCCAAATATGGGAAATACGCAAATATGGGAAAAACGCAAATATGGGAAAAATGCAAATACAGGAAGAACGCAAATATGGGAAAAACGCAAATATGGGAAGAACGCAATAATGGGAAAAACGCAAATATGGGAAGAACGCAAATATTGGAAGTACGCAAATATGGGAAGAACGCAAACATGGCAAGAACGCAAACATGGGAAGAACGGAAATATGGGAAAAACGCTAATATGGGAAAAACGCAAACATGGGAAAAACGCAAATATGGGATAAATGCAAATATGTGAAAAACGCAAATATGGGAAGGATGCAAATGTGGCAAAGACGCAAATATGGCAAAGACGCAAATATGCCAAATACGCAAATATGGCAAAGACGCAAATATGGCAAAGCCGCAAATAAGGGAAAGACGCATATATGGGAAAAACGCTAATATTGGAAAAATGCAAACATTGGAAAAACGCAAATATTGGAAAAACGCAAAAATGGGAAAAACGCAAATATAGGAAAAACGCAAATATAGGAAAAATGCAAATATGGGAGAAGATAAACTTGTGGAACAACTTGACAAGAGGAAAGAATAGGTTGGTAGGACATAGTGTGAATAGTCAAAGGGTCACGAAATATATGAGAACCACAAATATGGGAAAAAGGCGTATGTGGGAAAAACGCAAATATGGGAAAACGCAAATATAGGAAAAACGCAAATATGGGAAAAACGCAAATATCGGTAAAACGCACATATGGCAAAAACCCAAATATGGCAAAAACGCAAATATTGCAAAAACGGAAATATGGCAAAAACGCAAAAATGGGAAAAACGCAAATATGGGAAAAACGCAAATATGGGAAAAACGCAAATATGGGAAAAAAGCAAATATGGGTAAAATGTAAATATGGGAGAAGATAAACTTGTGGTACAACTTAACAAGAGGAAAGAATCGGTTTGTAGGACATAGTCTGAATAGTCAAACGTTCACGAAATATATGAGAAACGCAAATATGGGAAAAACGCAAATATGGGAAAAACGCAAATATGGGAAAAACGCAAATAAGGGAAAAACGCAAATATGGGGAAAACGCAAATATTGCAAAAACGCAAAAATGGGAAAAACGCAAATATGGCAAAAACGCAACTATGGCAAATACGCAATTATGGCTAAAATGCAACTATGGCAAAAACGCAACTATGGCAAAAACGCAACTATGGCAAAAACGTAAATATAGCAAAAATGCAAATATGTAAAAAACGCAAATATGAAAAAAAACGCAAATATGGGAAAAACGCAAATTTGGGAAAAACGCAAATATGGGAAAAATGCAAATATGGGAGAAGATAAAATTGTGCTACACCTTGACAAGTGCAAAGATTCGGTTGGTAGGACATAGTCTGAATAGTCAAAGGTTCACGAAATATGTGAGAAATGCAAATATGGGTAAAACGCAAATATGGGAAAAATGCAAATATGGGAAAAACGCAAATATGGGAAAAACGCAAATATGGGAAAAACGCAAATATGGGATAAACACAATTATGGGAAAAACGCAAATATGGGAAAACCGCAAATATGGGAAAAACGCAAACATGCGAAAGATGCAAATATGGGAAAGACGCAAATATGGGAAAAACGCAACTATGGGAAAAACGCAAATATGGGAAAAACGCAAATATGGGAAAAACGCAAATATGGGAAAAACGAAAATATGGGAAAAACGCAAATATGGGAAAAATGCAAATATGGGAGAAGATAAACTTGTGGTACACCTTGACAAGTGGAAAGAATCGGTTGGTAGGACATAGTCTGAATAGTCAAAGGTTCTCGAAATATATGAGAAATGCAAATATGGGAAAAACGCAAATATGGGAAAAACGCAAATATGGGAAAAACGCAAATATGGGAAAAATGCAAATATGGGAGAAGATAAACTTGTGGAACAACTTGACAAGAGGAAAGAATCGGTTGGTAGGACATAGTGTGAATAGTCAAAGGGTCACGAAATATATGAGAACCACAAATATGGGAAAAAGGCATATGTGGGAAAAACGCAAATATGGGAAAACGCAAATATAGGAAAAACGCAAATATGGGAAAAACGCAAATATCGGTAAAACGCACATATGGCAAAAACGCAAATATGGCAAAAACGCAAATATTGCAAAAACGGAAATATGGCAAAAACGCAAAAATGGGAAAAACGCAAATATGGGAAAAACGCAAATATGGGAAAAACGCAAATATGGGAAAAACGCAAATAAGGGAAAAACGCAAATATGGGAAAAACGCAAATATGGGAAAAACGCAAATATGAGAAAAACGAAAATATGGGAAAAACGCAAATATGGGAAAAATGCAAATATGGGAGAAGATAAACTTGTGGTACACCTTGACAAGTGGAAAGAATCGGTTGGTAGGACATAGTCTGAATAGTCAAAGGTTCTCAAAATATATGAGAAATGCAAATATGGGAAAAACGCAAATATGGGAAAAACGCAAATATGGGAAAAACGCAAATATGGGAAAAACGCAAATATGGGTAAAATGCAAATATGGGAGAAGATAAACTTGTGGTACAACTTAACAAGAGGAAAGAATCGGTTGGTAGGAGATAGTCTGGATAGTCAAACGTTCAAGAAATATATGAGAAACGCAAATATAGGAAAAATGCAAATATGGGAAAAATGCAAATATTGGAAATACGCAAAGATGGGAAAAAAACAAATATGGGAAAAACGCAAATATGGGAAAAACGCAAATATGGCAAAAACGCAAATATGGGAAAAACGCAAATATGGGAAAATCGCTAATATGGGAAAAACACAAATATGGGAAAAACGCAAATATGGGAAAACCGTAAATATGGGGAAAATGGAAATATGGGAAAAACGCAAATATGGGAAAAACGCAATTATGGGAAAAACGCAAATATGGGAAAAACGCAAAAATGGCAAAAACGCAAATATGGGAAAAACGCAAACATGGGAAAAACGAAAATATGGGAAAAACGCAAATATGATAAAAATGCAGATATGGGAGAAGATAAACTAGTGGTGCACCTTGACAAGTGGAAAGAATCGGTTGGTAGGACATAGTCTGAATAGTCAAAGGTTCACGAAATATATGAGAAACGCAAATATGGGAAAAACGATAATATGGGAAAAACGCAAATATGGGAAAAAAGCAAATATGGGAATAACACAAATATGGGAAAAACGCAAATATGGGAAAAACGCAAATATGCGATAAACACAAATATGGGAAAAACGCAAATATGGGAAAACCGCATATATGGGAAAAACGCAAATATGGGAAAGACGCAAATATGGGAAAGATCCAAATATGGGAAAAACCCAAATATGGGAAATACGCAAATATGGGAAAAACGCAAATATGGGAAAAATGCAAATACAGGAAAAACGCAAATATGGGAAAAACGCAAATATGGGAAGAACGCAATAATGGGAAAAACGCAAATATGGGAAGAATGCAAATATTGGAAGAACGCAAATATGGGAAGAACGCAAACATGGCAAGAACGCAAACATGGGAAGAACGGAAATATGGGAAAAACGCTAATATGGGAAAAACGCAAACATGGGAAAAACGCAAATATGGGATAAACGCAAATATGGGAAAAACGCAAATATGGGAAAGATGCAAATATGGCAAAGACGCAAATATGGCAAAGACGCAAATATGCCAAATACGCAAATATGGCAAAGATGCAAATATGGCAAAGCCGCAAATAAGGGAAAGACGCATATATGGGAAAAACGCTAATATTGGAAAAATGCAAACATTGGAAAAACGCAAATATTGGAAAAACGCAAAAATGGGAAAAACGCAAATATAGGAAAAACGCAAATATGGGAAAAATGCAAATATGGGAGAAGATAAACTTGTGGAACAACTTGACAAGAGGAAAGAATCGGTTGGTAGGACATAGTGTGAATAGTCAAAGGGTCACGAAATATATGAGAACCACAAATATGGGAAAAAGGCATATGTGGGAAAAACGCAAATATGGGAAAACGCAAATTTAGGAAAAACGCAAATATGGGAAAAACGCAAATATCGGTAAAACGCACATATGGCAAAAACGCAAATATGGCAAAAACGCAAATATTGCAAAAACGGAAATATGGCAAAACGCAAAAATGGGAAAAACGCAAATATGGGAAAAACGCAAATATGGGAAAAACGCAAATATGGGAAAAAAGGAAATATGGGTAAAATGCAAATATGGGAGAAGATAAACTTGTGGTACAACTTAACAAGAGGAAAGAATCGGTTTGTAGGACATAGTCTGAATAGTCAAACGTTCACGAAATATATGAGAAACGCAAATATGGGAAACACGCAAATATGGGAAAAACGCAAATTTGGGAAAAACGCAAAAAAGGGAAAAACGCAAATATAGGGAAAACGCAAATATGGCAAAAACGCAAAAATGGGAAAAAACGCAAATATGGCAAAAACGCAACTATGGCAAATACGCAATTATGGCTAAAATGCAACTATGGCAAAAACGCAACTATGGCAAAAACGCAACTATGGCAAAAACGTAAATATAGCAAAAATGCAAATATGTAAAAAACGCAAATATGAAAAAAAACGCAAATATGGGAAAAACGCAAATTTGGGAAAAACGCAAATATGGGAAAAATGCAAATATGGGAGAAGATAAAATTGTGCTACACCTTGACAAGTGCAAAGATTCGGTTGGTAGGACATAGTCTGAATAGTCAAAGGTTCACGAAATATGTGAGAAATGCAAATATGGGTAAAACGCAAATATGGGAAAACCGCAAATATGCGAAAAACGCAAACATGCGAAAGACGCAAATATGGGAAAGACGCAAATATGGGAAAAACGCAACTATGGGAAAAACGCAAATATGGGAAAAACGCAAATATGGGAAAAACGCAAATATGGGAAAAACGCAAATATGGGTAAAATGCAAATATGGGAGAAGATAAACTTGTGGTACAACTTAACAAGAGGAAAGAATCGGTTGGTAGGAGATAGTCTGGATAGTCATACGTTCAAGAAATATATGAGAAACGCAAATATGGGAAAAATGCAAATATGGGAAAAATGCAAATATGGGAAATACGCAAAGATGGGAAAAAAAAAATATGGGAAAAACGCAAATATGGGAAAAACGCAAATATGGCCAAAACGCAAATATGGGAAAAATGCAAATATGGGAAACTCGCTAATATGGGAAAAACACAAATATGGGAAAAACGCAAATATGGGAAAACCGCAAATATGGGGAAAACGGAACTATGGGAAAAACGCAAATATGGGAAAAACGCAAATATGGGAAAAACGCAAAACTGGCAAAAACGCAAATATGGGAAAAACGCAAACATGGGAAAAACGAAAATATGGGAAAAACGCAAATATGAGAAAAATGCAGATATGGGAGAAGATAAACTAGTGGTGCACCTTGACAAGTGGAAAGAATCGGTTGGTAGGACATAGTCTGAATAGTCAAAGGTTCACGAAATATATGAGAAACGCAAATATGGGAAAAACGATAATATGGGAAAAACGCAAATATGGGAAAAAAGCAAATATGGGAATAACCCAAATATGGGAAAAACGCAAATATGGGAAAAACGCAAATATGGGATAAACACAAATATGGGAAAAACGCAAATATGGGAAAACCGCATATATGGGAAAAACGCAAATATGGGAAAGACGCAAATATGGGAAAGATGCAAATATGGGAAAAACCCAAATATGGGAAATACGCAAATATGGGAAGAACGCAAATATGGGAAAAATGCAAATACAGGAAGAACGCAAATATGGGAAAAACGCAAATATGGGAAGAACGCAATAATGGGAAAAACGCAAATATGGGAGGAACGCAAATATTGGAAGTACGCAAATATGGGAAGAACGCAAACATGGCAAGAACGCAAACATGGGAAGAACGGAAATATGGGAAAAACGCTAATATGGGAAAAACGCAAACATGGGAAAAACGCAAATATGGGATAAATGCAAATATGGGAAAAACGCAAATATGGGAAAGATGCAAATGTGGCAAAGACGCAAATATGGCAAAGACGCAAATATGCCAAATACGCAAATATGGCAAAGACGCAAATATGGCAAAGCCGCAAATAAGGGAAAGACGCATATATGGGAAAAACGCTAATATTGGAAAAATGCAAACATTGGAAAAACGCAAATATTGGAAAAACGCAAAAATGGGAAAAACGCAAGTATAGGAAAAACGCAAATATGGGAAAAATGCAAATATGGGAGAAGATAAACTTGTGGAACAACTTGACAAGAGGAAAGAATAGGTTGGTAGGACATAGTGTGAATAGTCAAAGGGTCACGAAATATATGAGAACCACAAATATGGGAAAAAGGCGTATGTGGGAAAAACGCAAATATGGGAAAACGCAAATATAGGGAAAACGCAAATATGGGAAAAACGCAAATATCGGTAAAACGCACATATGGCAAAAACGCAAATATGGCAAAAACGCAAATATTGCAAAAACGGAAATATGGCAAAAACGCAAAAATGGGAAAAACGCAAATATGGGAAAAACGCAAATATGGGAGAAACGCAAATATGGGAAAAAAGCAAATATGGGTAAAATGCAAATATGGGAGAAGATAAACTTGTGGTACAACTTAACAAGAGGAAAGAATCGGTTTGTAGGACATAGTCTGAATAGTCAAACGTTCACGAAATATATGAGAAACGCAAATATGGGAAAAACGCAAATATGGGAAAAACGCAAATATGGGAAAAACGCAAATAAGGGAAAAACGCAAATATGGGGAAAACGCAAATATGGCAAAAACGCAAAAATGGGAAAAACGCAAATATGGCAAAAACGCAACTATGGCAAATACGCAATTATGGCTAAAATGCAACTATGGCAAAAACGCAACTATGGCAAAAACGCAACTATGGCAAAAACGTAAATATAGCAAAAATGCAAATATGTAAAAAACGCAAATATGAAAAAAAACGCAAATATGGGAAAAACGCAAATTTGGGAAAAACGCAAATATGGGAAAAATGCAAATATGGGAGAAGATAAAATTGTGCTACACCTTGACAAGTGCAAAGATTCGGTTGGTAGGACATAGTCTGAATAGTCAAAGGTTCACGAAATATGTGAGAAATGCAAATATGGGTAAAACGCAAATATGGGAAAAATGCAAATATGGGAAAAACGCAAATATGGGAAAAACGCAAATATGGGAAAAACGCAAATATGGGATAAACACAAATATGGGAAAAACGCAAATATGGGAAAACCGCAAATGTGGGAAAAACGCAAACATGCGAAAGATGCAAATATGGGAAAGACGCAAATATGGGAAAAACGCAACTATGGGAAAAACGCAAATATGGGAAAAACGCAAATATGGGAAAAACGCAAATATGGGAAAAACGAAAATATGGGAAAAACGCAAATATGGGAAAAATGCAAATATGGGAGAAGATAAACTTGTGGTACACCTTGACAAGTGGAAAGAATCGGTTGGTAGGACATAGTCTGAATAGTCAAAGGTACTCGAAATATATGAGAAATGCAAATATGGGAAAAACGCAAATATGGGAAAAACGCAAATATGGGAAAAACGCAAATATGGGAAAAATGCAAATATGGGAGAAGATAAACTTGTGGAACAACTTGACAAGAGGAAAGAATCGGTTGGTAGGACATAGTGTGAATAGTCAAAGGGTCACGAAATATATGAGAACCACAAATATGGGAAAAAGGCATATGTGGGAAAAACGCAAATATGGGAAAACGCAAATATAGGAAAAACGCAAATATGGGAAAAACGCAAATATCGGTAAAACGCACATATGGCAAAAACGCAAATATGGCAAAAACGCAAATATTGCAAAAACGGAAATATGGCAAAAACGCAAAAATGGGAAAAACGCAAATATGGGAAAAACGCAAATATGGGAAAAACGCAAATATGGGAAAAAAGCAAATATGGGTAAAATGCAAATATGGGAGAAGATAAACTTGTGGTACAACTTAACAAGAGGAAAGAATCGGTTTGTAGGACATAGTCTGAATAGTCAAACGTTCACGAAATATATGAGAAACGCAAATATGGGAAAAACGCAAATATGGGAAAAAGGCAAATATGGGAAAAACGCAAATAAGGGAAAAACGCAAATATGGGGAAAACGCAAATATGGCAAAAACGCAAAAATGGGAAAAACGCAAATATGGCAAAAACGCAACTATGGCAAATATGCAATTATGGCTAAAATGCAACTATGGCAAAAACGCAACTATGGCAAAAACGCAACTATGGCAAAAACGTAAATATAGCAAAAATGTAAATATGTAAAAAACGCAAATATGAAAAAAAACGCAAATATGGGAAACACGCAAATTTGGGAAAAACGCAAATATGGGAAGAATGCAAATATGGGAGAAGATAAAATTGTGCTACACCTTGACAAGTGCAAAGATTCGGTTGGTAGGACATAGTCTGAATAGTCAAAGGTTCACGAAATATGTGAGAAATGCAAATATGGGTAAAACGCAAATATGGGAAAAATGCAAATATGGGAAAAACGCAAATATGGGAAAAACGAAAATATGGGAAAAACGCAAATATGGGATAAACACAAATATGGGAAAAACGCAAATATGGGAAAACCGCAAATATGGGAAAAACGCAAACATGCGAAAGACGCAAATATGGGAAAGACGCAAATATGGGAAAAACGCAACTATGGGAAAAACGCAAATATGGGAAAAACGCAAATATGGGAAAAACGCAAATATGAGAAAAACGAAAATATGGGAATAACGCAAATATGGGAAAAATGCAAATATGGGAGAAGATAAACTTGTGGTACACCTTGACAAGTGGAAAGAATCGGTTGGTAGGACATAGTCTGAATAGTCAAAGGTTCTCGAAATATATGAGAAATGCAAATATGGGAAAAACGCAAATATGGGAAAAACGCAAATATGGGAAAAACGCAAATATGGGAAAAACGCAAATATGGGAAAAACGCAAATATGGGTAAAATGCAAATATGGGAGAAGATAAACTTGTGGTACAACTTAACAAGAGGAAAGAATCGGTTGGTAGGAGATAGTCTGGATAGTCAAACGTTCAAGAAATATATGAGAAACGCAAATATGGGAAAAATGCAAATATGGGAAAAATGCAAATATTGGAAATACGCAAAGATGGGAAAAAAGCAAATATGGGAAAAACGCAAATATGGGAAAAACGCAAATATGGCAAAAACGCAAATATGGGAAAAACGCAAATATGGGAAAATCGCTAATATGGGAAAAACACAAATATGGGAAAAACGCAAATATGGGAAAACCGTAAATATGGGGAAAATGGAAATATGGGAAAAACGTAAATATGGGAAAAACGCAAATATGGGAAAAACGCAAATATGGGAAAAACGCAAAACTGGCAAAAACGCAAATATGGGAAAAACGCAAACATGGGAAAAACGAAAATATGGGAAAAACGCAAATATGATAAAAATGCAGATATGGGAGAAGATAAACTAGTGGTGCACCTTGACAAGTGGAAAGAATCGGTTGGTAGGACATAGTCTGAATAGTCAAAGGTTCACGAAATATATGAGAAACGCAAATATGGGAAAAACGATAATATGGGAAAAACGCAAATATGGGAAAAAAGCAAATATGGGAATAACCCAAATATGGGAAAAACGCAAATATGGGAAAAACGCAAATATGCGATAAACACAAATATGGGAAAAACGCAAATATGGGAAAACCGCATATATGGGAAAAACGCAAATATGGGAAAGACGCAAATATGGGAAAGATCCAAATATGGGAAAAACCCAAATATGGGAAATACGCAAATATGGGAAAAACGCAAATATGGGAAAAATGCAAATACAGGAAAACCGCAAATATGGGAAAAACGCAAATATGGGAAGAACGCAATAATGGGAAAAACGCAAATATGAGAAGAACGCAAATATTGGAAGAACGCAAATATGGGAAGAACGCAAACATGGCAAGAACGCAAACATGGGAAGAACGGAAATATGGGAAAAACGCTAATATGGGAAAAACGCAAACATGGGAAAAACGCAAATATGGGATAAACGCAAATATGGGAAAAACGCAAATATGGGAAAGATGCAAATGTGGCAAAGACGCAAATATGGCAAAGACGCAAATATGCCAAATACGCAAATATGGCAAAGACGCAAATACGGCAAAGCCGCAAATAAGGGAAAGACGCATATATGGGAAAAACGCTAATATTGGAAAAATGCAAACATTGGAAAAACGCAAATATTGGAAAAACGCAAAAATGGGAAAAACGCAAATATAGGAAAAACGCAAATATGGGAAAAATGCAAATATGGGAGAAGATAAACTTGTGTAACAACTTGACAAGAGGAAAGAATCGGTTGGTAGGACATAGTGTGAATAGTCAAAGGGTCACGAAATATATGAGAACCACAAATATGGGAAAAAGGCATATGTGGGAAAAACGCAAATATGGGAAAACGCAAATATAGGAAAAACGCAAATATGGGAAAAACGCAAATATCGGTAAAACGCACATATGGCAAAAACGCAAATATGGCAAAAACGCAAATATTGCAAAAACGGAAATATGGCAAAACGCAAAAATGGGAAAAACGCAAATATGGGAAAAACGCAAATATGGGAAAAACGCAAATATGGGAAAAAAGCAAATATGGGTAAAATGCAAATATGGGAGAAGATAAACTTGTGGTACAACTTAACAAGAGGAAAGAATCGGTTTGTAGGACATAGTCTGAATAGTCAAACGTTCACGAAATATATGAGAAACGCAAATATGGGAAAGACGCAAATATGGGAAAAACGCAAATATGGGAAAAACGCAAAAAAGGGAAAAACTCAAATATAGGGAAAACGCAACTATGGCAAAAACGCAAAAATGGGAAAAACGCAAATATGGCAAAAACGCAACTATGGCAAATACGCAATTATGGTTAAAATGCAACTATGGCAAAAACGCAACTATGGCAAAAACGCAACTATGGCAAAAACGTAAATATAGCAAAAATGCAAATATGTAAAAAACGCAAATATGAAAAAAAACGCAAATATGGGAAAAACGCAAATTTGGGAAAAACGCAAATATGGGAAAAATGCAAATATGGGAGAAGATAAAATTGTGCTACACCTTGACAAGTGCAAAGATTCGGTTGGTAGGACATAGTCTGAATAGTCAAAGGTTCACGAAATATGTGAGAAATGCAAATATGGGTAAAACGCAAATATGGGAAAACCGCAAATATGGGAAAAACGCAAACATGCGAAAGACGCAAATATGGGAAAGACGCAAATATGGGAAAAACGCAACTATGGGAAAAACGCAAATATGGGAAAAACGCAAATATGGGAAAAACGCAAATATGGGAAAAACGCAAATATGGGTAAAATGCAAATATGGGAGAAGATAAACTTGTGGTACAACTTAACAAGAGGAAAGAATCGGTTGGTAGGAGATAGTCTGGATAGTCAAACGTTCAAGGAATATATGAGAAACGCAAATATGGGAAAAATGCAAATATGGGAAAAATGCAAATATGGGAAATACGCAAAGTTGGGAAAAAAACAAATATGGGAAAAACGCAAATATGGGAAAAACGCAAATATGGCAAAAACGCAAATATGGGAAAAACGCAAATATGGGAAACTCGCTAATATGGGAAAAACACAAATATGGGAAAAACGCAAATATGGGAAAACCGCAAATATGGGGAAAACGGAAATATGGGAAAAACGCAAATATGGGAAAAACGCAAATATGGGAAAAACGCAAAAATGGCAAAAACGCAAATATGGGAAAAACGCGAACATGGGAAAAACGAAAATATTGGAAAAAAGCAAATATGATAAAAATGCAGATATGGGAGAAGATAAACTAGTGGTGCACCTTGACAAGTGGAAAGAATCGGTTGGTAGGACATAGTCTGAATAGTCAAAGGTTCACGAAATATATGAGAAACGCAAATATGGGAAAAACGATAATATGGGAAAAACGCAAATATGGGAAAAAAGCAAATATGGGAATAACCCAAATATGGGAAAAACGCAAATATGGGAAAAACGCAAATATGGGCTAAACACAAATATGGGAAAAACGCAAATATGGGAAAACCGCATATATGGGGAATACGCAAATATGGGAAAGACGCAAATATGGGAAAGATCCAAATATGGGAAAAACCCAAATATGGGAAATACGCAAATATGGGAAAAACGCAAATATGGGAAAAATGCAAATACAGGAAAAACGCAAATATGGGAAAAACGCAAATATGGGAAGAACGCAATAATGGGAAAAACGCAAATATGGGAAGAACGCAAATATTGGAAGAACGCAAATATGGGAAGAACGCAAACATGGCAAGAACGCAAACATGGGAAGAACGGAAATATGGGAAAAACGCTAATATGGGATAAACGCAAATATGGGAAAAACGCAAATATGGTAAAGATGCAAATGTGGCAATGACGCAAATATGGCAAAGACGCAAATATGCCAAATACGCAAATATGGCAAAGCCGCAAATAAGGGAAAGACGCATATATGGGAAAAACGCTAATATTGGAAAAATGCAAACATTGGAAAAACGCAAATATTGGAAAAACGCAAAAATTGGAAAAACGCAAATATAGGAAAAACGCAAATATGGGAAAAATGCAAATATGGGAGAAGATAAACTTGTGGAACTACTTGACAAGAGGAAAGAATCGGTTGGTAGAACATGGTGTGAATAGTCAAAGGGTCACGAAATATATGAGAACCACAAATATGGGAAAAAGGCATATGTGGGAAAAACGCAAATATGGGAAAACGAAAATATAGGAAAAACGCAAATATGGGAAAAACGCAAATATCGGTAAAACGCACATATGGCAAAAACGCAAATATGGCAAAAACGCAAATATTGCAAAAACGGAAATATGGCAAAAACGCAAAAATGGGAAAAACGCAAATATGGGAGAAACGCAAATATGGGAAAAACGCAAATATGGGAAAAAAGCAAATATGGGTAAAATGCAAATATGGGAGAAGATAAACTTTTGGTACAACTTAACAAGAGGAAAGAATCGGTTTGTAGGGAATAGTCTGAATAGTCAAACGTTCACGAAATATATGAGAAACGCAAATATGGGAAAAACGCAAATATGGGAAAAACGCAAATATGGGAAAAACGCAAATAAGGGAAAAACGCAAATATGGGGAAAACGCAAATATGGCAAAAACGCAAAGATGGGAAAAACGCAAATATGGCAAAAACGCAACTATGGCAAATACGCAATTATGGCTAAAATGCAACTATGGCAAAAACGCAACTATGGCAAAAACGCAACTATGGCAAAAACGTCAATATAGCAAAAATGCAAATATGTAAAAAACGCAAATATGAAAAAAAACGCAAATATGGGAAAAACGCAAATTTGGGAAAAACGCAAATATGGGAAAAATGCAAATATGGGAGAAGATAAAATTGTGCTACACCTTGACAAGT
The DNA here is from genome assembly GCF_023864275.1 of Schistocerca cancellata. Taxonomy (NCBI): domain Eukaryota; kingdom Metazoa; phylum Arthropoda; class Insecta; order Orthoptera; family Acrididae; genus Schistocerca; species Schistocerca cancellata. The sequence goes on along the minus strand of NC_064629.1, from coordinate 195,420,263 downwards.
GCAAAGATTCGGTTGGTAGGACATAGTCTGAATAGTCAAAGGTTCATGAAATATGTGAGAAATGCAAATATGGGTAAAACGCAAATATGGGAAAAATGCAAATATGGGAAAAACGCAAATATGGGAAATCCTCAAATATGGGAAAAACGCAAACATGCGAAAGACGCAAATATGGGAAAGACGCAAATATGGGAAAAACGCAACTATGGGAAAAACGCAAATATGGGAAAAACGCAAATATGGGAAAAACGCAAATATGGAAAAAACGAAAATATGGGAAAAACGCAAATATGGGAAAAATGCAAATATGGGAGAAGATAAACTTGTGGTACACCTTGACAAGTGGAAAGAATCGGTTGGTAGGACATAGTCTGAATAGTCAAAGGTTCTCGAAATATATGAGAAATGCAAATATGGGAAAAACGAAAATATGGGAAAAACGCAAATATGGGAAAAACGCAAATATGGGAAAAACGCAAATATGGGAAAAACGCAAATATGCGAAAAACGCAAATATGGGTAAAATGCAAATATGGGAGAAGATAAACTTGTGGCACAACTTGACAAGAGGAAAGAATCGGTTGGTAGGAGATAGTCTGGATAGTCAAACGTTCAAGAAATATATGAGAAACGCAAATATGGGAAAAATGCAAATATGGGAAATACGCAAAGATGGGAAAAAAACAAATATGGGAAAAACGCAAATATGGGAAAAACGCAAATATGGCAAAAACGCAAATATGGGAAAAACGCAAATATGGAAAAATCGCTAATATGGGAAAAACACAAATATGGGAAAAACGCAAATATGGGAAAACCGCAAATATGGGGAAAACGGAAATATGGGAAAAACGCAAATATGGGAGAAACGCAAATATGGGAAAAACGCAAATATGGGAAAAACGCAAAAATGACAAAAACGCAAATATGGGAAAAACGCAAACATGGGAAAAACGAAAATATGGGAAAAACGCAAATATGAGAAAAATGCAGATATGGGAGAAGATAAACTAGTGGTGCACCATGACAAGTGGAAAGAATCGGTTGGTAGGACATAGTCTGAATAGTCAAAGGTTCACGAAATATATGAGAAACGCAAATATGGGAAAAACGATAATATGGGAAAAACGTAAATATGGGAAAAAAGCAAATATGGGTATAACCCAAATATGGGAAAAACGCAAATATGGGAAAAACGCAAATATGGGATAAACACAAATATGGGAAAAACGCAAATATGGGAAAACTGCATATATGGGAAAAACGCAAATATGGGAAAGACGCAAATATGGGAAAGATGCAAATATGGGAAAAACCCAAATATGGGAAATACGCAAATATGGGAAAAACGCAAATATGGGAAAAATGCAAATACAGGAAAAACGCAAATATGGGAAAAACGCAAATATGGGAAGAACGCAATAATGGGAAAAACGCAAATATGGGAAGAACGCAATAATGGGAAAAACGCAAATATGGGAAGAACGCAAATATTGGAAGATCGCAAATATGGGAAGAACGCAAACATGGCAAGAACGCAATCATGGGAAGAACGGAAATATGGGAAAAACGCTAATATGGGAAAAACGCAAACATGGGAAAAACGCAAATATGGGAAAAACGCAAATATGGGAGAAACGCAAATAAGGGAAACACGCATATATGGGAAAAACGCTAATATTGGAAAAATGCAAACATTGGAAAAACGCAAATATTACAAAAACGCAAAAATGGGAAAAACGCAAATATAGGTAAAACGCAAATATGGGAAAAATGCAAATATGGGAGGAGATAAACTTGTGGAACAACTTGACAAGAGGAAAGAATCGGTTGGCAGGACATAGTGAGAATAGTCAAAGGTTCACGAAATATATGAGAACCGCAAATATGGGAAAAACGCATATATGGGAAAAACGCAAATATGGGAAAAATGCATATATGGGAAAAACGCAAATATGGAAAAAACGCAAAAATCGGAAAAACGCAAATATGGGAAAAAGGCAAATATGGGAAAAACGCAAATATGAGAAAAACGCAAATATGGGAAAAAAGCAAATATGGGAAAAACGCAAATATGGGAAAAACGCAAATATGGGAAAAACGCAAATATGGGAAAAACGCAAATATGGGAAAATGCAAATATGGGAGAAGATAAACTTGTGATACAAATTGACAAGTGGAAAGAATCGGTTGGTAGGACATAGTCTGAATAGTCAAAGGTTAACGAAATGTATGAGAAACGCAAATATGGGTAAAACGCAAATATGGGAAAAACGCAAATATAGGAAAAACGCAAATACAGGAAAAACGCAAATATGGGAAAAACGCAAATATCGGAAAAACGCAAATATGGGAAAAACGCAAATATAGGAAAAATGCAAATATGGGAAAAATGCAAATATATGAAAAACGCAAATATGGGAAAAACGCAAATATGGCAAAGTCGCAAATATGACAAAGACGAAAATATGGCAAATACGCAAATATGGCAAAGACACAAATATGTCAAAGCCGCAAATAAGGGAAAAACGCTAATATGGGAAAGACGCAAATATGGGAAAGACGAAAATATGGGAAAGACGCAAATATGGGAAAGACGCAAATATGGAAAAGACGCAAATATGCTAACGACGCAAATTTGGGAAAAACGCAAATATAGGGAAAACGCAAATATGGGAAAAACGCAAATATGGGAAAAACGTAAATATGAGAAAAACGCAAATATGGGAAAAACGCAAATATGAGAAAAACGCAAATATGGGAAAAACGCAAAAATGGGAAAAATGCAAATATATGAAAAACGCAAATATGGGAAAAACGCAACTATGTGAGAAGATAAACTTGTGGTACAACTTGACAAGAGTAAAGAATCGGTTGGTAGGACATAGTCTGAACAGTCAAAGGTTCACGAAATATATCGGAAACGCAAATATGGGAAAACGATAATATGGGAAAAACGCAAATATGGGAAAAACGCAAATATGGGAAAAACGCAAATATGGGAATAACACAAATATGGGAAAATCGCAAATATGGGAAAAACGCAAATATGGGATAAACCCAAATTTGGGTAAAACACATATAAGAGAAAAATGCAAATATGGGACAAACGCAAATATAGGAAAAATGCAAATATGGGAAAAACACAAGTATTGGAAAAATGCAAACATTGGAAAAACGCAAATATTGGAAAAACGCAAAAATGGGAAAAACGCAAATATAGGAAAAACGCAAATATGGGAAAAATGCAAATATGGGAGAAGATAAACTTGTGGAACAACTTGACAAGAGGAAAGAATCGGTTGGTAGGACATAGTGTGAATAGTCAAAGGTTCACGAAATATATGAGAACCACAAATATGGGAATAACGCATAAGTGGGAAAAACGCAAATATGGGAAAACGCAAATATAACAAAAACGCAAAAATGGGAAAAACGCAAATATATGTAAAACGCACATATGGCAAAAACGCAAATATGGCAAAAACGCAAATATGGCAAAAACGCAAAAATGGGAAAAACGCAAATATGGGTAAAACGCACATATGGCAAAAACGCAAATATGGCAAAAACGCAAATATGGCAAAAACGCAAATATGGGAAAAACGCAAATATGGGAAAAACGCAAATATGGGAAAAACGCAAACATGGGAAAAAGGCCAATATGGGAAAAACGCAAATATGGCAAAAACGCAAATTTGGCAAAAACGCAAATATGGGAAAGACGCAAATATGGGAAAGACGCAAATTAGGGAAAATCGCAAATATGGGAAAACGCAAATATGGGACAAACGCAAATATGGGAAAAAGGAAAATATAGGAAAAACGCAAATATGGGAAAAGCGCAAATATGGGGAAAACGCAAATATGGGAATAATGCAAATATGGGAAAAACCCAAATATGGGAGAAGATAAACTTGTGGAACAACTTGACAAGAGGAATGAATCGGTTGGTAGGACATAGTGTGAATAGTCAAATGTTCACGAAATATATGAGAACCGCAAATATGGGAAAAACGCAAATGTGGGAAAAACGCAAGTAAGGGAAAAACGCAAATATAGGAAAAACGCAAATATGGGAAAAACGCAAATATGGGAATAACGCAAATATGGGAAAAACACACATATGGCAAAAACGCAAATATGGAAAAAACGCAAATATGGCAAAAACTAAAATATGGCAAAACGCAAATATGGCAAAAACGCAAAAATGTGAAAAATGCAAATATGGCAAAAACGCAACTATGGTAAATACGCAATTATGGCAAAAACGCACCTATGGGAAAAACGCAACTATGGCACAAACGCAACTATGGCAAAAATGTAACTATGGCAAAAACGTAAATATAGCAAAAACGCAAATATGTAAAAAATGCAAATGTGGGAAAAACGAAAATACGGGAAAAACGCAAATATGGGAAAAACGCAAATATGGGAAAAACGCAAATGTGGGAAAAACACAAATATGGGAAAAACGCAAATATGGGAAAACCGCAAATATCGGAAAAACGGAATTATGGGAAAAACGCAAATATGGGAAAAACGCAAATATGGGAAAAACGCAAATATGGGAAAAATGCAAATATGGGAAAAACGCAAAAATGCGAAAAACGCAAATATGGGAAAAACGCAAATATGGGAAATATGCAAATATGGGAAATACGCAAATATCAGAAAAACTCAAATATCGGAATAACGCAAACATGAGAAAAATGCAAATATGGGAAAAACGCAAATATTGGAAAAACGCAAATATGGCATAAACGCAAATATGGCAAAAACGCAAATATGGCAAAAACGCAAATATGGCAAAAACGCAAATAAGGCAAAAACGCAAATATGGCAAAAACGCAAATATGGCAAAAACGCAAATATGGCAAAAACGCAAATATGGGAAAAACACAAATATCGGAAAAAGGCAAATATGGGAAAAAGGCAAATATGGGAAACTGCAAATATGGGAAAAACGCAAATATGGGAAAAACGCAAATAAGGTTAAAACGCAAATATGGTTAAAACGCAAATATAGGAAAAAACCAAATATGGGAAAAACCAAAATATGCCTAAAAGCAAATATTGCAAAAACGCAAATATGGCAAAATCGTAAATATGGCAAAAAAGCAAATATGGCAAAAACGCAAATATGGCAAAAAAGCAAATATGGCAAAAACGTAAATATGGAAAAAACGCGAATATGGCAAAAACGCGAGTATGGAAAAAACGCGAATATGGGAAAAACGCAGATATGGGAAAAACGCAAATATGGGAAAAACGCAAATATGGGAAAAAGGCAAGTATGGGAAAATCGCAAATATGAGAAAAACGCAAATATGGGAAAAAAGCAAATATGGGAAAAACGCAAATATGGGAAAAACGCAAATATGGGAAAAACGCAAATATGGGAAAAAAGCAAATATGGGAAAATGCAAATATGGGAGAAGATAAACTTGTGATACAAATTGACAAGTGGAAAGAATCGGTTGGTAGGACATAGTCTGAATAGTCAAAGGTTCACGAAATATATGAGAAACGCAAATATGGGTAAAACGCAAATATGGTAAAAACGCAAATATAGGAAAAACGCAAATACGGGAAAAACGCAAATATGGGAAAAACGCAAATATGGGAAAAACGCAAATATGGGAAGAACGATAATATGGGAAGAACGCAAATATGGGAAGAACGCAAATATCGGAAAAACTCAAATATGGGAAATACGCAAATATGGGAAAAACGCAAATATGGGAAACACGCAAATATGGCAAAGTCGCAAATATGGCAAAGACGAAAATATGGCAAATACGCAAATATGGCAAAGAGGCAAATATGTAAAAGCTGCAAATAAGGGAAAGACGCAAATATGGGAAAAACGCTAATATGGGAAAGACGCAAATATGGGAAAGACGCAAATATGGGAAAGACGCAAATATGGGAAAGACGCAAATATGGAAAAGACACAAATATGCTAACGACGCAATTTTGGCAAAAACGCAAATATAGGAAAAACGCAAATATGGGAAAAACGCAAATATGGGAAATACGCAAATAAGGGAAAAACGCAAATATGGGAAAAACACAAATATGGGAAAAATGCAAATATATGAAAAACGCAAATATGGGAAAAACGCAAATATGTGAGAAGATAAACTTGTGGTACAACTTGACAAGAGTAAAGAATCGGTTGGTAGGACATAGTGTGAATAGTCAAATGTTCACGAAATATATGAGAACCGCAAATATGGGAAAAACGCAAATGTGGGAAAAACGCAAGTAAGGGAAAAACGCAAATATAGGAAAAACGCAAATATGGGAAAAACGCAAATATGGGAATAACGCAAATAGGGGAAAAACACACATATGGCAAAAACGCAAATATGGAAGAAACGCAAATATGGCAAAAACTCAAATATGGCAAAACGCAAATATGGCAAAAACGCAAAAATGGGAAAAACGCAAATATGGCAAAAACGCAACTATGGTAAATGCGCAATTATGGCAAAAACGCACCTATGGCAAAAACGCAACTATGGCAAAAACGCAACTATGGCAAAAATGCAACTATGGCAAAAACGTAAATATAGCAAAAACGCAAATATGTAAAAAACGCAAATGTGGGAAAAACGAAAATATGGGAAAAACGCAAATATGGGAAAAACGCAAATATGGGAAAAACGCAAATGTGGGAAAAACACAAATATGGGAAAAACGCAAATATGGGAAAACCGCAAATATGGGAAAAACGGATTTATGGGAAAAACGCAAATATGCGAAAAACGCAAATATGGGAAAAACGCAAATATGGGAAATATGCAAATATGGGAAATACGCAAATATCGGAAAAACTCAAATATCGGAATAACGCAAACATGAGAAAAATGCAAATATGGGAAAAACGCAAATATTGGAAAAACGCAAATATGGTATAAACGCAAATATGGCAAAAACGCAAATATGGCAAAAACGCAAATAAGGCAAAAACGCAAATATGGCAAAAACGCAAATATGGCAAAATCGCAAATATGGCAAAAACGCAAATATGGCAAAAACGCAAATATGGGAAAAACACAAATATCGTAAAAAGGCAAATATGGGAACAAGGCAAATATGGGAAACTGCAAATATGGGAAAAACGCAAATATGGGAAAAACGCAAATATGGGAAAATCGCAAATATGGGAAAAACGCAAATATTGGAAAAACGCAAATATGGTATAAACGCAAATATGGCAAAAACGCAAATATGGTATAAACGCAAATATGGCAAAAACGCAAATATGGCAAAAAAGTAAATATGGCAAAAACACAAAAATGGCAAAAAAGCAAATATGGCAAAAACGCAAATATGGCAAAAAAGCAAATATGGCAAAAAAGTAAATATGGCAAAAACGCGAATGTGGCAAAAACACGAATATGGAAAAAATGCGTATATGGCAAAAACGCAAGTATGGCAAAAACACGAATATGGGAAAAACGCAGATATGGGAAAAACGCAAATATGGGAAAAACGCAAATATGGGAAAAAGGCAATTATGGGAAAAACGCAAATATGAGAAAAACGCAAATATGGGAAAAAAGCAAATATGGGAAAAACGCAAATATGGGAAAATCGCAAATATGGGAAAAACGCAAATATGGGAAAAACGCAAATACGGGAAAATGCAAATATGGGAGAATATAAACTTGTGATACAAATTGACAAGTGGAAAGAATCGGTTGGTAGGACATAGTCTGAATAGTCAAAGGTTCACGAAATATATGAGAAACGCAAATATGGTTAAAACGCAAATATGGGAAAAACGCAAATATAGGAAAAACGCAAATACGGGAAAAACGCAAATATGGGAAAAACGCAGATATGGGAAAAACACAAATATGGGAAGAACGCAAATATGGGAAAAACGCAAATATGGGAAGAACACAAATATGGGAAGAACGCAAATATGGGAAGAATGCAAACATGGGAAGAACGCAAACATGGGAAGAACGCAAATATGGGAAAAACGCTAATATGGGAAAAACGCAAATATGGGAAAAACGCAAATATGGGAAAAACGCAAATATCGGAAAAACTCAAATATGGGAAATACGCAAATATGGGAAAAACGCAAATATGGGAAACACGCAAATATGGCAAAGTCGCAAATATGGCAAAGACGAAATTATGGCAAATACGCAAATATGGCAAAGAGGCAAATATGTCAAAGCCGCAAATAAGGGAAAGAGGCAAATATGGGAAAAACGCTAATATGGGAAAGACGCAAATATGGGGAAGACGCAAATATGGGAAAGACGCAAATATGGGAAAGACGCAAATATGGAAAAGACACAAATATGCTAACGACGCAAATTTGGGAAAAACGCAAATATAGGAAAAACGCAAATATGGGAAAAACGCAAATATGGGAAAAACGCAAATATGGGAAAAACGCAAATTTGGGAAAAACGCAAATATGGGAAAAATGCAAATATATGAAAAACGCAAATATGGGAAAAACGCAAATATGTGAGAAGATAAACTTGTGGTACAACTTGACAAGAGTAAAGAATCGGTTGGTAGGACATTGTCTGAATAGTCAAAGGTTCACGAAATATATGAGAAACGCAAATATGGGAAAACGATAATATGGGAAAAACGCAAATATGGGAAAAACGCAAATATGGGATAAAAGCAAATATGGGAATAACCCAAATATGGGAATAACCCAAATATGGGAAAAACGGTAATATGGGAAAAACGCAAATATGGGATAAACCCAAACTTGGGAAAAACGCAAATATGGGAAAAATGCAAATATGGGAAAAAAGCAATTATGGGAAAAACGCAAATATGGGAAAAAAGCAAATACTGGAAAACTGCAAACATTGGAAAAACGCAAATATTCGAAAAACGCAAAAATGGGAAAAACGCAAATATAGGAAAAACGCAAATATGGGAAAAATGCAAATATGGGAGAAGATAAACTTGTGGAACAACTTGACAAGAGGAAAGAATCGGTTGGTAGGACATAGTGTGAATAGTCAAAGGGTCACGAAATATATGAGAACCACAAATATGGGAAAAAGACATATGTGGGGAAAACGCAAATATGGGAAAACGCAAATATAGGAAAAACGCAAATATGGGAAAAACGCAAATATGGGTAAAACGCACATATGGCAAAAACGCAAATATGGCAAAAACGCAAATATGGCAAAAACGCAAATATGGCAAAAACGCAAAAATGGGAAAAACGCAAATATGGCAAAACGCAACTATGGCAAATACGCAATTATGGCTAAAACGCAACTATGGCAAAAACGCAACTATGGCAAAAACGCAACTATGGCAAAAACGTAAATATAGCAAAAACGCAAATATGTAAAAAATGCAAATATGAACAAAAACGCAAATATGGGAAAAACGCAAATATGGGAAAAACGCAAATATAGGAAAAATGCAAATATGGGAGAGGATAAACTTGTGGTACACTATGACAAGTGGAAAGATTCGGTTGGTAGGACATAGTCTGAATAGTCAAAGGTTCACGAAATATATGAGAAATGCAAATATGGGTAAAACGCAAATATGGGAAAAATGCAAATATGGGAAAAACGCAAATATGGGAAAAACGCAAATATGGGAAAAACGCAAATATGGGAAAAACGCAAATATGGGAAAAACGCAAATATGGGTAAAATGCAAATATGGGAGAAGATAAACTTGTGGTACAACTTAACAAGAGGAAAGAATCGGTTTGAAGGACATAGTCTGAATAGTCAAAGGTTCACGAAATATATGAGAAACGCAAATATGGGAAAAACGATAATATGGTAAAAACGCAAAAGTGGGAAAAACGCAAATATGGGAAAAACGCAAATATGGGAATAACGCAAATCTGGGAAAAACGCAAATATGGGGAAAACGCAAATATGGCAAAAACGCAAAAATGGGAAAAACGCAAATATGGCAAAAACGCAACTATGGCAAATACGCAATTATGGCTAAAATGCAACTATGGCAAAAACGCAACTACGGCAACAACGCAACTATGGCAAAAACGAAAATATAGCAAAAACGCAAATATGTAAAAAACGCAAATATGAAAAAAAACGCAAATATGGGAAAAACGCAAATATGGGAAAAATGCAAATATGGGAAAAACGCAAATATGGGAAAAACGCAAATATGGGAAAAACGCAAATATGGGAATAACACAAATATGGGAAAATCGCAAATATGGGAAAAACGCAAATATGGGATAAACCCAAATTTGGGTAAAACACATATAAGAGAAAAATGCAAATATGGGACAAACGCAAATATAGGAAAAATGCAAATATGGGAAAAACACAAGTATTGGAAAAATGCAAACATTGGAAAAACGCAAATATTGGAAAAACGCAAAAATGGGAAAAACGCAAATATAGGAAAAACGCAAATATGGGAAAAATGCAAATATGGGAGAAGATAAACTTGTGGAACAACTTGACAAGAGGAAAGAATCGGTTGGTAGGACATAGTGTGAATAGTCAAAGGTTCACGAAATGTATGAGAACCACAAATATGGGAATAACGCATAAGTGGGAAAAACGCAAATATGGGAAAACGCAAATATAACAAAAACGCAAAAATGGGAAAAACGCAAATATATGTAAAACGCACATATGGCAAAAACGCAAATATGGCAAAAACGCAAATATGGCAAAAACGCAAAAATGGGAAAAACGCAAATATGGGTAAAACGCACATATGGCAAAAACGCAAATATGGCAAAAACGCAAATATGGCAAAAACGCAAATATGGGAAAAACGCAAATATGGGAAAAACGCAAATATGGGAAAAACGCAAACATGGGAAAAAGGCCAATATGGGAAAAACGCAAATATGGCAAAAACGCAAATTTGGCAAAAACGCAAATATGGGAAAGACGCAAATATGGGAAAGACGCAAATTAGGGAAAATCGCAAATATGGGAAAACGCAAATATGGGACAAACGCAAATATGGGAAAAAGGAAAATATAGGAAAAACGCAAATATGGGAAAAGCGCAAATATGGGGAAAACGCAAATATGGGAATAATGCAAATATGGGAAAAACCCAAATATGGGAGAAGATAAACTTGTGGAACAACTTGACAAGAGGAATGAATCGGTTGGTAGGACATAGTGTGAATAGTCAAATGTTCACGAAATATATGAGAACCGCAAATATGGGAAAAACGCAAATGTGGGAAAAACGCAAGTAAGGGAAAAACGCAAATATAGGAAAAACGCAAATATGGGAAAAACGCAAATATGGGAATAACGCAAATATGGGAAAAACACACATATGGCAAAAACGCAAATATGGAAAAAACGCAAATATGGCAAAAACTAAAATATGGCAAAACGCAAATATGGCAAAAACGCAAAAATGTGAAAAATGCAAATATGGCAAAAACGCAACTATGGTAAATACGCAATTATGGCAAAAACGCACCTATGGGAAAAACGCAACTATGGCACAAACGCAACTATGGCAAAAATGTAACTATGGCAAAAACGTAAATATAGCAAAAACGCAAATATGTAAAAAATGCAAATGTGGGAAAAACGAAAATACGGGAAAAACGCAAATATGGGAAAAACGCAAATATGGGAAAAACGCAAATGTGGGAAAAACACAAATATGGGAAAAACGCAAATATGGGAAAACCGCAAATATCGGAAAAACGGAATTATGGGAAAAACGCAAATATGGGAAAAACGCAAATATGGGAAAAACGCAAATATGGGAAAAATGCAAATATGGGAAAAACGCAAAAATGCGAAAAACGCAAATATGGGAAAAACGCAAATATGGGAAATATGCAAATATGGGAAATACGCAAATATCAGAAAAACTCAAATATCGGAATAACGCAAACATGAGAAAAATGCAAATATGGGAAAAACGCAAATATTGGAAAAACGCAAATATGGCATAAACGCAAATATGGCAAAAACGCAAATATGGCAAAAACGCAAATATGGCAAAAACGCAAATAAGGCAAAAACGCAAATATGGCAAAAACGCAAATATGGCAAAAACGCAAATATGGCAAAAACGCAAATATGGGAAAAACACAAATATCGGAAAAAGGCAAATATGGGAAAAAGGCAAATATGGGAAACTGCAAATATGGGAAAAACGCAAATATGGGAAAAACGCAAATAAGGTTAAAACGCAAATATGGTTAAAACGCAAATATAGGAAAAAACCAAATATGGGAAAAACCAAAATATGCCTAAAAGCAAATATTGCAAAAACGCAAATATGGCAAAATCGTAAATATGGCAAAAAAGCAAATATGGCAAAAACGCAAATATGGCAAAAAAGCAAATATGGCAAAAACGTAAATATGGAAAAAACGCGAATATGGCAAAAACGCGAGTATGGAAAAAACGCGAATATGGGAAAAACGCAGATATGGGAAAAACGCAAATATGGGAAAAACGCAAATATGGGAAAAAGGCAAGTATGGGAAAATCGCAAATATGAGAAAAACGCAAATATGGGAAAAAAGCAAATATGGGAAAAACGCAAATATGGGAAAAACGCAAATATGGGAAAAACGCAAATATGGGAAAAAAGCAAATATGGGAAAATGCAAATATGGGAGAAGATAAACTTGTGATACAAATTGACAAGTGGAAAGAATCGGTTGGTAGGACATAGTCTGAATAGTCAAAGGTTCACGAAATATATGAGAAACGCAAATATGGGTAAAACGCAAATATGGTAAAAACGCAAATATAGGAAAAACGCAAATACGGGAAAAACGCAAATATGGGAAAAACGCAAATATGGGAAAAACGCAAATATGGGAAGAACGATAATATGGGAAGAACGCAAATATGGGAAGAACGCAAATATCGGAAAAACTCAAATATGGGAAATACGCAAATATGGGAAAAACGCAAATATGGGAAACACGCAAATATGGCAAAGTCGCAAATATGGCAAAGACGAAAATATGGCAAATACGCAAATATGGCAAAGAGGCAAATATGTAAAAGCTGCAAATAAGGGAAAGACGCAAATATGGGAAAAACGCTAATATGGGAAAGACGCAAATATGGGAAAGACGCAAATATGGGAAAGACGCAAATATGGGAAAGACGCAAATATGGAAAAGACACAAATATGCTAACGACGCAATTTTGGCAAAAACGCAAATATAGGAAAAACGCAAATATGGGAAAAACGCAAATATGGGAAATACGCAAATAAGGGAAAAACGCAAATATGGGAAAAACACAAATATGGGAAAAATGCAAATATATGAAAAACGCAAATATGGGAAAAACGCAAATATGTGAGAAGATAAACTTGTGGTACAACTTGACAAGAGTAAAGAATCGGTTGGTAGGACATAGTGTGAATAGTCAAATGTTCACGAAATATATGAGAACCGCAAATATGGGAAAAACGCAAATGTGGGAAAAACGCAAGTAAGGGAAAAACGCAAATATAGGAAAAACGCAAATATGGGAAAAACGCAAATATGGGAATAACGCAAATAGGGGAAAAACACACATATGGCAAAAACGCAAATATGGAAAAAACGCAAATATGGCAAAAACTCAAATATGGCAAAACGCAAATATGGCAAAAACGCAAAAATGGGAAAAACGCAAATATGGCAAAAACGCAACTATGGTAAATGCGCAATTATGGCAAAAACGCACCTATGGCAAAAACGCAACTATGGCAAAAACGCAACTATGGCAAAAATGCAACTATGGCAAAAACGTAAATATAGCAAAAACGCAAATATGTAAAAAACGCAAATGTGGGAAAAACGAAAATATGGGAAAAACGCAAATATGGGAAAAACGCAAATATGGGAAAAACGCAAATGTGGGAAAAACACAAATATGGGAAAAACGCAAATATGGGAAAACCGCAAATATGGGAAAAACGGATTTATGGGAAAAACGCAAATATGCGAAAAACGCAAATATGGGAAAAACGCAAATATGGGAAATATGCAAATATGGGAAATACGCAAATATCGGAAAAACTCAAATATCGGAATAACGCAAACATGAGAAAAATGCAAATATGGGAAAAACGCAAATATTGGAAAAACGCAAATATGGTATAAACGCAAATATGGCAAAAACGCAAATATGGCAAAAACGCAAATAAGGCAAAAACGCAAATATGGCAAAAACGCAAATATGGCAAAATCGCAAATATGGCAAAAACGCAAATATGGCAAAAACGCAAATATGGGAAAAACACAAATATCGTAAAAAGGCAAATATGGGAACAAGGCAAATATGGGAAACTGCAAATATGGGAAAAACGCAAATATGGGAAAAACGCAAATATGGGAAAATCGCAAATATGGGAAAAACGCAAATATTGGAAAAACGCAAATATGGTATAAACGCAAATATGGCAAAAACGCAAATATGGTATAAACGCAAATATGGCAAAAACGCAAATATGGCAAAAAAGTAAATATGGCAAAAACACAAAAATGGCAAAAAAGCAAATATGGCAAAAACGCAAATATGGCAAAAAAGCAAATATGGCAAAAAAGTAAATATGGCAAAAACGCGAATGTGGCAAAAACACGAATATGGAAAAAATGCGTATATGGCAAAAACGCAAGTATGGCAAAAACACGAATATGGGAAAAACGCAGATATGGGAAAAACGCAAATATGGGAAAAACGCAAATATGGGAAAAAGGCAATTATGGGAAAAACGCAAATATGAGAAAAACGCAAATATGGGAAAAAAGCAAATATGGGAAAAACGCAAATATGGGAAAATCGCAAATATGGGAAAAACGCAAATATGGGAAAAACGCAAATACGGGAAAATGCAAATATGGGAGAATATAAACTTGTGATACAAATTGACAAGTGGAAAGAATCGGTTGGTAGGACATAGTCTGAATAGTCAAAGGTTCACGAAATATATGAGAAACGCAAATATGGGTAAAACGCAAATATGGGAAAAACGCAAATATAGGAAAAACGCAAATACGGGAAAAACGCAAATATGGGAAAAACGCAGATATGGGAAAAACACAAATATGGGAAGAACGCAAATATGGGAAAAACGCAAATATGGGAAGAACACAAATATGGGAAGAACGCAAATATGGGAAGAATGCAAACATGGGAAGAACGCAAACATGGGAAGAACGCAAATATGGGAAAAACGCTAATATGGGAAAAACGCAAATATGGGAAAAACGCAAATATGGGAAAAACGCAAATATCGGAAAAACTCAAATATGGGAAATACGCAAATATGGGAAAAACGCAAATATGGGAAACACGCAAATATGGCAAAGTCGCAAATATGGCAAAGACGAAATTATGGCAAATACGCAAATATGGCAAAGAGGCAAATATGTCAAAGCCGCAAATAAGGGAAAGAGGCAAATATGGGAAAAACGCTAATATGGGAAAGACGCAAATATGGGGAAGACGCAAATATGGGAAAGACGCAAATATGGGAAAGACGCAAATATGGAAAAGACACAAATATGCTAACGACGCAAATTTGGGAAAAACGCAAATATAGGAAAAACGCAAATATGGGAAAAACGCAAATATGGGAAAAACGCAAATATGGGAAAAACGCAAATTTGGGAAAAACGCAAATATGGGAAAAATGCAAATATATGAAAAACGCAAATATGGGAAAAACGCAAATATGTGAGAAGATAAACTTGTGGTACAACTTGACAAGAGTAAAGAATCGGTTGGTAGGACATTGTCTGAATAGTCAAAGGTTCACGAAATATATGAGAAACGCAAATATGGGAAAACGATAATATGGGAAAAACGCAAATATGGGAAAAACGCAAAAATGGGATAAAAGCAAATATGGGAATAACCCAAATATGGGAATAACCCAAATATGGGAAAAACGGTAATATGGGAAAAACGCAAATATGGGATAAACCCAAACTTGGGAAAAACGCAAATATGGGAAAAATGCAAATATGGGAAAAAAGCAATTATGGGAAAAACGCAAATATGGGAAAAAAGCAAATACTGGAAAACTGCAAACATTGGAAAAACGCAAATATTCGAAAAACGCAAAAATGGGAAAAACGCAAATATAGGAAAAACGCAAATATGGGAAAAATGCAAATATGGGAGAAGATAAACTTGTGGAACAACTTGACAAGAGGAAAGAATCGGTTGGTAGGACATAGTGTGAATAGTCAAAGGGTCACGAAATATATGAGAACCACAAATATGGGAAAAAGACATATGTGGGGAAAACGCAAATATGGGAAAACGCAAATATAGGAAAAACGCAAATATGGGAAAAACGCAAATATGGGTAAAACGCACATATGGCAAAAACGCAAATATGGCAAAAACGCAAATATGGCAAAAACGCAAATATGGCAAAAACGCAAAAATGGGAAAAACGCAAATATGGCAAAACGCAACTATGGCAAATACGCAATTATGGCTAAAACGCAACTATGGCAAAAACGCAACTATGGCAAAAACGCAACTATGGCAAAAACGTAAATATAGCAAAAACGCAAATATGTAAAAAATGCAAATATGAACAAAAACGCAAATATGGGAAAAACGCAAATATGGGAAAAACGCAAATATAGGAAAAATGCAAATATGGGAGAGGATAAACTTGTGGTACACTATGACAAGTGGAAAGATTCGGTTGGTAGGACATAGTCTGAATAGTCAAAGGTTCACGAAATATATGAGAAATGCAAATATGGGTAAAACGCAAATATGGGAAAAATGCAAATATGGGAAAAACGCAAATATGGGAAAAACGCAAATATGGGAAAAACGCAAATATGGGAAAAACGCAAATATGGGAAAAACGCAAATATGGGTAAAATGCAAATATGGGAGAAGATAAACTTGTGGTACAACTTAACAAGAGGAAAGAATCGGTTTGAAGGACATAGTCTGAATAGTCAAAGGTTCACGAAATATATGAGAAACGCAAATATGGGAAAAACGATAATATGGTAAAAACGCAAAAGTGGGAAAAACGCAAATATGGGAAAAACGCAAATATGGGAATAACGCAAATCTGGGAAAAACGCAAATATGGGGAAAACGCAAATATGGCAAAAACGCAAAAATGGGAAAAACGCAAATATGGCAAAAACGCAACTATGGCAAATACGCAATTATGGCTAAAATGCAACTATGGCAAAAACGCAACTACGGCAACAACGCAACTATGGCAAAAACGAAAATATAGCAAAAACGCAAATATGTAAAAAACGCAAATATGAAAAAAAACGCAAATATGGGAAAAACGCAAATATGGGAAAAATGCAAATATGGGAAAAACGCAAATATGCGAAAAACGCAAATATGGGATAAACGCAAATATGGGAAATATGCAAATATGGGAAATACGCAAATATCGGAAAAACTCAAATATCGGAATAACGCAAACATGAGAAAAATGCAAATATGGGAAAAACGCAAATATTGGAAAAACGCAAATATGGCATAAACGCAAATATGGCAAAGACGCAAATATGGCAAAAACGCAAATATGGCAAAAACGCAAATAAGGCAAAAACGCAAATATGGCAAAAACGCAAATATGGCAAAAACGCAAATATGGCAAAAACGCAAATATCGGAAAAACACAAATATCGGAAAAAGGCAAATATGGGAAAAAGGCAAATATGGGAAACTGCAAATATGGGAAAAACGCAAATATGGGAAAAACGCAAATATGGGAAAAACGCAAATATGGGAAAAACGCAAATATGGGAAGAACGCAAATATGGGAAAAACGCAAACATGGGAAGAACGCAAATATGGGAAGAACGCAAATATGGGAAGAATGCAAACATGGGAAGAACGCAAACATGGGAAGAACGCAAATATGGGAAAAACGCTAATATGGGAAAAACGCAAATATGGGAAAAACGCAAATATGGG
Source organism: Schistocerca cancellata (assembly GCF_023864275.1). NCBI lineage: Eukaryota > Metazoa > Arthropoda > Insecta > Orthoptera > Acrididae > Schistocerca > Schistocerca cancellata. The sequence continues at coordinate 195,402,334 of NC_064629.1, read as the reverse complement.
AAAAACGCAAATATCGGAAAAACTCAAATATGGGAAATACGCTAATATGGGAAAAACGCAAATATGGGAAACACGCAAATATGGCAAAGTCGCAAATATGGCAAAGACGAAAATATGGCAAATACGCAAATATGGCAAAGAGGCAAATATGTCAAAGCCGCAAATAAGAGAAAGACGCTAATATGGGAAAAACGCTAATATGGGAAAGACGCAAATATGGGAAAGACGCAAATATGGGAAAGACGCAAATATGGGAAAGACGCAAATATGGAAAAGACACAAATATGCTAACGACGCAAATTTGGGAAAAACGCAAATATAGGAAAAACGCAATTATGGGAAAAACGCAAATATGGGAAAAACGCAAATATGGGAAAAACGCAAATATGGGAAAAATGCAAATAAATGAAAAACGCAAATATGGGAAAAACGCAAATATGTGAGACGATGAACGTGTGGTACAACTTGACAAGAGTAAAGAATCGGTTGGTAGGACATTGTCTGAATAGTCAAAGGTTCACGAAATATATGAGAAACGCAAATATGGGAAAACGATAATATGGGAAAAACGCAAATATGGGAAAAACGCAAATATGGGAAAAACTCAAATATGGGAAAAACGCAAATATGGGAATAACGCAAATATGGGAAAATCGCAAATATTGGGAAAACGCAAATATGGGAAAAACGCAAATATGGGATAAAAGCAAATATGGGAATAACCCAAATATGGGAAAAACGCAAATATGGGAAAAACGCAAATATGGGATAAACCCAAATTTGGGAAAAACGCAAATATGGGAAAAATGCAAATATGGGAAAAAAGCAATTATGGGAAAAACGCAAATATGGGAAAAAAGCAAATATTGGAAAAATGGAAACAATGGAAAAACGCAAATATTGGAAAAACGCAAAAATGGGAAAAACGCAAATATAGGAAAAACGCAAATATGGGAAAAATGCAAATATGGGAGAAGATAAACTTGTGGAACAACTTGACAAGAGGAAAGAATCGGTTGGTAGGACATAGTGTGAATAGTCAAATGTTCACGAAATATATGAGAACCGCAAATATGGGAAAAACGCAAATGTGGGAAAAACGCAAGTAAGGGAAAAACGCAAATATAGGAAAAACGCAAATATGGGAAAAACGCAAATATGGGAATAACGCAAATATGGGAAAAACACACATATGGCAAAAACGCAAATATGGAAAAAACGCAAATATGGCAAAAACTCAAATATGGCAAAACGCAAATATGGCAAAAACGCAAAAATGGGAAAAACGCAAATATGGCAAAAATGCAACTATGGTAAATACGCAATTATGGCAAAAACGCACCTATGGCAAAAACGCAACTATGGCAAAAACGCAACTATGGCAAAAATGCAACTATGGCAAAAACGTAAATATAGCAAAAACGCAAATATGTAAAAAACGCAAATGTGGGAAAAACGAAAATATGGGAAAAACGCAAATACGGGGAAAAACGCAAATGTGGGAAAAACACAAATATGGGAAAAACGCAAATATGGGAAAACCGCAAATATGGAAAAAACGGAATTATGGGAAAAACGCAAATATGGGAATAACGCAAATATGGGAAAAACGCAAATATGGGAAAAATGCAAATATGGGAAAAACGCAAATATGCGAAAAACAAAAATATGGGAAAAACGCAAATATGGGAAATATGCAAATATGGGAAATACGCAAATATCGGAAAAACTCAAATATCGGAATAACGCAAACATGAGAAAAATGCAAATAAGGGGAAAAACGCAAATATTGGAAAAACGCAAATATGGCATAAACGCAAATATGGCAAAAACGCAAATATGGCAAAAACGCAAATATGGCAAAAACGCAAATAAGGCAAAAACGCAAATGTGGCAAAAACGCAAATATGGCAAAAACGCAAATATGGGAAAAACACAAATATCGGAAAAAGGCTAATATGGGAAAAAGGCAAATATGGGAAACTGCAAATATGGGAAAAACGCAAATATGGGAAAAACGCAAATAAGGTTAAAACGCAAATATGGTTAAAACGCAAATATAGGAAAAAACCAAATATGGGAAAAACCAAAATATGCCTAAAAGCAAATATTGCAAAAACGCAAATATGGCAAAATCGTAAATATGGCAAAAAAAGCAAATATGGCAAAAACACAAATATGGCAAAAAAGCAAATATGGCAAAAAAGTAAATATGGCAAAAACGCGAACGTGGCAAAAACACGAATATGGAAAAAACGCGAATATGGCAAAAACGCGAGTATGGCAAAAACGCGAATATGGGAAAAAGGAAAAAATGGGAAAAACGCAAACATGGGAAAAACGCAAAAATGGGAAAAAAGCAAATATGGGAAAAACGCAAATATGGGAAACACACAAATATGGGAAAAACGCAAATATGGGAAAAACGCAAATATGGGAAAATGCAAATATGGGAGAAGATAAACTTGTGATACAAATTGACAAGTGGAAAGAATCGGTTGGTAGGACATAGTCTGAATAGTCAAAGGTTCACGAAATATATGAGAAACGCAAATATGGGTAAAACGCAAATATGGGATAAACGCAAATATAGGAAAAACGCAAATACGGGAAAAACGCAAATATGGGAAAAACGCAAATATGGGAAAAACGCAAATATGGGAAGAACGCAAATATGGGAAAAACGCAAATATGGGAATAACGCAAATATGGGAAGAACGCAAATATGGGAAGAATGCAAACATGGGAAGTACGCAAACATGGGAAGAACGCAAATATGGGAAAAACGCTAATATGGGAAAAACGCAAATATGGGAAAAACGCAAATATGGGAAAAACGCAAATATCGGAAAAACTCAAATATGGGAAATACGCAAATATGGGAAAAACGCAAATATGGGAAACACGCAAATATGGCAAAGTCGCAAATATGGCAAAGACGAAAATATGGCAAATACGCAAATATGGCAAAGAGGCAAATATGTCAAAGCCGCAAATAAGGGAAAGACACAAATATGGGAAAAACGCTAATATGGGAAAGACGCAAATATGGGAAAGACACAAATATGGGAAAGACGCAAATATGGGAAAGACGCAAATATGGAAAAGACACAAATATGCTAACGACGCAAATTTGGGAAAAACGCAAATATAGGAAAATCGCAAATATGGGAAAAACGCAAATATGGGAAAAACGCAAATATGGGAAAAACGCAAATATGGGAAAAACGCAAATATGGGAAAAATGCAAATATATGAAAAACGCAAATATGGGAAAAACGCAAATATGTGAGAAGATAAACTTGTGGTACAACTTGACAAGAGTAAAGAATCGGTTGGTAGGACATTGTCTGAATAGTCAAAGGTTCTCGAAATATATGAGAAACGCAAATATGGGAAAACGATAATATGGGAAAAACGCAAATATGGGAAAAACGCAAATATGGGAAAAACGCAAATATGGGAATAATGCAAATATGGGAAAATCGCAAATATGGGGAAAACGCAAATATGGGAAAAACGCAAATATGGGATAAAAGCAAAAATGGGAATAACCCAAATATGGGAAAAACGCAAATATGGGAAAAACGCAAATGTGGGATAAACCCAAATTTGGGAAAAACGCAAATATGGGAAAAATGCAAATATGGGAAAAAAGCAATTATGGGAAAAACGCAAATATGGGAAAAAAGCAATTATGGGAAAAACGCAAATATGGGAAAAAAGCAAATATTGGAAAAATGCAAACATTGGAAAAACGCAAACATTGGAAAAACGCAAAAATGGGAAAAACGCAAATATAGGAAAAACGCAAATATGGGAAAAATGCAAATATGGGAGAAGATAAACTTGTGGAACAACTTGACAAGAGGAAAGAATCGGTTGGTAGGACATAGTGTGAATAGTCAAAGGGTCACCAAATATATGAGAACCACAAATATGGGAAAAAGGCATATGTGGGAAAAACGCAAATATGGGAAAACGCAAATATAGGAAAAACGCAAATATGGGAAAAACGCAAATATGGGTAAAACGCACATATGGCAAAAACGCAAATATGGCAAAAACGCAAATATGGCAAAAACGCAAATATGGCAAAAACGCAAAAATGGGAAAAACGCAAATATGGCAAAAACGCAACTATGGCAAATACGCAATTATGACTAAAACGCAACTATGGCAAAAACGCAACTATGGCAAAAACGCAACAATGGCAAAAACGTAAATATAGCAAAAACGCAAATATGTAAAAAATGCAAATATGAACAAAAACGCAAATATGGGAAAAACGCAAATATGGGATAAACGCAATTATAGGAAAAATGCAAATATGGGAGAGGATAAACTTGTGGTACACCATGACAAGTGGAAAGATTCGGTTGGTCGGACATAGTCTGAATAGTCAAAGGTTCACGAAATATATGAGAAATGCAAATATGGGTAAAACGCAAATATGGGAAAAACGCAAATATGGGAAAAACGCAAATATGGGAAAAACGCAAATATGAGAAAAATGCAAATATATGAAAAACGCAAATATGGGAAAAACGCAAATATGTGAGAAGATAAACTTGTGGTACAACTTGACAAGAGTAAAGAATCGGTTGGTAGGACATTGTCTGAATAGTCAAAGGTTCTCGAAATATATGAGAAACGCAAATATGGGAAAACGATAATATGGGAAAAACGCAAATATGGGAAAATCGCAAATATGGGAAAAACGCAAATATGGGAAAAACGCAAATATGGGAATAATGCAAATATGGGAAAATCGCAAATATGGGGAAAACGCAAATATGGGAAAAACGCAAATATGGGATAAGAGCAAATATGGGAATAACCCAAATATGGGAAAAACGCAAATATGGGAAAAACGCAAATATGGGATAAACCCAAATTTGGGAAAAACGCAAATATGGGAAAAATGCAAATATGGCAAAAACGCAACTATGGCAAATACGCAATTATGGCTAAAATGCAACTATGGCAAAAACGCAACTATGGCAAAAACGCAACTATGGCAAAAACGTAAATATAGCAAAAACGCAAATATGTAAAAAACGCAAATATGAAAAAAAATCGCAAATATGGGAAAAACGCAAATATGGGAAAAACGCAAATATGGGAAAAACGCAAATATGGGAAAAACGCAAATATGAGAAAAATGCAAATATATGAAAAACGCAAATATGGGAAAAACGCAAATATGTGAGAAGATAAACTTGTGGTACAACTTGACAAGAGTAAAGAATCGGTTGGTAGGACATTGTCTGAATAGTCAAAGGTTCACGAAATATATGAGAAACGCAAATATGGGAAAACGATAATATGGGAAAAACGCAAATATGGGAAAAACGCAAATATGGGAAAAACTCAAATATGGGAAAAACGCAAATATGGGAATAACGCAAATATGGGAAAATCGCAAATATGGGGAAAACGCAAATATGGGAAAAACGCAAATATGGGATAAAACCAAATATGGGAATAACCCAATTAGGGAAAAACGCAAATATGGGAAAAACGCAAATATGGGATAAACCCAAAATTGGGAAAAACGCAAATATGGGAAAAATGCAAATATGGGAAAAAAGCAATTATGGGAAAAACGCAAATATGGGAAAAAAGCAAATATTGGAAAAATGCAAACAATGGAAAAACGCAAATATTGGAAAAACGCAAAAATGGGAAAAACGCAAATATAGGAAAAACGCAAATATGGGAAAAATGCAAATATGGGAGAAGATAAACTTGTGGAACAACTTGACAAGAGGAAAGAATCGGTTGGTAGGACATAGTGTGAATAGTCAAATGTTCACGAAATATTGGGAAAAACGCAAATGTGGGAAAAACGCAAGTAAGGGAAAAACGCAAATATAGGAAAAACGCAAATATGGGAATAACGCAAATATGGGAAAAACACACATATGGCAAAAACGCAAATATGGAAAAAACGCAAATATGGCAAAAACTCAAATATGGCAAAACGCAAATATGGCAAAAACGCAAAAATGGGAAAAACGCAAATATGGCAAAAATGCAACTATGGTAAATACGCAATTATGGCAAAAACGCACCTATGGCAAAACGCAACTATGGCAAAAACGCAACTATGGCAAAAAAGCAACTATGGCAAAAACGTAAATATAGCAAAAACGCAAATATGTAAAAAACGCAAATGTGGGAAAAACGAAAATATGGGAAAAACGCAAATATGGGAAAAACGCAAATGTGGGAAAAACACAAATATGGGAAAAACGCAAATATGGGAAAACCGCAAATATGGAAAAAACGGAATTATGGGAAAAACGCAAATATGGGAAAAACGCAAATATGGGAAAAACGCAAATATGGGAAAAATGCAAATATGGGAAAAACGCAAATATGCGAAAAACGCAAATATGGGAAAAACGCAAATATGAGAAATATGCAAATATGGGAAATTCGCAAATATCGGAAAAACTCAAATATCGGAATAAAGCAAACATGAGAAAAATGCAAATATGGGAAAAACGCAAATATTGGAAAAACGCAAATATGGCATAAACGCAAATATGGATAAAACGCAAATATGGGAAAAACGCAAATATGGCAAAAACGCAAATAAGGCAAAAACGCAAATGTGGCAAAAACGCAAATATGGCAAAAACGCAAATATGGCAATAACGCAAATATGGGAAAAACACAAATATCGGAAAAAGGCAAATATGGGAAAAAGGCAAATATGGGAAACTGCAAATATGGGAAAAACGCAAATATGGGAAAAACGCAAATAAGGTTAAAACGCAAATATGGTTAAAACGCAAATATAGGAAAAAACCAAATATGGGAAAAACCAAAATATGCCTAAAAGCAAATATTGCAAAAACGCAAATATGGCAAAATCGTAAATATGGCAAAAAAGCAAATATGGCAAAAACACAAATATGGCAAAAAAGCAAATATGGCAAAAAAGTAAATATGGCAAAAACGCGAATGTGGCAAAAACACGAATATGGAAAAAACGCGAATATGGCAAAAACGCGAGTATGGCGAAAACGCGAATATGGGAAAAACGCAGATATGGGAAAAACGCAAATATGGGAAAAACGCAAATATGGGAAAAAGGAAAAAATGGGAAAAACGCAAACATGAGGAAAACGCAAATATGGGAAAAAAGCAAATATGGGAAAAACGCAAATATGGGAAAATGCAAATGTGGGAGAAGATAAACTTGTGATACAAATTGACAAGTGGAAAGAATCGGTTGGTAGGACATAGTCTGAATAGTCAAAGGTTCACGAAATATATGACAAACGCAAATATGGGTAAAACGCAAATATGGGAAAAACGCAAATATAGGAAAAACGCAAATACGGGAAAAACGCAAATATGGGAAAAACGCAAATATGGGAAGAACGCAAATATGGGAAAAACGCAAATATGGGAAGAACGCAAATATGGGAAGAACGCAAATATGGGAAGAATGCAAACATGGGAAGAACGCAAACATGGGAAGAACGCAAATATGGGAAAAACGCTAATATGGGAAAAACGCAAATATGGGAAAAACGCAAATATGGGAAAAACGCAAATATCGGAAAAACTCAAATATGGGAAATACGCAAATATGGGAGAAACGCAAATATGGGAAACACGCAAATGTGGCAAAGTCGCAAATATAGCAAAGACGAAAATATGGCAAATATGCAAATATGGCAAAGAGGCAAATATGTCAAAGCCGCAAATAAGGGAGAGACGCAAATATGGGAAAAACGCTAATATGGGAAAGACGCAAATATGGGAAAGACACAAATATGGGAAAGACGCAAATATGGGAAAGACGCAAATATGGAAAAGACACAAATATGCTAACGACGCAAATTTGGGAAAAACGCAAATATAGGAAAAACGCTAATATGGGAAAAACGCAAATATGGGAAAAACGCAAATATGGGAAAAACGCAAATATGGGAAAAACGCAAATATGGGAAAAATGCAAATATATGAAAAACGCAAATATGGGAAAAACGCAAATATGTGAGAAGTAAACTTGTGGTACAACTTGACAAGAGTAAAGAATCGGTAGGTAGGACATTGTCTGAATAGTCAAAGGTTCTCGAAATATATGAGAAACGCAAATATGGGAAAACGATAATATGGGAAAAACGCAAATATGGGAAAAACGCAAATATGGGAAAAACGCAAATATGGGAATAATGCAAATATGGGAAAATCGCAAATATGGGGACAACGCAAATATGGGAAAAACGCAAATATGGGATAAAAGCAAAAATGGGAATAACCCAAATATGGGAAAAACGCAAATATGGGAAAAACGCAAATGTGGGATAAACCCAAATTTGGGAAAAACGCAAATATGGGAAAAATGCAAATATGGGAAAAAAGCAATTATGGGAAAAACGCAAATATGGGAAAAAAGCAATTATGGGAAAAACGCAAATATGGGAAAAAAGCAAATATTGGAAAAATGCAAACATTGGAAAAACGCAAACATTGGAAAAACGCAAATATGGGAAAAACGCAAATATAGGAAAAACGCAAATATGGGAAAAATGCAAATATGGGAGAAGATAAACTTGTGGAACAACTTGACAAGAGTAAAGAATCAGTTGGTAGGACATAGTGTGAATAGTCAAAGGGTCACGAAATATATGAGAACCACAAATATGGGAAAAAGGCATATGTGGGAAAAACGCAAATATGGGAAAACGCAAATATAGGAAAAACGCAAATATGGGAAAAACGCAAATATGGGTAAAACGCACATATGGCAAAAACGCAAATATGGCAAAAAAGCAAATATGGCAAAAACGCAAATATGGCAATAACGCAAAAATGGGAAAAACGCAAATATGGCAAAAACGCAACTATGGCAAATACGCAATTATGGCTAAAACGCAACTATGGCAAAAACGCAACTATGGCAAAAACGCAACTATGGCAAAAACGTAAATTTAGCAAAAACGCAAATATGTAAAAAATGCAAATATGAACAAAGACGCAAACATGGGAAAAACGCAAATATGGGAAAAACGAAAATATAGGAAAAATGCAAATATGGGAGAGGATAAACTTGTGGTACACCATGACAAGTGGAAAGATTCGGTTGGTAGGACATAGTCAGAATAGTCAAAGGTTCACGAAATATATGAGAAATGCAAATATGGGTAAAACGCAAATATGGGAAAAATGCAAATATGGGAAAAACGCAAATATGGGTAAAACGCAAATATGGGAAAAACGCAAATATGGAAAAAACGCAAATATGGGAAAAACGCAAATATGGGTAAAATGCAAATATGGTAGAAGATAAACTTGTGGTACAACTTAACAAGAGGAAAGAATCGGTTTGTAGGACATAGTCTGAATAGTCAAAGGTTCTCGAAATATATGAGAAACGCAAAAATGGGAAAAACGATAATATGGGAAAAACGCAAATATGGGAAAAACGTAAATATGGGAAAAACCCAAATATGGGAATAACGCAAATCTGGGAAAAACGCAAATATGGGGAAAACGCAAATATGGCAAAAACGCAAAAATGGGAAAAACGCAAATATGGCAAAAACGCAACTACGGCAAATACGCAATTATGGCTAAAATGCAACTATGGCAAAAACGCAACTACGGCAAAAACGCAACTATGGCAAAAACGTAAATATAGCAAAAACGCAAATATGTAAAAAACGCAAATATGAAAAAAAACGCAAATATGGGAAAAACGCAAATATGGGAAAAATGCAAATATGGGAAAAACGCAAATATGCGAAAAACGCAAATATGGGAAAAACGCAAATATGGGAAATATGCTAATATGGGAAATACGCAAATATCAGAAAAACTCAAATATCGGAATAACGCAAACATGAGAAAAATGCAAATATGGGAAAAACGCAACTACTGGAAAAACGCAAATATGGCATAAACGCAAATATGGCAAAAACGCAAATATGGCATAAACGCAAATATGGCAAAAACGCAAATAAGGCAAAAACGCAAATATGGCAAAAACGCAAATAAGGCAAAAACGCAAATATGGCAAAAACGCAAATATGGCAAAAACGCAAATATGGGAAAAACACAAATATCGGAAAAAGGCAAATATGGGAAAAAGGCAAATATGGGAAACTGCAAATATGGGAAAAACGCAAATAAGGTTAAAACGCAAATATGGTTAAAACGCATATATAGGAAAAAACCAAATATGGGAAAAACCAAAATATGCCTAAAAGCAAATATTGCAAAAACGCAAATATGGCAAAATCGTAAATATGGCAAAAAAGCAAATATGGCAAAAACGCAAATATGGCAAAAAAGCAAATATGGCAAAAAAGTAAATATGGCAAAAACGCGAATGTGGCAAAAACACAAATATGGAAAAAACGCGAATATGGCAAAAACGCGAGTATGGCAAAAACGCGAATATGGGAAAAACGCAGATATGGGAAAAACGCAAATATGGGAAAAACGCATATATGGGAAAAAGGCAAATGTGGGAAAAACGCAAATATGAGAAAAACGCAAATATGGGAAAAAAGCAAATATGGGAAAAACGCAAATATGGGAAAAACGCAAATATGGGAAGAACGCAAATATGGGAAAAACGCAAATATGGGAAGAACGCAAATATGGGAAGAACGCAAATATGGGAAGAATGCAAACATGGGAAGAACGCAAACATGGGAAGAACGCAAATATGGGAAAAACGCTAAAATGGGAAAAACGCAAATATGGGAAAAACGATAATATCGGAAAAACTCAAATATGGGAAATACGCAAATATGGGAAAAATGCAAATATGGGAAACACGCAAATATGGCAAAGTCGCAAATATGGCAAAGACGAAAATATGGCAAATACGCAAATATGGCAAAGAGACAAATATGTCAAAGCCGCAAATAAGGGAAAGACGCAAATATGCGAAAAACGCTAATATGGGAAAGACGCAAATATGGGAAAACGCAAATATGGGAAAGACGCAAATATGGGAAAGACGAAAATATGGAAAAGACACAAATATGCTAACGACGCAAATTTGGGAAAAACGCAAATATAGGAAAAACGCAAATATGGGAAAAACGGAAATATGGGAAAAATGCAAATATATGAAAAACGCAAATATGGGAAAAATGCAAATATGGGAAAAATGCAAATATGGGAAATACGCAAAGGTGGGAAAAAAACAAATATGGGAAAAACGCAAATATGGGAAAAACGCAAATATGGCAAAAACGCAAAAATGGGAAAAACGCAAATATGGGAAAATCGCTAATATGGGAAAAACACAAATATGGGAAAAACGCAAATATGAGAAAAATGCAGATATGGGAGAAGATAAACTTGTGGTGCACCTTGACAAGTGGAAAGAATTGGTTGGTAGGACATAGTCTGAATAGTCAAAGGTTCACGAAATATATGAGAAACGCAAATATGGGAAAAACGATAATATGGGAAAAACGCAAATATGGGAAAAAAGCAAATATGGGAATAACCCAAATATGGGAAAAACGCAAATATGGGAAAAACGCAAATATGGGATAAACACAAATATGGGAAAAACGCAAATATGGGAAAACCGCAAATATGGGAAAAACGCAAATATGGGAAAGACGCAAATATGGGAAAGATGCAAATATGGGAAAAACGCAAATATGGGAAAAACGCAAATATGGGAAAAACGCAAATATGGGAAAAATGCAAATACAGGAAAAACGCAAATATGGGAAAAACGCAAATATGGGAAGAACACAATAATGGGAAAAACGCAAATATGGGAAGAACGCAAATATTGGAAGAACACAAATATGGGAAGAACGCAAACATGGGAAGAACGCAAACATGGGAAGAACGGAAATATGGGAAAAACGCTAATATGGGAAAAACGCAAATATGGGAAAAACGCAAATATGGGATAAACGCAAATATGGGAAAAACTCAAATATGGGAAAGATGCAAATATGGCAAAGACGCAAATATGGCAAAGACGCAAATATGTCAAATACGCAAATATGGCAAAGACGTAAATATGGCAAAGTCGCAAATAAGGGAAAGACGCAAATATGGGAAAAACGCTAATATTGGATAAATGCAAACATTGGAAAAACGTAAATATGGGAATAATGCAAATATGGGAAAATCGCAAATATGGGGAAAACGCAAATATGGGAAAAACGCAAATATGGGATAAAAGCAAATATGGGAATAACCCAAATATGGGAAAAACGCAAATATGGGAAAAACGCAAATATGGGATAAACCCAAATTTGGGAAAAACGCAAATATGGGAAAAATGCAAATATGGGAAAAAAGCAATTATTGGAAAAACGCAAATATGGGAAAAAAGCAAATATTGGAAAAATGCAAACATTGGAAAAACGCAAACATTGGAAAAACGCAAAAATGGGAAAAACGCAAATATAGGAAAAACGCAAATATGGGAAAAATGCAAATATGGGAGAAGATAAACTTGTGGAACAACTTGACAAGAGGAAAGAATCGGTTGGTAGCACATAGTGTGAATAGTCAAAGGGTCACGAAATATATGAGAACCACAAATATGGGAAAAAGGCATATGTGGGAAAAACGCAAATATGGGAAAACGCAAATATAGGAAAAACGCAAATATGGGAAAAACGCAAATATGGGTAAAATTCACATATGGCAAAAACGCAAAAATGGCAAAAACGCAAATATGGCAAAAACGCAAATATGGCAAAAACGCAAATATGGCAAAAACGTAAATATAGCAAAAACGCAAATATGTAAAAAATGCAAATATGAACAAAAACGCAAATATGGGAAAAACGCAAATATGGGTAAAACGCACATATGGCAAAAACGCTAATATGGCAAAAACGCAAATATGGCAAAAACGCAAATATGGCAAAAACGCAAAAATGGGAAAAACGCAAATATGGCAAAAACGCAACTATGGCAAATACGCAATTATGGCTAAAACGCAACTATGGCAAAAACACAACTATGGCAAAAACGCAACAATGGCAAAAACGTAAATATAGCAAAAACGCAAATATGTAAAAAATGCAAATATGAACAAAAACGCAAATATGGGAAAAACGCAAATATGGGAAAAACGCAAATATAGGAAAAATGCAAATATGGGAGAGGATAAACTTGTGGTACACCATGACAAGTGGAAAGATTCGGTTGGTAGGACATAGTCTGAATAGTCAAAGGTTCACGAAATATATGAGAAATGCAAATATGGGTAAAACGCAAATATGGGAAAAACGCAAATATGGGAAAAACGCAAATATGGGAAAAACGCAAATATGGGAAGAATGCAAATATATGAAAAACGCAAATATGGGAAAAACGCAAATATGTGAGAAGATAAACTTGTGGTACAACTTGACAAGAGTAAAGAATCGGTTGGTAGGACATTGTCTGAATAGTCAAAGGTTCTCGAAATATATGAGAAACGCAAATATGGGAAATCGATAATATGGGAAAAACGCAAATATGGGAAAAACGCAAATATGGGAAAAACGCAAATATGGGAAAAACGCAAATATGGGAATAAGCAAATATGGGAAAATCGCAAATATGGGGAAAACGCAAATATGGGAAAAACGCAAATATGGGATAAAAGCAAATATGGGAAAAACGCAAATATGGGAAAAACGCAAATATGGGATAAACCCAAATTTGGGAAAAACGCAAATATGGGAAAAATGCAAATATGGGAAAAAAGCAATTATGGGAAAAACGCAAATATGGGAAAAAAGCAAATATTGGAAAAATGCAAACATTGGAAAAACGCAAACATTGGAAAAACGCTAAAATGGGAAAAACGCAAATATTGGAAAAACGCAAATATGGGAAAAATGCAAATATGGGAGAAGATAAACTTGTGGAACAACTTGACAAGAGTAAAGAATCGGTTGGTAGGACATAGTGTGAATAGTCAAAGGGTCGCGAAATATATGAGAACCACAAATATGGGAAAAAGGCATATGTGGGAAAAACGCAAATATGGGAAAACGCAAATATAGGAAAAACGCAAATATGGGAAAAACGCAAATATGGGTAAAACGCACATATGGCAAAAACGCAAATATGGCAAAAAAGCAAATATGGCAAAAACGCAAATATGGCAATAACGCAAAAATGGGAAAAACGCAAATATGGCAAAAACGCAACTATGGCAAATACGCAATTATGGCTAAAACGCAACTATGGCAAAAACGCAACTATGGCAAAAACGCAACTATGGCAAAAACGTAAATATAGCAAAAACACAAATATGTAAAAAATGCAAATATGAACAAAAACGCAAATATGGGAAAAACGCAAATATGGGAAAAACGCAAATATAGGAAAAATGCAAATATGGGAGAGGATAAACTTGTGGTACACCATGACAAGTGGAAAGATTCGGTTGGTAGGACATAGTCTGAATAGTCAAAGGTTCACGAAATATATGAGAAATGCAAATATGGGTAAAACGCAAATATGGGAAAAATGCAAATATGGGAAAAACGCAAATATGGGAAAAACGCAAATATGGGAAAAACGCAAATATGGGAAAAACGCAAATATGGGAAAAACGCAAATATGGGCAAATGCAAATATGGTAGAAGATAAACTTGTGGTACAACTTAACAAGAGGAAAGAATCGGTTTGTAGGACATAGTCTGAATAGTCAAAGGTTCTCGAAATATATGAGAAACGCAAATATGGGAAAAACGATAATATGGGAAAAACGCAAATATGGGAAAAACGTAAATATGGGAAAAACCCAAATATGGGAATAACGCAAATCTGGGAAAAACACAAATATGGGGAAAACGCAAATATGGCAAAAACGCAAAAATGGGAAAAACGCAAATATGGCAAAAACACAACTACGGCAAATACGCAATTATGGCTAAAATGCAACTATGGCAAAAACGCAACTACGGCAAAAACGCAACTATGGCAAAAACGTAAATATAGCAAAAACGCAAATATGTAAAAAACGCAAATATGAAAAAAAACGCAAATATGGGAAAAACGCAAATATGGGAAAAATGCAAATATGGGAAATACGCAAATATCAGAAAAACTCAAATATCGGAATAACGCAAACATGAGAAAAATGCAAATATGGGAAAAACGCAAATACTGGAAAAACGCAAATATGACATAAACGCAAATATGGCAAAAACGCAAATATGGCATAAACGCAAATATGGCAAAAACGCAAATAAGGCAAAAACGCAAATATGGCAAAAACGCAAATAAGGCAAAAACGCAAATATGGCAAAAACGCAAATATGGCAAAAACGCAAATATGGGAAAAACACAAATATCGGAAAAAGGCAAATATGGGAAAAAGGCAAATATGGGAAACTGCAAATATGGGAAAAACGCAAATAAGGTTAAAACGCAAATATGGTTAAAACGCAAATATAGGAAAAAACCAAATATGGGAAAAACCAAAATATGCCTAAAAGCAAATATTGCAAAAACGCAAATATGGCAAAATCGTAAATATGGCAAAAAAGCAAATATGGCAAAAACGCAAATATGGCAAAAAAGCAAATATGGCAAAAAAGTAAATATGGCAAAAACGCGAATGTGGCAAAAACACAAATATGGAAAAAACGCGAATATGGCAAAAACGCGAGTATGGCAAAAACGCGAATATGGGAAAAACGCAGATATGGGAAAAACGCAAATATGGGAAAAACGCAAATATGGGAAAAAGGCAAATATGGGAAAAACGCAAATATGAGAAAAACGCAAATATGGGAAAAACGAAAATATGGGAAAAACGCAAACATGGGAAAAACGCAAATATGGGAAAAACGCAAATATGGGAAAAACGCAAATATGGGAAAATGCAAATATGGGAGAAGATAAACTTGTGATACAAATTGATAAGTGGAAAGAATCGGTTGGTAGGACATAGTCTGAATAGTCAAAGGTTCACGAAATATATGAGAAACGCAAATATGGGTAAAACGCAAATATGGGAAAAACGCAAATATAGGAAAAACGCAAATACGGGAAAAACGCAAATATGGGAAAAACGCAAATTTGGGAAGAACGCAAATATGGGAAAAACGCAAATATGGGAAGAACGCAAATATGGGAAGAACGCAAATATGGGAAGAACGCAAACATGGGAAGAACGCAAATATGGGAAAAACGCTAAAATGGGAAAAACGCAAATATGGGAAAAACGCAAATATCGGAAAAACTCAAATATGGGAAATACGCAAATATGTGAAAAACGCAAATATGGGAAACACGCAAATATGGCAAAGTCGCAAATATGGCAAAGACGAAAATATGGCAAATACGCAAATATGGCAAAGAGGCAAATATGTCAAAGCCGCAAATAAGGGAAAGACGCAAATATGCGAAAAACGCTAATATGGGAAAGACGCAAATATGGGAAAACGCAAATATGGGAAAGACGCAAATATGGGAAAGACGAAAATATGGAAAAGACACAAATATGCTAACGACGCAAATTTGGGAAAAACGCAAATATAGGAAAAACGCAAATATGGGAAAAACGCAAATATGGGAAAAACGCAAATATGGGAAAAACGGAAATATGGGAAAAATGCAAATATATGAAAAACGCAAATATGGGAAAAATGCAAATATGGGAAAAATGCAAATATGGGAAATACGCAAAGGTGGGAAAAAAACAAATATGGGAAAAACGCAAATATGGGAAAAACGCAAATATGGCAAAAACGCAAATATGGGAAAAACGCAAATATGGGAAAATCGCTAATATGGGAAAAACACAAATATGGGAAAAACGCAAATATGTGAAAACCGCAAATATGGGGAAAACAGAAATATGGGAAAAACGCAAATGTGGGAAAAACGCAAATATGGGAAAAACGCAAATATGGGAAAAACGCAAAAATGGCAAAAACGCAAATATGGGAAAAACGCAAACATGGGAAAAACGAAAATATGGGAAAAACGCAAATATGAGAAAAATGCATATATGGGAGAAGATAAACTTGTGGTGCACCTTGACAAGTGGAAAGAATTGGTTGGTAGGACATAGTCTGAATAGTCAAAGGTTCACGAAATATATGAGAAATGCAAATATGGGAAAAACGATAATATGGGAAAAACGCAAATATGGGAAAAAAGCAAATATGGGAAAATGCAAATATGGGAGAAGATAAACTTGTGATACAAATTGACAAGTGGAAAGAATCGGTTGGTAGGACATAGTCTGAATAGTCAAAGGTTCACGAAATATATGAGAAACGCAAATATGGGTAAAACGCAAATATGGGAAAAACGCAAATATAGGAAAAACGCAAATACGGGAAAAACGCAAATATGGGAAAAACGCAAATATGGGAAGAACGCAAATATGGGAAAAACGCAAATATGGGAAGAACGCAAATATGGGAAGAACGCAAATATGGGAAGAATGCAAACATGGGAAGAACGCAAACATGGGAAGAACGCAAATATGGGAAAAACGCAAATATGGCAAAAACGCAAATATGGCAAAAACGCAAATATGGGAAAAACACAAATATCGGAAAAAGGCAAATATGGGAAAAAGGCAAATATGGGAAACTGCAAATATGGGAAAAACGCAAATAAGGTTAAAACGCAAATATGGTTAAAACGCAAATATAGGAAAAAACCAAATATGGGAAAAACCAAAATATGCCTAAAAGCAAATATTGCAAAAACGCAAATATGGCAAAATCGTAAATATGGCAAAAAAGCAAATATGGCAAAAACGCAAATATGGCAAAAAAGCAAATATGGCAACAAAGTAAATATGGCAAAAACGCGAATGTGGCAAAAACACAAATATGGAAAAAACGCGAATATGGCAAAAACGCGAGTATGGCAAAAACGCGAATATGGGAAAAACGCAGATATGGGAAAAACGCAAATATGGGAAAAACGCAAATATGGGAAAAAGGCAAATATGGGAAAAACGCAAATATGAGAAAAAAGCAAATATGGGAAAAAAGCAAATATGGGAAAAACGCAAACATGGGAAAAACGCAAATATGGGAAAAACGCAAATATGGGAAAAACGCAAATATGGGAAAATGCAAATATGGGAGAAGATAAACTTGTGATACAAATTGACAAGTGGAAAGAATCGGTTGGTAGGACATAGTCTGAATAGTCAAAGGTTCACGAAATATATGAGAAACGCAAATATGGGTAAAACGCAAATATGGGAAAAACGCAAATATAGGAAAAACGCAAATACGGGAAAAACGCAAATATGGGAAAAACGCAAATATGGGAAGAACGCAAATATGGGAAAAACGCAAATATGGGAAGAACGCAAATATGGGAAGAACGCAAATATGGGAAGAATGCAAACATGGGAAGAACGCAAACATGGGAAGAACGCAAATATGGGAAAAACGCTAAAATGGGAAAAACGCAAATATGGGAAAAACGCAAATATCGGAAAAACTCAAATATGGGAAATACGCAAATATGGGAAAAACGCAAATATGGGAAACACGCAAATATGGCAAAGCCGCAAATATGGCAAAGACGAAAATATGGCAAATACGCAAATATGGCAAAGAGGCAAATATGTCAAAGCCGCAAATAAGGGAAAGACGCAAATATGCGAAAAACGCTAATATGGGAAAGACGCAAATATGGGAAAACGCAAATATGGGAAAGACGCAAATATGGGAAAGACGAAAATATGGAAAAGACACAAATATGCTAACGACGCAAATTTGGGAAAAACGCAAATATAGGAAAAACGCAAATATGGGAAAAACGCAAATATGGGAATAACGCAAATATGGGAAAAACGGAAATATGGGAAAAATGCAAATATATGAAAAACGCAAATATGGGAAAAATGCAAATATGGGAAAAATGCAAATATGGGAAATACGCAAAGGTGGGAAAAAAACAAATATGGGAAAAACGCAAATATGGGAAAAACGCAAATATGGCAAAAACGCAAATATGGGAAAAACGCAAATATGGGAAAATCGCTAATATGGGAAAAACACAAATATGGGAAAAACGCAAATATGTGAAAACCGCAAATATGGGGAAAACAGAAATATGGGAAAAACGCAAATGTGGGAAAAACGCAAATATGGGAAAAACGCAAATATGGGAAAAACGCAAAAATGGCAAAAACGCAAATATGGGAAAAACGCAAACATGGGAAAAACGAAAATATGGGAAAAACGCAAATATGAGAAAAATGCATATATGGGAGAAGATAAACTTGTGGTGCACCTTGACAAGTGGAAAGAATTGGTTGGTAGGACATAGTCTGAATAGTCAAAGGTTCACGAAATATATGAGAAACGCAAATATGGGAAAAACGATAATATGGGAAAAACGCAAATATGGGAAAAAAGCAAATATGGGAATAACCCAAATATGGGAAAAACGCAAATATGGGAAAAACGCAAATATGGGATAAACACAAATATGGGAAAAACGCAAATATGGGAAAACCGCAAATATGGGAAAAACGCAAATATGGGAAAGACGCAAATATGGGAAAGATGCAAATATGGGAAAAACGCAAATATGGGAAAAACGCAAATATGGGAAAAACGCAAATATGGGAAAGATGCAAATATGGGAAAAACGCAAATATGGCAAAAACGCAAATATGGCAAAAACGCAAATATGGGAAAAACACAAATATCGGAAAAAGGCAAATATGGGAAAAAGGCAAATATGGGAAACTGCAAATATGGGAAAAACGCAAATAAGGTTAAAACGCAAATATGGTTAAAACGCAAATATAGGAAAAAACCAAATATGGGAAAAACCAAAATATGCCTAAAAGCAAATATTGCAAAAACGCAAATATGGCAAAATCGTAAATATGGCAAAAAAGCAAATATGGCAAAAACGCAAATATGGCAAAAAAGCAAATATGGCAAAAAAGTAAATATGGCAAAAACGCGAATGTGGCAAAAACACAAATATGGAAAAAACGCGAATATGGCAAAAACGCGAGTATGGCAAAAACGCGAATATGGGAAAAACGCAGATATGGGAAAAACGCAAATATGGGAAAAACGCAAATATGGGAAAAAGGCAAATATGGGAAAAACGCAAATATGAGAAAAACGCAAATATGGGAAAAAAGCAAATATGGGAAAAACGCAAACATGGGAAAAACGCAAATATGGGAAAAACGCAAATATGGGAAAAACGCAAATATGGGAAAATGCAAATATGGGAGAAGATAAACTTGTGATACAAATTGACAAGTGGAAAGAATCGGTTGGTAGGACATAGTCTGAATAGTCAAAGGTTCACGAAATATATGAGAAACGCAAATATGGGTAAAACGCAAATATGGGAAAAACGCAAATATAGGAAAAACGCAAATACGGGAAAAACGCAAATATGGGAAGAACGCAAATATGGGAAGAACGCAAATATGGGAAGAATGCAAACATGGGAAGAACGCAAACATGGGAAGAACACAAATATGGGAAAAACGCTAAAATGGGAAAAACGCAAATATGGGAAACACGCAAATATGGCAAAGTCGCAAATATGGCAAAGACGAAAATATGGCAAATACGCAAATATGGCAAAGAGGCAAATATGTCAAAGCCGCAAATAAGGGAAAGACGCAAATAAGCGAAAAACGCTAATATGGGAAAGACGCAAATATGGGAAAACGCAAATATGGGAAAGACGCAAATATGGGAAAGACGAAAATATGGAAAAGACACAAATATGCTAACGACGCAAATTTGGGAAAAACGCAAATATAGGAAAAACGCAAATATGGGAAAAACGCAAATATGGGAAAAACGCAAATATGGGAAAAACGGAAATATGGGAAAAATGCAAATATATGAAAAACGCAAATATGGGAAAAATGCAAATATGGGAAAAATGCAAATATGGGAAATACGCAAAGGTGGGAAAAAAACAAATATGGGAAAAACGCAAATATGGGAAAAACGCAAATATGGCAAAAACGCAAATATGGGAAAAACGCAAATATGGGAAAATCGCTAATATGGGAAAAACACAAATATGGGAAAAACGCAAATATGTGAAAACCGCAAATATGGGGAAAACAGAAATATGGGAAAAACGCAAATGTGGGAAAAACGCAAATATGGGAAAAACGCAAATATGGGAAAAACGCAAAAATGGCAAAAACGCAAATATGGGAAAAACGCAAACATGGGAAAAACGAAAATATGGGAAAAACGCAAATATGAGAAAAATGCATATATGGGAGAAGATAAACTTGTGGTGCACCTTGACAAGTGGAAAGAATTGGTTGGTAGGACATAGTCTGAATAGTCAAAGGTTCACGAAATATATGAGATACGCAAATATGGGAAAAACGATAATATGGGAAAAACGCAAATATGGGAAAAAAGCAAATATGGGAATAACCCAAATATGGGAAAAACACAAATATGGGAAAAACGCAAATATGGGAAAACCGCAAATATGGGAAAAACGCAAATATGGGAAAGACGCAAATATGGGAAAGATGCAAATATGGGAAAAACGCAAATATGGGAAAAACGCAAATATGGGAAAAACGCAAATATGGGAAAAATGCAAATACAGGAAAAACGCAAATATGGGAAAAACGCAAATATGGGAAGAACACAATAATGGGAAAAACGCAAATATGGGAAGAACGCAAATATTGGAAGAACACAAATATGGGAAGAACGCAAACATGGGATGAACGCAAACATGGGAAGAACGGAAATATGGGAAAAACGCTAATATGGGAAAAACGCAAATATGGGAAAAACGCAAATATGGGATAAACGCAAATATGGGAAAAACGCAAATATGGGAAAGATGCAAATATGGCAAAGACGCAAATATGGCAAAGACGCAAATATGTCAAATACGCAAATATGGCAAAGACGTAAATATGGCAAAGTCGCAAATAAGGGAAAGACGCAAATATGGGAAAAACGCTAATATTGGAAAAATGCAAACATTGGAAAAACGTAAATATGGGAATAATGCAAATATGGGAAAATCGCAAATATGGGGAAAACGCAAATATGGGAAAAACGCAAATATGGGATAAAAGCAAATATGGGAATAACCCAAATATGGGAAAAACGCAAATATGGGAAAAACGCAAATATGGGATAAACCCAAATTTGGGAAAAACGCAAATATGGGAAAAATGCAAATATGGGAAAAAAGCAATTATTGGAAAAACGCAAATATGGGAAAAAAGCAAATATTGGAAAAATGCAAACATTGGAAAAACGCAAACATTGGAAAAACGCAAAAATGGGAAAAACGCAAATATAGGAAAAACGCAAATATGGGAAAAATGCAAATATGGGAGAAGATAAACTTGTGGAACAACTTGACAAGAGGAAAGAATCGGTTGGTAGCACATAGTGTGAATAGTCAAAGGGTCACGAAATATATGAGAACCACAAATATGGGAAAAAGGCATATGTGGGAAAAACGCAAATATGGGAAAACGCAAATATAGGAAAAACGCAAATATGGGAAAAACGCAAATATGGGTAAAATTCACATATGGCAAAAACGCAAATATGGCAAAAACGCAAATATGGCAAAAACGCAAATATGGCAAAAACGCAAATATGGCAAAAACGTAAATATAGCAAAAACGCAAATATGTAAAAAATGCAAATATGAACAAAAACGCAAATATGGGAAAAACGCAAATATGGGAAAAACGAAAATATAGGAAAAATGCAAATATGGGAGAGGATAAACTTGTGGTACACCATGACAAGTGGAAAGATTCGGTTGGTAGGATATAGTCTGAATAGTCAAAGGTTAACGAAATATATGAGAAATGCAAATATGGGTAAAACTCAAATATGGGAAAAATGCAAATATGGGAAAAACGCAAATATGGGAAAAACGCAAATATGGGAAAAACGCAAATATGGGAAAAACGCAAATATGGGAAAAACGCAAATATGGGTAAAATGCAAATATGGTAGAAGATAAACTTGTGGTACAACTTAACAAGAGGAAAGAATCGGTTTGTAGGACATAGTCTGAATAGTCAAAGGTTCACGAAATATATGAGAAACGCAAATATGGGAAAAACGATAATATGGGAAAAACGCAAATATGGGAAAAACGTAAATATGGGAAAAACGCAAATATGGGAATAACGCAAATCTGGGAAAAACGCAAATATGGGGAAAACGCAAATATGGCAAAGTCGCAAATATGGCAAAGATGAAAATATGGCAAATACGCAAATATGGCAAAGAGGCAAATATGTCAAAGCCGCAAATAAGGGAAAGACGCAAATATGCGAAAAACGCTAATATGGGAAAGACGCAAATATGGGAAAGACGAAAATATGGAAAAGACACAAATATGCTAACGACGCAAATTTGGGAAAAACGCAAATATAGGAAAAACGCAAATATGGGAAAAACGCAAATATGGGAAAAACGCAAATATGGGAAAAACGGAAATATGGGAAAAATGCAAATATATGAAAAACGCAAATATGGGAAAAATGCAAATATGGGAAAAATGCAAATATGGGAAATACGCAAAGGTGGGAAAAAAACAAATATGGGAAAAACGCAAATATGGGAAAAACGCAAATATGGCAAAAACGCAAATATGGGAAAAACGCAAATATGGGAAAATCGCTAATATGGGAAAAACACAAATATGGGAAAAACGCAAATATGTGAAAACCGCAAATATGGGGAAAACAGAAATATGGGAAAAACGCAAATGTGGGAAAAACGCAAATATGGGAAAAACGCAAATATGGGAAAAACGCAAAAATGGCAAAAACGCAAATATGGGAAAAACGCAAACATGGGAAAAACGAAAATATGGGAAAAACGCAAATATGAGAAAAATGCATATATGGGAGAAGATAAACTTGTGGTGCACCTTGACAAGTGGAAAGAATTGGTTGGTAGGACATAGTCTGAATAGTCAAAGGTTCACGAAATATATGAGAAACGCAAATATGGGAAAAACGATAATATGGGAAAAACGCAAATATGGGAAAAAAGCAAATATGGGAATAACCCAAATATGGGAAAAACGCAAATATGGGAAAAACGCAAATATGGGATAAACACAAATATGGGAAAAACGCAAATATGGGAAAACCGCAAATATGGGAAAAACGCAAATATGGGAAAGACGCAAATATGGGAAAGATGCAAATATGGGAAAAACGCAAATATGGGAAAAACGCAAATATGGGAAAAACGCAAATATGGGAAAAATGCAAATACAGGAAAAACGCAAATATGGGAAAAACGCAAATATGGGAAGAACACAATAATGGGAAAAACGCAAATATGGGAAGAACGCAAATATTGGAAGAACACAAATATGGGAAGAACGCAAACATGGGAAGAACGCAAACATGGGAAGAACGGAAATATGGGAAAAACGCTAATATGGGAAAAACGCAAATATGGGAAAAACGCAAATATGGGATAAACGCAAATATGGGAAAAACGCAAATATGGGAAAGATGCAAATATGGCAAAGACGCAAATATGGCAAAGACGCAAATATGTCAAATACGCAAATATGGCAAAGACGTAAATATGGCAAAGTCGCAAATAAGGGAAAGACGCAAATATGGGAAAAACGCTAATATTGGAAAAATGCAAACATTGGAAAAACGTAAATATGGGAATAATGCAAATATGGGAAAATCGCAAATATGGGGAAAACGCAAATATGGGAAAAACGCAAATATGGGATAAAAGCAAATATGGGAATAACCCAAATATGGGAAAAACGCAAATATGGGAAAAACGCAAATATGGGATAAACCCAAATTTGGGAAAAACGCAAATATGGGAAAAATGCAAATATGGGAAAAAAGCAATTATTGGAAAAACGCAAATATGGGAAAAAAGCAAATATTGGAAAAATGCAAACATTGGAAAAACGCAAACATTGGAAAAACGCAAAAATGGGAAAAACGCAAATATAGGAAAAACGCAAATATGGGAAAAATGCAAATATGGGAGAAGATAAACTTGTGGAACAACTTGACAAGAGGAAAGAATCGGTTGGTAGCACATAGTGTGAATAGTCAAAGGGTCACGAAATATATGAGAACCACAAATATGGGAAAAAGGCATATGTGGGAAAAACGCAAATATGGGAAAACG
Organism: Schistocerca cancellata; assembly: GCF_023864275.1. NCBI lineage: Eukaryota > Metazoa > Arthropoda > Insecta > Orthoptera > Acrididae > Schistocerca > Schistocerca cancellata. Next base: position 195,377,198 of record NC_064629.1, on the reverse strand, counting down.
CAAATATAGGAAAAACGCAAATATGGGAAAAACGCAAATATGGGTAAAATTCACATATGGCAAAAACGCAAATATGGCAAAAACGCAAATATGGCAAAAACGCAAATATGGCAAAAACGCAAATATGGCAAAAACGTAAATATAGCAAAAACGCAAATATGTAAAAAATGCAAATATGAACAAAAACGCAAATATGGGAAAAACGCAAATATGGGAAAAACGCAAATATAGGAAAAATGCAAATATGGGAGAGGACAAAACTTGTGGTACACCATGACAAGTGGAAAGATTCGGTTGGTAGGATATAGTCTGAATAGTCAAAGGTTAACGAAATATATGAGAAATGCAAATATGGGTAAAACTCAAATATGGGAAAAATGCAAATATGGGAAAAACGCAAATATGGGAAAAACGCAAATATGGGAAAAACGCAAATATGGGAAAAACGCAAATATGGGAAAAACGCAAATCTGGGAAAAACGCAAATATGGGGAAAACGCAAATATGGCAAAAACGCAAATATGGCAAAAACGCAACTATGGCAAATACGCAATAATGGCTAAAATGCAACTATGGCAAAAACGCAACTATGGCAAAAACGCAACTATGGCAAAAACGTAAATATAGCAAAAACGCAAATATGTAAAAAACCCAAATATGAAAAAAAACGCAATTATGGGAAAACGCAAATATGGGAAAAATGCAAATATGGGAAAAACGCAAATATGCGAAAAACGCAAATATGGGAAAAACGCAAATATGGGAAATATGCAAATATGGGAAATACGCACATATCAGAAAAACTCAAATATCGGAATAACGCAAACATGAGAAAAATCCAAATATGAGAAAAGGGCAAATATTGGAAAAACGCAAATATGGCATAAATGCAAATATGGCAAAAACGCAAATATGGCAAAAACGCAAATATGGCAAAAACGCAAATAAGGCAAAAACGCAAATATGGCAAAAACGCAAATATGGCAAAAACGCAAATATGGCAAAAACGCAAATATGGGAAAAACACAAGGCAAAAAGGCAAATATGGGAAAAAGGCAAATATGGGAAACTGCAAATATGGGAAAAACGCAAATAAGGTTAAAACGCAAATATGGTTAAAACGCAAATATAGGAAAAAACCAAATATGGGAAAAACCAAAATATGCCTAAAAGCAAATATTGCAAAAACGCAAATATGGCAAAATCGTAAATATGGCAAAAAAGCAAATATGGCAAAAACGCAAATATGGCAAAAAAGCAAATATGGGAAAAACGCAAATATGGGAAAAACGCAAATATGGGAAAAACGCAAATATGGGAAAAACGCAAATATGGGAAAATGCAAATATGGGAGAAGATAAACTTGTGATACAAATTGACAAGTGGAAAGAATCGGTTGGTAGGACATAGTCTGAATAGTCAAAGGTTCACGAAATATATGAGAAACGCAAATATGGGTAAAACGCAAATATGGGAAAAACGCAAATATAGGAAAAACGCAAATACGGGAAAAACGCAAATATTGGAAAAACGCAAATATGGGAAGAACGCAAATATGGGAAAAACGCAAATATGAGAAGAACGCAAATATGGGAAGAATGCAAACATGGGAAGAACGCAAACATGGGAAGAACGCAAATATGGGAAAAACGCTAAAATGGGAAAAACGCAAATATGGGAAAAACGCAAATATCGGAAAAACTCAAATATGGGAAATACGCAAATATGGGAAAAACGCAAATATGGGAAACACGCAAATATGGCAAAGTCGCAAATATGGCAAAGACGAAAATATGGCAAATACGCAAATATGGCAAAGAGGCAAATATGTCAAAGCCGCAAATAAGGGAAAGACCCAAATATGGGAAAAACGCTAATATGGGAAAGACGCAAATATGGGAAAACGCAAATATGGGAAGGACGCAAATATGGGAAAGACGCAAATATGGAAAAGACACAAATATGCTAACGACGCAAATTTGGGAAAAACGCAAATATTGGAAAAACGCAAATATGGGAAAAACGCAAATATGGGAAAAATGCAAATATATGAAAAATGCAAATATGGGAAATACGCAAAGATGGGAAAAAAACAAATATGGGAAAAACGCAAATATGGGAAAAACGCAAATATGGCAAAAACGCAAATATGGGAAAAACGCAAATATGGGAAATTCGCTAATATGGGAAAAACACAAATATGGGAAAAACGCAAATATGTGAAAACCGCAAATATGGGGAAAACAGAAATATGGGAAAAACGCAAATGTGGGAAAAACGCAAATATGGGAAAAACGCAAATATGGGAAAAACGCAAAAATGGCAAAAACGCAAATATGGGAAAAACGCAAACATGGGAAAAACGAAAATATGGGAAAAACGCAAATATGAGAAAAATGCAGATATGGGAGAAGATAAACTTGTGGTGTACCTTGACAAGTGGAAAGAATTGGTTGGTAGGACATAGTCTGAATAGTCAAAGGTTCACGAAATATATGAGAAACGCAAATATGGGAAAAACGATAATATGGGAAAAACGCAAATATGGGAAAAAAGCAAATATGGGAATAACCCAAATATGGGAAAAACGCAAATATGGGAAAAACGCAAATATGGGATAAACACAAATATGGGAAAAACGCAAATATGGGAAAACCGCAAATATGGGAAAAACGCAAATATGGGAAAGTCGCAAATATGGGAAAGATGCAAATATGGGAAAAACGCAAATATGGGAAAAACGCAAATATGGGAAACACGCAAATATGGGAAAAATGCAAATACAGGAAAAACGCAAATATGGGATAAACGCAAATATGGGAAGAACGCAATAATGGGAAAAACGCAAATATGGGAAGAACGCAAATATTGGAAGAACACAAATATGGGAAGAACGCAAACATGGGAAGAACGCAAACATGGGAAGAACAGAAATATGGGAAAAACGCTAATATGGGAAAAACGCAAATATGGGAAAAACGCAAATATGGGATAAACGCAAATATGGGAAAAACGCAAATATGGGAAAGATGCAAATATGGCAAAGACGCAAATATGGCAAAGACGCAAATATGCCAAATACGCAAATATGGCAAAGACGGAAATATGGCAAAGCCGCAAATAAGGGAAAGACGCAAATATGGTAAAAACGCTAAAATTGGAAAAATGCAAACATTGGAAAAACGCAAATATTGGAAAAACGCAAAAATGGGAAAAACGCAAATATAGGAAAAACGCAAATATGGGAAAAATGCAAATATGGGAGTACATAATCTTGTGGAACAACTTGACAAGAGGAAAGAATCGGTTGGTAGGACATGGTGTGAATAGTCAAAGGTTCACGAAATATATGAAAACCACAAATATGGGAAAAACGCATATGTGGGAAAAACGCAAATATGGGAAAAACGCAAATATGGGAAAAATGCAAATATGGGAAAAACGCAAATATGGGATAAACGCAAATATGGGAAAAACGCAAATATGGGAAAAACGCAAATATGGGAATAACGCAAATCTGGGATAAACGCAAATATGGGGAAAACGCAAATATGGCAAAAACGCAAAAATGGGAAAAACGCAAATATGGCAAAAACGCAACTATGGCAAAAACGCAAATATGGCAAAAACGCAAAAATGGGAAAAACGCAAATATGGCAAAAACTCAACTATGGCAAATACGCAATTATGGCTAAAACGCAACTATGGCAAAAACGCAACTATGGCAAAAACGCAACTATGGCAAAAACGTAAATATAGCAAAAACGCAAAAATGTAAAAAATGCAAATATGAACAAAAACGCAAATATGGGAAAAACGCAAATATGGGAAAAACGCAAATATAGGAAAAATGCAAATATGGGAGAAGATAAACTTGTGGTACACCATGACAAGTGGAAAGATTCGGTTGGTAGGACATAGTCTGAATAGTCAAAGGTTCACGAAATATATGAGAAATGCAAATATGGGTAAAACGCAAATATGGGAAAAATGCAAATATGGGAAAAACGCAAACATGGGAAAAACGCAAATATGGGAAAAACGCAAATATGGGAAAAACGCAAATATGGGAAAAACGCAAATATGGGAATAACGCAAATCTGGGATAAACGCAAATATGGGGAAAACGCAAATATGGCAAAAACGCAAAAATGGGAAAAACGCAAATATGGCAAAAACGCAACTATGGCAAATACGCAATTATGGCTAAAATGCAACTATGGCAAAAACGCAACTATGGCAAAAACGCAACTATGGCAAAAACGTCAATATAGCAAAAACGGAAATATGTAAAAAACGCAAATATGAAAAAAAACGCAAATATGGGAAAAACGCAAATTTGGGAAAAACGCAAATATGGGAAAATGCAAATATGGGAGAGGATAAAATTGTGCTACACCTTGACAAGTGCAAAGATTCGGTTGGTAGGACATAGTCTGAAAGGTCAAAGGTTCACGAAATATGTGAGAAATGCAAATATGGGTAAAACGCAAATATGGGAAAAATGCAAATATGGGAAAAACGCAAATATGGGATAAACGCAAATATGGGAAAGACGCAAATATGGGATAAACACAAATATGGGAAAAACGCAAATATGGGAAAACCGCAAATATGGGAAAAACGCAAACATGCGAAAGACGCAAATATGGGAAAGACGCAAATATGGGAGAAACGCAACTATGGGAAAAACGCAAATATGGGAAAAACGCAAATATGGGAAAAATGCAAATATGGGAAAAACGAAAATATGGGAAAAACGCAAATATGGGAAAAATGCAAATATGGGAGATGATAAACTTGTGGTACACCTTGACAAGTAGAAAGAATCGGTTGGTAGGACATAGTCTGAATAGTCAAAGGTTCACGAAATATATGAGAAATGCAAATATGGGAAAAACTCAAATATGGGAAAAACGCAAATATGGGAAAAACGCAAATATGGGAAAAACGCAAATATGGGAAAAACGCAAATATGGGTAAAATGCAAATATGGGAGAAGATAAACTTGTGGTACAACTTAACAAGAGGAAAGAATCGGTTGGTAGGACATAGTCTGGATAGTCAAACGTTCAAGAAATATATGAGAAACGCAAATATGGGAAAAATGGAAATATGGGAAAAATGCAAATATGAGAAATACGCAAAGATGGGAAAAAAACAAATATGGGAAAAAGGCAAATATGGGAAAAACGCAAATATGGCAAAAACGCAAATATGGGAAAAACGCAAATATGGGAAAAACGCTAATATGGGAAAAACACAAAATGGGAAAAACGCAAATATGGGAAAACCGCAAATATGGGGAAAACGGAAATATGGGAAAAACGCAAATATGGGAAAAACGCAAATATGGGAAAAACGCAAAAATGGCAAAAACGCATATACGGGAAAAACGCAAACATGGGAAGAACGAAAATATGGGAAAACCGCAAATATGGGAAAAATGCAAATCTGGGAGAAGATAAACTTGTGGTGCACCTTGACTAGTGGAAAGACTCGGTTGGTAGGACATAGTCAGAATAGTCAAAGGTTCAAGAAATATATGAGAAACGCAAATATGGGAAAAACGATAATATGGGAAAAACGCAAATATGGGAAAAAAGCAAATATGGGAATAACCCAAATATGGGAAAAACGCAAATATGGGAAAAACGCAAATATGGGATAAACACAAATATGGGAAAAACGCAAATATGGGAAAACCGCAAATATTGGAAAAACGCAAATATGGGAAAGACGCAAATATGGGAAAGACGCAAATATGGGTAAACGCAAATATGGGAAAAATGCATATATAGGAAAAACGCAAATATGGGAAAAACGCAAATATGGGAAGAACGCAATAATGGGAAAAACGCAAATATGGGAAGAACGAAAATATGGGAAAAACGCAAATATGGGTAAAACGCACATATGGCAAAAACGCAAATATGGCAAAAACGCAAATATGGCAAAAACGCAAATATGGCAAAAACGCAAAAATGGGAAAAACGCAAATATGGCAAAAACGCAACTATGGCAAATACGCAATTATGGCTAAAACGCAACTATGGCGAAAACGCAACTATGGCAAAAACGCAACTCTGGCAAAAACGTAAATATAGCAAAAACGCAAAATATGTAAAAAATGCAAATATGAACAAAAACGCAAATATGGGAAAAACGCAAATATGGGAAAAACGCAAATATAGGAAAAATGCAAATATGGGAGAAGATAAACTTGTGGTACACCATGACAAGAGGAAAGAATCGGTTGGTAGGACATAGTCTGAATAGTTAAAGGTTCACGAAATATATGAGAAACGCAAATATGGAAAAAACGATAATATGGGAAAAACGCAAATATGGGAAAAACGCAAATATGGGAAAAATGCAAATACAGGAAAAACGCAAATATGGGAAAAACGCGAATATGGGAAGAACGCAATAATGGGAAAAACGCAAATATGGGAAGAACGCAAATATTGGAAGAACGCAAATATGGGAAGAACGCAAACATGGGAAGAACGCAAACATGGGAAGAACGGAAATATGGGAAAAACGCTAATATGGGAAAAACGCAAATATGGGAAAAACGCAAATATGGGATAAACGCAAATATGGGAAAAACGCAAATATGGGAAAGATGCAAATATGGCAAAGACGCAAATATGGCAAAGACGCAAATATGCCAAATAAGCAAATATGGCAAAGACACAAATATGGCAAAGCCGCAAATAAGGGAAAGACGCAAATATGGGAAAAACGCTAATATTGGAAAAATGCAAACATTGGAAAAACGCCAATATTAGAAAAACGCAAAAATGGGAAAAACGCAAATATAGGTAAAACGCAAGTATGGGAAAAATGCAAATATGGGAGGAGATAAACTTGTCGAACAACTTGACAAGAGGAAAAATCGGTTGGCAGGACATAGTGTGAATAGTCAAAGGTTCACGAAATATATGAGAACCGCAAATATAGGAAAAACGCATATGTGGGAAAAACGCAAATATGGGAAAAACGCATATATGGGAAAAACGCAAATATGGGAAAAACGCAAATATGGGAAAAACGCAAATATGGGAAAAACGCACATATGGCAAAAACGCAAATATGGCAAAAACGCAAATATGGCAAAAACGCAAATATGGAAAAAACGCAAATATGGGAAAAACGCAAATATGGGAAAAAGGCAAATATGGGAAAAACGCAAATATGAGAAAAACGCAAATATGGGAAAAAAGCAAATATGGGAAAAACGCAAATACGGAAAAACGCAAATATGGGAAAAACGCAAATATGGGTAAAACGCAAATATGGGAAAAACGCAAATATAGGAAAAACGCAAATACGGCAAAAACGCAAATATGGGAAAAACGCAAATATGGGAAAAACGCAAATATGGGAAGAACGCAAATATGGGAAAAACGCAAATATGGGAAGAACGCAAATATGGGAAGAATGCAAACATGGGAAGAACGCAAACATGGGAAGAACGCAAATATGGGAATAACGCTAATATGGGAAAAACGCAAATATGGGAAAAACGCAAATATGGGAAAACCGCAAATATGGGAAAAACGCAAATATGGGAAATACGCAAATATGGGAAAAACGCAAATATGGGAAACACGAAAATATGGGAAAGTCGCAAATATGGCAAAGACGAAAATATGGCAAATACGCAAATATCGCAAAGACACAAATATGTCGAAGCCGCAAGTAAGGGAAAGACGCAAATATGGGAAAAACGCTAATATGGGAAAGACGCAAATATGGGAAAGACGCAAATATGGGAAAGACGCAAATATGGGAAAGACGCAAATATGGAAAAGACGCAAATATGCTAACGACGCAAATTTGGGAAAAACGCAAATATAGGAAAAACGCAAATATGGGAAAAACGCAAATATGGGAAAAACGCAAATATGGGAAACACGCAAATATGGGAAAAACGCAAATATGGGAAAAATGCAAATATATGAAAAACGCAAATATGTGAATAACGCAAATATGTGAGAAGATAAACTTGTGGTACAACTTGACAAGAGTACAGAATCGGTTGGTAGGACATAGTCTGAATAGTCAAAGGTTCACGAAATATATGGGAAACGCAAATATGGGAAAACGATAATATGGGAAAAACGCAAATATGGGAAAAACGCAAATATGGGAAAAATGCATATACAGGAAAAACGCAAATATGGGAAAAACGCAAATATGGGAAGAACGCAATAATGGGAAAAACGCAAATATGGGAAGAACGCAAATAATGGAAGAACGCAAATATGGGAAGAACGCAAACATGGGAAGAACGCAAACATGGGAAAGATGCAAATATGGCAAAGACGCAAATATGGCAAAGACGCAAATATGCCAAATACGCAAATATGGCAAAGACGCAAATATGGCAAAGCCGCAAATAAGGGAAAGACGCAAATATGGGAAAAACGCTAATATGGGAAAGACGCAAATATGGGAAAAACGCTAATATTGGAAAAATGCAAACATTGGAAAAACGCAAATATCAGAAAAACGCATAAATGGGAAAAACGCAAATATAGGTAAAATGCAAATATGGAAAAAATGCAAATATGGGAGGAGATAAACTTGTGGAACAACTTGACAAGAGGAAAGAATCGGTTGGGAGGACATAGTGTGAATAGTCAAAGGTTCACGAAATATATGAGAACCGCAAATATCGGAAAAACGCATACGTGGGAAAAACGCAAATATGGGAAAAACGCAAATATGGGAAAAACGCAAATATGGGAAGAACGCAATAATGGGAAAAACGCAAATATGGGAAGAACGCAAATATGGGAAGAACGCAAATATGGGAAGAACACAAACATGGGAAGAACGCAAACATGGGAAGAACGCAAATATGGGAAAAACGCTAATATGGGAAAAACGCAAATACGGGAAAAACGCAAATATGGGAAAAACGCAAATATGGGAAAAACGCAAATATGGGAAATATGCAAATATGGGAAAAACGCAAATATGGGAAACACGCAAATATGGCAAAGTCGCAAATATGGCAAAGGCGAAAATATGGCAAATACGCAAATATGGCAAAGACGCAAATAGGTCAAAGCCGCAAATAAGGGAAAGACGCAAATATGGGAAAAACGCTAATATGGGAAAGACGCAAATATGGGAAAGACGCAAATATGCGAAAGACGCAAATATGGAAAAGACGCAAATATGCTAACGACGCAAATTTGGGAAAAACGCAAATATAGGAAAAACGCAAATATGGGAAAAACGCAAATATGGGAAAAACGCAAATATGGGAAAAACGCAAATATGGGAAATACGCAAATATGGGAAAAACGCAAATATGGGAAAAATGCAAATATATGAAAAACGCAAATATGGGAAAAACGCAAATATGTGAGAAGATAAACTTGTGGTACAACTTGACAAGAGTAAAGAATCGGTTGGTAGGACATAGTCTGAATAGTCAAAGGTTCACAAACTATATGAGAAATGCAAATATGGGAAAACGATAATATGGGAAAAACGCAAATATGGGAAAAACGCAAATATGGGAAAGACGCAAATATGGGAAAAACGCAAATATGGGAATAACGCAAATATGGGAAAATCGCAAATATGGGGAAAACGCAAATATGGGAAAAACGCAAATATGGTATAAAAGCAAATATGGGAATAACCCAAATATGGGAAAAACTCAAATATGGGAAAACGCAAATATGGGAAAAACGCAAATATTGGAAAAACGCAAATATGGGAAAAACGCAAATATGGGTAAAATGCAAATATGGGAGAAGATAAACTTGTGGTACAACTTAACAAGAGGAAAGAATCGGTTGGTAGGACATAGTCTGGATAGTCAAACGTTCAAGAAATATATGAGAAACGCAAATATGGGAAAAATGCAAATATGGGAAAAATGCAAATATGGGAAATACGTAAAGATGGGAAAAAAACAAATATGGGAAAAACGCAAATATGGGAAAAACGCAAATATGGGAAAAACGCTAATATGGGAAAAACACAAATATGGGAAAACGCAAATACGGGAAATCCGCAAATATGGGGAAAACGGAAATACGGGAAAAACGCAAATATGGGAAAAACGCAAATATGGGAAAAACGCAAATATAGGAAAAACGCAAAAATGGCAAAAACGCAAATATGGGAAAAACGCAAATATGGGAAAAACGCAAATATGGGTAAAATGCAAATATGGGAGAAGATAAACTTGTGGTACAACTTAACAAGTGGAAAGAATCGGTTGGTAGGACATAGTCTGAATAGTCAAAGGTTCACGAAATATATGAGAAACGCAAATATGGGAAAAACGATAATATGGGAAAAACGCAAATATAGGAAAAAAGCAAATATGGGAATAACCCAAATATGGGAAAAACGCAAATATGGGAAAAACGCAAATATGGGATAAACACAAATATGGGAAAAACGCAAATATGGGAAAACCGCAAATATGGGAAAAACGCAAATATGGGAAAGACGCAAATATGGGAAAGACGCAAATATGGGAAAAACGCAAATATGGGAAAAACGCAAATATGGGAAAAACGCAAATATGGGAAAAACGCAAATATGGGAAAAACGCAAATATGGGAAGAACGCAAATATGGGAAAAACGCAAATATGGGAAAAACGCAAATATGGGTAAAATGCAAATATGGGAGAAGATAAACTTGTGGTACAACTTAACAAGAGGAAAGAATCGGTTGGTAGGACATAGTCTGGATAGTCAAACATTCAAGAAATATATGAGAAACGCAAATATGGGAAAAATGCAAATATGGGAAAAATGCAAATATGGGAAATACGTAAAGATGGGAAAAAAACAAATATGGGAAAAACGCAAATATGGGAAAAACGCAAATATGGGAAAAACGCTAATATGGGAAAAACACAAATATGGGAAAACGCAAATACGGGAAATCCACAAATATGGGGAAAACGGAAATACGGGAAAAACGCAAATATGGGAAAAACGCAAATATGGGAAAAACGCTAATATGGGAAAAACACAAATATGGGAAAACGCAAATACGGGAAATCCACAAATATGGGGAAAACGGAAATATGGGAAAAACGCAAATATGGGAAAAACGCAAATATGGGTAAACTGCAAATATGGGAGAAGATAAAATTGTGGTACAACTTAACAAGTGGAAAGAATCGGTTGGTAGGACATAGTCTGAATAGTCAAAGGTTCACGAAATATATGAGAAACGCAAATATGGGAAAAACGATAATATGGGAAAAACGCAAATATAGGAAAAAAGCAAATATGGGAATAACCCAAATATGGGAAAAACGCAAATATGGGAAAAACGCAAATATGGGATTAACACAAATATGGGAAAAACGCAAATATGGGAAAACCGCAAATATGGGAAAAACGCAAATATGGGAAAGACGCAAATATGGGAAAGACGCAAATATGGGAAAAACGCAAATATGGGAAAAACGCAAATATGGGAAAAACGCAAATATGGGAAAAACGCAAAAATGGGAAAAACGCAAATATGGGAAAACCGCAAATATGGGAAAAACGCAAATATAGGAAAGACGCAAATATGGCAAAGACGCAAATATGGCAAAGACGAAAATATGGCAAAGAAGCAAATATGGCAAAGCCGCAAATAAGGGAAAGACGGAAATAAGGGAAAGACGCAAATATGGGAAATACGCAAATATGGGAAAAACGCAAATATGGGAAAAACGCAATTATGGGAAAAACGCAATTATGGGAAAAGCGCTAATATGGGAAAAACGCAAATATGGGAAGAACGCAATAATGGGAAAAACGCAAATATGGGAAGAACGCAAATATTAGAAGAACGCAAATATGGGAAGAATGCAAACATGGGAAGAAGGAAATTATGGGAAGAACGGAAATATGGGAAAAACGCTAATATGGGAAAAACGCAAATTTGGGATAAATGCAAATATGGGAAAAACGCAAATATGGGAAAGATGCAAATATGGCAAAGACGCAAATATGGCAAAGACGCAAATATGCCAAATACGCAAATATGGCAAAGACGCAAATATGGCAAAGCCGCAACTAAGGGAAAGTCGCAAATATGGGAAAAACGTTAATATTGGAAAAAAGCAAACATTGAAAAAACGCAAATATTAGAAAAACGCAAAAATGGGAAAAAAGCAAATATAGGTAAAACGCAAATATGTGAAAAATGCAAATATGGGAGGAGATAAACTTGTGGAACAACTTGACAATAGGAAAGAATCGGTTGGCAGGACATAGTGTGAATAGTCAAGGGTTCACGAAATATATGAGAACCGCAAATATGGGGAAAACGCATATGTGGGAAAAACGCAAATATGGGAAAAACGCAAATATGGGAAAAACGCAAATATGGGAAAAACGAAAATATGGGAAAAACGCAAATATGGGAAAAACGCACATATTGCAAAAACGCAAATATGGCAAAAACGCAAATATGGCAAAAACGCAATTATGGGAAAAACGCAAAAATGGGAAAAACGCAAATATGGGAAAACCGCAAATATGGGAAAAACGCAAATATAGGAAAGACGCAAATATGGCAAAGACGCAAATATGGCAAAGACGAAAATATGGCAAAGAAGCAAATATGGCAAAGCCGCAAATAAGGGAAAGACGGAAATAAGGGAAAGACGCAAATATGGGAAATACGCAAATATGGGAAAAACCCAAATATCAGAAAAACGCAAATATCGGAATAACGCAAATATGAGAAAAATGCAAATATGGGAAAAACGCAAATACGGGAAAAACGCAAATATGTGAAAAACGCAAATATGGCAAAAACGCAAATATGGCAAAAACGCTAATATGCCAAAAACGCAAAAATGGGAAAAACGCAAATATGGCAAAAACGCAACTATGGCAAATACGCAATTATGGCTAAAACGCAACTATGGCAAAAACGCAACTATGGCAAAAACGCAACTCTGGCAAAAACGTAAATATAGCAAAAACGCAAATATGTAAAAAATTAAAATATGAACAAAAACTCAAATATGGGAAAAACGCAAATATGGGAAAAACGCAAATATAGGAAAAATGCAAATATGGGAGAAGATAAACTTGTGGTACACCATGACAAGTGGAAAGATTCGGTTGGTAGGACATAGTCTGAATAGTCAAAGGTTGACGAAATACATGAGAAACGCAAATATGGGTAAAACGCAAATCTGGAAAAAACGCAAATATGGGGAAAACGCAAAGATGGCAAAAACGCAAAAATGGGAAAACGCAAATATGGAAAAAACGCAACTATGGCAAATACGCAATTATGGCTAAAATGCAACTATGGCAAAAACGTAGCTATGGCAAACACGTAAATATAGCAAAAACGCAAATATGTAAAAAACGCAAATATGAAAATGAACGCAAATATGGGAAAAACGCAAACATGGGAAAAACGCAAATATGGGAAAAATGCAAATATGGGAGAAGATAAAATTGTGCTACACCTTGACAAGTGGAAAGAATCGGTTGGTAGGACATAGTCTGAATAGTCAAAGGTTCACGAAATATATGAGAAACGCAAATATGGGATAAACGCAAATATGGGAAAAACGCAAATATGGGAAAAACGCAAATACGGGAAAACGCAAATATGGGAAAAACGCAAATATGGGGGGAACGCAAATATGGGAAGAACGCAAATATGGGAAGAACGCAAACATGGGAAGAACGCAAACATGGGAAGAACGCAAATATGGGAAAAACGCTAATATGGAACAAAAAGCAAATATGGGAAAGACGCAAATATGGCAATGACGCCAGTATGGCAAAGACGCAAATATGGCAAATACGCAATAATGGCAAAGACGCAAATATGGCAAAGCTGCAAATAAAGGAAAGACGCAAATATGGGAAAAACGCTAATATGGGAAAGACGCAAATATGGGAAAGACGCAAATATGGGAAAGACGCAAATAAGGGAAAGACGCAAATATGGGAAAAACGCAAACATGGGAAGAACGCAAATATGGGAAAAACGCAAATATGGGTAAAACGCAAATACGGGAAAAACGCAAATATGGGAAATACGCAAATATGGGAAAAACGCAAATATGGGAACAACGCAAATATGGGAAAAACGCAAATATGGGAAGAACGCAAATATGGGAAGAACGCAAACATGGGAAGAACGCATACATGGGAAGAACGCACTTATGGGAAAAACGGTAATATGGGAAAAACGCAAATATGGGAAAAACGCAAATATGGGAAAAACGCAAATATGGGAAACACGCAACTATGGGAAAAACGCAAATATGGGAAAGACACAAATATGGCAAAGACGCAAATATGGCAAAGATGCAAATATGGCAAATACACAAATATGGCAAAGACGCAAATATGGCAAAGCCGCAAATAAGGGAAAGACGCATATATGGGAAAAATGCCAATATGGGAAAGACGCAAATATGGGAAAGACGCAAATATGGCAAAAACGCAAATATGGCAAAAACGCAAATATGGGAAAAACGCAAATATAGGAAAAACGCAAATATGGCAAAAACGGAAATATGGCAAAAACGGAAATATGACAAAAACGGAAATATGGCAGAAACGAAAATATGCCAAAATCCGGAATATGGCAAAAACGAAAATATGGCAAAAACGGAATTATGGCAAAAACCGAAATATGGCAAAAACGAAAATATGGCAAAAACGAAAATAAAGCAAAACGGAAGTACGGCAAAAACGGAAATGTGGCAAAGACGCAAATATGGCAGAAACGCAAATATGAATAAAATGCAAATATGGCAAAAACGCAAATATGGTTAAAACGCAAATATGGTTAAAACGCAAATATAGGAAAAAACCAAATATGGGAAAAACCAAAATATGCCTAAACGCAAATATTGCAAAAACGCAAAAATGGCTAAATCGTAAATATGGCAAAAAGCAAATATGGCAAAAACGGAAATATGGCAAAAAAGCAAATATGGCAAAAAAGTTAATATGGCAAAAACGCGAATGTGGCCAAAACGCAAATATGGCAAAACCGCGAATATGGCAAAAACGCGAATATGGCAAAAACGCGAATATGGCAAAAACACAAATATGGAAAAATCGTAAATATGGCAAAAACGCAAATAAGGGAAAAAATTATGGCAAAACCGCAAATATTGGAAAAACGCAAATATGGGAAAAACGCAAATATGGGAAAAATGCAAATAAGGGAGAAGATAAAGTTGTGGTACAACTTGACAAGAGGAAAGTATCGGTTGGTAGGACATAGTGTGAATAGTCAAACGTTAACGAAATATATGAGAATCGCAAATATGGGAAAAACGCAAATATAAGAAAAACGCAAATATGGGAAAAACGCAAATATAGGATAAACGCAAATATGGCGAAAACGCAAATATGGCAAAAACACAAATATGGCAAAATCGTAAATATGGCAAAAACGCAAATATGGGAAAAACGCAAAAATGGGAAAAGCGCAAATATAGCAAAAACGCAACTATGGCAAATACGCAACTATGGCACAAACGCAACTATGGCAAAAACGCAACTATGGCCAAAACGCCACTATGGCAATAAGGGAAATATGGCAAAAACGCAAATATGTAAAAAACGCAAATATGGGAAAAACGCATATATGGGAAAAACGCAAATATGGCAAAAACGCAAATATGGGAAAAACGCAAATATGGGAAAAACGCAAATATGGCAAAAATGCAAATATGGGAGAAGATTATTTTGTGGTACACCTTGACAAGTGGAAAGAATCGGTTGGTATTACATAGTCTGAATAGTCAAAGGTTCACGATATATATGAGAAATGCAAATATGGGAAAAAGGCAAATATGGGAAAAACGCAAATATGGGAAACTCGCAAATATTTGAAAAAAGCAAATATGGGAAAAACGCATATATGGGAAAAACGCAAATATGGGAAAAACGCAAATATGGGAGAAGATAAACTTGTGGTACACCTTGACAAGTGGAAAGAATCGGTTGGTAGGACATAGTCTGAATAGTCAAAGGTTCACAAAATATATGAGAAACGCAAATATGGGAAAAACGCAAATATGGGAAAAACGCAAATACGGGAAAAACGCAAATATGGGAAAAACAGAAATATGGGAAAAACGCAAATATGGGAAAAACGCAAATATGGGAAAACGCAAATATGGGAAAAACGCAAATATGGCAAAAAAGCAAATATCGCAAAAACGCAAATATGGGAAAAACGCAAATATGGGAAAGATGCAAATATGGGAGAAGGTAAACTTGTGGTACACCTTGGCAAGTGGAAAGAATCGGTTGGTAGGACATAGTCTGAATAGTAAAAGGTTCACAAAATATATGAGAAACGCAAATATGGGAAAAACGCAAATATGGGACAAATGCAAATACGGGAAAAACGCAAATATGGGAAAAACGCAAATATGGGAAAAACGCAAATATGGGAAAAACGCAAATATGGGAAAAACGCAATTATGGGAAAAACGCAAATATGGGAAAAACGCAAATATATGAAAAACGCACATTTGGGAAAAACGCAAATATGGGAAAAACTCAAATATGGCAAAAACTCAAATATGAGAAAATCGCAAATATGGGAAAAATGCAAATATGCGAAAGACGAAAATATGGGAAAAACGCAAATATGGGAAAAACACAAATATGGGAAAAATGCAAATAAGGGAGAAGATAAATTTGTGGTACACCTTGACAAGTGGAAAGAATCGGTTAGTAAGACATAGTCTGTATAGTCAAAGTTTCACGAAATATATCAGAAACGCAAATATGGCAAAAACGCAAATATGGGAAATATGCATATATGGGAAAACGCAAATATGGGAAGAACGCAAATATGGGAAGAACATGGGAAGAACGCAAATATGGGTAGAACGCAAATATGGGAAGAACGCAAATATGGGAAATACGCAAATATGGGAAAGACGTAAATATGGCATAGACGCAAATATGGAAAAGACGCAAATATGGCAAATACGCAAATATGGCAAAGACGCAAATATGGCAAAGACGCAAATGTGGCAAAGACGCAAATATGGGAACGACGCAAATATGGGAAATATGCTAATATGGAAAAGACGCAAATATGGGAAAGACGCAAATATGGGAAAGACGCAAATATGGGATAGACGCAAATATGGGAAAGACGCAAATATGGTAAAGACGCAAATTTGGGAAAAACGCAAATATGGGAAAAACGCAAATATGGGAAAAACGCAAGTATGGGAATAATGCAAATATGGGAAAAACGCAAATATGGGAAAAACGCACATATGGGAAAAACGCAAATATGGCAAAGACGCAAATATGGCAAAAACGCAAATATGGGAAAAACGCAAATATCGGAAAAAGGCAAATATGGGAAAAAGGCAAATACGGGAAACCGCAAATATAAAAAAACGCAAATATGGGAAATAGGGAAATATGTTTAACACGCAAATATGGTTATAACGCAAATATAGGAAAATCCGAATTATGGGAAAAACCAAAATATGCCTAAACGCAAGTATTGCAAATACGCAAATATGGCAAAATCGTAAATATGGCAAAAAAGCGAAAATGGCAAAAACGCAAATATGGGAAAAACGCAAATATGGGAAAAAATTATGGCAAAACCGCAAATATTGGAAAAACGCAAATATGGGAAAAACGCAAATATGGGAAAAATGCAAATAAGGGAGAAGATAAAGTTGTGGTACAACTTGACAAGAGGAAAGTATCGGTTGGTAGGACATAGTGTGAATAGTCAAAGGTTAAAGAAATATATGAGAATCGCAAATATGGAAAAAACGCAAATATAAGAAAAACGCAAATATGGGAAAAACGCAAATATAGGATAAACGCAAATATGGCGAAAACGCAAATATGGCAAAAACACAAATATGGCAAAAACGCAAATATGGCAAAAACGCAAATTAGGGAAAAAACGCAAAAATTGGAAAAGCGCAAATATAGCAAAAACGCAACTATGGCAAATACGCAACTATGGCACAAACGCAACTATGGCAAAAACGCAACTAAGGCCAAAACGCCACTATGGCAAAAAGGGAAATATGGCAAAAACCCAAATATGTAAAAAACGCAAATATGGGAAAAACGCAAATATGGGAAAAACGCAAATATGGCAAAGACGCAAATATGGAAAAGACGCAATAATGGCAAATACGCAAATATGGCAAAGACGCAAATATGAAAAGACGCAAATATGGGAACGACGCAAATATGGGAAATACGCTAATATGGGAAAGACGCAAATGTGGGAAAGACGCAAATATGGGAAAGATGCAAATATGGGAAAGACGCAAATATGGGAAAGATGCAAATATGGTAAAGATGCAAATTTGGGAAAAACGCAAATATGCGAAAAGTACAAATATGGGAAACACCTAAATATGGGAAAATCGCAAATATCGGAAAAATGCAAATATGGCAAAAACTCAAATATGGCAAAACGCAAATATGGGAAGAACGCAAATATGGAAAAAACGCAAATATGGGTAAAATGCAAATATGGGAGAAAATAAACTTGTCGTACAACTTAACAAGAGGAAAGAATCGGTTGGTAGGACATAGGCTCAATAGTCAATCGTTCAAGAAATATATGAGAAACGCAAATATGGGAAAAAAGCAAATATGGGAAAAACGCAAATATAGGAAGAACGCAAATATGGGAAGAACGCAAATATGGGAAGAACGCAAACATGGGAAGAACGCAAACATGGGAAGAACGCAAAAAATGGGAAGAACGCTAATATGGGAAAAACGCAAATATGGGAAAAACGCAAATATGGGAAAAACGCAAATATGTGAAAAACGCAAATAAGGGAAAAACGCAAATCTGGGAAAAACGCAAATATGGGAAAAACGCAAATATGGGAAAAACGCAAATATGGGAAAAACGCAAATATGGGAAAAGCGCAAATATGGGAATCACGCAAATATGGGAAAAACGCAAATATCGGAAAAAACGCAATTTGTCGGAAAAACGCAAATATCGGAATAACGGAAATATGAGAAAAATGCAAATATGGGAAAAACACAAATAAGTTGAACACGCAAATATGGGAAAATGCAAATATGGCAAAAACGCAAATATGGCAAAAACGCATATATGGCAAAAACGCAAATATGGGATAACGCAAATATGGAAAAAAACGCAAATATGGGAATAACGCAAATACGGGAAAGACGCAAATATGGGAAAAACGCAAATATGGGAAAAACGCACATATGGCAAAAACGCAAATATGGCAAAAACGCAAATATGGCAAAAACGCAAATATGGAAAAAACGCAAATATGGGTAAAATGCAAATATGGGAGAAAATAAACTTGTCGTACAACTTAACAAGAGGAAAGAATCGGTTGGTAGGACATAGGCTCAATAGTCAATCGTTCAAGAAATATATGAGAAACGCAAATATGGGAAAAAAGCAAATATGGGAAAAACGCAAATAATGGAAATACGCAAATATGGGAAAACACAAATATGGGAAAAACGCAAATATGGGAAAGACGCAAATATGGGAAAAACGCAAATATGTGAAAAACGCAAATATGGGAAAAATGCAAATATGGGAGAAGATTAACTTGTGGTACACCTTGGCAAGTGGGAGGAATCTGTTGGTAGGACATAGTCTGAATAGTCAAAGGTTCACGAAATATATGAGAAACGCAAATATAGGAAAAACGCAAATATGGGAAAAACGCAAATATGGGAAAAAAGCAAATATGGGAAAAAGGCAAATATGGGAAAAACGCAAATATGGGAAAAACGCAAATATGGGAAGAACGCAAATACTGGAAAAAAGTAAATATGGGAAAAACGCAAATATGGGAAAAACGCAAATATGGGAAAAACGCAAATATAGGAAAGACGCAAATATGGCAAAGACGCAAATATGGCAAAGACAAAAATATGGCAAAGACGCAAATATGGCAAAGCCGCAAATAAGGGAAAGACGGAAATAAGGGAAAGATGCAAATATGGGAAATACGCAAATATTGGAAAAACCCAAATTTCAGAAAAACGCAAATATCGGAATAACGCAAATATGAGAAAAATGCAAATATGGGAAAAATGCAAATATGGGAAAAACGCAAATATGTGAAAAACGCAAATATGGCAAAAACGCAAATATGGCAAAAACGCTAATATGGCAAAAACGCAAATACGGCAAAAACGCAAATAAGGCAAAAACGCAAATATGGCAAAAACGCAAATATGGCAAAAACGCAAATGTGGCAAAAACGCAAATATGGGATAAACACAAATATCGGAGAAAGGCAAATATGGGAAAAACGCAAATATGGGAAACTGCAAATATGGGAAAAACGCAAATATGGGAAAAACGCAAATAAGGTTAAAACGCAAATATGGTTAAAACGCAAATATAGGGAAAAACCAAATATGCCTAAATGCAAATATTGCAAAGACGCAAATATGGCAAAATCGTAAATATGGCAAAAAAGCAAATATGGCAAAACGCAAATATGGCAAAAAAGCAAATATGGCAAAAAAGTAAATATGGCACAAACGCGAATGTGGCAAAAACACGAATATGGCAAAAACGCGAATATTGCAAAAACGCGAATATGGCAAAAACGCGAATATGGGAAAAACGCAAATATGGGAAAAACGCAAATATGGGAAAAACGCAAATATGGCAAAAACGTAAATGTGGCAAAATCGCAAATATGGCAAAAACACAAATGTGGCAAAAACGCAAATGCGGCAAAAACACAAATATGGCAAAAACGCAAATATGGAAAAAACGCAAATATGGCAAAAACGCAAATATGACAAACACGCAAATATGGCAAAAACGCTAATATGACAAAAACGCAGATATGACAAAAACGCCAGTATGGCAAAAACGAAAATATGGCAAAAAAGTAAATACGGCAAAAACCGAAATATGACAAAAACGGAAATATGGCAAAAACGGAAATATGGCAAAAACCGAAATATGGCAAAAACGAAAACATGGCAAAAACGGAAATAAGGCAAAACGGAAGTATTGCAAAAACGCAACTATGGCAAAAACTTAAATATAGCAAAAACGCAAATATGTAAAAAACGCAAATATGAGAAAAACGCAAATATGGGAAAAACGCAAATATGGGAAAAATGCAAATATGGGAAAAACGCAAATATGGGAAAAACGCAAATATGTGAAAAATGCAAATATGGGAGAAGATAAACTTGTGGTACACCATGACAAGTGGAAACAATCGGTTGGTAGGACATTGTCTGAATAGTCAAAGGTTCACGAAATATATGAGAAATGCAAATATAGGAAAAACGCAAATATGGGAAAAATGCAAATATGGGAAAAACACAAATATAGGAAAAACGCAAATATGGGAAAAACGCAAATATGGGAAAAACACAAATATGGCAAAAACGCAAATATGGCAAAAACGCAAATATGGGAAAGACGCAAATATGGGAAAGACGCAAATATGGGAAAACGCAAATATTGGAAAAAAGCAAATATGGGAAAAACGCAAATATGGGAAGAACGCAAATATCGGAAAAACGCAAATATGGGAGAAGATAAACTTGTGCTACACCTTGACAAGTGGAAAGAATCGGTTGGTAGGACATAGTCTGAATAGTCAAAGGTTCACGAAATATATGAGAAACGCAAATATGGGATAAACGCAAATATGGGAAAAACGCAAATATGGGAAAAACGCAAATACGGGTAACGCAAATATGGGAAAAACGCAAATATGGGAGGAACGCAAATATGGGAAGAACGCAAATATGGGAAGAACGCAAACATGGGAAGAACGCAAACATGGGAAGAACGCAAATATGGGAAAAACGCTAATATGAAACAAACGCAAA
The DNA here is from genome assembly GCF_023864275.1 of Schistocerca cancellata. Classification (NCBI taxonomy): domain Eukaryota; kingdom Metazoa; phylum Arthropoda; class Insecta; order Orthoptera; family Acrididae; genus Schistocerca; species Schistocerca cancellata. The sequence continues at coordinate 195,355,330 of NC_064629.1, read as the reverse complement.
TATGGGAAAGACGCAAATATGGCAATGACGCCTGTATGGCAAAGACGCAAATATGGCAAATACGCAATAATGGCAAAGACGCAAATATGGCAAAGCTGCAAATAAGGGAAAGACGCAAATATGGGAAAAACGCTAATATGGGAAAGACGCAAATATGGGAAAGACGCAAATATTGGAAAGACGCAAATAAGGGAAAGACGCAAATATGGAAAAGACGCAAACATGGGAAGAACGCAAATATGGGAAAAACGCAAATATGGGTAAAACGCAAATACGGGAAAAACGCAAATATGGGAAATACGCAAATATGGGAAAAACGCAAATATGGGAACAACGCATATATGGGAAAACCGCAAATATGGGAAGAACGCAAATATGGGAAGAACGCAAACATGGGAAGAACGCATACATGGGAAGAACGCACTTATGGGAAAAACGGTAATATGGGAAAAACGCAAACATGGGAAAAACGCAAATATGGGAAAAACGCAAATATGGGAAACACGCAACTAAGGGAAAAACGCAAATATGGGAAAGACGCAAATATGGCAAAGACGCAAATATGGCAAAGATGCAAATATGGCAAATACACAAATATGGCAAAGACGCAAATATGGCAAAGCCGCAAATAAGGGAAAGACGCATATATGGGAAAAATGCCAATATGGGAAAGACGCAAATATGGGAAAGACGCAAATATGGCAAAAACGCAAATATGGCAAAAACGCAAATATGGGAAAAACGCAAATATAGGAAAAACGCAAATATGGCAAAAACGGAAATATGGCAATAACGGAAATATGACAAAAACGGAAATATGGCAAAAACGAAAATATGCCAAAATCCGGAATATGGCAAAAACGAAAATATGGCAAAAACGGAATTATGGCAAAAACTGAAATATGGCAAAAACGAAAATATGGCAAAAACGAAAATAAGGCAAAACGGAAGTATGGCAAAAACGGAAATGTGGCAAAGATGCAAATATGGCAGAAACGCAAATATGGATAAAATGCAAATATGGCAAAAACGCAAATATGGTTAAAACGCAAATATAGGAAAAAACCAAATATGGGAAAAACCAAAATATGCCTAAACGCAAATATTGCAAAAACGCAAATATGGCTCAATCGTAAATATGGCTAAAAGCAAATATGGCAAAAACGGAAATATGGCAAAAAAGCAAATTTGGCAAAAAAGTTAATATGGCAAAAACGCGAATATGGCCAAAACGCAAATATGGCAAAACCGCGAATATGGCAAAAACGCGAATATGGCAAAAACGCGAATATGGCAAAAAAGCGAAAATGGCAAAAACACAAATATGGGAAAAACGCAAATATGGGAAAAACGCAAATATGGGAAAAAATTATGGCAAAACCGCAAATATTGGAAAAACGCAAATATGGGAATAACGCAAATATGGGAAAAATGCAAATAAGGGAGAAGATAAAGTTGTTGTACAACTTGACAAGAGGAAAGTATCGGTTGGTAGGACATAGTGTGAATAGTCAAAGGTTAACGAAATATATGAGAATCGCAAATATGGGAAAAACGCAAATATAAGAAAAACGCAAATATGGGAAAAACGCAAATATAGGATAAACGCAAATATGGCGAAAACGCAAATATGGCAAAAACACAAATATGGCAAAAACGTAAATATGGCAAAAACGCAAATATGGGATAAACGCAAATATGGGAAAAACGCAAATATGGCAAAAACGCAAATATGGGAAAAACGCAAATATGGGAAAGACGCAAATAGGGCAAAGACGCAAATATGGAAAAGACGCAATAATGGCAAATACGCAAATATGGCAAAGACGCAAATATGAAAAGACGCAAATATGGGAACGACGCAAATATGGGAAATACGCTAATATGGGAAAGCCGCAAATGTGGGAAAGACGCAAATATGGGAAAGATGCAAATATGGGAAAGACGCAAATATGGGAAAGATGCAAATATGGTAAAGACGCAAATTTGGGAAAAACGCAAATATGGGAAAAGTACAAATATGGGAAACACCTAAATATGGGAAAATCGCAAATATCGGAAAAACGCAAATATGGCAAAAACTCAAATATGGAAAAACGCAAATATGGGAAGAACGCAAATATGGGAAAGAGGCAAATATGGGAAAGACGCAAATATGGGAAAAACGCAAATATGCGAAAAACGCAAATATGGGAAAAACGCAAATATGGGAAAAACGCAAGTATGGGAAAACCCAAATATGCTAAAAATGCAAATATGGGAGAAGATAAACTGTGGTACACCTTGACAAGTGGAAAGAATCGGTTGGTAGGACATAGTCTGAATAGTCAAAGGTTCACGAAATATATGAAAAACGCAAAAATGGGAATAACGCAAATATGGGAAAAACGCAAATATAGGAAGAACGCAAATATGGGAAGAACGCAAATATGGGAAGAACGCAAACATGGGAAGAACGCAAACATGGGAAGAACGCAAAAAATGGGAAGAACGCTAATATGGGAAAAACGCAAATATGGGAAAAACGCAAATATGGGAAAAACGAAAAAATGTGAAAAACGCAAATAAGGGAAAAACGCAAATCTGGGAAAAACGCAAATATGGGAAAAACGCAAATATGGGAAAAACGCAAATATGGGAAAAACGCAAATATGGGAAAAGCGCAAATATGGGAAACACGCAAATATGGGAAAAACGCAAATATCGGAAAAAACGCAATTATCGGAAAAACGCAAATATCGGAATAACGGAAATATGAGAAAAATGCAAATATGGGAAAAACACAAATAAGTTGAACACGCAAATATGGCAAAAACGCAAATATGGCAAAAACGCAAATATGGCAGAAACGCATATATGGCAAAAACGCAAATATGGGAAAACGCAAATATGGAAAAAAACGCAAATATGGGAAAAACGCAAATACGGGAAAGACGCAAATATGGGAAAAACACAAATATGGGAAAAACGCACATATGGCAAAAACGCAAATATGGCAAAAACGCAAATATGGCAAAAACGCAAATATGGAAAAAACGCAAATATGGGTAAAATGCAAATATGGGAGAAAATAAACTTGTCGTACAACTTAACAAGAGGAAAGAATCGGTTGGTAGGACATAGGCTCAATAGTCAATCGTTCAAGAAATATATGAGAAACGCAAATATGGGAAAAAAGCAAATATGGGAAAAACGCAAATAATGGAAATACGCAAATATGGGAAAAACACAAATATGGGAAAAACGCAAATATGGGAAAGACGCAAATATGGGAAAAACGCAAATATGGGAAAAACGCAAATATGGGAAAAATGCAAATATGGGAGAAGATTAACTTGTGGTACACCTTGGCAAGTGGGAGGAATCGGTTGGTAGGACATAGTCTGAATAGTCAAAGGTTCACGAAATTTATGAGAAACGCAAATATAGGAAAAACGCAAATATGGGAAAAACGCAAATATGGGAAAAAAACGAATATGGGAAAAACGCAAATATGGGAAAAACGCAAATATGGGAAAAACGCAAATATGGGAAGAACACAAATATTGGAAAAACGCAAATATGGGAAAAACGCAAATATGGGAAAAACGCAAATATGGGAAAAACGCAAATATGGGTAAAATGCAAATAAGGGAGAAGATAAACTAGTTGTACAACTTGACAAGAGGAAAGAATCGGTTGGTAGGACTTAGTCTGAATAGTCAAACATTCAAGAAATATGAGAAACGCAAATATGGGAAAAATGCAAATATGGGAAAAACGCAATTATGGGAAAAACGCAAAAATGGGAAAAACGCAAATATGGGAAAACCGCAAATATGGGAAAAACGCAAATATACGAAAGACGCAAATATGGCAAAGACGCAAATATGGCAAAGACAAAAATATGGCAAAGACGCAAATATGGCAAAGCCGCAAATAAGGGAAAGACGGAAATAAGGGAAAGACGCAAATATGGGAAATACGCAAATATTGGAAAAACCCAAATATCAGAAAAACGCAAATATGGGAAAAACGCAAAAAAGGGAAAAGCGCAAATATAGCAAAAACGCAACTATGGCAAATACGCAACTATGGCACAAACGCAACTATGGCAAAAACGCAACTATGGCCAAAACGCCACTATGGCAAAAAGGGAAATATGGCAAAAACGCAAATATGTAAAAAACGCAAATATGGGAAAAACGCAAATATGGGAAAAACGCAAATATGGCAAAAACGCAAATATGGGAAAAACGCAAATATGGGAAAGACGCAAATATGGCAAAGACGCAAATATGGAAAAGACGCAATAGTGGCAAATACGCAAATATAGCAAAGACGCAAATATGAAAAGACGCAAATATGGGAACGACGCAAATATGGGAAATACGCTAATATGGGAAAGACGCAAATGTGGGAAAGACGCAAATATGGGAAAGATGCAAATATGGGAAAGACGCAAATATGGGAAAGATGCAAATATGGTAAAGACGCAAATTTGGGAAAAACGCAAATATGGGAAAAGTGCAAATATGGGAAACACCTAAATATGGGAAAATCGCAAATATCGGAAAAACGCAAATATGGCAAAAACTCAAATATGGCAAAACGCAAATATGGGAAGAACGCAAATATGGAAAGAGGCAAATATGGGAAAGACGCAAATATGGGAAAAACGCAAATATGCGAAAAACGCAAATATGGGAAAAACGCAAGTATGGGAAAACATAAATATGCTAAAAATGCAAATATGGGAGAAGATAAACTTGTGGTACACCTTGACAAGTGGAAAGAATCGGTTGGTAGGACATAGTCTGAATAGTCAAAGGTTCACGAAATATATGAGAAACGCAAAAATGGGAAAAACGCAAATATGGGAAAAACGCAAATATAGGAAGAACGCAAATATGGGAAGAACGCAAATATGGGAAAAACGCAAATATGGGAAGAACGCAAACATGGGAAGAACGCAAAAAATGGGAAGATCGCTAATATGGGAAAAACGCAAATATGGGAAAAACGCAAATATGGGAAAAACGCAAATATGTGAAAAACGCAAATAAGGGAAAAACGCAAATCTGGGAAAAACGCAAATATGGGAAAAACGCAAATATGGGAAAAACGCAAATATGGGAAAAGCGCAAATATGGGAAACACGCAAATATGGGAAAAACGCAAATATCGGAAAAAACGCAATTATCGGAAAAACGCAAATATCGGAATAACGGAAATATGAGAAAAATGCAAATATGGGAAAAACACAAATAAGTTGAACACGCAAATATGGGAAAGTGCAAATATGGCAAAAACGCAAATATGGCAAAAACGCAAATATGGCAAAAACGCATATATGGCAAAAACGCAAATATGGGAAAACGCAAATATGGAAAAAAACGCAAATATGGGAAAAACGCAAATACGGGAAAGACGCAAATATGGGAAAAACGCAAATATGGGAAAAACGCTAATATGAGAAAAACGCACATATGGGAAAAACGCAAATATGGCAAAAACGCAAATACGGGAAAAACGCAAATATCGGAAAAAGGCAAATATGGGAAAAAGGCAAATATGGGAATCCGCAAATATGAAAAAAAGCAAATATGGGAAATACGAAAATATGTTTAAAACGTAATTATGGTTAAAACGCAAATATAGGAAAAACCCAAATATGGGAAAAACCAAAATATGCCTAAACGTAAATATGGCAAAAATGCAAATATGGCAAAAAGTAAATATGGCAAAAACGCAAATATGACAGAAACGCAAATAAGACAAAAACGAAAATGTGACAAAAACGGAAATATGGCAAATACGCAATTATGGCAAAAACGCAACTATGGCAACAAAAGCAGCTATGGCACAAACGCAACTATGGCAAAAACGCAACTATGGCAAAAACGCAACTATGGCAAAAACGCAAATATGGCAAAAAAGTAAGTATGGCAAAAACGAGAATGTGGCAAAAACGCGAATATGGCAAAAACGCAAATAAGACAAAAATGCAAATACGCCAAAAACGCAAATATGGCAAAAACAGCAATATGGCAAAAACGCAAATATGGGAAAACCCAAATATGGGAAAGACACAAATATGGGAAAGACCTAAATATGGGAAAAACGCAAATATGGGAAAAACGCAAATATGGGAAAAACGCAAATATGGCAAAAAAGGAAATATGGCAAATCTCAAATATGACAAATCTCAAATATGGGAAAAACGCAAATATGGGAGAAAAATATGGCAAATCCGCTAATACTGGAAAAACGGAATTATGGGAAAAACGCAAATATGGGAAAAATGCAACTATGGGAGAAGATAAACTTGTGGTACAACTTCACAAGAGGAAAGAATCGGTTGGTAGGACATAGTGTGAATAGTCAAAGGTTCACGAAATATATGAGAACTGCAAATATGGGAAAAACGCAAATATGGGAAAAACGCAAATATGCGAAAAACGCAAATATGGGAAAAACGCAAATTTGGGAAAAACGCAAATATGGGAAAAACGCAAATATGGCAAAAACGCAAATATGGGAAAAACGCAAAAATGGTAAAAACGCAAATATGGCAAAAACGCAACTATGGCAAATACGCAATTATGGCAAAAACGCAACTATGGCAACAACGCAACTATGGCACAAACGCAACTATGGCAAAAACGCAACTATGGCAAAAACGCAAATATGGCAAAAACAAAAATATGTAAAAAACGCAAATATGGGAAAAACACAAATATGGGAAAGACGCAAATATGGGAAAAACGCAAATATGGGAAAAACGCAAATATGGGAAAAGCGCAAATATGGGAAAAATGCAAATATGGGAGAAGATAGACTTATGGTACACCTTGACAAGTGAAAAGAATCGGTTGGTAGGACATAGTCTGAATAGTCAAAGGTTCACGAAATATATGAGAAACGTAAATATGGGAATAACGCAAATATGGGAAAAACGCAAATATGGGAAAAACGCAAATATGGGAAAAACGCAAATATTTGAAAAACGCAAATATGGGAAAAACGCAAATATGGCAAAGACGCAAATATGGCAAATACGCAAATATGGCAAATACAATAATATGGCAAAGACGCAAATATGAGAAAGACGCGAATATGGGAAAGACGCAAATATGGGAAAGACGCAAATATGGGAAAGACGTAAATATCGGAAAGACGCAAATATGGGAAAGACGCAAATATGGGAAAGACGCAAATATGGGAAGAACGCAAATGTGGCAAAAACGCAAATATGGGAAAGACGCAAATATGGGAAAGATGCAAATATGGGAAAGACGCAAATATGGGAAAGACACAAGTATGGGATAGACGCAAATATGGGAAAGACGCAAAAATGAGAAAGATGCAAATATGGGAAAGACGCTAATATGGGAGAGAAGCAAATATGGGAAAAACGCAAATATTGTTAAAACGCATATATAGGAAAAACCCAAATATGAGAAAAACCAAAATATGGCTCAACGCAAATATGGCAAAAACGCAAATATGGCAAAATCGCAAATATGGCAAAAAAGCAAATATGTCTAAAACGCAAATATGGCAAAAAAGCAAATATGGGAAAAACGCAAATATGGCAAAGACGCAAATATGTCAAATAAGCAATTATGGGAAAAACGAAATTTTGGGAAAAACGCAAATATCGGAAAAACGGAAATATGGGAAGAGCGCAATTATAAGAAGAACGCAAATATGGGAAGAACCCAAATATGGAAAGAACACAAATATGTGGAAGAACGCAAATATGGGAAAGACGCAAATATGGGAAAAACGCAAATATGAGAAAATCGCAAATATGGGAAAAATGCAAATATGGGAGAAGATAGACGTGTGGTACACCTTGACAAGTGGAATGAGTCGGTTGGTAGGACATAGTCTGAATAGTCAAAGGTTCACGAAATATATGACAAACGCAAATATGGGAAAAGGGCAAATATGGCAAAAACGCAAATATGGCAAAAACGCAAATATGGCAAAAACGCGAATATGGCAAAACGAAAGTAACGCAAAAACGGAAATATGGCAAAAACGCAAATATGGCAAAAACGCTAATATGGCAAAAAGGCAAATATGGGAAAAACGCAAATGTCGGAAAAAGGCAAATATGGGAAAAAGGCTAATATGGGAAAACGCAAATATGAGAAAAACGCAAATATGGGAAAAACGTAAATATGGTTAAAACGCAAATATGGTTAAAACGCAAATATAGCAAAAACCCAAATATGGGAAAAACCAAAATATGACTAAACGCAATTATGGCAAAAACGCAAATATGGCAAAATCGTAAATATGTCAAAAAAGCGAATACGGCAAAAACGCAACTGTGGCAAAAACGCAACTATGGCACAAACGCAACTATGGCAAAAACGCAACTATGGCAAAAACGCAAATAAGGCAAAAACAAAAATATGTAAAAAACCCAAATATGGGAAAAACGCAAATATGGGAAAGAAATATGGCAAAACCGCAAATATTGGAAAAACGCAAGTATGGGAAAAACGCAAATATGGGAAAAATGCAAATATGGGAGAAGATAAACTTGTGGTACAACTTGACAAGAAGAAAGAATCGGTTGGTAGGACATAGTCTGAGTAGTCAAAGGTTCACGAAATATATGAGAAACGCAAATATGGGAAAAACGCAAATATGGGAAAAACGCAAATATGGGAAAAATGCAAATATGGGAAATACGAAAATTTGGGATATTCACAAATATGGGGCAAACGCAAATATGGGACAAACAAAAATATGGGAAAATCGCAAATATGGGAAAAACGCAAATATGGGTAAAACGCAAATATGGGAAAAACGCAAATATGGGAAAAACACAAATATGGGAAAAACGCAAATATAGGAAAATTGCAAATATGGGAAAATCGCAAATATGGGAAAATCGCAAATATGGGAAAATCGCACAAATGGGAAAAATGCAAATATGGGAATAACGCAAATATGGGAAAAACGAAAATGTGAGAAAAACGCAAATATGGCAAAAACGCAAATATGGGAAAAACGCAAATCTAGGAAAACCGCAAATCTGGGAAAAAAGCAAAAATGTGAAAGACGCAAATGTGGGGAAAACGCAAATATGGGAAAAACGCAAATATGGGAAAAACGCAAGTATGGGAAAAACGCAAATATGGCAAAAACGCAAATCTGGGAAAAACGCAAAAATGGGAAAAACGCAAATATGACAAAAACGCAAATATGGCAAAAACGCAAATATGGCAAAAACGCGAATATGTGAAAAACGCAAATATAGGAAAAATGCTATTATGGGAGAAGATAAACTTGTGGTACAACTTGACAAGAGGAAAGAATCGGTTGGTAGGACATAGTCTGAGTAGTCAAAGGTTCACGAAATATATGAGAAACGCAAATATGGGAAAAAAGCAAATATGGGAAAAACGCAAATATGGGAAGAACGCAAATATGGGAAAAACGCAAATATGGGAAAATTGCAAATATGGGAGAAGATCAACTTGTAGTACAACTTGACAAGAGGAAAGAATCGGTTAGTAGGACATAGTCTGAATAGTCAAAGGTTCACGAAATATATGAGAAACGCAAATATGGGAAAAACCCAAATATGACAAAAACGCAAATATAGGAAAAACGAAAAATATAGAAAAAACGCAAATATGGGTAAAACGCAAATATGGGAAAAATGCAAATATGGGAAAAACGCAAATAAGGGAAAAACGCAAATATGGTTAAAACCCAAATATGGTTAAAACGCAAATATAGGAAAAACCGAAATATGGGAAAAACCAAAATATGGCTAAACGCAAATATAGCAAAAACGCAAATATGCAAAATCGCAAATATGGCAAAATCGCAAATATGGCAAAAACGCAAATATGACAAAAACGCAAATGAGACAAAAACGAAAATGTGACAAAAACGGAAATATGGCAAAAACGGAAATATGGCAAAAACGGAAATATGGGAAAAATGCAAATAAGGGAGAAGATAAACTTGTGGTACACCTTGACATGTGGAAAGAATCGGTTGGTGGGACATAGTCTGAATAGTCAAATGTTCACGAAATATGTGAGAAATTCAAATATGGAAAAAACGCAAATATCGGCAAAATGCAAATATGGGAAAAACGCAAATATGGGAAAAACGCAAATATGGGAAAAACCCAAATATGGAAAAAAATATGGGAAAAACGCAAACATGGGAAAAACGCAAATATAGGAAATACGCACATATGGGAAAAACGCAAATATGGGAAAAACGCAAATATGGCAAAAACTCAAATATGGCAAAAACGCAAATATGGGATAAACCCAAATATGGGAAAGACGCAAATATGGGAAAAAAGCAAATATGGGAAAAACGCAAATATGGGAAAAACGCAAATATGGGAAAAACGCAAGTATGGGAAAAACGCAAATATGGGAAAGACGCAAATATGGGAAAAATGCAAATATGGGAGAAGATAAACTTGTGGTACACCTTGACAAGTGGAAAGAATCGGTTGGTAGGACATAGTCTGAATAGTTAAAGGTTCACGAAATATATGAGAAACGCAAATATGGGAAAAAGGCAAATATGACAAAAATGCAAATATGCCAAAAACGCAAATATGAAAAAATCGTAAATATGGCAAAAAAGCAAATATGGCTAAAACGAGAATATGTGAAAAACGCAAATATGGGAAAAATGCAACTATGGGAGAAGATAAACTTGTGGTACAACTTCACAAGAGGAAAGAATCGGTTGGTAGGACATAGTGTGCATAGTCAAAGGTTCACGAAATATATGGGAACTGCAAATATGGGAAAAACGCAAATATGGGAAAAACGCAAATATGCGAAAAACGCAAATATGGGAAAAACGCAAATATGGGAAAAACGCAAATATGGCAAAAACGCAAATCTGGGAAAAACGCAAATATGGGAAAAACGCAAATATGGGAAAATTGCAAATATGGGAGAAGATCAACTTGTAGTACAACTTGACAAGAGGAAAGAATCGGTTGGTAGGACATAGTCTGAATAGTAAAAGGTTCACGAAATATATGAGAAACGCAAATATGGGAAAAACCCATATATGATAAAAACGCAAATATAGGAAAAACGCAAATATAGAAAAAACGCAAATATGGGTAAAACGCAAATATGGGAAAAATGCAAATATGGGAAAAACGCAAATAAGGGAAAAACGCAAATATGGTTAAAACCCAAATATGGTTAAAACGCAAATATAGGAAAAACCGAAATATGGGAAAAACCAAAATATGTTTAAACGCAAATATAGCAAAAACGCAAATATGCAAAATCGCAAATATGGCAAAATCGCAAATATGGCAAAAACGCAAATATGACAAAAACGCAAATGAGACAAAAACGAAAATGTGACAAAAACGGAAATATGGCAAAAACGGTAATATGGCAAAAACGGAAATATGGGAAAAATGCAAATATGGGAGAAGATAAACTTGTGGTACACCTTGACATGTGGAAAGAATCGGTTGGTGGGACATAGTCTGAATAGTCAAATGTTCACGAAATATGTGAGAAACTCAAATATGGAAAAAACGCAAATATCGGCAAAATGCAAATATGGGAAAAACGCAAATATGGGAAAAACGCAAATATGGGAAAAATCCAAATATGGAAAAAAATATGGGAAAAACGCAAACATGGGAAAAACGCAAATATAGGAAATACGCACATATGGGAAAAACGCAAATATGGGAAAAACGCAAATATGCAAAAACTCAAATATGGCAAAAACCCAAATATGGGAAAGATGCAAATATGGGAAAGACGCAATTATGGGAAAAACGCAAATATGGGAAAAATGCAAATATGGAAAAATGCAAATATGGGAAAAACGCAAGTATGGGAAGAACGCAAATATGGGAAGAACGCAAACATGGGAAGAACGCAAACATGGGAAGAACGCAAATATGGGAAGAACGTTATTATGGGAAAAACGCAAATATGGGAAAAACGCGAATATGGGAAAAACGCAAGTATGGGAAAAACGCAAATATGAGAAAGACGCAAATATGGGAAAAATGCAAATATGGGAGAAGATAAACTTGTGGTACACCTTGACAAGTGGAAAGAAACGGTTGGTAGGACATAGTCTGAATAGTTAAAGGTTCACGAATTATATGAGAAACGCAAATATCGGAAAAAGCCAAATATGACAAAAATGCAAATACAGCAAAAACGCAAATATGGCAAAAACGCAAATATGGCAAAAACGCAAATATGTGAATAACGCAAATATGGGAAAAACGCAAATATGGGGAAAACACAAATATGGGAAAAACGCAAATATGGGAAAAAAGCAAATATGGGAATAACCCAAATATGGGAAAACGCAAATATGGGAAAAACGCAAATATCGGACAAAGGCAAATACGGGAAAAAGGCAAATATGGGAAAACGCAAATATGGGAAAAACGCAAATATGGGAATAACGCACTTATGGTTAAAACGCAAATATGGTTAAAACGCAAATATAGGATAAACCTAAATATGGGAAAAACCAAAATATGTCTAAATGCAAATATGGCAAAAACGCAAATATGACAAAATCGTAAATATGGCAAAAAAGCAAATATGGCAAAACCGCAAATATGGCAAAAAAGCAAATATGGCAAAAAAGTAAATATGGCAAAAACGAGAATGTGGCAAAAACGCGAATATGGCAAAAACGCAAATATGACAAAAATGCAAATATGCCAAAAACGCAATTATGGCAAAAACGCAAATATGGCAAAAACGCAAATATGACAAAAACGCAAATATGGCAAAAACGGAAATATTGCAAAAACGGAAATATGACTAAAACGCAAATATGGCAAAACGCAAATATGACAAAAACCCAAATATGGCCAAAACGCAAATATGGCAAAAACGCAAATATGGCAAATCGCAAATATGACAAATCTCAAATATGGGAAAAACGCAAATATGGGAAAAAAATATGGCAAATCCGCTAATACTGGAAAAACGGAATTATGGGAAAAACGCAAATATGGGAAAAATGCAACTATGGGAGAAGATAAACTTGTGGTACAACTTCACAAGAGGAAAGAATCGGTTGGTAGGACATAGTGTGCATAGTCAAAGGTTCACGAAATATATGAGAACTGCAAATATGGGAAAAACGCAAATATGGGAAAAACGCAAATATGCGAAAAACGCAAATATGGGAAAAACGAAAATATGGGAAAAACGCAAATATGGGTAAAATGCAAATATGGGAGAAGATAAACTTGTGGTACAACTTAACAAGTGGAAAGAATCGGTTGGTAGGACATAGTCTGAATAGTCAAAGGTTCACGAAATATATGAGAAACGTAAATATGGGAAAAACGCAAATATGGGAAAAACGCAAATATGGGAAAACGCAAATATGGGAAAAACGCAAATATTTGAAAAACGCAAATATGGGAAAAACGCAAATATGGCAAAGACGCAAATATGGCAAATACGCAAATATGGCAAATACTATAATATGGCAAAGACGCAAATATGTGAAAGACGCGAATATGGGAAAGACGCAAATATGGGAAAGACGCAAATATGGGAAAGACGTAAATATCGGAAAGACGCAAATATGGGAAAGACGCAAATATGGGAAAGACGTAAATATGGGAAAGACTCAAATTTGGGAAAAACGCAAATATGGGAAAAACGCAAATATGGGAAAAAAGCAAATATCAGAAAATCGCAAATATGGGAAAAATGCAAATATGGGAGAAGATAAACTTGTGGTACAACTTGACAAGAGGAAAGAATCGGTTGGTAGGACATAGTCTGAATAGTCAAAGGTTCAAGAAATATATGAGAAACGCAAATATGGGAAAAATGCAAATATGGGAAAAACGCAAATACGGGAAAAACGCGAATATGGGAAAAACGCAAATATGGGAAAAACGCAAATATGGGAAAAACGCAAGTATGGGAAAAACGCAAATATGGGAAGAACGCAAATATGGGAAGAACACAAATATGGGAAGAACGCAAATATGGGAAGAACGCAAATGTGGCAAAAACGCAAATATGGGAAAGACGCAAATATGGGAAAGACACAAGTATGGGATAGACGCAAATATGGGAAAGACGCAAAAATGGGAAAGACGCAAATATGGGAAAGACGCTAATATGGGAGAGAAGCAAATATGGGAAAAACGCAAATATGGTTAAAACGCATATATAGTAAAAACCCAAATATGGGAAAAACCAAAATATGGCTCAACGCAAATATGGCAAAAACGCAAATATGGCAAAACCGCAAATATGGCAAAAAAGCAAATATGGCTAAAACGCAAATATGGCAAAAAAGCAAATATGGGAAAAACGCAAATATGGCAAAGACGCAAATATGTCAAAGAAGCAAATATGGGAAAAACGAAAATTTGGGAAAAACGCAAATATCGGAAAAACGGAAATATGGGAAGAGCGCAATTATAAGAAGAACGCAAATATGGGAAGAACCCAAATATGGAAAGAACACAAATATGTGGAAGAACGCAAATATGGGAAAGACGCAAATATGGGAAAAACGCAAATATGAGAACATCGCAAATATGGGAAAAATGCAAATATGGGAGAAGATAGACGTGTGGTACACCTTGACAAGTGGAAAGAGTCGGTTGGTAGGACATAGTCTGAATAGTCAAAGGTTCACGAAATATATGACAAACGCAAATATGGGAAAAACGCAAATATGGCAAAAACGCAAATATGGCAAAAACGCAAATATGGCAAAAACGCGAATATGGCAAAACGAAAATAACGCAAAAACGGAAATATGGCAAAAACGCAAATATGGCAAAAACGCTAATATGGCAAAAAGGCAAATATGGGAAAAACGCAAATGTCGGAAAAAGGCAAATATGGGAAAAGGCTAATATGGGAAAACGCAAATATGAGAAAAACGCAAATATGGGAAAAACGCAAATATGGCAAAGACGCAAATATGGCAAATACGCAAATATGGCAAATACAATAATATGGCAAAGACGCAAATATGTGAAAGACGCGAATATGGGAAAGACGGAAATATGGGAAAGACGCAAATATGGGAAAGACGTAAATATCGGAAAGACGCAAATATGGGAAAGACGCAAATATGGGAAAGACGTAAATATGGGAAAGACTCAAATTTGGGAAAAACGCAAATATGGGAAAAACGCAAATATGGGAAAAAAGCAAATATGAGAAAATCGCAAATATGGGAAAAATGCAAATATGGGAGAAGATAAACTTGTGGTACAACTTGACCAGAGGAAAGAATCGGTTGGTAGGACATAGTCTGAATAGTCAAAGGTTCAAGAAATATATGAGAAACGCAAATATGGGAAAAATGCAAATATGGGAAAAACGCAAATACGGGAAAAACGCGAATATGGGAAAAACGCAAATATGGGAAAAACGCAAATATGGGAAAAACGCAAGTATGGGAAAAACGCAAATATGGGAAGAACGCAAATATGGGAAGAACACAAATATGGGAAGAACGCAAATATGGGAAGAACGCAAATGTGGCAAAAACGCAAATATGGGAAAGACGCAAATATGGGAAAGACGCAAATATGGGAAAGACACAAGTATGGGATAGACGCAAATATGGGAAAGACGCAAAAATGGGAAAGACGCAAATATGGGAAAGACGCTAATATGGGAGAGAAGCAAATATGGGAAAAACGCAAATATGGTTAAAACGCATATATAGTAAAAACCCAAATATGGGAAAAACCAAAATATGGCTCAACGCAAATATGGCAAAAACGCAAATATGGCAAAATCGCAAATATGGCAAAAAAGCAAATATGGCTATAACGCAAATATGGCAAAAAAGCAAATATGGGAAAAACGCAAATATGGCAAAGACGCAAATATGTCAAAGAAGCAAATATGGGAAAAACGAAAATTTGGGAAAAACGCAAATATCGGAAAAACGGAAATATGGGAAGAGCGCAATTATAAGAAGAACGCAAATATGGGAAGAACCCAAATATGGAAAGAACACAAATATGTGGAAGAACGCAAATATGGGAAAGACGCAAATATGGGAAAAACGCAAATATGAGAACATCGCAAATATGGGAAAAATGCAAATATGGGAGAAGATAGACGTGTGGTACACCTTGACAAGTGGAAAGAGTCGGTTGGTAGGACATAGTCTGAATAGTCAAAGGTTCACGAAATATATGACAAACGCAAATATGGGAAAAACGCAAATATGGCAAAAACGCAAATATGGCAAAAACGCAAATATGGCAAAAACGCGAATATGGCAAAACGAAAATAACGCAAAAACGGAAATATGGAAAAACGCAAATATGGCAAAAACGCTAATATGGCAAAAAGGCAAATATGGGAAAAACGCAAATGTCGGAAAAAGGCAAATATGGGAAAAGGCTAATATGGGAAAATGCAAATATGAGAAAAACGCAAATATGGGAAAAACGCAAATATGGCAAAGACGCAAATATGGCAAATACGCAAATATGGCAAATACAATAATATGGCAAAGACGCAAATATGTGAAAGACGCGAATATGGGAAAGACGCAAATATGGGAAAGACGCAAATATGGGAAAGACGTAAATATCGGAAAGACGCAAATATGGGAAAGACGCAAATATGGGAAAGACGTAAATATGGGAAAGACTCAAATTTGGGAAAAACGCAAATATGGGAAAAACGCAAATATGGGAAAAAAGCAAATATGAGAAAATCGCAAATATGGGAAAAATGGAAATATGGGAGAAGATAAACTTGTGGTACAACTTGACCAGAGGAAAGAATCAGTTGGTAGGACATAGTCTGAATAGTCAAAGGTTCAAGAAATATATGAGAAACGCAAATATGGGAAAAATGCAAATATGGGAAAAACGCAAATACGGGAAAAACGCGAATATGGGAAAAACGCAAATATGGGAAAAACGCAAATATGGGAAAAACGCAAGTATGGGAAAAACGCAAATATGGGAAGAACGCAAATATGGGAAGAACACAAATATGGGAAGAACGCAAATATGGGAAGAACGCAAATGTGGCAAAATCGCAAATATGGGAAAAAAGCAAATATGGGAAAGACGCAAATATGGGAAAGACAAAAGTATGGGATAGACGCAAATATGGGAAAGACGCAAAAATGGGAAAGACGCAAATATGGGAAAGACGCTAATATGGGAGAGAAGCAAATATGGGAAAAACGCAAATATGGTTAAAACGCATATATAGTAAAAACCCAAATATGGGAAAAACCAAAATATGGCTCAACGCAAATATGGCAAAAACGCAAATATGGCAAAATCACAAATATGGCAAAAAAACAAATATGGCTAAAACGCAAATATGGCAAAAAAGCAAATATGGGAAAAACGCAAATATGGCAAAGACGCAAATATGTCAAAGAAGCAAATATGGGAAAAACGAAAATTTGGGAAAAACGCAAATATCGGAAAAACGGAAATATGGGAAGAGCGCAATTATAAGAAGAACGCAAATATGGGAAGAACCCAAATATGGAAAGAACACAAATATGTGGAAGAACGCAAATATGGGAAAGACGCAAATATGGGAAAAACGCAAATATGAGAACATCGCAAATATGGGAAAAATGCAAATATGGGAGAAGATAGACGTGTGGTACACCTTGACAAGTGGAAAGAGTCGGTTGGTAGGACATAGTCTGAATAGTCAAAGGTTCACGAAATATATGACAAACGCAAATATGGGAAAAACGCAAATATGGCAAAAACGCAAATATGGCAAAAACGCAAATATGGCAAAAACGCGAATATGGCAAAACGAAAATAACGCAAAAACGGAAATATGGCAAAAACGCAAATATGGCAAAAACGCTAATATGGCAAAAAGGCAAATATGGGAAAAACGCAAATGTCGGAAAAAGGCAAATATGGGAAAAAGGCTAATATGGGAAAACGCAAATATGAGAAAAACGCAAATATGGGAAAAACGCAAATATGGTTAAAACGCAAATATGGTTAAAACTCAAAAATAGCAAAAACCCAAATATGGGAAAAACCAAAATATGACTAAACGCAATTATGGCAAAAACGCAAATATGCCAAAATCGTAAATATGTCAAAAAAGCGAAAATGGCAGAAACGCAACTATGGCAAAAACGCAACTATGGCACAAATGCAACTATGGCAAAAACGCAACTATGGCAAAAACGCAAATAAGGCAAAGACAAAAATATGTAAAAAACCCAAATATGGGAAAAACGCAAGTATGAGAAAAACGCAAATATGGGAAAAATGCAAATATGGGAGAAGATAAACTTGTGGTACAACTTGACAAGAAGAAAGAATCGGTTGGTAGGACATAGTCTGAATAGTCAAAGGTTCACGAAATATATGAGAAACGCAAATATGGGAAGAAACGCAAATATGGGAAAAACGCAAATATGGGAAAAACGCAAATATGGGAAAAACGCAAATATGGGTAAAACGCAAATATGGGAAAAACGCAAATATGGGAAAAACACAAATATGGGAAAAACGCAAATATAGGAAAATCGCAAATATGGGAAAATCGCAAATATGGGAAAATCGCAAATATGGGGAAATCGCACATATGCGAAAAATGCAAATATGGGACAATCGCAAATATGGGAAAAACGCAAATATGGAAAAAAAGCAAATATGGGAAAAACCCAAATATGGGAAAAACGCAACTATGGGAAAAACGCAAATATGGGAAAAACGCAGATATGGGAAAAACGCAAATATGGGAAAAAGCCAAATATGGGAAAATAACAAATTTGGGAAAATCGCAAATATGGGAACAACGCAAATATGGGAAGAACGTAAATATGGGAAAAACGCAAATATGGGAAAAACGCAAATATGGGAAAAACGCAAAGGTGGGAAAAACGCAAATGTGGGAAAAACGCAAATATGGCAGAAACGCAAATGTGGGAAAACGCAAATATGGCAAAAACGCAAAAATGGCTAAAATGCAAATATGGGAAAAACGCAAATATGGGAAAAATGCAAATATGGGAGAAGATAAACTTGTGGTACAACTTGACAAAAGGAAAGAATCGGTTGGTAGGACGTAGTCTGAATAGTCAAAGGTTCACGAAATATATGAGAAACGCAAATATAGGAAAAACGCAAATATAGGAAAAACGCAAATATGGGAAAAACGCAAATATGGGAAAAACGCGAATATGGGAAAAACGCGAATATGGGAAATAAGCGAATATGGCAAAAACGCGAATATGGTAAAAACGCTAATATGGCAAAAACGCGAATATGGCAAAATCGCGAATATGGTAAAAACGCGAATATGGGTAAAACGCGAATATGGCAAAAACGCGAATATGGCAAAAACGCGAATATGGCAGAAACGCGAATATGGCAAAAACGCGAGTGTGGCAAAACCGCAAATATGGGAAAAAAGCAAATATGTTAAAAAAGCAAATATGGCAAAAAAGCAAATATATCAAAAAAGGAAATATGGCAAAAAAGCAAATATCGCAAAAAAGAAAATATGGAAAAAACGCGAATATGGCAAAAACGCGAATATCACAAACACGCGAATATGTCAAAAACGCGAATATGGGAAAAACGCAAATATGAGAGAAACGCAAATAAGGGAAAAACGCAAATATGGGAAAATGCGCAAATATGGGAAAATCGCAAATATGGGAAAAACGCAAAATGTGGGAAAAGCGCAAATGTGGGAAAAACGCAAATATGGCAAAAACGCAAATATTGCAAAAATGCAAATATGGCAAAAACGCAAATATGGCAAAAACGCAAATATTGCAAAAACGCAAATATGGGAAAAACGCAAATATGGGAAAAACGAAAATATTGGAAGAACGCAAATATGGGAAAAACGCAGATATGTGAAAATGCAAATATGGGAGAAGATAAACTTGTGGTACAACTTGACAGGAGGAAATAATCGGTTGGTAGGACATACTCTAAATAGTCAAAGGTTCACGAAATATATGAGGAGCGGAAATATGGGAAAAACGCAAATAGGGGAAAAACGCGTATATGGGGAAACCCAATTATGGGGAAAACGCAAATATGGGGAAAACGCAAATATGGGAAAAACGCAAATATGGCGAAAACGGAAATATGGGAAAAACGGAAATATGGGAAAAACGAAAATATGGGAAGAACGCAAATATGGGAAAAACGCAGATATGTGAAAATGCAAATATGGGAGAAGATAAACTTGTGGTACAACTTGACAGGAGGAAATAATCGGTTGGTAGGACATACTCTAAATAGTCAAAGGTTCACGAAATATATGAGGAGCGGAAATATGGGAAAAACGCAAATAGGGGAAAAACGCATATATGGGGAAACCCAATTATGGGGAAAACGCAAATATGGGGAAAACGCAAATATGGGAAAAACGCAAATATGGGGAAAACGGAAATATGGGAAAAACGGAAATATGGGAAAATCGAAAATATGGGAAAAACGCAAATATGGGAAAAACGCAAATATGGGAAAAACGCTAATATGGCAAATATGGGAAAAACGCAAATATGGGAAAAACGCAAATATGGGAAAAACGCAAATATGCCAAAGACGAAAATATGGCAAGGACGCAAATACGGCAAAGACGCAAATATGGGAAAGACGAAAATATGGCAAAGACGCAAATATGGCAAAGACATAAATATGGTAGAGACGCAAATATGGCAAAGACGGAAATATGGGAAAGACGCAAATATGGGAAAATACAAATATGGGAAAAACGCAAATATGGAAAAAACGCAAATATGGGAAAAACGCAAACATGGCAAAAACGCAAATATGGCCAAAACGCAAACATGTCAAAAACGCAAATATGGCATAAACCTAAATATGGCAAAAACGGAAATATGGCAAAAACGGAAATATGGCAAAAACGGAAATATGGCAGAAACGAAAATATGGCAAAAGCGGAAATATGGCAAAAGCGGAAATATGGCAAAAGCGGAAATATGGGAAAATCGGAAATTTGGGAAAGGTGGAAATATGGCAAAAACGGAATTATGGCAAAGAAGCAAATATGGCAGAAATGCAAATATGGCAAAAACGCAAATACGGTAAAAACGCAAATATGGCAAAAACGCAAATATGGGAAAAACGCAAATAAGGTAGAAGATAAACTTGTGGTACAACTTGACAAGAGTAAAGTATCGGTTGGTAGGACATAGTCTGAATAGTCAAAGGTTCACGAAATATATGAGAAACGCAAATATGGGAAAAACGCAAATATCGGAAAAACACAAATATGGGAAAAACGCAAATATAAGAAAAACGCTAATATGAGAAAAACGCAAATACGGAAAAAATGCAAATATAGGAGATGATAAACTTGTGGTACAACTTGACAAGAGGAAAGTATCGGTTGGTAGGACGTAGTCTGAATAGTCAAAGGTTCACGAAATATATGAGAAACGCAAATATGGGAAAAACGCAAATATAGGAAAAACGCAAATATGGGAAAAACGCAAATATGGGAAAAACGCGGATATGGGAAAAACGCGAATATGGGAAATAAGCGAATATGGCAAAAACGCGAATATGGTAAAAACGCGAATATGGCAAAAACGCGAATATGGCAAAATCGCGAATATGGTAAAAACGCGAATATGGGTAAAACGCGAATATGGCAAAAACGCGAATATGGCAAAAACGCGAATACGGCAGAAACGCGAATATGGCAAAAACGCGAGTGTTGCAAAACCCCAGATATGGGAAAAAAGCAAATATGTTAAAAAAGCAAATATGGCAAAAAAGCAAATATATCAAAAAAGGAAATATGGCAAAAAAGCAAATATCGCAAAAAAGAAAATATGGAAAAAACGCGAATATGGCAAAAACGCCAATATCACAAACACGCGAATATGTCAAAAACGCGAATATGGGAAAAACGCAAATATGAGAGAAACGCAAATAAGGGAAAAACGCAAATATGGGAAAATGCGCAAATATGGGAAAAACGCAAATATGGGAAAAACGCAAAATGTGGGAAAAGCGCAAATGTGGGAAAAACGCAAATATGGCAAAAACGCAAATATTGCAAAAATGCAAATATGGCAAAAACGCAAATATGGCATAAACGCAAATATTGCAAAAACGCAAATATGGGAAAAACGCAAATATGGGAAAAACGAAAATATGGGAAGAACGCAAATATGGGAAAAACGCAGATATGTGAAAATGCAAATATGGGAGAAGATAAACTTGTGGTACAACTTGACAGGAGGAAATAATCGGTTGGTAGGACATACTCTAAATAGTCAAAGGTTCACGAAATATATGAGGAGCGGAAATATGGGAAAAACGCAAATAGGGGAAAAACGGATATATGGGGAAACCCAATTATGGGGAAAACGCAAATATGGGGAAAACGCAAATATGGGAAAAACGCAAATATGGGGAAAACGGAAATATGGGAAAAACGGAAATATGGGAAAATCGAAAATATGGGAAAAACGCAAATATGGGAAAAACGCAAATATGGGAAAAACGCTAATATGGCAAATATGCAAATATGGGAAAAACGCAAATATGGGAAAAACGCAAATATCGGAAAAACGCAAATATGCCAAAGACGAAAATATGGCAAGGACGCAAATACGGCAAAGACGCAAATAT
This sequence comes from Schistocerca cancellata, assembly GCF_023864275.1. Classification (NCBI taxonomy): domain Eukaryota; kingdom Metazoa; phylum Arthropoda; class Insecta; order Orthoptera; family Acrididae; genus Schistocerca; species Schistocerca cancellata. The sequence continues at coordinate 195,332,697 of NC_064629.1, read as the reverse complement.
GGCAAAGACGCAAATATGGGAAAGACGAAAATATGGCAAAGACGCAAATATGGCAAAGACATAAATATGGTAGAGACGCAAATATGGCAAAGACGGAAATATGGGAAAGACGCAAATATGGGAAAATACAAATATGGGAAAAACGCAAATATGGAAAAAACGCAAATATGGGAAAAACGCAAACATGGCAAAAACGCAAATATGGCCAAATCGCAAACATGTCAAAAACGCAAATATGGCATAAACCTAAATATGGCAAAAACGGAAATATGGCAAAAACGGAAATATGGCAAAAACGGAAATATGGCAGAAACGGAAATATGGCAAAAGCGGAAATATGACAAAAGCGGAAATATGGCAAAAGCGGAAATATGGGAAAATCGGAAATTTGGGAAAGGTGGAAATATGGCAAAAACGGAATTATGGCAAAGAAGCAAATATGGCAGAAACGCAAATATGGCAAAAACGCAAATACGGTAAAAACGCAAATATGGCAAAAACGCAAATATGGGAAAAATGCAAATAAGGTAGAACATAAACTTATGGTACAACTTGACAAGAGTAAAGTATCGGTTGGTAGGACATAGTCTGAATAGTCAAAGGTTCACGAAATATACGAGAAACGCAAATATGGGAAAAACGCAAATATCGGAAAAACGCAAATATGGGAAAAACGCAAATATAAGAAAAACGCTAATATGAGAAACACGCAAATATGGAAAAAATGCAAATATAGGAGAAGATAAACTTGCGGTACAACTTGACAAGAGGAAAGTATCGGTTGGTAGGACGTAGTCTGAATAGTCAAAGGTTCACGAAATATATGAGAAACGCAAATATGGGAAAAACGCAAATATAGAAAAACGCAAATATGGGAAATAAGCAAATATGGGAAATACGCAAATATGAGAAAAATGCAAATATGGGAGAAGATAAACTTGTGGTACAACTTGACAAAAGGAAAGAATCGGTTGGTAGGACATACTCTAAATAGTCAAAGGTTCACGAAATATATGAGGAGCGGAAATATGGGAAAAACGAAAATAGGGCAAAAACGCAAATATGGGAAAAACGAAAATATGGGAAAAACGAAAATATGGGAAGAACGCAAATATGGGAAAAACGCAGATACGTGAAAATGCAAATATGGGAGAAGATATACTTGTGGTACAACTTGACAGGAGGAAATAATCGGTTGGTAGGACATACTCTAAAGAGACAAAGGTTCACGAAATATATGAGGAGCGGAAATATGGGAAAAACGCAAATAGGGGAAAAACGCATATATGGGGAAACCTAATTATGGGGAAAACGCAAATATGGGGAAAACGCAAATATGGGAAAAACGCAAATATGGCGAAAACGGAAATATGGGAAAAACGGAAATATGGGAAAAACGAAAATATGGGAAGAACACAAATATGGGAAAAACGCAGATATGTGAAAATGCAAATATGGGAGAAGATAAACTTGTGGTACAACTTGACAGGAGGAAATAATCGGTTGGTAGGACATACTCTAAATAGTCAAAGGTTCACGAAATATATGAGGAGCGGAAATATGGGAAAAACGCAAATAGGGGAAAAACGCATATATGGGGAAACCCAATTATGGGGAAAACGCAAATATGGGGAAAACGCAAATATGGGAAAAACGCAAATATGGGGAAAACGGAAATATGGGAAAAACGGAAATATGGGAAAATCGAAAATATGGGAAAAACGCAAATATGGGAAAAACGCAAATATGGGAAAAACGCTAATATGGCAAATATGCAAATATGGGAAAAACGCAAATATGGGAAAAACGCAAATATCCCAAAGACGAAAATATGGCAAGGACGCAAATACGGCAAAGACGCAAATATGGCAAAGACGCAAATATGGGAAAGACGCAAATATGGCAAAGACGCAAATATGGAAAAGACGTAAATATGGTAGAGATGCAAATATGGCAAAGACGGAAATATGGGAAAGACGCAAATATGGGAAAATACAAATATGGGAAAAACGCAAATATGGAAAAAACGCAAATATGGGAAAAACGCAAACATGGCAAAAACGAAAATATGGCCAAAACGCAAACATGTCAAAAACGCAATTATGGCATAAACCTAAATATGGCAAAAACGGAAATATGGCAAAAACGGAAATATGGCAAAAACGGAAATATGGCAGAAACGGAAATATGGCAAAAGCGGAAATATGGCAAAAGCGGAAATATGGCAAAAGCGGAAATATGGGAAAATCGGAAATTTGGGAAAGGCGGAAATATGGCAAAAACGGAGTTATGGCAAAGAAGCAAATATGGCAGAAACGCAAATATGGCAAAAACGCAAATATGGGAAAAACGCAAATAAGGTAGAATATAAACTTGTGGTACAACTTGACAAGAGTAAAGTATCGGTTGGTAGGATAGTCTAAATAGTCAAAGGTTCACGAAATATATGAGAAACGCAAATATGGGAAAAACGCAAATATCGGAAAAACGCAAATATGGGAAAAACGCAAATATAAGAAAAACGCAAATATGAGAAAAACGCAAATATGGAAAAAATGCAAATATAGGAGAAGATAAACCTGTGGTACAACTTGACAAGAGGAAAGAATCGGTTGGTAGGACATAGTCTGAATAGTCAAAGGTTCACGAAATATATGAGAACCGCAAATATGGGAAAAACGCAAATATAGAAAAACGCAAATATGGGAAATACGCAAATATGGGAAATACGCAAATATGGGACAATCGCAAATATGGGACAATCGCAAATATGGGAAAGACGCAAATATGGAAAAAACGCAAATATGGGAAAAACCCAAATATGGGAAAAACGCAAATATGGGAAAAACGCAAATATGGGAAAAACGCAGATATGGGAAAAACGCAAACATGGGAAAAAGGCAAATATGGGAAAATAACAAAAATGGGAAAATCGCAAATATGGGAACAACGCAATTATGGGAAGAACGTAAATATGGGAAAAACGCAAATATGGGAAAAATGCAAATATGGGAAAAACGCAAATATGGGTAAAACGCAAATGTGGGAAAAACGCAAATGTGGGAAAAACGCAAATATGGCAGAAACGTAAATATGGGAAAACGCAAATATGGCAAAAACGCAAATATGGCAAAAATGCAAATATGGGAAAAACGTAAATATGGAAAAAACGCAAATATGGGAAAAACGCAAACATGGCAAAAACGCTAATATGGCCAAAACGCAAACATGTCAAAAACACAAATATGGCATAAACCTAAATATGGCAAAAACGGAAATATGGCAAAAACGGAAATATGGCAAAAACGGAAATATGGCAAAAACCGGAAATATGGCAGAAACGGAAATATGGCAAAAACGTGAATATGGGAAAAACGCGAATATGGCAAAAACGCGAATATGGCAAAAACGCGAATATGCCAAACACGCGAATATGGCAAAAACGCGAATATGGCAAAAACGCGAACATGGGAATAAAGTAAATATGGCAAAAAGCCAAATATGGCAAAAAAGCAAATATATCAAAAAAGCAAATATGGCAAAAAAGCGAATATGGCAAAAACGTGAATATGGCAAAAACGCGAATGTGGCAAAAACGCAAATATGGGAGAAAAGCAAATATGTTAAAAAAGCAAATATGGCAAAAAAGCAAATATATCAAAAAAGCAAATATGGCAATAAAGCAAATATGGCAAAAAAGCAAATATGGCAAAAACGCGAATATGGCATAAACGCGAATATGGCAAAAACGCGAATATGAAAAAAACGCAAATATGGCAAAAACGGAAATATGGCAAAACGCATATATGGGAAAAATGCAATTATGGCAAAAGCGCAAATATGGCAAAAACGCAAATATGGCAAAAACGCAAATATGGGAAATACGCAAGTATGGGAAAAACGCAAATATGGGAATAACGCGAATATGGGAAAAACGCAAATATGTGAAAATGCAAATATGGGAGAAGATAAACTTGTGGTACAATTTGACAAGAGGAAAGAATCGGTTGGTAGGACAGAGTCTGAATAGTCAAAGGTCCACGAAATACACTCCTGGAAATTGAAATAAGAACACCGTGAATTCATTGTCCCAGGAAGGGGAAACTTTATTGACACATTCCTGGGGTCAGATACATCACATGATCACACTGACAGAACCACAGGCACATAGACACAGGCAACAGAGCATGCACAATGTCGGCACTAGTACAGTGTATATCCACCTTTCGCAGCAATGCAGGCTGCTATTCTCCCATGGAGACGATCGTAGAGATGCTGGATGTAGTCCTGTGGAACGGCTTGCCATGCCATTTCCACCTGGCGCCTCAGTTGGACCAGCGTTCGTGCTGGACGTGCAGACCGCGTGAGACGACGCTTCATCCAGTCCCAAACATGCTCAATGGGGGACAGATCCGGAGATCTTGCTGGCCAGGGTAGTTGACTTACACCTTCTAGAGCACGTTGGGTGGCACGGGATACATGCGGACGTGCATTGTCCTGTTGGAACAGCAAGTCCCCTTGCCGGTCTAGGAATGGTAGAACGATGGGTTCGATGACGGTTTGGATGTACCGTGCACTATTCAGTGTCCCCTCGACGATCTCCAGTGGTGTACGGCCAGTGTAGGAGATCGCTCCCCACACCATGATGCCGGGTGTTGGCCCTGTGTGCCTCGGTCGTATGCAGTCCTGATTGTGGCGCTCACCTGCACGGCGCCAAACACGCATACGACCATCATTGGCACCAAGGCAGAAGCGACTCTCATCGCTGAAGACGACACGTCTCCATTCGTCCCTCCATTCACGCCTGTCGCGACACCACTGGAGGCGGGCTGCACGATGTTGGGGCGTGAGCGGAAGACGGCCTAACGGTGTGCGGGACCGTAGCCCAGCTTCATGGAGACGGTTGCGAATGGTCCTCGCCGATACCCCAGGAGCAACAGTGTCCCTAATTTGCTGGGAAGTGGCGGTGCGGTCCCCTACGGCACTGCGTAGGATCCTACGGTCTTGGCGTGCATCCGTGCGTCGCTGCGGTCTGGTCCCAGGTCGACGGGCACGTGCACCTTCCGCCGACCACTGGCGACAACATCGATGTACTGTGGAGACCTCACGCCCCACGTGTTGAGCAATTCGGCGGTACGTCCACCCGGCCTCCCGCATGCCCACTATACGCCCTCGCTCAAAGTCCGTCAACTGCACATACGGTTCACGTCCACGCTGTCGCGGCATGCTACCAGTGTTAAAGACTGCGATGGAGCTCCGTATGCCACGGCAAACTGGCTGACACTGACGGCGGCGGTGCACAAATGCTGCGCAGCTAGCGCCATTCGACGGCCAACACCGCGGTTCCTGGTGTGTCCGCTGTGCCGTGCGTGTGATCATTGCTTGTACAGCCCTCTCGCAGTGTCCGGAGCAAGTATGGTGGGTTTGACACACCGGTGTCAATGTGTTCTTTTTTCCATTTCCAGGAGTGTGTATGAGAAATGCAAATATGGGAAAAGCGATAATATGGGAAAAACGCAAATATCGGAAAAACGCAAATATGGGAAAAATGGAAATATGGGAAAAACGCAAATAGTGGAAAAACGCAAATATGGGGAAAACGCAAATATGGGGAAAACGCAAATATGGGGAAAACGCAAATATGGGAAAAACGCAAATATGGGGAAAACGGAAATATGGGAAAAACCGAAATATGGGAAAAACGAAAATATGGGAAAAACGCAAATATGGGAAAAACGCAAATATGGGAAAAACGCAATTATGGGAAAAACGCAAATATGAGGAAAACGCAAATTGGGAATTCGCAAGTATGGGAAAAACGCAAATATGGTTAAAACGCAAATATGGGTGAAACGCACATATGGCAAAAATGCAAATATGGCAAAAACGCAAATATAGCAAAAACGCAAATATAGCAAAAACGGAAATATGAGAAAAGCGGTAATATGGCAAAAACAGGAATATGGCAAAAACCAAAATATGGCATAAACAAAAATATTGCAAAAACGGAAATATGGCAGGAACGCACATATGGAAAAACGCAAATATGGCAAAAACGCAAATATGGCAGAGACGCAAATATGGCAGAAACGCAATTATGGCAAATACCCAAATATGGCAAAAACGCAAATATGGCAAATCGCAAATATGACAAATCGCAAATATGGGAAAAACGCAAATATGGGAAAGAAATATGGCAAAACCGCAAATATTGAAAAAACGCAAATATCGGAAAAACGCAAATATGGGAGAAATGCACATATGGGAGAAGATAAACTTGTGGTACAACTTGACAAGAGGAAAGAATCGGTTGGTAGGACATACTCTGAATAGTCAAAGGTTCACGAAATATATGAGAAACGCAAATATGGGAAAAACGCAAATATGGGAAAAACGCAAATATGGGAAAAACGCAAATATGGGAAATACGCAAATATGGGAAAAACGCAGATATGGGAAAAACGCAAATATGGGACAAACGAAAATTAGGGAAAAACGAAAATATGGGAAAAACGCAAACATGGGTAAAACGCAAATATGGGAAAAACGCAAATATGGGAAAAACGCAAATATGGGAAAAACGCAAATATGAGAAAATCGCAAATATGGGAAAATCGCAAATATGGGAAAAATGCAAATAAGGGAATAACGCAAATATGGGAAAAACGCAAATATTGGAAAAACGCAAATATGGGAAAAACGCAAATATGGAAAAAATGCAAATATGCTAGAAGATAAACTTGTGGTACAACTTGCAAAGATGAAAGAATCGGTTGGTGGGACATAGTCTGAATAGTCAAAGGTTCACGAAATATATGAGAAACGCAAATATGGGAAAAACGCAAATATGGGGAAAACGCAAATACGGCAAAAAAGCAAATATGGGAAAAACGCGAATATGGCAAAAACGCGAATATGACAAAAACGCGAATATGACAAAAACGCGAATATGACAAAAACGCGAATAAGGGAAAAACGCAAATATAAGAAAAACGCTAATATGAGAAAAACGCAAATATGGAAAGATGCAAATATAGGTGAAGATAAACTTTTGGTACAACTTGACAAAAGGAAAGAATCGGTTGGTAGGACATAATCTGAATAGTCAAAGGTTCACGAAATATATGAGAAACGCAAATATGGGAAAAACGCAAATATGGGAAATACGCAAATATGGGACAATCGCAAATATGGGACAATCGCAAATATGGGAAAGACACAAATATGGAAAAAACGCAAATATGGGAAAAACCCAAATATGGGAAAAACGCAAATTTGGGAAAAACGCAAATATGGGAAAAACGCAGATATGGGAAAAACGCAAATATGGGAAAAAGGCAAATATGGGAAAATAACAAATATGGGAAAATCGCGAATATGGGAACAACGCAAATATGGGAAGAACGTAAATATGGGAAAAACGCAAATATGGGAAAAATGCAAATATGGGAAAAACGCAAATATGGGTAAAACGCAAATGTGGGGAAAACGCAAATGTGGGAAAAACGCAAATATGGCAGAAACGCAAATATGGGAAAATGCAAATATGGCAAAAACGCAAATATGGCAAAAATGCAAATATGGGAAAAACGCAAATATGGGAAAAATGCAAATATGGGAGAAGATAAACTTGTGGTACAACTTGACAAAAGGAAAGAATCGGTTGGTAGGACATACTCTAAATAGTCAAAGGTTCACGAAATATATGAGGAGCGGAAATATGGGAAAAACGAAAATAGGGCAAAAACGCAAATATGGGAAAAACGAAAATATGGGAAAAACGAAAATATCGGAAGAACGCAAATATGGGAAAAACGCAGATACGTGAAAATGCAAATATGGGAGAAGATATACTTGTGGTACAACTTGACAGGAGGAAATAATCGGTTGGTAGGACATACTCTAAATAGACAAAGGTTCACGAAATATATGAGGAGCGGAAATATGGGAAAAACGCAAATAGGGGAAAAACGCATATATGGGGAAACCTAATTATGGGGAAAACGCAAATATGGGGAAAACGCAAATATGGGAAAAACGCAAATATGGCGAAAACGGAAATATGGGAAAAACGGTAATATGGGAAAAACGAAAATATGGGAAAAACTCAAATATGGGAAAAACTCAAATATGGGAAAAACGCTAATATGGCAAATACGCAAATATGGGAAAAACGCAAATATGGGAAAAACGCAAATATGGGAAAAACGCAAATATGCCAAAGACGAATATATGGCAATGACGCAAATACGGCAAAGACGCAAATATGGCAAAGACGCAAATATGGCAAAAACGAAAATATGGCAAAGACGCAAATATGGCAAAGACGTAAATATGGTAGAGATGCAAATATGGCAAAGACGGAAATATGGGAAAGACGCAATATGGGAAAAACGCAAATATGGGAAAAACACAAATATGGGAAAAACGCAAATAAGAGAAAAACACAAGTATGGGAAAAACGCAAATATGGGAAAAACGCAAAAATGAAAAAAACGCAAATATGGGAAAAACGCAAATATGGGAAAAACGCAAATATGGGAAAAACGCAAATCTGGGGAATACACAAATATGGGGAAAACAAATATGGGGAAAACGGAAATATGGTCAAAACGCATATATGGGGCAAACGCAAATATGGGAAAAACGCAAATATCGGAAAAAGCAAATATGGGAAAAACGAAAATATGGCAAAGACACAAATATGGAAAAAACGCAAATATGGCAAAGATGCAAATAATGAATAGACGCAAATATGGCAAAGTCGCAAATATGGCAAAGACGCAAATATAGCAAACACGCAAATATGGCAAAGACGCAAATATGGCAAAATGGAAATATGTCAAAAGCGGAAATATGGCAAAATCGGAAATATGGCAAAAACGGAAATATGGCAAAAGCTGAAATATGGCAAAATCGGAAATATGGGAAAATTGGAAATATGGCAAAAACGGAAATATGGCAAAAACGCAAATACGGAGGAAACGGAAATATGGCAAAAACGCAAATATGGCAAAAACGCAAATATGGCAAATCGCAATAATGGCAAATCCCAAATATGGCAAATCGCAAATATGGCAAATCGACATTATGGCAAATTGCAAATATGGCAAATCGCAAATATTGGAAAAACGCAAATATGGAAAAAACGCAAATATGGGAAAAATGCAAATATGGGACAAGATAATCTTGTGGTACAACTTGACAAGTGGAATGAATCGGTTGGTAGGACATAGTCTTAATAGTCAAAGGTTCACGAAATATATGAGAAACGCAAATATGGGAAAAACGCAAATATGGGAAAAACGCAAATATGGGAAAAACGAAAATATAGTTAAAACGCAAATATGGGAAAAACGCAAATAAGGGAAAAAAGCAAAGATGGGAAAAAAGCAAATATGGGAAAAACGCAAATATTTGTGTTTTGCCCATATATGCGTTTCTCATATATTTCGTGAACCTTTGACTATTCAGACTATGTCCTACCAACCGATTTCCTTCCTCTTGTCAAGTTGTACCACAAGTTTATCTTCTCCCATATTTGCATTTTTCCCATATTTGCGTTTTTCCCATATTTGCGTTTTTGCCACATTTGCGTTTTTACTGTATTTACATTTTTGCCATAGTTGCATTTTGCCATAGTTGCGTTTTTGCCATATTTGCGTTTTTGCCATATTTGAATTTTTGCCTTATTTGCGTTTTTGCCATATTTGCATTATTGCCATATTTGCGTTTTTGCCATATTTCCGTTTTTTCCATATTTGCGTTTTTGCCATATTTGGGTTTTTCCTATATTTGCGTTTTAACTATATTTGCGATTTTCCCATATTTGCGTTTTTCCCATATTTGCGTTTTTCCCATTCTTGCGTTTTTCCCATATTTGCGTTTTTCTCATATTGGCGTTTTTACCATATTTGCGTTTTTCCCATATTTGCGTTATTGCCATATTTGCGTTTTTCCCATATTTGCGTTTTTCCCATATATGCGTTTTTCCCACTTTTGCGTTTTTCCGATATTTCCATATTTCCGGTTTTTGCGTTTTTCCCATATTTGCGTTCTTACCATATTTGGTTTTTGCCATATTTGCGTTTTTGCCATATTTGCGTTTTTCCCATATTTGCGTTTTTCCCATATTTGCGTTTTTCCAATATTTGCGTTTTTCCCGTATTTGCGTTTTTCCCATATTTGGGTCTTTCCCATATTTGCCTCTTTGCCATATTTGTGTCTTTGCCCTATTTGTGTCTTTGCCATATTTGTGTCTTTGCCATATTTGCGATTTTAGCATATTTGCGTTTTTGCCAGATTTCCGTTTTTGCCAGATTTGCGTTTTTGCCTTATTTGCGTTTTTTCCATATTTGCGTTTTTCCCATATTTGCGTTTTTCCCATATCTGCGTTTTTCCCATATGATGTTTTTACCATTATTGCGTTTTTCTTATATCTGCGTTTTTCCCATATCTGGGTTTTTCCCATATTTGCGTTTTTCACATATTTGCAGTTTTCCCATATTTGCGGTTTGGCATATTTGCGTTTTGGCATATTTGTGTTTATCCCATATTTACGTTTTTCTTATATTTGCGTTTATCCTATATTTGTGTTTTTCCCATATTTGCTTTTTTCCCATATTTTCGTTTTTCCCATACTTGCGTTTTTCCCATATTTGCGTTTTTCCCATATTTGCGTTTTCCCATATTTGCGTTTTTCCCATATTTGCGCTTTTCCCATATTTGCGTTTTTCCCATATCTTCGTTTTTCCCATATGATGTTTTTACCATATTTGCGTTTTTCTTATATCTGCGTTTTTCCCATATCTGGGTTTTTCCCATATTTGCTTTTTTCCCATATTTTCGTTTTTCCCATACTTGCGTTTTTCCCATATTTGCGTTTTCCCATATTTGCGTTTTTCCTATATTTGCGTTTTTCCCATATTTGCGTTCTTCCCATATTTGCGTTTTTCCTATATCTGCGTTTTTCCCATATTTGCGTTTTTCCCATATTTGCGTTTTTCACATATTTGCGTTTGTCATATATTTCGTGAACCTTAGACTATTCAGACTATGTCCTACTAACCGATTCTTTGCTCTTGTCAAGTTGAACCACAAGTTTATCTTCTCCCATATTTGCATTTTTCCCATATTTGCGTTTTTTCATATTTGCGTTTTTCCCATATTTGCGTTTTTCCCATATTTGCGTTTTTCCCATTTTTGCGTTTTTCCGATATTTCCGTTTTTCCGATATTTGCGCCTTTCCCATATTTGCGTTTTTCCCATATTTGGTTTTTCCCATATTTGTGTTTTTGCAATATTTGCTTTTTTGCCATATTTGCGTTTTTGCCATATTTCCGTTTTTGCCATATTTGCGTTTTTGCTTTATTTGCGGTTTTGCCATATATGCGTTTTTCCCATATTTGCGTTTTTTCCATATTTGCGTTTTTCCCATATTTGCGTTTTCCCATATTTGCGTTTTTCCCATATTTGGCTTTTTCCCAAATTTGCGTTTTTCCCATATTTGCGTTTTTCCCATATTTGCGTTATCCCATATTTGCGTTTTGCCCATTTTTGCGTTTTGCCCATATTTCCATTTCTCATATATTTTGTGAACCTATTTACTATTCAGACTATGTCCTACCAACCGATTTCTTCCTCTTGTCAAGTTGTACCACAAGTTTATCTTCTCCCATATTTGCATTTTTCCCTTATTTGCAATTTACCCATATTTGAGTTTTTTCCATATTTGCGTTTTTGCTGTATCTGCATTTATGCCATTGTTATGTTTTTGTCATAGTTGCGTTTTTGCCATAGTTGCGTTTTTGCCATAGTTGCGTTTTTGCCTTATTTGCGTTTTTGAGATATTTATTTGCGTTATTGCCATATTTGCGTTTTTGCCATATTTGCGTTTTTGCCATATTTGGGTTTCTCCTATATTTGCGTTTTAACTATATTTGCGTTTTTCCCATATTTGCGTATTTCCCATATTTGCGTTTTTCCCATATTTGCGTTTTTCCCATATTTGCGTTTTTCCCATATTTGCGTTTTTACCATATTTGCGTTTCTCATATATTTCGTGTACCTTTGACTATTCAGACCATGTCCTACCAACCGTTTCTTTCCTCTTGTCAAGTTGTACCACAAGTTTATCAGCTCCCATTTTTGCATTTTTCCCATATTTTCGTTTTTCCCATACTTGCGTTTTTCCCATTTTTGCGTTTTTGTCATTTTTACGTTCTTCCGATATTTCCGATTTTCCGATATTTGCGTTTTTCCCATTTTTGCGTTTTTCTCATATTTGGTTTTTGCCATATTTTCGTTTTTGCCATATTTGCGTTTTTCCCATATTTGCGTTTTTCCCACATTTGCGTTTTTCCCATATTTGCGTTTTTCCCATATTTGCGTTTTTCCCATATTTGCAATTTCCCATATTTGCGTTTTCTCATATTTGCGTTTTTTCCAGATTTGGTTATTTCCCATACTTTCGTTTTTCCCATATTTGCGTTTTTCCCATATTTGCGTTTTCCCCACATATGCGTTTTTCCCATATTTGCGTTTTTCCCATATTTGCGTTTTTCCCATATTTGCGTTTTTCCCATATTTTGCGTTTTTCCCATATTTGCGTTCTTTCCATATTTGCGTTTTTCCCATATTTGCGTTTTTCCCATATTTGCGTTTTTTTCATATTTGCGTTTTTCCCATATTTGCGTTTTTCCCATATTTGCGTTTTTCCCATATCTGCGTTTTTCCCATATTATGTTTTTCCCATATTTGCGTTTTTCCTATATCTGCCTTTTTTCTCGTATCTGGTTTTTTCCCATATTTGCGTTTTTCCCAAATTTGCGTTTTTCCCATATTTGCGTTTTGGCATATTTGTGTTTTGGCATATTTGCGTTTATCCCATATTTACGTTATCCCATATTTGCGTTTATCCTAGATTTGTGTTCTTCCCATATTTGCGTTTTTCCCATATTTGCGTTTTCCCATATTTGCGTTTTTCCCATATTTGCGTTTTTTCCATATTTGCGTTTTCCCCATATTTGCGTTTTTCCCATATTTGCGTTTTTCCCATATTTGCGTTTTTCCCGTATTTGCGTTTTTCACATATTTGCGTTTCTCATATATTTCGTGAACCTTTGAATATTCAGACTATGTCCTACCAACCGATTATTTCCTCTTGTTAAGTTGTACCACAAGTGTATCTTCTCCCATATTTGCATTTTTCCCATATTTGCGTTTTTCCCATATTTGCGTTTTTCCCATATTTGCGTTTTTCCCATTTTTGCGTTTTTCCGATATTTCCGTTTTTCCGATCTTTGCGCCTTTCCCATATTTGCGTTTTTCCCTTATTTGGTTTTTCCCATATTTGCGTTTTTCCCATATTTGCGTTTTTCTCATATGTGCGTTTTTCCCATATTTGCATTTTTCCCATATTTGTGTTTCTACCATATTTGCGTTTTTCCCATATCTGCATCTTTCCCATATTTGCCTTTTTGCCATATTTGTGTCTTTGCCATATTTGTCTTTGCCATATTTGTGTTTTTGCCATATTTGCGTTTTTGCCATATTTGCGTTTTTCCCATAATTGCGTTTTGCCCATATTTGCGTTTTGCCTATATTTGCGTTTCTCATATATTTCGTGAACCTTTGACTATTAGGACTATGTCCTACCAACCGATTTCTTTCCTCCTGTCAAGTTGTAACACAAGTTTATATTCTCCCATATTTGCATTTTTCCCATATTTGCGTTTTTGCCATATTTGCGTTATTGCCATATTTGCGTTTTTGCCATATTTGTGTTTTTGCCATATTTGCGTTTTTGCCATATTTGGGTTTTTCCTATATTTGCGTTTTAACTATATTTGCGTTTTTCCCATATTTGCGTTTTTCCCATATTTGCGTTTTTCCCATATTTGCGTTTTTCCCGTATTTGCGTTATTCCCATATTAGCGTTTTTCGCATATTTCCGTTTTTCCCATATTTGCTTTTTTCCCATATTTGCATTTTTCCCATATTTGTGTTTCTCCCATATTTGCGTTTTTCCCATATCTGCATCTTTCCCATATTTGCCTTTTTGCCATATTTGTGTCTTTGCCATATTTGTCTTTGCCATATTTGTGTTTTTGCCATATTTGCATTTTTCCCTTAGTTGCGTTTTTACCATATTTGCGTTTTTTCAATATTTTCGGTTTTGCCATATTTTTTCCCATATTTGCGTTTTTCCCATATTTGCGTTTTTCCGATATTTCCGTTTTTCCGATATTTGCGCCTTTCCCATATTTGCGTTTTTCCCATATTTGGTTTTTCCCATATTTGCGTTTTTCCCGTTATTGCGTTTTTCCCATATTTGCGTTTTTCCCATATTTGCGTTTTCCCCATACTTGCGTTTTTCCGATATTTGCGTTTTTTTCATATTGGCGTTTTCCCCATATTGGCGTTTTTCCCATATTTGCGATTTTCCCATATTTGCGTTTTCCCCATATTTGCGTTTTTCCCATATTTGCGTTTTTCCCATTTTTGCGTTTTTCCGATATTTCCGTTTTTCCGATATTTGCGCCTTTCAAATATTTGCGTTTTTCCCATATTTGGTTTTTCCCATATTTGCGTTTTTCCCATAATTGCGTTTTTCTCATATTTGCGTTTCTCCCATATTTGCATTTTTCCATATCTGTGTCTTTCCCATATTTGCCTCATTGCCATATTAGTGTCTTTGCCATATTTGTGTCTTTGCCATATTTGTGTTTTTGCCATATTTGCGTTTTTGTCATATTTGCGTCTTTCCCATATTTGCATTTTTCCCATATTTGCGTTTTTGCCATATTTGCTTTATTGCCATATTTGCGTTTTTGCCATATTTGCGTTTTTGCCATATTTGCGTTTTTGCCATATTTGGGTTTTTCCTATATTTGCGTTTTAACTATATTTGCGTTTTTCCCATATTTGCGTTTTTCCCATATTTGCGTTTTTCCCATTTTTGCGTTTGTCCCATATTTGCGTTTTTCCCATATTAGCGTTTTTCGCATATTTGCGTTTTTCCCATATTTGCTTTTTTCCCATATTTGCGTTTTTCCCATATTTGCGTTTTTCCCATATATTGCGTTTTTCATATTTTTCGTGAACCTTTGACTATTCAGACCATGTCCTACCAACCGATTCTATCCTCTTGTCTAGTTGAACCACAAGTTTATCAGCTCCCATATTTGCATATTTCCCTCATTTTCATTTTTCCCATATTTGCGTTTTTCCCATATTTGCGTTTTTCCCATTTTTGCATATTTCTGATATTTCCATTTTTCCCATATTTGCGTTTTTCCCATATTTGGTTTTTGCCATATTTGCGTTTTTGCCATATTTGCGTTTTTGCCATATTTGCGATTTCCCATATTTGCGTTTTTCCTATATTTGCGTTTTTCCCATATTTGCGTTTTTCCCATATTTTGCGTTTTTCCCATATTTTGCGTTTTTCCCATATTTGCGTTTTTCCCATAGTTGCGTTTTTCCCATATTTGCGTTCTGCCCATATTTGCGTTTTGCCCAGATTTGCGTTCTGCCCATATTTGCGTTTTGCTCATTTTTGCGTTTTGCCCATATTAGCGATTTGCCCATATTTGCGTTTGGCGAATATTTGCGTTTTGCCCATATTTGCGTTTCTTGTACATTTCTTGAACCTTTGACTATTCAGACTATGTCCTACAAACCGATTCATTCCTCTTGTCAAGTTGTACCACAAGTTTATCTTCTCCCATATTTGCATTTTTCCCATATTTACGTTTTTCCAATATTTGCGTTTTTTCAATATTTTCGATTTTGTCATATGTTTTCCCATATCTGCGTTTTTCCCATATTTGCGATTTGCCATATTTGCGATTTGCCTTATTTGCGTTTTTTCCATATTTGCGTTTATGCCATATTTGCGTTTTTGCCATATTTGGGTTTTTCCCACCTCTGAGTTTCTCCCATATTTACGTTTTTCCCATATTTGCGTTTTTACCATACTTGCGTTTTTCCCATATTTGCGTTTTTCCCATATTTGCGTTTTCCCTATATTTGCGTTTTGCCCATATTTGCGTTTTTCCCATATTTGTGTTTTTCCCATATTTGCGTTTTTCCCATATTTGCGTTTTTCCCATATTTGTGTTCTGCCCATATTTGCGTTTTGCCCATATTTGCGTTCTGTCCATATTTGCGTTTTGCCCATATTTGCGTTTTGCCCATATTTGCGTTTTGCCCATATATGCGTTTTGTCCATATTTGCGTTTTTCCCATATTTGCGTTTTTCCCATATTTGCGTTTTGCCCATATTTGCGTTTTTCCCATATTTGCGTTTTTCCCATATTTGCGTTTTTGCCATATTTGCGTTTTTCCCATATTTGCGTTTTTCCCATATGTGCGTTTTTCGCATATTTGCGTCTTTCCCATATTTGCATTTTGCCCATATTTGCGTTTTGCCCATATTTGCGTTTCTCATATATTTCGTGAACCTTTGACTATTCAGACTATGTCCTACCATCCGATTTCTTTCCTCTTGTCAAGTTGTACCACAAGTTTATCTTCCCCCATATTTGCATTTTTGCCATAGTTGCATTTTGCCATAGTTGCGTTTTTGCCATATTTGCGTTTTTGCCATATTTGCACTTTTTCCATATTTGCGTTTTTGCCATATTTGGGTTTTTCCTATATTTGCGTTTTAACTATATTTGCGTTTTTCCCATATTTGCGTTATTGCCATATTTGCATTTTTGCCATATTTGCGTTTTTTCCATATTTGCGTTTTTGCCATATTTGGGTTTTTCCTATATTTGCGTTTTAACTATATTTGCGTTTTTCCCATATTTGCGTTTTTCCCATATTTGCGTTTTTCCCATATTTGCGTTTTTGCCATATTTGCGTTTTTGCCATATTTGCGTATTTGCCATATTTGCGATTTCCCATATTTGCGTTTTTCCTATATTTGCGTTTTTCCCATATTTGCGTTTTTCCCATATTTTGCGTTTTTCCCATATTTTGCGTTTTTCCCATATTTGCCTTTTCCCCATAGTTGCGTTTTTCCCATATTTGCGTTTTGGCCATATTTGCGTTTTGCCCAGATTTGCGTTCTGCCCATATTTGCGATTTGCCCATATTTGCGTTTTGCCCATATTAGCGATTTGCCCATATTTGCGTTTTGCGAATATTTGCGTTTTGCCCATATTTGCGTTTCTTGTACATTTCTTGAACCTTTGACTATTCAGACTATGTCCTACAAACCGATTCATTCCTCTTGTCAAGTTGTACCACAAGTTTATCTTCTCCCATATCTGCATTTTTCCCATATTTACGTTTTTCCAATATTTGCCTTTTTTTCAATATTTTCGATTTTGTCATATTTTTTCCCATATTTGCGTTTTTCCCATATTTGCGATTTGTCATATTTGCGATTTGCCTTATTTGCGTTTTGTCCATATTTGCGTTTATGCCATATTTGCGTTTTTGCCATATTTGGGTTTTTCCTACCTCTGAGTTTCTCCCATATTCACGTTTTTCCCATATTTGCGTTTTTACCATACTTGCGTTTTTCCCATATTTGCGTTTTTCCCATATTTGCGTTTTCCCTATATTTGCGTTTTGCCCATATTTGCGTTTTTCCCATATTTGTGTTTTTCCCATATTTGCGTTTTTCCCATATTTGCGTTTTTCCCATATTTGCGTTTTGCCCATATTTGCGTTTTGCCCATATTTGCGTTCTGTCCATATTTGCGTTTTGCCCATATTTGCGTTTTGCCCATATTTGCGTTTTGCCCATATATGCGTTTTGCCCATATTTGCGTTTCTCATATATTTCGTGAACCTTTGACTATTCAGACTATGTCCTACAAACCAATTCTTTCCTCTTGTCAAGTTGTACCTCAAGTTTATCTTCTCCCATATTTGCATTTTTCCCATATTTGCGTTTTTCCCATATTTGCGTTTTTCCAATATTTTCGGTTTTGCCATATTTTTTCCCATATTTGCGTTTTTCCCATATTTGCGATTTGTCACATTTGCGATTTGCCTTATTTGCGTTTTTGCCATATTTGCGTTTTTGGCATATTTGCGATTTTGCCATATTTGCGTTTTTGCCATATATGGGTTTTTCTGTATTTGCGTTTCTCCCATATTTGCGTTTTTCCCATATTTGCGTTTGTCCCATATTTGCGTTTTTCCCATATTTGCGTTTTTCCCATATTTGCGTTTTTCCCATATTTGCGTTTTTCGCATATTTGCGTCTTTCCCATATTTGCATTTTGCCCATATTTGCGTTTTGCCCATATTTGCGTTTCTCATATATTTCGTGAGCCTTTGACTATTCAGACTATGTCCTACCAACCGATTTCTTTCCTCTTGTCAAGTTGTACCACAAGTTTATCTTCTCCCATATGTGCATTTTTCCCATAGTTGCGTTTTTCCCATATTTGCGTTTTTCCACATTTGCGATTTTGCTGTATTTGCATTTTTGCCATAGTTGCATTTGGCCTTAGTTGCGTTTTTGCCATATTTGCGTTTTTGCCATATTTGCACTTTTTCCATATTTGCGTTTTTGCCATATTTGGGTTTTTCCTATATTTGCGTTTTAACTATTTTTGCGTTTTTCCCATATTTGCGTTATTGCCATATTTGCATTTTTGCCATATTTGCGTTTTTTCCATATTTGCGTTTTTGCCATATTTCGGTTTTTCGTATATTTGCGTTTTAACTATATTTGCGTTTTTCCCATATTTGCGTTTTTCCCATATTTGCGTTTTTTCCATATTTGCGTTTTTGCCATATTTCGGTTTTTCCTATATTTGCGTTTCTCCAATATTTGCGTTTTTCCCATACTTGCGTTTTTCCCATATTTGCGTTTTTCCCATATTGGCGTTTTTCCCATATTGGCGTTTTTCCCATATTTGCGTTTATCCCATATTTGCGTTTTTCCCATATTAGCGTTTTTCCCATAGTTGCGTTTCTCATATATTTCGTGAACCTTCGACTATTCAGACCATGTCCTACCAACCGATTCTTTCCTCTTGTCAAGTTGTACCACAAGTTTATCAGCTCCCATATTTGCATTTTTCCCATATTTTCGTTTTTCCCATATTTGCGTTTTTCCCATATTTGCGTTTTTCCCATCTTTGCGTTTTGCCCATATTTGCGTTATGCCCATATTTGCGTTCTGCCCAGATTTGCGTTTTGCCCATATTTGCGATTTGCCCATATTTGGGTTTTGCGCAGATTTGTGTTTTGCCCATATTTTCGTTTCTTGTATATTTCGTGAACCTTTGACTATTCAGACTATGTCGTACAAACCGATTCTTTCCTCTTGTCAAGTTGTACCACAAGTTTATCTTCTCCCATATTTGCATTTTTCCCATATGTGCGTTTTTCCCAAATTTGCGTTTTTTCAATATTTTCGGTTTTGCCATATTTTTTTCCCATATTTGCGTTTTTCCAATATTTGCGATTTGTCATATTTGCGATTTGCCTTATTTGCGTTTTTGCCATATTTTGCGTTTTTCCCATATTTTGCGTTTTTCCCATATTTGCGTTTTTCCCATAGTTGCGTTTTACCCATATTTGCGTTTTGGCCATATTTGCGTTTTGCCCAGATTTGCGTTCTGCCCATATTTACGTTTTGCCCATATTTTCGTTTTGCCCATATTAGCGATTTGCCCATATTTGCGTTTTGCGAATATTTATGTTTTGCCCATATTTGAGTTTCTTGTACATTTCTTGAACCTTTGACTATTCAGACTATGTCCTACAAACCGATTCATTCCTCTTGTCAAGTTGTACCACAAGTTTATCTTCTCCCATATCTGCATTTTTCCCATATTTACGTTTTTCCAATATTTGCCTTTTTTTCAATATTTTCGATTTTGTCATATTTTTTCCCATATTTGCGTTTTTCCCATATTTGCGATTTGTCATATTTGCGATTTGCCTTATTTGCGTTTTGTCCATATTTGCGTTTATGCCATATTTGCGTTTTTGCCATATTTGGGTTTTTCCTACCTCTGAGTTTCTCCCATATTTACGTTTTTCCCATATTTGCGTTTTTACCATACTTGCGTTTTTCCCATATTTGCGTTTTTCCCATATTTGCGTTTTCCCTATATTTGCGTTTTGCCCATATTTGCGTTTTTCCCATATTTGTGTTTTTCCCATATTTGCGTTTTTCCCATATTTGCGTTTTGCCCATATTTGCGTTTTGCCCATATTTGCGTTCTGTCCATATTTGCGTTTTGCCCATATTTGCGTTTTGCCCACATATGCGTTTTGCCCATATTTGCGTTTCTCATATATTTCGTGAACCTTTGACTATTCAGACTATGTCCTACAAACCAATTCTTTCCTCTTGTCAAGTTGTACCACAAGTTTATCTTCTCCCATATTTGCATTTTTCCCATATTTGCGTTTTTCCCATATTTGCGTTTTTCCAATATTTTCGGTATTGCCATATTTTTTCCCATATTTGCGTTTTTCCCATATTTGCGATTTGTCACATTTGCGATTTGCCTTATTTGCGTTTTTGCCATATTTGCGTTTTTGGCATATTTGCGATTTTGCCATATTTGCGTTTTTGCCATATATGGGTTTTTCCTGTATTTGCGTTTCTCCCATATTTGCGTTTTTCCCATATTTGCGTTTTTCCCATATTTGCGTTTTTCCCATATTTGCGTTTTTCCCATATTTGCGTTTTTCGCATATTTGCGTCTTTCCCATATTTGCATTTTGCCCATATTTGCGTTTTGCCCATATTTGCGTTTCTCATATATTTCGTGAACCTTTGACTATTCAGACTATGTCCTACCAACCGATTTCTTTCCTCTTGTCAAGTTGTACCACAAGTTTATCTTCTCCCATATTTGCATTTTTCCCATAGTTGCGTTTTTCCCATATTTGCGTTTTTCCACATTTGCGATTTTGCTGTATTTGCATTTTTGCCATAGTTGCATTTTGCCATAGTTGCGTTTTTGCCATATTTGCGTTTTTGCCATATTTGCACTTTTTCCATATTTGCGTTTTTGCCATATTTGGGTTTTTCCTATATTTGCGTTTTAACTATATTTGCGTTTTTCCCATATTTGCGTTATTGCCATATTTGCATTTTTGCCATATTTGCGTTTTTTCCATATTTGCGTTTTTGCCATATTTGGGTTTTTCCTATATTTGCGTTTTAACTATGTTTGCGTTTTTCCCATATTTGCGTTTTTCCCATATTTGCGTTTTTTCCATATTTGCGATTTGCCATATTTCGGTTTTTCCTATATTTGCGTTTCTCCTATATTTGCGTTTTTCCCATACTTGCGTTTTTCCCATATTTGCGTTTTTCCCATATTGGCGTTTTTCCCATATTGGCGTTTTTCCCATATTTGCGTTTATCCCATATTTGCGTTTTTCCCATATTAGCGTTTTTCCCATAGTTGCGTTTCTCATATATTTCGTGAACCTTCGACTATTCAGACCATGTCCTACCAACCGATTCTTTCCTCTTGTCAAGTTGTACCACAAGTTTATCAGCTCCCATATTTGCATTTTTCCCATATTTTCGTTTTTCCCATATTTGCGTTTTTCCCATATTTGCGTTTTTCCCATCTTTGCGTTTTGCCCATATTTGCGTTATGCCCATATTTGCGTTCTGCCCATATTTGCGTTTTGCCCATATTTGCGATCTGCCCATATTTGCGTATTGCGCAGATTTGCGTTTTGCCCATATTTTCGTTTCTTGTATATTTCGTGAACCTTTGACTATTCAGACTATGTCCTACAAACCGATTCTTTCCTCTTGTCAAGTTGTACCACAAGTTTACCTTCTCCCATATTTGCATTTTTCCCATATTTGCGTTTTTCCCAAATTTGCGTTTTTTCAATATTTTCGGTTTTGCCATATTTTTTTCCCATATTTGCGTTTTTCCCATATTTGCGATTTGTCATATTTGCGATTTGCCTTATTTGCGTTTTTGCCATATTTGCGTTTATGACATATTTGCGTTTTTGCCATATTTGCGTTTTTGCCATATTTGGGTTTTTCCTGTATTTGCGTTTCTCCCATATTTGCGTTTTTCCCATATTTGCGTTTTTCCCATATTTGCGTTTTCCTCATATTTGCGTTTTTCCCATATTTGCGTTTTTCCCATTTTTGCGTTTTTCCCATATTTGCGTCTTTCCCATATTTGCGTTTTGCCCATATTTGCATTTTGCTCATATTTGCGTTTCTCATATATTTCGTGAACCTTTGACTATTCAGACTATGTCCTACCAACCGATTTCTTTTCTCTTGTCAAGTTGTACCACAAGTTTATCTTCTCCCATATTTGCATTTTTCCCATATTTGCGTTTTTCCCATATTTGCGTTTTTGCCACATTTGCGTTTTTGCTGTATTTGCGTTTTTGCCATAGTTGCATTTTGCCATAGTTCCGTTTTTGCCATAGTTGCGTTTTTGCGTTATTTGCGTTTTTGCCATATTTGTGTTTTAGCCATATTTGCGTTATTGCCATATTTGCGTTTTTCCCATATTTGCGTTTTTTCCATTATTGCGTTTTTGCCATATTTGTGTTTTTCCTATATTTGCGTTTTAACTATATTTGCCTTTTTCCCATATTTGCGTTTTTCCCATATTTGCGTTTTTCCCATATTTTCGTTTTTCCCATATTTGCGTTTTCCCCATATTTGCGTTTTTCCCATATTTGCGTTTTTCCCATATTTGTGTTTTTCCCATATTTGCGTTTTTCCCATATTTTCGTTTTTCCCATATTTGCGTTTTGCCCATATTTGCGTTTTGCCCATATTTGCGTTCTGTCCATATTTGCGTTTTGCCCATATGTGCGTTTTGTCCATATTTGCGTTTTGCCCATATATGCGTTTTGCCCATATTTGCGTTTCTCATATATTTCGTGAACCTTTGACTATTCAGACTATGTCCTACAAACCAATTCTTTCCTCTTGTCAAGTCGTACCACAAGTATATCTTCTCCCATATTTGCATTTTTCCCATATTTGCGTTTTTCCCATATTTGCGTTTTTCCCATATTTGCGATTTGTCACATTTGCGATTTGCCTTATTTGCGTTTTTGCCATTTTTGCGTTTTTGCCATATTTGCGTTTTTGCCATATTTGCGTTTTTCCCATATTTGCGTTTTCCCTATATTTGCGTTTTGCCCATATTTGCGTCTTTCCCATATTTGTGTTTTTCCCATATTTGCGTTTTTCCCATATTTGCGTTTTTCCCATATTTGCGTTTTGCCCATATTTGCGTTTTGCCCATATTTGCGTTCTGTCCATATTTGCGTTTTGCCCATATTTGCGTTTTGCCCATATTTGCGTTTTGCCCATATATGCGTTTTGCCCATATTTGCGTTTCTCATATATTTCGTGAACCTTTGACTATTCAGACTATGACCAACAAACCAATTCTTTCCTCTTGTCAAGTTGTACCACAAGTTTATCTTCTCCCATATTTGCATTTTTCCCATATTTGCGTTTTTCCCATATTTGCGTTTTTCCAATATTTTCGGTATTGACATATTTTTTTCCCATATTTGCGTTTTTCCAATATTGGCGATTTATCACATTTGCGATTTGCCTTATTTGCGTTTTTGCCATATTTGCGTTTTTGGCATATTTGCGATTTTGCCATATTTGCGTTTTTGCCATATATGGGTTTTTCCTGTATTTGCGTTTCCCCCATATTTGCGTTTTTCTCATATTTGCGTTTTTCCCATATTTGCGTTTTTCCCATATTTGCGTTTTCCCCATATTTGCGTTTTTCCCATATTTGCGTTTTTCCCATATTTGCGTTTTTCCCATATTTGCGACATTCCCATATTTGCATTTTGTCCATATTTGCGTTTTGCCCATATTTGCGTTTCTCATATATTTCGTGAACCTTTGACTATTCAGACTATGGCCTACCAACCGATTTCTTTCCTCTTGTCAAGTTGTACCACAAGTTTATCTTCTCCCATATTTGCATTTTTCCCATAGTTGCGTTTTTCCCATATTTGCGTTTTTCCACATTTGCGATTTTGCTGTATTTGCATTTTTGCCATAGTTGCATTTTGCCATAGTTGCGTTTTTTCCATATTTGCGTTTTTGCCATATTTGGGTTTTTCCTATATTTGCGTTTTAACTATATTTGCGTTTTTCCCATATTTGCGTTATTGCCATATTATCGTTTTTGCCATATTTGCGTTTTTTCCATATTTGCGTTTTTGCCATATTTGGGTTTTTCCTATATTTGCGTTTTAACTATATTTGCGTTTTTCCCATATTTGCGTTTTTCCCATATTTACGTTTTTCCCATATTTGAGTTTTTCCCATATTTGCGTTTCTCCTATATTTGCGTTTTTCCCATACTTGCGTTTTTCCCATATTTGCGTTTTTCCCATATTGGCGTTTTTCCCATATTGGCGTTTTTCCCATATTTGCGTTTTTCCCATATTTGCGTTTTTCCCATATTTGCGTTTTTCCCATAGTTGCGTTTCTCATATATTTCGTGAACCATCGACTATTCAGACCATGTCCTACCAACCGATTCTTTCCTCTTGTCAAGTTGTACCACAAGTTTATCAGCTCCCATATTTGCATTTTTCCCATATTTTCGTTTTAACATATTTGCGTTTTTCCCATATTTGCGTTTTTCCCATCTTTGCGTTTTGCCCATATTTGCGTTTTGCCCATATTTGCGTTCTGCCCATATTTGCGTTTAGCCCATATTTGCGATTTGCCCATATTTGCGTTTTGCGCATATTTGCGTTTTGCCCATATTTTCGTTTCTTGTATATTTCGTGAACCTTTGACTATTCAGACTGTGTCCTACAAACCGATTCTTTCCTCTTGTCAAGTTGTACCACAAGTTTATCTTCTCCCATATTTGCATTTTTCCCATATTTGCGTTTTTCCCAAATTTGCGTTTTTTCAATATTTTCGGTTTTGCCATATTTTTTTCCCATATTTGCGTTTTTCCCATATTTGCGATTTGTCATATTTGCGATTTGCCTTATTTCCATTTTTGCCATATTTGCGTTTTTGCCATATTTGCGTTTTTGCCATAATTGCGTTTTTGCCATATTTGGGTTTTTCTGTATTTGCGTTTCTCCCATATTTGCGTTTTTCCCAAATTTGCGTTTTTCCCATATTTGCGTTTTCCCCATATTTGCGTTTTTCCCATTTTTGCGTTTTTCCCATATTTGCGTTTTTTCCATATTTGCGTCTTTCCCATATTTGCGTTTTGTCCATATTTGCGTTTTGCCCATATTTAGGTTTCTCATATATTTCGTGAACCTTTGACTATTCAGACTATGTCCTACCAACCGATTTCTTTCCTCTTGTCAAGTTGTACCACAAGTTTATCTTCTCCCATATTTGCATTTTTCCCATATTTGCGTTTTTCCCATATTTGCGTTTTTGCCACATTTGCGTTTTTGCTGTACTTGCGTTTTTGCCATAGTTGCATTTTGCCATAGTTGCGTTTTTGCCATAGTTGCGTTTTTGCCTTATTTGCGTTTTTGCCATATTTGCGTTTTAGCCATATTTGCGTTTTTCCCATATTTGCGTTTTTCCCATATTTGCGTTTTTCCCATATTTGGTTTTTCCCATATTTGCGTTTTTCCCATATTTGCGTTTTTTCCATTATTGCGTTTTTGCCATATTTGGGTTTTTCCTATATTTGCGTTTTAACTATATTTGCGTTTTTCCCATATTTGCGTTTTTCCCATATTTGCGTTTTTCCCATATTTGCGTTTTTCCCATATTTGCGTTTTCCCCCATATTTGCGTTTTTCCCATATTTGCGTTTTTCCCATGTTTGTGTTTTTCCCATATTTGCGTTTTTCCCATATTTGCGTTTTGCCCATATTTGCGTTCTGTCCATATTTGCGTTTTGCCCATATGTGCGTTTTGTCCATATTTGCGTTTTGCCCATATATGCGTTTTTCCCATATTTGCGTTTCTCATATGTTTCGTGAACCTTTGACTATTCAGACTATGTCCTACAAACCAATTCTTTCCTCTTGTCAAGTTGTACCACAAGTTTATCTTCTCCCATATTTGCATTTTTCCCATATTTGCGTTTTTCCCATATTAGCGTTTTTCCAATATTTTCGGTTTTGCCATATTTTTTTCCCGTATTTGCGTTTGTCCCATATTTGCGATTTGTCACATTTGCGATTTGCCATATTTGCGTTTTTGCCATATTTGCGTTTTTGCCATATTTGGGTTTTTCCTGTATTTGCGTTTCTCCCATATTTGCGTTTTTCCCATATTTGCATTTTTCCCATATTTGCGTTTTTCCAATATTTGCGTTTTCCCCATATTTGCGTTTTTCCATTAATTGCGTTTTTCCCATATTTGCGTTTCTCCCATATTTGCGTTTTTCCCATATTTGCGTCTTTCCCATATTTGCGTTTTACCCATATTTGCGTTTTGCCCATATTTGCGTTTCTTGTATATTTCTTGAACCTTTGACTATTCAGACTATGTCCTACCAACCGATTTCTTTCCTCTTGTCAAGTTGTACCACAAGTTTATCTTCTCCCATATTTGCATTTCCTATATTTGCGTTTTTCCCATATTTGCGTTTTGTCACATTTGCGATTTGCCTTATTTGCGTTTTTGCCATATTTGCGTTTTTGCCATATTTGCGTTTTTGCCATATTTGGGTTTTTCCTGTATTTGCGTTTCTCCCATATTTGCGTTTTTCCCATATCTGCGTCATACCCATATTTGCCTCTTTGCCATATTTGTGTCTTTGCATATTTGTGTCTTTGCCATATTTGTGTTTTTGCCATATTTGAGTTTTTGCCATATTTGCGTTTTTCCCATATTTACGTTTTGCCCATATTTGCGTTTTGCCTATATTTGCGTTTCTCATATATTTCGTGAACCTTTGACTATTCAGACTATGTCCTACCAACCGATTTCTTTCCTCCTGTCAAGTTGTAACACAAGTTTCTCTTCTCCCATATTTGCATTTTCCCATATTTGCGTTTTTGCCATATTTGCTTTATTGCCATATTTGCGTTTTTGCCATATTTGCGTTTTAGCCATATTTGCGTTTTTGCCATATTTGCGTTTTAACTTTATTTGCGTTTTTCCCATATTTGCGTTTTTCCCATATTTGCGTTTTTCCCATATTTGCGTTTTTCCCATATTTGCGTTTTTCCCATATTGGCGTTTTTCCCATATTTGCGTTTTTCCCATATTTGCGTTTTTCATATATTTCGTGAACCTTTGACTATTCAGACCATGCCCTACCAACCGATTCTATCCTCTTGTCTAGTTGAACCACAAGTATATCTTCTCCCATATTTGCATTTTTCCCATATTTGCGTTTTTACCATATTTGCGTTTTTTCAATATTTTCGGTTTTGCCATATTTTTTCCCATATTTGCGTTTTTCCCATATTTGCGATTTGTCATATTTGCGATTTGCCTTATTTGCGTTTTTGCCATATTTTCGTTTTTGCCATATTTGCGTTTTTGCCATATTTGGGTTTTTCCTACATCTGAGTTTCTCCCATATTTGCGTTTTTCCCATATTTGCGTTTTTCCCATATTTGCGTTTTCCCCATATTTGCGTTTTTCCCATATTTGGGTTTTTTTCATATTGGCGTTTTTCCCATATTGGCGTTTTTCCCATATTTTCGTTTTTCCCATATTTGCGTTTTTCCCATATTTGCGATTTTCCCATATTTGCGTTTTTCCCATATTTGCGTATTTCCCATTTTTGCGTTTTTCCGATATTTCCGTTTTTCCGATATTTGCGCCTTTCCCATATTTGCGTTTTTCCCATATTTGGTTTTTCCCATATTTGCGTTTTTCCCATAATTGCGTTTTTCTCATATTTGCGTTTTTCCCATATTTGCGTTTTTCCCGTATTTGCGTTTCTCCCATATTTGCGTTTTTCCCATATCTGCGTCTTTCCCATATTTGCCTCTTTGCCATATTTGTGTCTTTGCCATATTTGTGTCTTTGCCATATTTGCGTTTTTGCCATATTTGCGTTTTTGTCATATTTGCGTCTTTCCCATATTTGCGTTTAGCCCATATTTGCGTTTTGCGTGTATTTGCGTTTCTCATATATTTCGTGAACCTTTGACTATTCTGACTATGTCCTACCAACCGATTTGTTTACTCCTGTGAAGTTGTAACACAAGTTTATCTTCTCCCATATTTGCATTTTTCCCATATTTGCGTTTTTGGCATATTTGCTTTATTGCCATATTTGCGTTTTTGCCATATTTGCGTTTTTGCCATTTTGGCGTTTTTGCCATATTTGGGTTTTTCCTATATTTGTGTTTTAACTATATTTGCGTTCTTCCCATATTTTCGTTTTTCCCATATTTGCGTTTTTCCCATATTTGCGTTTTTCCCGTTTTTGCGTTTTTCCGATATTTCCGTTTTTCCCATATTTTCGTTTTTCCCATATTTGGTTTTTGCCATATTAGCGTTTTTGCCATATTTGCGTTTTTGCCATATTTGCGTTTTTCCCATATTTGCGTTTTTCCTATATTTGCGTTTTTACCATATTAGTGTTTTTCCCATATTTTGCGTTTTTCCCATATTTTGCGTTTTTCCCATATTTTGCGTTTTTCCCATATTTGCGTTTTGCCCATATTTACGTTTTGCCCATATTTGCGTTCTGCCCATATTTGCGTTTTGCCCATATTTGCGTTTTGCCTAAATTTGCGATTTGCCCATATTTGCGTTTTGCGAATATTTGCGTTTTGCCCATTTTTGCGTTTCTTGTATATTTCTTGAATCTTTAATTATTCAGACTATGTCCTACAAACCGATTCTTTCCTCTTGTCAAGTTGTACCACAAGTTTATCTTCTCCCATATTTGCATTTTTCCCATATTTACGTTTTTCCCATATTTGCGTTTTTTCAATATTTTCGGTTTTGCCATATTTTTTTCCCATATTTGCGTTTTTCCCATATTTGCGATTTGTCATATTTGCGATTTGCCTTATTTGCGTTTTGTCCATATTAGCGTTTTTGCCATATTTGGGTTTTTCCTTCATCTGAGTTTCTCCCATATTTGCGTTTTTCCCATATTTGCGTTTTTCCCATACTTGCGTTTTTCCCATATTTGCGTTTTTCCCATATTTGTGTTTTGCCCATATTTGCGTTTTTCCCATATTTGCGTTTTTCCCATATTTGTGTTTTTCCCATATTTGCGTTTTTCCCATATTTGCGTTTTTCCCATATTTGCGTTTTGCCCATATTTGCGTTTTGCCCATATTTGCGTTTTGCCAATATTTGCGTTTTGCCCATATTTGCGTTTTGCCCATATATGCGTTTTGCCCATATTTGCGTTTCTCATATATTTCGTGAACCTTTGACTATTCAGACTATGTCCTACAAACCAATTCTTTCCTCTTGTCAAGTTGTACCACAAGTTTATCTTCTCCCATCTTTGCATTTTTCCCATATTTGCGTTTTTGCCATATATGGGTTTTTCCTGTATTTGCGTTTCTCCCATATTTGCGTTTTTCCCATATTTGCGTTTTTCCCATATTTGCGTTTTTTTCATATTTGCGTTTTCCCCATATTTCCGTTTTTCCCATATTTGCGTTTTTCCCATATTTGCGTTTTTCCCATATTTGCGTCTTTCCCATATTTGCGTTTTGCCCATATTTGCGTTTTGCCCATATTTGCGTTTCTCATATATTTCGTGAACCTTTGACTGTTCAGACTATGTCCTACCAACCGATTTCTTTCCTCTTGTCAAGTTGTACCACAAGTTTATCTTCTCCCATATTTGCATTTTTCCCATAGTTGCGTTTTTCCCATATTTGCGTTATTCCACATTTGCGTTTTTGCTGTATTTGCATTTTTGCCATAGTTGCATTTAGCTATAGTTGCGTTTTTGCCATATTTGCGTCTTTGCCATATTTGCGTCTATGCCATTTTTGCGGTTTTTTTCATATTTGTGGCTTTCCCATATTTGCGATTTTCCCATATTTGCGGTTTTCCCATATTTGCGGTTTTCCCAAATTTGCGGTTTTCCCATATTTGCGGTTTTCCCATAATTGCGTTTATCCCATATTTGCGTTTTTCCCATATTCGCGTTTTTACCATATTTGCGTTTTTCCCATATTTGCGTTTTTGCCATATTTGCGTTTTTGCCATATATTGCGTTTTTGCCATATTTCCGTTTGTGCCATATTTGCGTTTTAGCCATATTTGCGTTTTTGCCATATTTGCGTTTTCCCCATATTTGCGTTTTTCCCATATTTGGGTTTTTCCCATATTTACGTTTTTCCCATATTTGCGTTTATCCCATATTTGCGTTTTTCCCATATTTGCGTCTTTGCCATATTTGCGTCTATGCCATATTTGCGGATTTTTCATATTTGCGGTTTTCCCATATTTGCGGTTTTCCCATAATTGCAGTTTTCCCATATTTGCGGTTTTCCCAAATTTGCGGTTGTCCCATATTTGCGGTTTTCCCATATTCGCGTTTTTCCGATAATTGCGTTTTTCCCATATATGCGTTTTTGCCATATTTGCGTTTTTTCCATATTTGCGTCTTTCCCATATTTGCGTTTATCCCATATTTGCGTTTTTCCCATATTTGCGTCTTTGCCATATTTGCGTCTATGCCATATTTGCGGATTTTTCATATTTGCGGTTTTCCCATATTTGCGGTTTTCCCATAATTGCAGTTTTCCCATATTTGCGGTTTTCCCAAATTTGCGGTTGTCCCATATTTGCGGTTTTCCCATATTCGCGTTTTTCCCATAATTGCGTTTTTCCCATATATGCGTTTTTGCCATATTTGCGTTTTTTCCATATTTGCGTCTTTCCCATATTTGCGTTTTTCCCATATTTGCGTTTTTCCCATATTTGCGATTTGCCATCTTTGCGATTTGCCATATTTGCGATTTGCCATATTTTCGATTTGTCATATTTGCGATTTTCCATATTTGCGTTTTGCCATATCTGCGATTTGCCATATTTGCGATTTGCGATATTTGCGTTTTTGCAATATTTGCGTTTCTGCCATATTTGCGTATCTGCCATATTTGCGTTTCTGCCATATTTGCCTATTTGCCTTATTTCCGATTTTGCCATATTTCCGATTTTGCCATATTTCCACTTTTGCCATATTTCCGCTTTTGCCATATTTCCGTTTTTCCCATATTTCCGTTTTATGCCATATTTGCGTTTTTGCCATATTTGCGTCTTTCCCATATTTGCGTCTTTCCCATATTTGCGTTTTTGCCATATTTCCGTTTTTGCCAGATTTGCGTTTTTGCCATATTTGCGTTTTTCCCGTATTTGCGTTTTTCCCGTATTTGCGTTTTTCCCGTAGTTACGTTTTTTCCGTAGTTGCGTTTTTAGCGTAGTTGCGTTTTTGCCGTAGTTGCGTTTTTGCCGTTGTTGCGTTTTTGCCGTAGTTGCGTTTTTGCCATAGTTCCGTTTTTGCCATAGTTGCGTTTTTGCCGTAGTTGCGTTTTTGCTGTAGTTGCGTTATTGCCGTAGTTGCGTTTTTGCTGTATTTGCGTTTTTGCCGTATTTGCGTTTTTGCCGTATTTGCGTTGTTGCCGTATATGCGTTTTTGCCGTATTTGCGTTTTTGCCGTATTTCCTGTATTTGCCATATTTCTGTTTTTGCCATTTTTTTGCCATATTTGCGTTTTTGCCATATTTGCGTTTTTGCCATATTTGCGTTTTTGCCATATTTGCGTTTTTCCCAATTTTGCGTTTTTCCATATTTGCGTTTTTCCCATATTTGCGTTTTTCCCATATTTGGGTTTTTCCCATATTTGCGTTGCGTCTTTCCCATATTTGCGTTTTTCCCATATTTGCGTTGCGTCTTTCCCATATTTGCATGTTTCCCATATTTGCGTCTTTTCCATATTTGCGTCTTTCCCATAATTGCGTTTATCCCATATTTGCGTTTTTTCCATATTTGCGTCTTTGCCATATTTGCGTCTTTGCCATATTTGCGGTTATCCGATATTTGCGTTTTTCCCATATTTGCGTTTTTCCCATATTTGCGTTTTTCCCAATTTGCGTTTATCCCATATTTGCGTTTTTCCCATATTTGCGTTTTCTCATATTTGCGTTTTTCCCATATTTGGTTTTTCCCATATTTGCGTTTTTCCCATATTTGCGTTTTTCCCATATTTGCGTTTCTCATATGTTTCGTGAACCTTTGACTATTCATACTATGTCCTACCTAACTATTCTTTCCTCTTGTCATGTTGTAGCACAAGTTTATCTTCTCACATAATTGCATTTTTCCCATATTTGCTTTTTTCCCATATTTGCGTTTTTCCCATAATTGCGTTTTTCCAATATTTGCGTTTTTCCAATATTTGCGTTTTTGCCATATGTTTTCCCATATTTGCGTTTTTCCCATATTTCCGATTTGCCATACTTGTGATATGCCATATTTGCGATTTGCCATATTTGCGATTTGCTATATTTGCGTTTTTACCATATTTGCTTTTTTCCCATATTTGCGTTTTTCCCATATTTGCGTTTTTCCAATATTTGCGTTTTTCCAATATTTGCGTTTTTGCCATATGTTTTCCCATATTTGCGTTATTCCCATATTTCCGATTTTGCCATATTTCCGATTTTACCATATTTCTGCTTTTGCCATATTTCCATTTGTGCCATATTTCCGTTTGTGCCATTGTTGCGTTTTTGCCATGGTTGCGTTTTTGCCATAGTTGCGTTTTTCCATAGTTGCGTTTTTCCCATAGTTGCATGTTTGCCATAGTTCCGTTTTTGCCATACTTGTGTTTTTGCCATAGTTGTGTTTTTGGCATAGTTGCGTCTTTGCCATAGTTGCGTTTTTGCCATAGTTGCGTTTTTGCGATAGTTGCGTTTTTGCCATAGTTGCTTTTTTCCCATACTTGCGTTTTTCTCATGTTTGCGTTTCTCATATATTTCGTGAGCCTTTGACTATTCAGACTATGACCTACCAACCGATTCTTTCCTCTTGTCAAGTTGTACCAGAAGTTTATCTTCTCCCATATTTGCATTTTTCCCATATTTGCGTTTTTCCCATATTTGCGTTTTTCCCATATTTGCGTTTTTCCCATATTAGCGTTTTTCCCATATTTGCGTTTTCCCCATATTTGCGTTTTTCCCATTTTTGCGTTTTTCCCATATTTGTGTTTTTCCCATATTTGCGTTTTTCCCATATTTGCGTTTTTCCCCTATTTGCGTTTTTCCCCTATTTGCATTGTTCCTATATTTGCATTGTTCCCATATTTTCGTCTTTCCCATATTTGCGTCTTTCCCACATTTGCATGTTTCCCATATTTGCGTTTTTCTCATATTTGCGTTTTTCCCATATTTGCGATTTTCCCATGTTTGCGTTTTTCCCATATTTGCGTTTTTCCCATATTTGCGTTTTTCCCGTATTTGCGTCTTTCCCATATTTGCGGTTTTCTCAATTTTGCGTTTTTCCCATTTTTGCGTATTTCCAATATTTGCTTTTTTCCGATATTTGCGTTTTTCCGATATTTGCGTTTTTGCGATATTTGCGTTTTTCCGATATTTGTGTTTTTCCGATATTTGCGTTTTTCACATATTTGCGTTTTTCCCATATTTGCGTTTTTCCGATATTTGCGTTTTTCTCATATTTGCGTTTTTCCCATATTTGAATTTTTCCCATTTTGCGTTTTTGCCACCTTTGCATTTTTGCCATAATTGCGTTTTTCTCATATTCGCGATTTGCCATATTTGCGTATTTGCCATATTTGCGTTTTTGCCATATTTTCGTTTCTGCCATATTTGCGCCTTTGCCATATTTCCGATTTTTCCATATTTCCGATTATGCCATTTTTACGATTTTGCCATATTTCCGCTTTTGCCATATTTCCGCTTTCGCCTTATTTTCGTTTGTGCCATATTTCCGTTTGTGCCATAGTTGCGTTTTTGCCAAAGTTACGTTTTTGCCATAGTTGTGTTTTTGCCATAGTTGCGTTTTTGCCATAGTTGCGTTTTTGCGATAGTTGCGTTTTTTCCATAGTTGCTTTTTTCCCATATTTGCGTTTTTCTCATATTTGCGTTTCTCATATATTTCGTGAGCCTTTGACTATTCAGACTATGTCCTACCAACCGATTCTTTCCTCTTGTCAAGTTGTCAAGTTGTCAAGTTGTCAAGTTCTCCCATATTTGCATTTTTCCAATATTTGCTTTTTTCCGATATTTGCGTTTTTCCGATATTTGCGTTTTTCCGATATTTGCGTTTTTCCGATATTTGCGTTTTTCCGATATTTGCGTTTTTCCGATAATTGCGTTTTTCCCATATTTGCGATTTTCACATATTTGCGTTTTTCCCATATTTGCGTTTTTCCCATATTTGCGTCTTTCCCATATTTGCGTCTTTCCCTTATTTGTGTCTTTCCCATATTTGCGTCTTTGCCATATTTGCGTCTTTCCTATTTTTGCGTCTTTCCATTTTTGCGTCTTTCTCATTTTTGCGTCTTTCCCATATTTGTGTCTTTGCCATATTTGCGCCTTCGCCATATTTGCGTCTTTGCCATATTTGCATCTTTGCCATATTTGCGTCTTTTCCATATTTGCGTTTTTCCCATATTTGCGTTTTTCCCATATTTGCGTTTTTCCCGTATTTGCGTTTTTCCCATATTTGCGTTTTCCCCATATTTGCGTTTTTCCCATATTTGCGATTTTCACATATTTTCGTTTTTCCCATATTTGCGTTTTTCCCATATTTGCGTTTTCCCATATTTGCGTTTTTCCCATATTTGCGTTTTTCCCATATTTGCGTTTTTCCCATATTTGCGTCTTTCCCATATTTGCGTTTTTCCCATATTTGCGTTTTTCCCATATTTGCGTTTCTCATATATTTCGTGAACCTTTGACTATTCAGACTATGTCCTACCAACCGATTCCTTCCTCTTGTCAAGTTGTACCACAAGTTTATCTTCTCCCATATTTGCATTTTTCCCATATATGCGTTTTTCCCATATTAGCGTTTTTCCAATATGTGCGTTTTTCCAATATTTGCGGTTTTGCCATATTTTTTCCCATATTTGCGTTTTTCCCATATTTGCGATTTGTCATATTTGCGTTTTGCCATATTTTCGTTTTTGCCATATTTGCGTTTTTGCCATATTTGCGTTTCTGCCATATTTGCGTCTTTGCCATATTAGCGTTTCTGCCATATTTGCGTTTCTGCCATATTTGTGTCTTTGCCATATTTCCGTTTTTGCCATATTTCCGTTTTTGCCTTATTTCCGATTTTGCCTTATTTCCGTTTTTGCCATATTTTCGTTTTTGCCATATTTTAGTTTTTGCCATATTTTCGTTTTTGCCATATTTCCGTTTTTGCCATATTTGCGTTTTTGCAATTTTTGCGTTTTTGCCATATTTGCGTTTTTGCCATATTTGCGTTTTTGCCATATTTGCGTTTTTGCCATATTTGCGTTTTTCACATATTTGCATTCTTCCCATTTTTGCGTTTCTCCCATATTTGCGTTTTTCCCATATTTGCGTTTTTCCCATATTTGTGTTTTTCCCATATTTGCGTTTTTCCCATATTTGCGTTTTTCCCATATTTGCGTTTTTCCCATATTTGCACTTTTGACATATTCGCGTTTTTGCCATATTCGCGTTTTTGTCATATTTGCTTTTTGGCCATATTTGCTTCTTTGCCATATTTGCGTTTTTGCCATATTTGCGTTTTTGCCATTTTTGCGTTAGCTATATTTTGGTTTTTCCCATATTTGGGTTTTTCCTTTATTTGCGTTTTAACCATATTTGCGTTTTTGCCATATTTGCGTTAGCTATATTTTGGTTTTTCCCATATTTGGGTTTTTCCTTTATTTGCGTTTTAACCATATTTGCGTTTTTGCCATATTTGCGTATTTCCCACATTTGCGTTTTTGCCATATTTGCGTTTTTCCCATATTTGCGTTTTTGCCATATTTGCGTCTTTCCCCATATTTGCGTCTTTCCCTATATTTGCGTTTTTCCCCATATTTGCGTCTTTCCCCATATTTTCGTCTTTCCCCATATTTGTGCCTTTCCCCATATTTGCGTCTTTCCCCATATTTGCGTTTTTCCCATATTTGCGTTTTTCTCATATTTGCGTTTTTCCCATATTTGTGTTTTTGCCATATTTGCGTTTCTCCCATATTTGCGTTTTTCCCATATTTGAGTCTTTCCCCATATTTGCGTCTTTCCCCATAATTGCGTCTTTCCCAATAATTGCGTCTTCCCCATATTTGCGTTTCTATAATATTACGTGAACCTTCGATGCTCCTGATTATGTCCTACCAACCTATTTTTGCCTCTTGCCAAGTTATGATACAAATTGATATTCTCCCAAATTTTCGTTTTTCCCATATTTGCGATTTTCTCATATTTGCGTTTTTCATATATTGGCGTTTTTCAAATATTTGCGTTTTTCCCATATTTGCGTTTTTCAAATATTTGCGTTTTTCCCACATTTGCGTTTTTCCCATACGTGCGTTTTTCCCATATTAGCGTTTTTCCCATATTTGCGATTACCCCATATGTGCGTATATCCCATATTTGAATTTATTCCATATTTGCGTTTTTCCCATATTTGCGTTTTTCCCGTATCAGCGTTTTCCCCGTATGTGCGTTTTCCGCGCATGTGCGTTGTTCTCGCATGTGCGTTTTTCCCGCATGTGCGTTTTTTCCGCATGCGCATTTTTCAAAAACGGTTCAAATGGCTCTGAGCACTATGCGACTTAACTTCTGTGGTCATCAGTCGCCTAGAACTTAGAACTAATTAAAGCCAATTACACATCACACATGTCCATGCCCGAGGCAGGATTCGAACCTGCGACCGTAGCGGTCACGCGGTTACAGACTGAAGCGCCTTTAACCGCACGGCCACACCAGCCGGCATGCGTTTTTCCCGCATTTGCGTTTTTCCCGAATGTGCGTTTTCCCATATGTGAATTTTTCCCCTGTTTGCGTTTTTCTCGTATAGGCGTTTTTCCCCTGTTTGCGTTTTTCCCAGGTTTGCGTTTTTCCCCTGTTTGCGTTTTACCCAGGTTTGCGTTTTTCCCATGTTTGCGTTTTTCCCAGGATTGCGTTTTTCTCATGTTTGCGTTTTTCCCATGTTTGGGTTTTTCCCATGTTTGCGTTTTTCCCATGTTTGCGTTTTTCCCATGTTTCCGTTTTTGCCATATTTGCGTTTTTGCCATATTGGCGTTTCTGCCATATTTGCGTCTTTACCATATTTCCGTTATTGCCATATTTCCGTTTTAGCCTTATTTCCGTTTTAGCATTATTTCCGTTTTTGCCATATTTCCGTTTTTGCCATATTTCCGTTTTTTTCATATTTCCGTTTTTGGCATTATTGCGTTTTTGCCATATTTTCGTTTTTGCCATATTTGAGCTTTTGCCATATTTGCGTTTTTCCCATATTTGCGTTTTTCCCATATCTGCGTTTTTCCCATATCTGCGTTTTTCCCATATCTGCGTTTTTCCCATATTATGTTATTCCCATATTGCGTTTTTCCCATATCTGCGTTTTTCCCATATTTGCGTTTTTCCATATTTGCGTTTTGGCATATTTGCCTTTATCCCATAATTGCGTTTATCCCATATTTGCGTTTATCCCATATTTGCGTTTATCCCACATTTGCGTTTATCTTATATTTGCGTTTTTCCCATATTTACGTTTTTCCCATATTTGCGTTTTCGAAATATATTTGCGTTTTTGCCATATTTGCGTTTTTCCCATATATGCGTTTCTGATATACACTCCTGGAAATTGAAATAAGAACACCGTGAATTCATTGTCCTAAGAAGGGGAAACTTTATTGACACATTCCTGGGGTCAGATACATCACATGATCACAATGACAGAACCACAGGCACATAGACACAGGCAACAGAGCGTGCACAATGTCGGCACTACTACAGTGTATATCCACCTTTCGCAGCAATGCAGGCTGCTATTCTCCCATGGAGACGATCGTAGAGATGCTGGATGTAGTCCTGTGGAACGGCTTGCCATGCCATTTCCACCTGGGGCCTCAGTTGGACCAGCGTTCGTGCTGGACGTGCAGACCGCGTGAGACGACGCTTCATCCAGTCCCAAACAAGCTCAATGGGGGACAGATCCGGAGACCTTGCTGGTCAGGGTAGTTGACTTACACCTTCTAGAGCACGTTGGGTGGCACGGGATACATGCGGACGTGCATTGTCCTGTTGGAACAGCAAGTTCCCTTGCCGGTCTAGGAATGGTAGAACGATGGGTTCGATGACGGTTTGGATGTACAGTGCACTATTCAGTGTCCCCTCGACGATCACCAGTGGTGTACGGCCAGTGTAGGAGATCGCTCCCCACACCATGATGCCGGGTGTTGGCCCTGTGTGCCTCGGTCGTATGCAGTCCTGATTGTGGCGCTCACCTGCACGTCGCCAAACACGCATACGACCATCATTGGCACCAAGGCAGAAGCGTCTCTCATCGCTGAAGACGACACGTCTCCATTCGTCCCTCCATTCACGCCTGTCGCGACACAACTGGAGGCGGGCTGCACGATGTTGGGGCGTGAGCGGAAGACGGCCTAACGGTGTGCGGGACCGTAGCCCAGCTTCATAGAGACGGTTGCGAATGGTCCTCGCCGATACCCCAGGAGCAACAGTGTCCCTAATTTGCTGGGAAGTGGCGGTGCGGTCCCCTACGGCACTGCGTAGGATCCTACGGTCTTGGCATGCATCCGTGCGTCGCTGCGGTCCGGTCCCAGGTCGACGGGCACGTGCACCTTCCGCCGACCACTGGCGACAACATCGATGTACTGTGGAGACCTCACGCCCCACGTGTTGAGCAATTCGGCGGTACGTCCACCCGGCCTCACGCATGCCCACTATACGCCCTCGCTCAAAGTCCGTCAACTGCACATATGGTTCACGTCCACGCTGTCGCGGCATGCTACCAGTGTTAAAGACTGCGATGGAGCTCCGTATGCCACAGCAAACTGGCTGACACTGACGGCGGCGGTGCACAAATGCTGCGCAGGTAGCGCCATTCGACGGCCAACACCACGGTTCCTGGTGTGTCCGCTGTGCCGTGCGTGTGATCATTGATTGTACAGCCTTCTCGCAGTGTCCGGAGCAAGTATGGTGGGTCTGACACACCGGTGTCAATGTGTTCTTTTTTCCATTTCCAGGAGTGTATTTCGTGAACCTTTGACTGTTCAGACAATGTCCTTTCAACTGATTCTGTCCTCTTGTCAAGTTGTACCTCAAGTTTATCTTCTCCCATATTTGCGTTTTTCCCATATTTGCGTTTTTCCCATATTTGCGTTTTTCCCATATTTTCGTTGTTCCCATTTTTACGTTTTTCCCATTTTTGCGTTTTTCCGATATTTGCGTATTTCCGATATTTGCGTTTTTCCCACATTTGCGTTTTTCACATATTTGGTTTTTCCCATATTTGCGTGTTTCCCATATTTGCGTTTTTCCCATATTTGCGTTATTCCCATTTTTGCGTTTTCGAAATATATTTGCGTTTATGCCATATTTGCGTTTTTCCCATATTTGCGTTTTTCCCATATTTGCGTTCTTCCCATATTTGCATTTCTCCCATATTTGCGTCTTCCCCATATTTGCCTCTTTGCCATATTTGTGTCTTTGCCATATTTGTGTCTTTGTCATATTTGTGTCTTTGCCATATTGGTGTCTTAGCCTTATTTGCGTTTTTGACATATTCACGTTTTTCCCATATTTGCGTTTTTCCCATATTTGCGTTTTTGCCATATTTGCGTTTTTCCCATATTTGCGTTTTTCCCACATTTGCGTTTTTCCCACATTTGCGTTTTTCCCATATTTGCGCTTTTCCCATATTTGCGTTTTTCTTATATTTGCGTTTTGCCCATATTAGCGTTTCTCATATATTTCGTGAACCTTTGACTATACAGACCGATTCTTTCCTCTTGTCAATTTGTACCACAAGTTTATCTTCTCCCATATTTGCATTTTTCCCATATTTGCGTTTTTCCCATATTTGCGTTTTTGCCATATTTGCGTTTTTGCCA
The DNA here is from genome assembly GCF_023864275.1 of Schistocerca cancellata. NCBI lineage: Eukaryota > Metazoa > Arthropoda > Insecta > Orthoptera > Acrididae > Schistocerca > Schistocerca cancellata. Next base: position 195,292,698 of record NC_064629.1, on the reverse strand, counting down.
TATTTGCGTTTTTGCCATATTTGCGCTATTGCCATATTTGCGTTTTTGCCTTATTTGCGTTTTTGCCATATTTGCGTTTTTGCCATACTTGCGTTTTTGCCATATTTGCGTTTTTGCCAAATTTTTTGTTTTTCCTATATTTGTGTTTTAACTATATTTGCGTTTATCCCATATTTGCGTTTTTCCCATATTTGCGTTTTTCCCATATTTGCGTTTTTCCCAAATTTACGTTTTTCCCATATTTGCGTCTTTCCCATATTTGCATCATTCCCATATTTGCGTCTTTCCCATATTTGCGTCTTTGCCATATTTGCGGTGTTCCCATATTTGCGTTTTTCCCATATTCGCGTTTTTGTAATATTTGCGGTTTTGCCATATTTTTTTCCCATATTTGCGTTTTTTCTATATTTGCGATTTGTCATATTTGCGATTTGCCATATTTGTCTTTTGCCATATATGCGTTATTGCCATATTTGCGTTTCTGCCATATTTGCATTTCTGCCATATTTGCATTTCTGCCATATTTGCGTTAATGCCATATTTGTTTTTCTGCCATATTTGCGTCTTTGCCATATTTGCATCTTTGCCATATTTCTGTTTTTGCCATATTTCCGTTTTTGCCATATTTTCGTTTTTGCCATATTTGCATTTTTCCCATATTTGCGTTTTTCTCATATTCGCGTTTTTCCCATATTTGCTTTTTTCCCATATTTGCGTTTTGCCTATATTTGCGTTTCTCATATATTTCGTGAACCATTGACTATTCAGACTACGTCCTACCAACCGATTCTTTCCTCTTGTCAAGTTGTACCACAAGTTTATCTCCTCCCATATTTGCATTTTTCCCATATTTCCGTTTTTCCCATCTTCGCGTTGTAGTAATATTTGCGGATTTGCCATATTTTTTTCCCATATTTCCGTTTTTCCCATATTTGCGATTTGTCATATTTGCGATTTGCCATATTTGTGTTTTGCCATATATGCGTTTTTGCCATATTTGCGTTTCTGCCATATTTGCATTTCTGCCATATTTGCATTTCTGCCATTTTTGCGTTTCTGCCATATTTGTATTTCTGCCATATTTGCGTCTTTGCCATATTTGCGTCTTTGCCATATTTCTGTTTTTGCCATATTTCCGTTTTAGCCATATTTTTTGTTTTTGCCTTATTTCCGTTTTTGCCATATTTTCGTTTTTGCCATATTTGCATTTTTCCCATATTTGCGTTTTTCTCATATTCGCGTTTTTCCCATATTTGCTTTCTTCCCATATTTGCGTTTTTCCCACATTTGCGATTTTCCCATATTAGCGTTTATACCATATTTGCGTTTTTCCCATTTTAGCGTTTTTCCCATATTTGCGTTTTTCCCATTATTGCGTTTTCCCGATATTTGCGTATTTCCGATATTTGCGTTATTCCCACATTTGCGTTTTTCCCATATTTGGTTTTTCCCATATTATCGTTTTTCCCATATTTGCGTTTTTCCCATATTTGCATCTATCCCACATTTGCCTCTTTGCCATATTTGTGTCTTTGCAATATTTGTGTCTTTGCCATATTTGTGTCTTTGCGATATTTGCGTTTTTTCCATATTTGCGTTTTTCCCATATTTGCGTTTTTTCCCATATTTGCGTATTTCCCATATTTGCGTATTTCCCATATTTGCGTTTTTCCCATATTTGCCTTTTCCCCATATTTGCGTTTTTCCCATATTTGCGTTTTGCCGATATTTGCGTATCTCATATACACTCCTGGAAATGGAAAAAAGAACACATTGATAACGGTGTGTCAGACCCACCATACTTGCTCCGGACACTGCGAGAGGGCTGTACAAGCAATGATCACACGCACGGCACAGCGGACACACCAGGAACCGCAGTGTGGCCGTCGAATGGCGCTAGCTGCGCAGCATTTGTGCACCGCCGCCGTCAGTGTCAGCCAGTTTGCCGTGGCATACGGAGTTCCATCGCAGTCTTTAACACTGGTAGCCTGCCGCGACAGCGTGGACGTGAACCGTATGTGCAGTTGATGGACTTTGAGCGAGGGCGTATAGTGGGCATGCGGGAGGCCGGGTGGACGTACCGCCGAATTGCTCAACACGTGGGTCGTGAGGTCTCCACAGTACATCGATGTTGTCGCCAGTGGTCAGCGGAAGGTGCATGTGCCCGTCGACCTGGGACCGGACCACAGCGACGCACGGATGCACGCCAAGACCGTAGGATCCTAAGCAGTGCCGTAGGGACCGCACCGCCACTTCCCAGCAAATTAGGAACACTGTTGCTCCTGGGGTATCGGCAAGGACCATTCGCAACCGTCTCCATGAAGCTAGGCTACGGTCCCGCACACCGTTAGGCCGTCTTCCGCTCACGCCCCAACATCGTGCAGCCCGCCTCCAGTGGTGTCTCGACAGGCGTGAATGGAGGGACAAATGGAGACGTGTCGTCTTCAGCGATGAGAGTCGCTTCTGCCTTGGTGCCAATGATGGTCGTATGCGTGTTTGGCGCCGTGCAGGTGAGCGCCACAATCAGGACTGCATACGACCGAGGCACACAGGGCCAACACCCGGAATCATGGTGTGGGGAGCGATCTCCTACACTGGCCGTACACCACTGGTGATCGTCGAGGGGACACTGAATAGTGCACGATCCATCCAAACCGTCATCGAACCCATCGTTCTACCATTCCTAGACCGGCAAGGGAACTTGCTGTTCCAACAGGACAATGCACGTCCGCATGTATCCCGTGCCACCCAACGTGCTCTAGAAGGTGTAAGTCAACTACCCTGGCCAGCAAGATCTCCGGATCTGTCCCCCATTGAGCATGTTTGGGACTGGAAGAAGCGTCGTCTCACGCGGTCTGCACGTCCAGCACGAACGCTGGTCCAACTGAGGCGCCAGGTGGAAATGGCATGGCAAGCCGTTCCACAGGACTACATCCAGCATCTCTACAATCGTCTCCATGGGAGAATAGCAGCCTGCATTGCTGCGAAAGGTGGATACACACTGTACTAGTGCCGACATTGTGCATGCTCTGTTGTCTGTGTCTATGTGCCTGTGGTTCTGTCAGTGTGATCATGTGATGTATCTGACCCCAGGAATGTGTCAATAAAGTTTCCCCTTCCTGGGACAATGAATTCACGTTGTTCTTATTTCAATTTCCAGGAGTGTATTTCGTGAACCCTTGACTGTTTAGACTATGTCCTACCAACCGATTCTTTCCTCTTGTCAAGTTGTACGACTGTTTATCCTCTCCCATATTTGCATTTTTCCCATATTTGCGTTTTTCCTATATTTGCGTTTTTCCCATATTTGCGTTTTTCCCATATTTGCGTTTTTCCGATATTTGAGTTTTCCCCATATTTGCGTTTTTCCCATGTTTGCGTTTCTCCCATATTTGCATTTTTCCCATATTTGCGTTCTTCCCATATCTGCGTTTTGTCCCATATTTGTGTTTTTCCCATATTTGCGTTTTTCCTATATTTGCGTTTTTCTCATTTTGCGTTTTTCCCATATTTGCGTTTTTCCCATATTTCGTTTTTCCCATATTTGGGTCTTTCCCATATTTGCGTCTTTCCCATATTTGCTTCTTTGCCATATTTGTGGCTTTGCCATATTTTTGTCTTTGCCATATTTGCGTTTTTGCCATATTTGCGTTTTTACCATATTTCGATTTTTGCCATATTTCTGTTTGTGCCATATTTCCGTTTGTACCATAATTCCGTTTTTGCTATATTTCCGTTTTTGCCATATTTCCGTTTTGCTAAATTTCCGTTTTTGCCATATTTCCGTTTTTCCATGTTTCCGTTTTTGCTATATTTCCGTTTTTGCCATATTTGCGTTTTTGCCGTATTTGCGTTTTTTCCATAATTGCGTTTTTGCCATAATTGCGTTTTTGCCATATTTCCGTTTTAGCCATATTTTTTGTTTTTGCCTTATTTCCGTTTTTGCCATATTTTCGTTTTTGCCATATTTGCATTTTTCCCATATTTGCGTTTTTCTCATATTCGCGTTTTTCCCATATTTGCTTTCTTCCCATATTTGCGTTTTTCCCACATTTGCGATTTTCCCATATTAGCGTTTATACCATATTTGCGTTTTTCCCATTTTAGCGTTTTTCCCATATTTGCGTTTTTCCCATTATTGCGTTTTCCCGATATTTGCGTATTTCCGATATTTGCGTTATTCCCACATTTGCGTTTTTCCCATATTTGGTTTTTCCCATATTATCGTTTTTCCCATATTTGCGTTTTTCCCATATTTGCATCTATCCCACATTTGCCTCTTTGCCATATTTGTGTCTTTGCAATATTTGTGTCTTTGCCATATTTGTGTCTTTGCGATATTTGCGTTTTTTCCATATTTGCGTTTTTCCCATATTTGCGTTTTTTCCCATATTTGCGTATTTCCCATATTTGCGTTTTTCCCATATTTGCCTTTTCCCCATATTTGCGTTTTTCCCATATTTGCGTTTTGCCGATATTTGCGTATCTGATATACACTCCTGGAAATGGAAAAAAGAACACATTGATAACGGTGTGTCAGACCCACCATACTTGCTCCGGACACTGCGAGAGGGCTGTACAAGCAATGATCACACGCACGGCACAGCGGACACACCAGGAACCGCAGTGTGGCCGTCGAATGGCGCTAGCTGCGCAGCATTTGTGCACCGCCGCCGTCAGTGTCAGCCAGTTTGCCGTGGCATACGGAGTTCCATCGCAGTCTTAACACTGGTAGCATGCCGCGACAGCGTGGACGTGAACCGTATGTGCAGTTGATGGACTTTGAGCGAGGGCGTATAGTGGGCATGCGGGAGGCCGGGTGGACGTACCGCCGAATTGCTCAACACGTGGGTCGTGAGGTCTCCACAGTACATCGATGTTGTCGCCAGTGGTCAGCGGAAGGTGCATGTGCCCGTCGACCTGGGACCGGACCACAGCGACGCACGGATGCACGCCAAGACCGTAGGATCCTAAGCAGTGCCGTAGGGGCCGCACCGCCACTTCCCAGCAAATTAGGAACACTGTTGCTCCTGGGGTATCGGCAAGGACCATTCGCAACCGTCTCCATGAAGCTAGGCTATGGTCCCGCACACCGTTAGGCCGTCTTCCGCTCACGCCCCAACATCGTGCAGCCCGCCTCCAGTGGTGTCTCGACAGGCGTGAATGGAGGGACAAATGGAGACGTGTCGTCTTCAGCGATGAGAGTCGCTTCTGCCTTGGTGCCAATGATGGTCGTATGCGTGTTTGGCGCCGTGCAGGTGAGCGCCACAATCAGGACTGCATACGACCGAGGCACACAGGGCCAACACCCGGAATCATGGTGTGGGGAGCGATCTCCTACACTGGCCGTACACCACTGGTGATCGTCGAGGGGACACTGAATAGTGCACGATCCATCCAAACCGTCATCGAACCCATCGTTCTACCATTCCTAGACCGGCAAGGGAACTTGCTGTTCCAACAGGACAATGCACGTCCGCATGTATCCCGTGCCACCCAACGTGCTCTAGAAGGTGTAAGTCAACTACCCTGGCCAGCAAGATCTCCGGATCTGTCCCCCATTGAGCATGTTTGGGACTGGAAGAAGCGTCGTCTCACGCGGTCTGCACGTCCAGCACGAACGCTGGTCCTACTGAGGCGCCAGGTGGAAATGGCATGGCAAGCCGTTCCACAGGACTACATCCAGCATCTCTACAATCGTCTCCATGGGAGAATAGCAGCCTGCATTGCTGCGAAAGGTGGATACACACTGTACTAGTGCCGACATTGTGCATGCTCTGTTGTCTGTGTCTATGTGCCTGTGGTTCTGTCAGTGTGATCATGTGATGTATCTGACCCCAGGAATGTGTCAATAAAGTTTCCCCTTCCTGGGACAATGAATTCACGTTGTTCTTATTTCAATTTCCAGGAGTGTATTTCGTGAACCCTTGACTGTTTAGACTATGTCCTACCAACCGATTCTTTCCTCTTGTCAAGTTGTACGACTGTTTATCCTCTCCCATATTTGCATTTTTCCCATATTTGCGTTTTTCCTATATTTGCGTTTTTCCCATATTTGCGTTTTTCCCATATTTGCGTTTTTCCGATATTTGAGTTTTCCCCATATTTGCGTTTTTCCCATGTTTGCGTTTCTCCCATATTTGCATTTTTCCCATATTTGCGTTCTTCCCATATCTGCGTTTTGTCCCATATTTGTGTTTTTCCCATATTTGCGTTTTTCCTATATTTGCGTTTTTCTCATTTTGCGTTTTTCCCATATTTGCGTTTTTCCCATATTTCGTTTTTCCCATATTTGGGTCTTTCCCATATTTGCGTCTTTCCCATATTTGCTTCTTTGCCATATTTGTGGCTTTGCCATATTTTTGTCTTTGCCATATTTGCGTTTTTGCCATATTTGCGTTTTTACCATATTTCGATTTTTGCCATATTTCTGTTTGTGCCATATTTCCGTTTGTGCCATAATTCCGTTTTTGCTATATTTCCGTTTTTGCCATATTTCCATTTTGCTAAATTTCCGTTTTTGCCATATTTCCGTTTTTCCATATTTCCGTTTTTGCTATATTTCCGTTTTTGCCATATTTGCGTTTTTGCCGTATTTGCGTTTTTTCCATAATTGCGTTTTTGCCATAATTGCGTTTTTGCCATATTTGCGTTTTTGCCATATTTCTGTTTTTGCCTTATTTCCGATTTTGCCTTATTTCCGTTTTTGCCATATTTCCGTTTTTGCCATATTTCCGTTTTTGCCATATTTTCGTTTTTGCCATATTTTCCTTTTTGCCATATTTTCGTTTTTGCCATATTTGCGTTTTCGCCATATTTGCGTCTTTCCCATATTTGCGTCTTTCCGATATTTGTGTCTTTCCCATATTTGCGTCTTTCCCATATTTTCGACTTTGCCATATTTGCGGTTATGCCATATTTGCGTTTTTCCCATATTTGCGTTTTTCCCATATTTGCGTTTCTCATATATTTCGTGAACCTTTGACTATTCAGACTATGTTCTACCAACCGATTCCTTCCTCTTGTCAAGTTGTACCACAAGTTTATCTTCTCCCATATTTGCATTTTTCCCATATTTGCGTTTTTCCCATATTAGCGTTTCTCCTATATGTGCGTTTATCCAATATTTGCGGTTTTGCCATATTTTTTCCCATATTTGCGTTTCTCCCATATTTGCGATTGGTCATATTTGCGTTTTGCCATATTTTCGTTTTTGCCATATTTGCGTTTTTGCATATTTGCGTTTCTGCCATATTTGCGTCTTTGCCATATTTGCGTTTCTGCCATATTTGCGTTTCTGCCATATTTGTGTCTTTGCCATATTTACGTTTTTGCCATATTTCAGTTTTTGCCTTATTTCCATTTTTGCCTTATTTCCGTTTTTGCCTTATTTCCGTTTTTGCCATATTTTCGTTTTTGCCATATTTTTGTTTTTGCCATATTTTCGTTTTTGCCATATTTCCATTTTTGCCATATTTGCGTTTTTGCCATTTTTGCGTTTTTGCCATATTTGCGTTTTTGCCATATTTGCGTCTTTCCCCATATTTGCGTCTTTCCCCATATTTGCGTCTTTCCCCATATTTACGTCTTTCCCCATATTTGAGTCTTTTCCCATATTTGCGTCTTTCCCCATAATTGCGTCTTTCCCAATAATTGCGTCTTCCCCATATTTGCGTTTCTGTAATATTACGTGAACCTTCGATGCTTCTGATTATGTCCTACCAACCTATTTATGCCTCTTGCCAAGTTGTGATACAAATTGATCTTCTCCCAAATTTTCGTTTTTCCCATATTTGCGATTTTCTCATATTTGCGTTTTTCATATATTGGCGTTTTTCAAATATTTGCGTTTTTCCCATATTTGCGTTTTTCAAATATTTGCGTTTTTCCCACATTTACGTTTTTCCCATACCTGCGTTTTTCCCATATTAGCGTTTTTCCCATATTTGCGATTACCCCATATGTGCGTATATCCCATATTTGAATTTATTCCATATTTGCGTTTTTCCCATATTTGCGTTTTTCCCGTATCAGCGTTTTCCCCATATGTGCGTTTTCCGCGCATGTGCGTTGTTCCCGCATGTGTGTTTTTCCCGCATGTGCGTTTTTCCCGCATGTGCATTTTTCAAAAACGGTTCAAATGGCACTGAGCACTATGCGACTTAACTTCTGTGGTCATGAGTCGCCTAGAACGTAGAACTAATTAAAGCCAACTAACCTAAGGACATCACACATGTCCATGCCCGAGGCAGGATTCGAACCTGCGACCGTAGCGGTCACGCGGTTACAGACTGAAGCGCCTTTAACCGCACGGCCACACCGGCCCGCATGCGTTTTTCCCGCATTTGCGTTTCTGCCATATTTGTATTTCTGCCATATTTGCGTCTTTGCCATATTTGCGTCTTTGCCATATTTCATTTTTGCCATATTTCCGTTTTAGCCATATTTTTTGTTTTTGCCTTATTTCCGTTTTTGCCATATTTTCGTTTTTGCCATATTTGCATTTTTCCCATATTTGCGTTTTTCTCATATTCGCGTTTTTCCCATATTTGCTTTCTTCCCATATTTGCGTTTTGCCTATATTTGCGTTTCTCATATATTTCGTGAACCATTGACTATTCAGACTACGTCCTACCAACCGATTCTTTCCTCTTGTCAAGTTGTACCACAAGTTTATCTCCTCCCATATTTGCATTTTTCCCATATTTCCGTTTTTCCCATCTTCGCGTTGTAGTAATATTTGCGGATTTGCCATATTTTTTTCCCATATTTCCGTTTTTCCCATATTTGCGATTTGTCATATTTGCGATTTGCCATATTTGTGTTTTGCCATATATGCGTTTTTGCCATATTTGCGTTTCTGCCATATTTGCATTTCTGCCATATTTGCATTTCTGCCATTTTTGCGTTTCTGCCATATTTGTATTTCTGCCATATTTGCGTCTTTGCCATATTTGCGTCTTTGCCATATTTCTGTTTTTGCCATATTTCCGTTTTAGCCATATTTTTTGTTTTTGCCTTATTTCCGTTTTTGCCATATTTTCGTTTTTGCCATATTTGCATTTTTCCCATATTTGCGTTTTTCTCATATTCGCGTTTTTCCCATATTTGCTTTCTTCCCATATTTGCGTTTTTCCCACATTTGCGATTTTCCCATATTAGCGTTTATACCATATTTGCGTTTTTCCCATTTTAGCGTTTTTCCCATATTTGCGTTTTTCCCATTATTGCATTTTCCCGATATTTGCGTATTTCCGATATTTGCGTTATTCCCACATTTGCGTTTTTCCCATATTTGGTTTTTCCCATATTATCGTTTTTCCCATATTTGCGTTTTTCCCATATTTGCATCTATCCCACATTTGCCTCTTTGCCATATTTGTGTCTTTGCAATATTTGTGTCTTTGCCATATTTGTGTCTTTGCGATATTTGCGTTTTTTCCATATTTGCGTTTTTCCCATATTTGCGTTTTTTCCCATATTTGCGTATTTCCCATATTTGCGTATTTCCCATATTTGCGTTTTTCCCATATTTGCCTTTACCCCATATTTGCGTTTTTCCCATATTTGCGTTTTGCCGATATTTGCGTATCTCATATACACTCCTGGAAATGGAAAAAAGAACACGTTGATAACGGTGTGTCAGACCCACCATACTTGCTCCGGACACTGCGAGAGGGCTGTACAAGCAATGATCACACGCACGGCACAGCGGACACACCAGGAACCGCAGTGTGGCCGTCGAATGGCGCTAGCTGCGCAGCATTTGTGCACCGCCGCCGTCAGTGTCAGCCAGTTTGCCGTGGCATACGGAGTTCCATCGCAGTCTTAACACTGGTAGCATGCCGCGACAGCGTGGACGTGAACCGTATGTGCAGTTGATGGACTTTGAGCGAGGGCGTATAGTGGGCATGCGGGAGGCCGGGTGGACGTACCGCCGAATTGCTCAACACGTGGGTCGTGAGGTCTCCACAGTACATCGATGTTGTCGCCAGTGGTCAGCGGAAGGTGCATGTGCCCGTCGACCTGGGACCGGACCACAGCGACGCACGGATGCACGCCAAGACCGTAGGATCCTAAGCAGTGCCGTAGGGACCGCACCGCCACTTCCCAGCAAATTAGGAACACTGTTGCTCCTGGGGTATCGGCAAGGACCATTCGCAACCGTCTCCATGAAGCTAGGCTACGGTCCCGCACACCGTTAGGCCGTCTTCCGCTCACGCCCCAACATTGTGCAGCCCGCCTCCAGTGGTGTCTCGACAGGCGTGAATGGAGGGACAAATGGAGACGTGTCGTCTTCAGCGATGAGAGTCGCTTCTGCCTTGGTGCCAATGATGGTCGTATGCGTGTATGCCGTGCAGGTGAGCGCCACAATCAGGACTGCATACGACCGAGGCACACAGGGCCAACACCCGGAATCATGGTGTGGGGAGCGATCTCCTACACTGGCCGTACACCACTGGTGATCGTCGAGGGGACACTGAATAGTGCACGATCCATCCAAACCGTCATCGAACCCATCGTTCTACCATTCCTAGACCGGCAAGGGAACTTGCTGTTCCAACAGGACAATGCACGTCCGCATGTATCCCGTGCCACCCAACGTGCTCTAGAAGGTGTAAGTCAACTACCCTGGCCAGCAAGATCTCCGGATCTGTCCCCCATTGAGCATGTTTGGGACTGGAAGAAGCATCGTCTCACGCGGTCTGCACGTCCAGCACGAACGCTGGTCCAACTGAGGCGCCAGGTGGAAATGGCATGGCAAGCCGTTCCACAGGACTACATCCAGCATCTCTACAATCGTCTCCATGGGAGAATAGCAGCCTGCATTGCTGCGAAAAGTGGATATACACTGTACTAGTGCCGACATTGTGCATGCTCTGTTGCCTGTGTCTATGTGCCTGTGGTTCTGTCAGTGTGATCATGTGATGTATCTGACCCCAGGAATGTGTCAATAAAGTTTCCCCTTCCTGGGACAATTAATTCACGTTGTTCTTATTTCAATTTCCAGGAGTGTATTTCGTGAACCCTTGACTATTTAGACTATGTCCTACCAACCGATTCTTTCCTCTTGTCAAGTTGTACGACTGTTTATCCTCTCCCATATTTGCATTTTTCCCATATTTGCGTTTTTCCTATATTTGCGTTTTTCCCATATTTGCGTTTTTCCCATATTTGCGTTTTTCCGATATTTGAGTTTTTCCCATATTTGCGTTTTTCCCATGTTTGCGTTTTTCCCATATTTCCATTTTTCCCATATTTGCGTTCTTCCCATATATGCGTTTTGTCCCATATTTGTGTTTTTCCCATATTTGTGTTTTTCCTATATTTGCGTTTTTCTCATACTTGCGTTTTTCCCATATTTGCGTTTTTCCCATAATTGGGTTTTTGCCATATTTGCGTTTTTGCCATAGTTGCGTTTTTCCCATATTTGCGTTTTTCCCATATTTGCATTTTTCCCATATTTGCGATTTTCCCATATTTGCGTTTTTCCCATATTTGCGTTTTTCCCATATTTGCGTTTTTCCCATATTTGCTTTTTTCCGATATTTGCGTGTTTCCCATATTTGCATTTTTCCCATATTTGCGTTTTTCCCATATTTGCGTTTTTCCCATATTTTCGATCGGCCATATTTGCGATTTGCCATATTTGCGATTTGCCATATTTGCGATTTGCCATATTTGCAATTTGCCATATTTGCGTTTACCATATTTGCGTTTTTGCCATATTTGCGTTTTTGCCACATTTGCGTTTTTGCCATTTTTGCGTTTCTGCCATTTTTGCGTTTTTGCCATATTTGCGTTTTGCCATATTTGCGTTTCTGCCATATTTGCGTCTTTGCCATATTTCCGTTTTTGCCATATTTCCGATTTTGCCATATTTTCGATTTTGCCATATTTCTGCTTTTGCCATATTTCCGCTTATGCCATATTTCTGCTTTTGCCATATTTCCGTTTTTGCCATATTTCCGTTTTTGCCATATTTCCGTTTGTGCCATATTACCGTTTTTGCCATATTTCCGCTTTTGCCATTTTTGCGTTTTTGCCATATTTGCATTTTTGCCATATTTGCTTTTTTGCCATATTTGCGTCTTTCCCATATTAGCGTATTTGCCATATTAGCGATTTTACCATATTAGTGTTTATGCCATATTTGCGTTTTTCCCATATTTGCGTTTTTCCCATATTTGAGCTTTTCCCATATTTGCGTTTTTCCCATATTTGGGTTTTTCCCATATTTGCGTTTTTCCCATATTTGCGTTTTACCCGTACTTGCGTTTTTCACATATTTGCGTTTTGCCCATATTTTCGTTTTTCCCCATATTTGCGGTTTTCCCCATATTTGCGTTTTTCCCCATATTTGCGTTTTTGCCATATTTGCGTTTTTGCCATATTTGCGTTTTTGCCACATTTGCGTTTTTGCCATATTTGCGTTTTGCCATATTTGCGTTTTTGCCATATTTGCTTTTTTGCCATATTTGCGTCTTTCCCATATTAGCGTATTTGCCATATTAGCGTTTTTACCATATTAGTGTTTATGCCATATTTGCGTTTTTCCCATATTTGCGTTTTTCCCATATTTGCGTTTTTCCCATATTTGCTTTTTTCCGATATTTGCGTGTTTCCCATATTTGCATTTTTCCCATATTTGCGTTTTTCCCATATTTGCGTTTTTCCCATATTTTCGATCGGCCATATTTGCGATTTGCCATATTTGCGATTTGCCATATTTGCGATTTGCCATATTTGCAATTTGCCATATTTGCGTTTACCATATTTGCGTTTTTGCCATATTTGCGTTTTTGCCACATTTGCGTTTTTGCCATTTTTGCGTTTCTGCCATTTTTGCGTTTTTGCCATATTTGCGTTTTGCCATATTTGCGTTTCTGCCATATTTGCGTCTTTGCCATATTTCCGTTTTTGCCATATTTCCGATTTTGCCATATTTTCGATTTTGCCATATTTCTGCTTTTGCCATATTTCCGCTTATGCCATATTTCTGCTTTTGCCATATTTCCGTTTTTGCCATATTTCCGTTTTTGCCATATTTCCGTTTGTGCCATATTACCGTTTTTGCCATATTTCCGCTTTTGCCATTTTTGCGTTTTTGCCATATTTGCATTTTTGCCATATTTGCTTTTTTGCCATATTTGCGTCTTTCCCATATTAGCGTATTTGCCATATTAGCGATTTTACCATATTAGTGTTTATGCCATATTTGCGTTTTTCCCATATTTGCGTTTTTCCCATATTTGAGCTTTTCCCATATTTGCGTTTTTCCCATATTTGGGTTTTTCCCATATTTGCGTTTTTCCCATATTTGCGTTTTACCCGTACTTGCGTTTTTCACATATTTGCGTTTTGCCCATATTTTCGTTTTTCCCCATATTTGCGGTTTTCCCCATATTCCCGTTTTTCCCCATATTTGCGTTTTTCCCCATATTTGCGTTTTTGCCATATTTGCGTTTTTGCCATATTTGCGTTTTTGCCACATTTGCGTTTTTGCCATATTTGCGTTTTGCCATATTTGCGTTTTTGCCATATTTGCTTTTTTGCCATATTTGCGTCTTTCCCATATTAGCGTATTTGCCATATTAGCGTTTTTACCATATTAGTGTTTATGCCATATTTGCGTTTTTCCCATATTTGCGTCTTTTCCATATTTGCGTTTCTCATATATTTCGTGATCCTTTGACTAATCAGACTATGTCCTACCAACCGATTCTTTCCTCTTGTCAAGTTGTACCACAAGTTTATCTTCTCCCATATTTACGTTTTTCCCATATTTGCGTTTTTCCCAAATTTGCGTTTTCCCCATATTTGCGTTTTCCCCCGTATTTGCGTTTTTCCTATATTTGCGTTTCTCTCATATTTGCGTTTTTCCCATATTTGCGTTTTTCCCATATTTGCGTTTTTCCCATATTTGCGTTTTTCAGTTAATTGCATTTTTCCCATATTTGACTTTTTCCCATACTTTCCGTTTTTCCCCTTTTTGCGTTTTTCCCATACTTACGTTTTTCCCATATTTGCGTTTTTCCCATAATTGCGTTTTTCCCATAATTACGTTTTTCCGATAATTGCGTTTTTCCCATAATTGCGTTTTTACCATAATTGCGTTTTTCCCATAATTGCGTTTTTCCCATAATTGCGTTTTTCCCATAATTGCGGTTTTCGCATATTTGCGTTTTTCCCATTTTTGCGTTTTTCCCAAATTTCCGTTTTTCCCATATTTGCGTTTTTCCCATATTTGCGTTTTTCCCATATTTGCGTTTTTGCCATATTTGCATTTTACCCATATTTGGGTTTTTCCCGTATTTGCGTTTTTCCCATATTTGCGTTTTTCCCATATTTGCGTTTTTCCCATATTTTCGATCGGCCATATTTGCGATTTGCCATATTTGCGATTTGCCATATTTGCGATTTGCCATATTTGCGTTTACCATATTTGCGTTTTTGCCATATTTGCGTTTTTGCCACATTTGCGTTTTTGCCATTTTTGCGTTTCTGCCATTTTTGCGTTTTTGCCATATTTGCGTTTTGCCATATTTGCGTTTCTGCCATATTTGCGTCTTTGCCATATTTCCGTTTTTGCCATATTTCCGATTTTGCCATATTTCCGATTTTGCCATATTTCTGCTTTTGCCATATTTCCGCTTTTGCCATATTTCTGCTTTTGCCATATTTCCGTTTTTGCCATATTTCCGTTTTTGCCATATTTCCGTTTGTGCCATATTACCGTTTTTGCCATATTTCCGCTTTTGCCATTTTTGCGTTTTTGCCATATTTGCGTTTTTGCCATATTTGCTTTTTTGCCATATTTGCGTCTTTCCCATATTAGCGTATTTGCCATATTAGCGTTTTTACCATATTAGTGTTTATGCCATATTTGCGTTTTTCCCATATTTGCGTTTTTCCCATATTTGAGCTTTTCCCATATTTGCGTTTTTCCCATATTTGGGTTTTTCCCATATTTGCGTTTTTCCCATATTTGCGTTTTTCCCGTAATTGCGTTTTTCACATATTTGCGTTTTGCCCATATTTTCGTTTTTCCCCATATTTGCGGTTTTCCCCATATTCCCGTTTTTCCCCATATTTGCGTTTTTCCCCATATTTGCGTTTTTGCCATATTTGCGTTTTTGCCACATTTGCGTTTTTGCCATATTTGCGTTTTCGCCATATTTGCATTTTACTCATATTTGGGTCTTTCCCATATATGGGGTTTTCCTATATTTGCGTTTTAACCATGTTTGCGTTTTTCCCATATTTGCGTTTTTCCCATATTTGCGTTTTTGCCATATTTGCGTTTTTGCCATATTTTGGTTTTTGCCATATTTGGGTGTTTCCCATATTTGCGTTTTTCCCATATTTGCGTTTTTCCCATATTTGCGTTTTTCCCATGTTTGCGTTATTCCCATGTTTGCGTTTTTCCCATATTTGCGTTCCCATATTTGCGTTTTTCCCATATTTGCGTTTTTCCCATATTTGCGTTTTTCCCATATTTGCGTTTTTGCCATATTTGCGTTTTTGCCATATTTTGGTTTTTGCCATATTTGGGTTTTTCCCATATTTGCGTTTTTCCCATATTTGCGTTTTTCCCATGCTTGCGTTTTTCCCATATTTGCGTTTTTCCTGTATTTGCGTATTTTCCATATTTGCATTTTTCCCATATTTGCGTTTTTCCCATATTTGCGTTTTTCCCATATTTGCGTTTTTCCCATATTTGCGTTTTTCCCATATTTGCGTTTTTCCCATATTTGCGTCTTTCCCATATTTGCGTCTTTCCCATATTTTCGTCTTTGCCATATATGTGTCTGTGCCATATTTGCGTCATTGCCATATTTGCATCTTTGCCATATTTTCGTCTTTGCCATATTTGCGTCTTTGCCATATTTGTGTCTTCGCCATATTTTCGTTTTTCCCATATTTGCTTTTTTCCCATATTTGCATTTTTCCCATATTTGCGTTTTTCCCATATATGCGTTTTTCCCATATTTGCGTTTTTCCCATTTTTGCGTTTTTTCCATATTTGCATTTTTCCAATATTTGCGTTTTTGGCACATTTGCGTTTTTCCAACATTTGCGTTTTTGCCATATTTGCGTTTTTCCCCTCTTTGCGTTTTTCTCATATTTGCGTTTTTTTCATACTTGCGTTTTTCCCATATTTGCGTTTTTCTCATATTTGCGTTTTTCCCATATTTGCGTTTTTCCCATATTGGCGTTTTTCCCATATTTGCGTTTTTCCCATATTTGCCTTTTACCCATATTTGCGTTTTACCCATATTTGCGTTTTTCCCATATTTGCGTTTTTCCATATTTGCTCTTTTCCCATATTTGCGTTTCTCATATATTTCGTGAACCTTTGACTATGAAGACTATGTCCTACCAATTGATTCGTTCCTCTTGTCAAGTTGTACCACAAGCTTATCTTCTACCATATTTGCATTTCTGCCATATTTGCGTTTTTCCCTTATTTGCGTTTTCCAATATTGGCGTTTTTGCAATATTTTCTTCCCATATTCGCATTTTTCCCATATTTGCGATTTGCCATATTTATGATATGCCATATGTGCGATTTGCCATATTTGCGATTTGCCATTATTGCGATTTGCCATATTTGCGTTTTGGCCATATTTGCGTTTTTGCCATATTTGCGTTTTTGCCATATTTTGGTTTATGCCATATTTGGGTTTTTCCCATATTTGCGTTTTTCCCTTATTTGCGTTTTTCCCATAGTTGCGTTTTTCCCATGTTTGCGTTTTTCCCATGTTTGCGTTTTTCCCATATTTGCGTTCCCATATTTGCGTTTTTCCCAAATTTGCGTTTTTCCCATATTTGCGTTTTTCCCATATTTTCGTTTTTCCCATATTTGCGTTTTTGCCATATTTTCGTTTTTGCCATATTTTGGTTTTTGCCATATTTGGGTTTTTCCCACATTAGCGTTTTTCCCATATTTGCGTTTTTCATATGCATGCGTTTTTCCCATATTTGCGTTTTTCCCGTATTTGCGTATTTTCCATATTTGCATTTTTCCCAGATTTGCGTTTTTCCCATATTAGCGTTTTTCCCATATTTGCGTTTTTCCCATATTTGCGTTTTTCCCATATTTGCGTTTCTCATATATTTCGTGAACGTTTGACTATTAAGACTATGTCCTACCAACCGATTTTTTCCTCATGTCAAATTGTACCACAAGTTTATCTTCTCCCATATTTGGATTTTTCCCATATTAGCGTTTTTCCCATATTTGCGTTTTTCTAATATTTGCGTTTTTGTCATATTTTTTTCCCATATTTGCGTTTTTCCCATATTTGCAATTTGCCATATTTGCGATTTGCCATATTTGCGCCGTGCCATTAATTCGATTTGCCATTATTGCGATTTGCCATATTTGCGTTTTTGCCATATTTGCGTTTCTGCCATATTTGCGTTTCTGCCACATTTGCGTTTTGCCATATTTGAGATTTTGCCATATTTGGGTTTCTGCCATATTTGCGCCTTTGCCATCTTTCCGTTTTTGCCATATTTCCGATTTTGCCATATTTCCGATTTTGCCATATATCCGCTTTTACCATATTTCCGCTTTTGCCATATTTCCGTTTTTGCCATATTTCCCTTTGTGCCATATTTCCGTTTTTGCCATATTTCGATTTTTGCCATATTTGCGTTTTTGCCATATTTGCGTTTTTCCCATATTTGCGTTTTTCCCATATTTGCGTCTTTCCCATATTTGCGTCTTTCCCATATTTTCGTCTTTGCCATATATGTGTCTGTGCCATATTTGCGTCATTGCCATATTTGCGTCTTTGCCATATTTGCGTCTTCGCCATATTTGTGTCTTTGCCATATTTTCGTCTTTGCCATATTTGCGTCTTTGCCATACTTTTGTCTTCGCCATATTTTCGTTTTTCCCATATTTGCGTTTTTCCCATATTTGCCTTTTACCCATATTTGCGTTTTACCCATATTTGCGTTTTTTCCATATTTGCGTTTTTCCCATATTTGCGTTTTTCCTGTATTTGCGTTTTTCCATATTTGCTTTTTTCCCATATTTGCGTTTCTCATATATTTCGTGAACCTTTGACTATGAAGACTATGTCCTACCAACCGATTCGTTCCTCTTGACAAGTTGTACCACAAGTTTATCTTCTACCATATTTGCATTTGTGCCATATTTGCGTTTTTCCCTTTTTTGCGTTTTTCCAATATTGGCGTTTTTGCAATATTTTCTTCCCATATTCGCTTTTTTCCCATATTTGCGATTTGCCATATTTGCGATATGCCATATGTGCGATTTGCCATATTTGCGATTTGCCATTATTGCGATTTGCCATATTTGCGTTTTGGCCATATTTGCGTTTTTGCCATATTTGCGTTTTTGCCATAATTGCGTTTCTGCCATACTTGCGTTTTTGTCATATTTGCGTTTTTGCCATATTTACCTTTCAGCTATATTTGCGTTTCAGCCATATTTGCGTCTTTGCCATATTTCCGTTTTTGCCATATTTCCGTTTTTGCCATATTTCCGTTTTTGCCATGTTTCCGTTTTTGTCATATTTCCGTTTTTGCCATATTTCCGTTTTTGCCATATTTCCGTTTTTGCCATAATTGCATTTTTGCCATATTTGCGTTTTTGCCATATTTGCGTTTTTGCCAGATTTGCGTTTTTGCCATGTTTGCGTTTTTCCCATATTTGCTGTTTTCCCATATTTGCTTTTTTCCATATTTGCGTTTTCCCCATATTTATGTTTTCCCCATATTTGCGTTTTTGCCATGTTTGCGTTTTCCCCATATTTGTGTTTTTCCCATATTTGCGTATTTCACATATTTGCGTTTTTCCCATATTTGCGTTTTTCCAATATTTGCGATTTGACATATTTGCGATTTGCCATATTTGCGATTTGCCATATTTGCGATTTTCCATAATTGCAATGTGCCATATTTGCGTTTTTGCCAAATTAGCGTTTTTGCCATATTTGCGTTTTTGCCATATTTGCATTTTTGCCATATTTGCATTTTCCACGTTTGCGTTTCTGTCATATTTGCGTCTTTGCCATATTACCGTTTTTGCCATTTTTCCGATTTTCCTATATTTCCGCTTATGCCATATTTCCGCTTTTGCCATATTTCCATTTTTGCCATATTTACGTTTTTGCCATATTTGCGTTTTTGCCATCTTTGCGTTTTTGCCATATTTGCATTTTTCCCATATTTGCGTTTTTCCCATATTTGCGTTTTTCCCATATTTGCGTTTTTCCCCATATTTGCGTATTTCACATATTTGCGTTTTTCCCATATTTGCGTTTTTTTCATATTTGCGTTTTCCCCATAATTGCGTTTTTCCATTTATTTGCGTTTTTACCATATTTGCGTCTTCCCCATATTTGCGTCTTTCCCATATTTGCGTCTTTCCCATGTTTGCGTCTTTCCCATATTTTCATCTTTCCCATATTTGCGTCTTTCCCATATTTGCATCTTTGCCATATTTGCGTCTTTGCCATATTTGCGTCTTTGCCATATTTGCGTCTTTGCCATATTTGCGTCTTTGCCATATTTGCGTCTTTGCCATATTTTCGTCTTTGCCATATTTGCGTTTTTCCCATATTTGCGTTTTTCACATATTTGCGTTTTTCCCATATTTGCGTTTTTGCCATATTTGCGTTTTTGCCACATTTGCTATTTTCCCATATTTGCATTTTTCCCATACTTGCGTTTCTCCCATATTTGCGTTTTTCCCATATATGCGTTATTACCATATTTGCGTTTTTCCCATATTTGCGTTTTTCCCATATTTGCGTTTTTGTCATATTCGCGTTTTTGTCATATTCGCGTTTTTGTGATATTCGCGTTTTTGCCATATTTGCGTTTTTCCCATATTTGCGTTTTTCCCATATTTACATTTTCCCATATTTGCGTTTCTCATATATTTCGTGAACCTTTGATTATGAAGACTATGTCCTACCAACCGATTCGTTCCTCTTGTCATGTTGTACCTCAAGTTTATCTTCTACCATATTTGCATTTCTGCCATATTTGCGTTTTTCCCTTATTTGCGTTTTTCCAATATTGGCGTTTTTGCAATATTTTCTTCCCATATTCGCTTTTTTCCCATATTTGCGATTTGCCATATTTGCAATATGCCATATGTGCGATTCGCCATATTTGCGATTTGCCATTATTGCGATTTGCCATATTTGCGTTTTTGCCATATTTGCGTTTTTGCCATATTTTCGCTTTTGCCATATTTCTGCTTTTGCCATATTTCCGTTTTTGCCATATTTCCGTTTTTGTCATATTTCCGTTTTTGCCATGTTTCCGTTTTTGACATATTTCCGTTTTTGCCATATTTCCGATTTTGCCATATTTCCGTTTTTGCCATATTTCCGTTTTTGCCATAATTCCGTTTTTGCCATATTTGCGTTTTTGCCATATTTGCGTTTTTGCCAGATTTGCATTTTTGCCATGTTTGCTTTTTCCCATATTTGCGGTTTTCCCATATTTGCGTTTTTCCATATTTTCGTTTTCCCCATATTTGTGTTTTTTCCATATTTGCGTATTTCACATATTTGCGTTTTTCCCATATTTGCGTTTTTCCCATATTTGCATTTTTCCAATATTTGCGATTTGACATATTTGCGATTTGCCATATTTGCGATTTGCTATTATTGCAATGTGCCATATTTGCGTTTTTGCAATATTTGCGTTTTTCCCATATTTGCGTTTTTGCCATATTTTCGTTTTTGCCATATTTGCGTTTCTGCCATATTTGCGTCTTTGCCATATTTCCGTTTTTGCCATATTTCCGTTTTTGTCATATTTGCGTTTTTGCCATATTTGCGTTTTTGCCATCTTTGCGTTTTTGCCATATTTGCGTTTTTGCCATATTTGCATTTTTGCCATATTTGCGTTTTTGCCATGTTTGTGTTTTTCCCATATTTGCGTTTTTCCCGTATTTGCGTTTTTCCCATATTTGCGATTTTCCCATATTTGTACCACAAGTTTATCTTTTCCCATATTTCCAATTTACCATATTTGCCTTTTTCCCATGTTTGCGTTTGTTCCATATATGCGTTTTTCCCATATTTGCGTTTTTCCGATATTTGCGTTTTCCCCATATTTGCGTTTTCCCCATATTTGCGGTTTTCCCATATTTGCGTTTCTCATATATTTCGTGAACCTTTGATTATTCAGACTTTGTCCTACCACCCGAATATTGTACCTCAAGTTTATCTTCTCCCATATTTGCATTTTTCCCATATTTGCGTTTTTGCCATATTTGCGTTTTTGCCATATTTGCGTTTTTGCCATATTTGCGTTGCTGCCGCATTTGCGTATTTCCCACATTTGCGTATTTTCCACATTTGGTTTTTCCAAATTTTCGTTTTTCCCATATTTGCGATTTTCCCATATTTGCGATTTTCCCATATTTGCGATTTTCCCATATTTGCGATTTTCCCATATTTGCGTTTTTCTCATATTTGCGTTTTTCCCATATTTGCGTTTTTCCCATATTTGCGTTTCTCATATATTTGGTGAACGTTTGACTATTCAGACTATGTCCTACCGACCGATTATTTCGTCTTGTCAAGTTGTACCACAAGTTTATCTTTTCCCATATTTCCAATTTACCATATTTGCGTTTTTCCCATGTTTGCGTTTGTTCCATATTTGCGTTTGTCCCATATTTGTGGTTGTCCCATATTTGCGTACCTCCCATATTTGCGTTTTTCCCATATTTGTGTTTTTCCCATATTTGCGTTTCTCATATATTTCGTGAACTTTGACTATTCAGACTATGTCCTACCAACCGATTCTCTCCTCTTGTCAAGTTGTACCACAACTTTATCTTCTCCCATATTTTCATTTTTCCCATATTTGCGTTTTCCCATATTTGCGTTTTTGCAATAATTGCATTACTGCTATATTTGCGTTTTGCCATATTTGCGTTTTTGCCATATTTGCGTTTTTGCCATATTTGCGTTTTTGCCATATTTTTGGTTTTGCCATATTTTCGTTTTTGCCGTATTTTCGTTTTTGCCATATTTCCGTTTTTGCCATATTTGCGTTTTTGCCATATTCGCGTTTTTGCCATATTTGCGTTTTTGCCATATTTGCGTTTTTCCCATATTTGCGTTTTTCCCATAGTTGCGTTTTTCCCATAGTTGCGTTTTCCACATAGTTGCATTTTTCCCATAGTTGCGTCTTTGCCATAGTTGCGTCTATGCCATAGTTGCGTTTTTGCTATAGTTGCGTTTTTGCCATAGTTGCGTTTTTGCCATTGTTGCGTTTTTGCCATATTTGCGTTTTTGCCATATTTGCGTTTTTGCCATATTTGCGTTTTGCCATATTTGCGTTTTTCCCATATTTGCGTTTTTCATATATTTCGTGAAACTTTGACAATTCAGACTATGTCCTACCACCCGATTGTTTCCTCTTGTCAAGTTGTACCTCAAGTTTATCTTCTCCCATATTTGCATTTTTCCCATATTTGCGTTTTTGCCATATTTGCGTTTTTGCCATATTTGCGTTTTTGCCATATTTGCAATTTTGCCACATTTGCATATTTCCCACATTTGCGTATTTCCCAAATTTGCGTTTTTCCCACAGTTGCGTTTTTCCCAAATTTACGTTTTTCCCATATTTGCGTTTTTCCCATATTTGCGTTTTTCCCATATTTGCGTTTTTCCCGTATTTGCGATTTTCCCATATTTGCGATTTTCCCATATTTGTGATTTTCCCATATTTGCCATTTTCCCATATTTGCGTTTTTCCCATATTTGCGTTTTTCCCATATTTGCGTTTGTTCCATATTTGCGTTTGTCCCTTATTTGTGTTTGTCCCATATTTGCGTATTTCCCATATTTGCGTTTTTCCCATATTTGCGTTTCTCATATATTTCGTGATCCTTTGACTATTCAGACTATGTCCTACCAACCGATTATTTCGTCTTGTCAAGTTGTACCACAAGTTTATCTTTTCCCATATTTGCATTTTTACCATATTTGCGTTTTTCCCATATTTGCGTTTTTCCCATATTTGTGTTTTTCCCATACTCGCATTTTTCCCATATTTGCGTTTTTCCCATGTTTGCGTTTGTTCCATGTTTGCGTTTGTCCCATATTTGTGTTTGTCCCATATTTGCGTACCTCCCATATTTGCGTTTTTCCCATATTTGCGTTTTTCCCATATTTGCGTTTCTCATATATTTCGTGAACTTTGACTTTTCAGACTATGTCCTACCAACCGATTCTCTCCTCTTGTCAAGTTGTACCACAAGTTCATCTTCTCCCATATTTTCATTTTTCCCATATTTGCGTTTTTCCCATATTTGCGTTTTTCCAATATTTGCAGTTTTGCCATATTTTTTTTCCATACTTGCATTTTTCCTATATTTGCGATTTGTCATATTTGCGATTTGCCATATTTGCGTTTTTGCCATATTTGCGTTTTTGCAATAATTGCATTTCTGCCATATTTGCGTTATTGCCATATTTACATTTCTGCCATATTTGCCTCTTTGCCATATTTCCGTTTTTGCCATATTTCCGTTATTGCCTTCTTTCGTTTTTGCCATATTTTTGGTTTTGACATATTTTCGTTTTTGCCGTATTCTTGTTTTTGGCATATTTCCGTTTTTCCCATATTTGTGTTTTTGCCATATTTGTGTTTTTGCCGTATTTGCGTTTTTGCTATATTTGCGTTTTTGCCATATTTGCGTTTTTGCCATATTTGCGTTTTGCCATATTTGCGTTTTTGCCATATTTGCGTTTTTGCCATATTTGCGTTTTTCCCATATTTGCGTTTTTCCCATAGTTGCGTTTTTCCCATAATTGCGTTTTTCCTATAGTTGCATTTTCCCATAGTTGCGTCTTTGCCATAGTTGCATCTTTGCCATAGTTGCGTCTATGCTATAGTTGCGTTTTTGCTATAGTTGCGTTTTTCCCATAGTTGCGTTTTTGCCATATTTGCGTTTTTGCCATATTTGCGTTTTTGCCATATTTGCGTTTTTGCCATATTTGCGTTTTTGCCATATTTGTGTTTTTGCCATATTTGCGTTTTTGCCATATTTGCGTTTTTCCCATTTTTGCGTTTTTCCCATAGTTGCGTTTTTCCCATAGTTGCGTTTTTCCCAAAGTTGCGTTTATCCCCTAGTTGTGTCTTTGCCATAGTTGCGTCTTTGCCATAGTTGCGTCTTTGCTATAGTTGCGTTTTTGCCATAGTTGCGTTTTTGCCATGGTTGCGTTTCTGCCATATTTGCGTCTTTGCCATATTTGCGTTTTTGCCATACTTGCGTTTTTGCCATACTTGCGTTTTTGCCATATTTGCGTTTTTGCCATACTTGCGTTTTTGCCATACTTGTGTTTTAGCCATACTTGCGGTTTTGCCATACTTGCGTTTTTGCCATACTTGCGTTTTTGCCATACTTGCGTTTTGCCATATTAGCGTTTTTGCCATATTTTCGATTTTTCCATATTTTCGTCTTTCCCATATTTGTGTCTTTCCCATATTTGCGTCTTTCCCATATTTGCGTCTTTCCCATATTTGCATCTTTCCCATGTTTGCGTCTTTCCCATGTTTGCGCCTTTCCCATATTTTCGTCTTTCCCATATTTGTGTCTTTCCCATATTTGCGTCTTTCCCATATTTGCGTTTCTCTTATGTTTCGTGAACCTTTGACTATTCAGACTATGTCCTACCAATCGATTCTTTCCTCTTGTCAAGTTGTACCACAAGTTTATCTTCTCCCATATTTGCATTTTTCCCATATTTGCGTTTTTCCCATATATGCGTTTTCCCATATTTGCGTTTTTCCCATATTTGCGTTTTTCCCATATTTGCATTTTTCCCATTTTTGCGTTTTTATTAATTTTGCGTTTTTCCCATTTTTGCGTTTTTCACATTTTTGCGTTTTTCCCATTTTTGCGATTTTGCAACGTATGCGTTTTTCCAATATTTGCGTTTTTCCAATATTTGCGTTTTTCCCATATTTGCATTTTTCCCATATTTGCGTTTTTCCCATATTTTTGTTTTTCCAATATTTTCGTTTTTGCCATATGTTATTCCCATATTTGCGTTTTCCCCTTATTTGCGATTTGCCATATTTGCGATTTGCCATATTTGCGATTTGCCATATTTGCGATTTGCCATATTTGCAATTTGCCATATTTCCGATTTGCCATATTTTCGATTTGCCATATTCGCGATTTGCCATATTTGCGATTTGCCATAATTGTGATTTGCCATATTTGCGATTTGTTATATTTGTGATTTGCCATATTTGCGTTTTTGCTATATTTCCGTTTGTGCCATATTTCCGTTTGTGCCATATTTCCGTTTTTGCCATATTTCCGTTTGTGCCATATTTCGGTTTGTGCCATATTAGCGTTTTTGCCATATTTGCGTTTTTGCCATATTTGCGTTTTTTCCATATTTGCGTTTTTCCCATATTTCCGTTTTTCATATATTTGCGTTTTTCCCATATTTGCGTTTTTCCCATATTTGCGTTTCTCATATGTTTCGTGAACCTTTCACTATTCAGACTATGTCCTACCAACCGATTCTTTGCTCTTGTCAAGTTGTACCACAAGTTTATCTTCTCCCATATATGCATTTTTCCCTTATTAGCGTTTTTCCCATATTTGCGTTTTTCCCATATTTGCGTTTTTCCCATATTTGCTTTTTTCCCATATTTCCGTTTTTCCCATATTTGCGTTTTTACCATATTTGCGTTATTCCCATATTTGCGTTTTTCCCATATTTGCGTTATTCCCATATTTGCGTTTTTTTCCATATTTGCGTTTTACCCATAGTTGCGTTTTTCCCATAGTTGCGTTTTTCCCATAGTTGCGTTTTTCCCATAGTTGCGTCTTTGCCATAGTTGCGTCTTAGCCATAGTTGCGTCTTTGCCATAGTTGCGTTTTTGCCATAGTTGCGTTTTTGCCATAGTTGTGTTTTTGCCATAGTTACGTCTTTTCCATAGTTGCGTTTTTGCCATAGTTGTGTTTTTGCCATAGTCCCGTTTTTGCGATAGTTTCGTTTTTGCTGTAGTTGCGTTTTCGCCATAGTTGCGTTTTTGCCATAGTTGCGTTTTTGCCATAGTTGCATTATTGCCATAGTTGCGTTTTTGGAATAGTTGCGTTTCTGCCATATTTGCGTTTTTGCCATATTTGCGTTTTTGCCATATTTGCGTTTTTGTCATATTTGCGTTTTTCCCATTATTGCGTTTTTCCCATATTTGCGTTTTCGCCATATGTTTTCCCCATATTTGCGTTTTTCCCATGTTTGCGATTTGCCATATTTGCGATTTGCCATATTTGCGATTTGCCATATTTGGGTTTTTCCCATATTTGCGTTTCTGCCATATTTGCGTCTTTGCCATATTTCCGTTTTTGCATTTTTCCGATTTTGCCATATTTCCGATTTTGCCTTATTTCCGATTTTGCCATATATCCGTTTTTGCCATATTTCCGTTTTTGCCATATTACTGTTTTTGCCATATTTCCGTTTTTGCCATATTTCCGTTTTTGCCATATTTCCGTTTGTGCCATATTTCCGTTTTTTCAATATTTCCGTTTTTGCCATATTTCCGCTTTTGCTATATTAACGTTTTTGACATATTTTAGTTTCTGCCATATTTCAGTTTTTGCCATATTTCCGTTTTTGCCATATTTCCGTTTTTGCCATATTTGCGTTTTTGCCATATTTGCGTTTTTGCCATATTTGCGTTTTTGCCACATTTGCGTTTTTGCCATATTAGCGTTTTTGCCATACTTGCGTTTTTGCCATACTTGCGTTTTCGCCATACTTGAGTTTTTGCCATACTTGCGTTTTTGCCGTACTTGCGGTTTTGCCATACTTGCATGTTTGCCATACTTGCGTGTTTGCCATACTTGCGTGTTTGCCATACTTGCGGTTTTGCAATACTTGCGTTTTTGCCATACTTGCGTTTTTGCCATACTTGCGTTTTTGCCATACTTGCGTTTTTGCCATACTTGCGTTTTTGCCATATTTACGTTTTTCCTATATTTGCGTCTTTCCCATATTTGTGTCTTTCCCTTATTTGCGTCTTTCCCATATTTGCGTCTTCCCATATTTGCGTCTTTCCCATATTTGTGTCTTTCCCATTATTGCATCTTTCCCATAATTGCGTCTTTCCCATAATTGCGTCTTTCCGATAATTGCGGCTTTCCCATAATTGCGTCTTTCCCATAATTGCGTCTTTCCCATATTTGCGTCTTTCCAGTATTTACGTCTTTGCCATATTTGCGTTTTTCCCATATTTGCGTTTTTCCCATATTTGCGTTTTTCCTATATTTGCGTTTTTCAGTTATTTGCATTTTTCCCATATTTGCGTTTTTCCCATATTTTCCGTTTTTCCCATATTTGCGTTTTTCCCATATTTACGTTTTTCCCATATTTGCGTTTTTCCCATTATTGCGTTTTTCACGTAATTACGTTTTTCCGATAATTGCGTTTTTCCCATAAATATCGTCTTTCCCATGTTTGCGTCTTTCCCATAATTGCGTTTATCCCATAATTGCGTTTTTCCCTGAGAGGCACCCACATGCCTTGCTCATACTGTGGCATCAAGCAGTTTTGTGCCAAATTTCAGTTTGAGCCATATTTCCGGTTTTGACAAATTTTCGTTTTTGCCATACTTCCGTTTTTGCCATACTTGCGTTTTTGCCATACTTGCGTTTTTCCTATACTTGCGTTTTTCCCATATTTTCGTTTTTTCATATGTGCGTTTTTCCCATATTTTCGATTTGCCATATTTGCGATTTGCCATATTTGCGATTTGCTATATTTGCGTTTTTGCCATATTTGCGTTTTTGCCATATTTGCGTTTTTGCCATATTTGCGTTATTCCTATATTTGCGTTTTTCTCATATTTGCGTTTTTTTCGTATTTGCGTTTTTCCCATATTTGCGTTTTTGCCATTTTTGCGTCTTTCCCATTTTTGCGTCTTTGCCATATTTGCGTCTATGCCATATTTGCGTTTTTCCCATATTTTCGTTTTTCCCATATTTGCGTTTTCCCCATATTTGCGTTTTTCCAATATTTGCGTTTTTCCCATATTTGCGTTTTTCCCATATTTGCGTTTTTGCCATTTTTGCGTCTTTGCCATATTTGCGTCTTTGCCATATTTGTGTCTTTGCCATATTTGCGTCTTTGCCATATTTGCACTTTGCCATATTTGCGTTTTTGCCATATTTGCGTTTTTCCCATATTTGCGTTTTTCCCATTTTTGCGTTTTTCCCATTTTTGCGTCTTTCCCATTTTTACGTCTTAGCCATATTTGCGTCTTTGCCATATTTGTGTCTATGCCATATTTGGGTCTTTGCAATTTTTGCGTCTTTGTCATATTTGCGTTTCTCCCATATCTGCATTTTTCCCATTATTGCGTTTTTCCCATTTTTGCGTTTTTCCCATATTTGCGTTTTTCCCATATTTGCGTTTTTCCCATATTTGCGTTTTTCCCATATTTGCGTTTTTCCCATATTTGCGTTTTCCCATATTTGCGTTTTTCTCATATTTGCGTTTTTCCCATATTTGCGTTTTTCCCAAATTTGTGTTATTCCAATATTTGCATTTTTCCCATATTTGCATTTTTCCCATACTTTCCGTTTTACCCATATTTGCGTTTTTCCCATATTTACGTTTTTTCCATATTTGCGTTTTTCCCATAATTGCGTTTTTCCCATAATTACGTTTTTCCGATAATTGCGTTTTTCCCATAATTGCGTTTTTCCCATAATAGCGTTTTTCCCATAGTTGCGTTTTCCCATAATTGCGTTTTTTCCATAATTGCGTTTTTCCCATAATTGCGGTTTTCCCATAGTTGCGGTTTTCCCATATTTGCGTCTCTCCCACGTATGCGTCTTTCCCATATTTGCGTCTTTCCCATATTTGCGTTTTTCCCATATTTGCGTTTTTGCCATATTTGGGTTTTTCGCATATTTGGGTTTTTCTCATATATGAGTTTTTCCCATATTTGCGTTTTTCCAATATTTGCATTTATCCCATATCTGCGTTTTTCCCATACTTTCCGTTTTACCCATATTTGCGTTTTTCCCATATTTGCGTTTTTCGCATATTTACGTTTTTCCCATATTTGTGTTTTTCCCATAATTGCGTTTTTCCCATATTTGCGTCTTTCCCATATATGCGTTTCTCCCATATTTGCGTCCTTCCCATATTTGCGTTTTTCCCATATTTGCGTTTTTCCCATATTTGCATTTTTCCCATATTTGCGGGTTTCCCATATTTGCGTCTTTCCCATATTTCCGTTTTATCATATTTGCGTATTTCCGATATTTGCGTTTTTCCCATATTTGCGTTTTTCCCATACTTGCGTTTTTCCCATATTTGCGTTTTTTCCATATTTGCGTTTTTCCCATAATTTCGATCTGCCATATTTGCAATTTGCAATATTTGCGATTTGCCATATTTGCGTTTTTGCCATATTTCCGTTTTTGCCATATTTGCGTGTTTTGCCATATTTGCGTTATTGCCATATTTGCGTTTCTGCCATATTTGCGTTTCTGCCATATTTGCTACTTTGCCATATTTCCGTTTTTGCCATATTTCCTTTTTTCCTATATTTCTGTTTTTGCCATATTTTCGTTTTTGGCATATTTCCGTTTTTGGCATATTTCCGTTTTTGCCATATTTTCCTTTTTGCCATATTTTCGTTTTTGCCAAATTTCCGTTTGTGCCATATTTCCGTTTGTGTCATATTTCTATTTCTGCCATATTTCCGTTTTTGCCATATTTCCGTTTCTGCCATATTTCCGTTTCTGCCATATTTCCATTTGTGCCATATTTGCGTTTTTGCCATATTTGCGTTTTTGCCATGTTTGCGTTTTTGCTATATTTGCGTCTTTCCCATTTTTGCGTTTTTCCTATTTTTGCGTCTTTGCCAAATTTGCGTCTTTGCCATATTTGCGTCTTTGCCATATTTGCGTCTTTGCCATATTTGCGTTTTTCCCACAATTGCGTTTTTCCCATTATTGCGTTTTTCCCATATTTGCGTTTCTCCCACTTTTGCGTTTTTCGCATACTTGGGTTTCTCATATATTTCGTGAACCTTTGACTATTCAGACTATGTCCTACCAACCGATTCTTTCCTCTTGTCAAGGTGTACCACAAGTTTATCTTCTCCCATATTTGCATTTTTCCCATATTTGCGTTTCTCCCATATTTGCGTTTTTCCAATATTTGCGTTTTCGCCATATGTTATCCACAAATTTGCGTTTTTCCCATGTTTGCGATTTGCCATATTTGCGATTTGCCATATTTGCGATTTGCCATGTTTGCGATTTGCCATATTTGCGATTTGCCATATTTGCGATTTGCCATATTTGCGAATTGCCATATTTGGGTTTTTCCCATATTTGCGTTTCTGCCATATTTGCGTCTTTGCCATATTTTCGTTTTTGTCATATTTCCTAATTTGCCATATTTCCGATTTTGCCATATTTCCGATTTTGCCATATTTCCGATTTTGCCATATATCCGTTTTTGCCATATTTCCGTTTCGGCCATATTTCCGTTTTTGCCATATTTCGTTTTTGCCATATTTCCGTTTTTGCCATATTTCCGTTTTTGCCATATTTCCGGTTTTGCCATATTTCCGTTTTTGCCATATTTCCGTTTTTACATATTTCCGTTTTTGCCATATTTCTGTTTTTGGCATATTTCCGTATTTGCCATATTTCCACTTTTGCCATATTTCCGTTTGTGCCATATTTCCGTTTTTGCAATATTTCCGTTTTTGCCATATTTCCACTTTTGCCATATTTCCGTATTTGCCATATTTCAGTTTCTGCCATATTTCAGTTTTTGCCATATTTCCGTTTTTGCCACATTTCCGTTTTTGCCATATTTGCGTTTTTGCCATATTTGCGTTTTTGCCATACTTGCGTTTTTGCCATACTTGCGTTTTTGCCACACTTGCGTTTTTGCCATATTTACGTTTTTCCTATATATGCGTTTTTCCCATATAAGCGTCTTTCCCCTGTTTGCGTCTTTCCCCTCTTTCCGTCTTTCCCATATTTGCGTCTTTCCCATATTTGCGTCTTTCCCATATTTGCGTCTTTCCCTTATTTGCGTCTTTCAGATATTTGCGTCTTTCCCATATTTGCGTCTTTCCCATATTTGTGTCTTTCCCATATTTGCATCTTTCCCATAATTGCGTCTTTCCCATAATTGCGTCTTTCCCATAATTGCGTCTTTCCCATAATTGCGTCTTTCCCATATTTGCGTCTTTCCCATATTTACGTCTTTCCCATATTTGCCTCTTTCCCATATTTGCGTCTTTCCCATATTTGCGTCTTTCCCATATATGCTTCTTTCCCATATTTGCGTCTTTCTCATATTTGCGTCTTTCCCATATTTGCGTCTTACCCATATTTGCGTCTTCCCCATATATGCGTATTTCCCGTCTTTGCGTCTTTTCCGTTTACGCGTCTTCCCCATTTTTGTGTCTTTGCCTTCTTTGCGTCTTTCCCATATTTGCGTCTTTCCCATATTTGCGTCTTTCCCATATTTGCGTTTCTCAAATATTTCGTGAACCTTTGACTATTCAGACTATGTCCAACCAACCGATTCTTTCCTCTTGTCAAGTTGTACCATAAGTTTATCTTCTCCCATATTTGCATTTTTCCCATATTTGCGTTTTTCCCATATTTGCGTTTCTCCCACATTTGCGTTTTTCCCATATTTGCGTTTTTCCCATTTTTGCGTTTTTCCCATTTTTGCGTTTTTCCAATGTATGCGTTTTCCCCATTTTGTCGTTCTACCCATATTTGCGTTTTTCCCATATTTGCGTTTTTGCCATATTTGCGTTTTTGCCATATTTGTGTTTTTGCCATACTTGCGTTTTTGCCAAAATTGTGTTTTTGACAAAATTGCGTTTTTGCCATACTTGCGTTTTTCCAATATTTGCGTTTTTCCCATATTTGCTTTTTTCCCATATTTGCGTTTTTCCCAAATTTGCGTTTTTCCCGTATTTGCCTTTTTCCCATATTTGCGTTTTTCCCATATTTGCGTTTTTCCCATATTTGCTTTTTTCCCATATTTGCGTTTTTCGCATATTTGCGTTTTTCCCATATTTGCGTTTTTCCTATATTTCCGTTTTTCCCATATTTGCGTTTTTCCCATATTTGCGTTTTTCCCATACTTGCGTTTTTCCCATATATGTGTTTTTTCCATATTTGCGTTTTTCCCATAATTTCGATCTGCCATATTTGCGATTTGCCATATTTGCGATTTGCCATATTTACGATTTGCCATATTTGCGATTTGCCATATTTGCGTTTTTGCCATATTTCCGTTTTTGCCATATTTGCGTCTTTTGCCATATTTGCGTTTTTGCCATATTTGCGTTTCTGCCATATTTGCGTTTCTGCCATATTTGCGTCTTTGTCATATTTCCGTTTTTGCCATATTTCCTTTTCTCCCATATTTCTGTTTTTGCCATATTTTCGTTTTTGGCATATTTCCGTTTTTGGCATATTTCCGTTTTTGCCATATTTGCGTCTTTGCCATATTTGAGTCTTTGCCATATTTGCGTTTTTCCCACATTTGCGTTTTTCCCATATTTGCGTTTTTCCAACATTTGCGTTTTTAGTATACTTGGGTTTCTCATATATTTCGTGAACGTTTGACTATTCAGACTATGGCCTACCAACCGATTCTTTCCTCTTGTCAAGGTGTACCACAAGTTTATCTTCTCCCATATTTGCATTTTTCCCATATTTGCGTTTTTCCCATATTTGCGTTTTTCCAATATTTGCGTTTTCGCCATATGTTTTCCCCATATTTGCGTTTTTCCCATGTTTGCGATTTGCCATATTTGCGATTTGCCATATTTGCGATATGCCATGTTTGCGATTTGCCATATTTTCGATTTGCCATATTTGCGATTTGCCATATTTGCGATTTGCCATATTTCCATTTTTGTCATATTTCCGAATTTGCCATATTTCCGATTTTGCCATATTTCCATTTTTTGCCATATTTCCGTTTTTGCCATATTACCGTTTTTGCCATATTTCCGTTTTTGCCATATTTCCGTTTTTGCCATATTTCTGTTTTTGCCATATTTCCGTTTTTGCCATATTTCTGCTTTTGCATTTTTCCGTTTTTGCCATATTTCAGTTTCTGCCAGATTTCAGTTTTTGCCATATTTCTACTTTGCCATATTTCCGTTTTTGCCATATTTGCGTTTTTGCCATATTTGCGTTTTTGCCATATTTGCGTTTTTGCCATATTTGCGTTTTTGGCATATTTGCGTTTTTGCCATACTTGCGTTTTCGCCATACTTGGGTTTTTGCCATACTTGTGTTTTTGCCGTACTTGCGGTTTTGCCGTACTTGCGTGTTTGCCATACTTGCGTGTTTGCCATACTTGCGGTTTTGCAGTACTTGCGGTTTTGCAATACTTGCGTTTTTGCCATACTTGCGTT
The DNA here is from genome assembly GCF_023864275.1 of Schistocerca cancellata. Classification (NCBI taxonomy): domain Eukaryota; kingdom Metazoa; phylum Arthropoda; class Insecta; order Orthoptera; family Acrididae; genus Schistocerca; species Schistocerca cancellata. The sequence continues at coordinate 195,259,230 of NC_064629.1, read as the reverse complement.
TTTGCCATACTTGCTTTTTTGAAATACTTGCGTTTTTGCCATTCTTGCGTTTTTGCCACACTTGCGTTTTTGCTATATTTACGTTTTTTATATATTTGCGTTTTCCCATATTTGCGTCTTTCCCCTGTTTACGTCTTTCCCCTATTTGCGTCTTTCCCATATTTGCGTCTTTCCCATATTTGCATCTTTCCCATATTTGCGTCTTTCCCATATTTGCGTGTTTCCCTTATTTGCGTCTTTCCCATATTTGCGTCTTTCCCATATTAGCTTTTCTCATATATTTCGTGAACCTTTGACTATTCAGACTATGTCCTACCAACCGATTCTTTCCTCTTGTCAAGTTGTACCACAAGTTTATCTTCTCCCATATTGGCATTTTTCCCATATTTGCGTTATTCCCATTATTGCGTTTTATTATATTTGCGTTTTTCCCATATTTGCGTTCTACCCACATTTGCGTTTTTCCCTAATTTGCGTTTTTCCCATATTTGCATTTTTCCCATATTTGCGTTAGTCCCATATTTGCGTCTTTCCCATATTGCGTTTTTCCCATATTTGCGTTTTTTCCATATTTGCGTTTTTCCCTTAGTTGCGTTTTTCCCATACTTGCGTTTTTCCCATAGTTGCGTTTTTCCCATAGTTGCGTATTTGCCATAGTTGTGTCTTTGCCATAGTTGCGTCTTTGCCATAGTTCCGATTTTGCCATAGTTGTGTTTTTGCCATAGTTGCGTTTTTGCCATAGTTGCGTTTTTGCCATATTTGCGTTTTTGCCACATTTGCGTTTTTGCCATATTTGCGTTTTAGCCATATTTGCGTTTTTCCATTTTTGCGTTTTTCCCATTTTTGCGTCTTTCCCATATTTGTGTCTTTTCCATATTTGTGTCTTTCCCATATTTGCGTCTTTCCCTTATTTGCGTCTTTCCCATGTTTGCGTCTTTCCCATATTTGCGTCTTTCCCATATTTGTGTCTTTCCCGTATTTGCATCTTTCTCATAATTGCGTCTTTCCCATAATTGCGTCTTTCCCCCTAATTGCGTCTTTCCCATAAATGCGTCTTTCCCATAATTGCGTCTTTCCCATATTCGCGTCTTTCCCATATTTACGTCTTTCCCATATTTGCGTCTTTCCCATATTTGCATCTTCCCCATATTTGCGTGTTTCCCGTCATTGCGTCTTTCCCGTCTTTGCGTCTTTCCCATCTTTGCATCTTTCCCTTCTTTGCGTCTTTCCCATATTTGCATCTTTCCCATATTTGCGTTTCTCATATATTTCGTGAACCATTGACTATTCAGACTATGTCCTACCAACCGATTCTTTCCTCTTGTCAAGTTGTACCACAAGTTTATCTTCTCCCATATTTGCATTTTTCCCATATTTTCGTTTTTCCCATTTTTGCGTTTTTCCCATTTTTGCGTTTTTCCCATTTTTGCGTTTCTCCAATATATGCGTTTTTCCGATATTTGCGTTTTTCTCATTTTTGCGTTTTTCCCATATATGCGTTTTTCCTATATTTGCAGTTTTCCCATGGTTGCGTTTTTCCCATTTTTGCGTTTTTCCCATATTTGAGTTTTTCCCATATTTGCGCCTTTCCCCTATTAGCGTCTTTCCACTATTTGCGTCTTTCCCATATTTGCGTCTTTCCCATATTTGCGTCTTTCCCATAATTGCGTCTTTCCCATATTTGCGTCTTTCCAATATTTGCGTCTTTCTCATATTTGCGTCTTTCCCATATTTCCGTCTTTCCCATATTTGCGTTTTTCCCATATTTGCGTTTTTCCCACATTTGCGTTTTTCTCATATTTGCGTTTTTCCCATATTTGCGTTTTTCCCATATTAGCGTTTTTCCCATATTTGCGTTTTTCCCATACTTTTCGTTTTTCCCATTTTTGCGTTTTTCCTATATTTGCGTTTTTCCCATATTTGCGTATTTCCCATATTTGCGTTTTTCCCATATTTGCGTTGTTCCCATAATTGCGTTTTTCCCATAATTGCGTTTTTCCCATAACTGTGTTTTTCCCATAATTGCGGTTTTCCCATAATTGTGGTTTTCCCATATTAGCATCTTTCCCATATTTGCGTCCCTCCCATATTTGCGTCCTTCCCATATTTGCGTTTTTCCCATATTAGCTTTTTTCCCATATTTGCGTTTTGCCCCTATTTGCGTTTTTCCCATATTTGCGTTTTTCCCATATTTGCGTTTTACCCATATTTGGGTTTTTCCCATATTTGCGTTTTTCCCATATTTGCGTATTTGCCATATTTGCGTTTTTCCCTTATTTGCGTTTTTCCCATATTTGCGTTTTTCCCATATTTGCGTTTTTCCCATATTTGCGTTTTTCCCATTATTGCGGTTTTCATATATTTTCGATTTGCCATATTTGCGATTTGATTTATTTGCGATTTGCCATATTTGCGATTTGCCATATTTACGATTTGCCATATTTGCGATTTGCCATATTTGCGTTTTTGCCATATTTGCGTTTTTGCCATATTTGCGTTTTGCCATATTTGCGATTTGCCATCTTTGCGTTTTTGCCATATTTCCGTTTTTGCCATATTTGCGTCTTTTGCCATATTGCGTTTTTGCCATATTTGCGTTTATGCCATATTTCCGTTTCTGCCATATTTCCGTTTGTGCCATTATTCCGTTTGTGCCATATTTCCATTTTTGCCATATTTCCGTTTTTGCCATATTTGTGTTTTTGCCATACTTGCGTTTCTGCCAAAATTGGGTTTTTGCCAAAATTGCGTTTTTCCCATATTAGCGATTTTCCCATATTTGCGTTTTTCCCATACTTGCGTTTTTGCCATACTTGCGTTTTTCCCATATTTGGGTTTTTCCCATATATGGGTTTTTCCCATATTTGCGTTTTTCCCATATTTGCGTTTTTTCCATATGTGCGTTTTTCCAACATTTGCGTTTTTGCCATATGTTTTTCCTATATTTGCGTTTTTCCCATATTTGCGTTTTTCCCATATTTTCGATTTGCCATATTTGCGATTTGCCATATTTGCGATTTGCCATATTTACGATATGCCATATTTGCGATTTGCCATATTTGCGTTTTTGTCATATTTGCGTTTTTGACATATTTGCGTTTTGCCATATTTGCGATTTGCCATATTTGCGTTTTTGCCATATTTGCGTTTCTGCCATATTTGCGTTTCTGCCATATTTGTGTCTTTGCCATAATTCCGTTTTTGCCATATTTACATTTTTGCCATATCTCCGATTCTGCCATATTTCCGTTTTTGCCATATTTTCGTTTTTGGCATATTTTCGTATTTGCCATATTTCCGTTTTTGCCATATTTCCATTTTTGCCATATTTCCGTTTTTGCCATATTTCCGTTTGTGCCATATTTCCGTTAGTGCCATTTTTCCATTTCTGCCATATTTCCGTTTTTGCCATATTTCCGTTTGTGCCATATTTCCGTTTGTGCCATATTTCCATTTGTGCCATATTTCCGTTTGTGCCATATTTCCGTTTTTGCCATAATTCCATTTGTGCCATATTTCCGTTTGTGCCATATTTTCGTTTTTGCCATATTTGCGTTTTTGTCATATTTGCATTTTTCCCATATTTGCGTTTTTCCCATATTTGCGTTTTTCCCATATTTGAGTGTTTCCCATATTTGGGTTTTTCCCATATTTACGTTTTTGCCATATTTTCGTTTTTGCCATATTTGCGTTTTTGCCATATTTGCGCTTTTGCCATATTTGCGTTTGCGACATATAAGCATTTCTGCCATATTTGCGTATTTGCCATATTTGCGTTTTTCCCATATTTGCGTTTTTCACATTCTTGCGTTTTTCCCATATTTTTGTTTTTCCCATTTTTGCGTCTTTCCCATTTTTGCATTTTTCCCATTTTTGCGTCTCTGCAATATTAGCGTCTTTGCCATATTTGTGTCTTTGCCATATTTGCGTCTTTGCCATATTTGCGTCTTTGCCATATTTGCGTTTTTCCCATATTTGCGTTTTTCACATTATTGCGTTTTTCCCATATTTGCGTTTTTCCCATTTTTGCGTTTTTCCCATATTTGCGTTTCTCATATATTTCGTGAACCTTTGACTATTCAGACTATGTCCTACCAACCGATTCTTTCCTCTTGTCAAGTTGTACCACAAGTTTATCTTCTCCCATATTTGCATTTTTCCCATATTTGCGTTTTTCCTACGTTTGCGTTTTTCCAATATTTGCGTTTTCGCCATATGTTTTTCCCATATTTGCGTTTTTCTCATGTTTGCGGTCTGCCATATTTGCGATTTGCCATATTTGCGATTTGCCATGTTTGCGATTTGCCATATTTACGATTTGCCATATTTGCGATTTGCCATATTTAGCTTTTTCCCATAGTTGCGTTTCTGCCATATTTGCGTCTTTGCCATATTTTCGTTTTTGTCATTTTTCCGATTTTGCCATATTTCCGATTTTGCCATATTTCCGATTTTGCCATATTTCCGATTTTGCCATATATCCGTTTTTTCCATATTTCCGTTTTTGCCATATTCCCATTTTGCCACATTTCCGTTTTTGCCATATTTCGTTTTTGCCATATTTCCGTTTTTGCCATATTTCCGTTTTTGCCATATTTCCGTTTTTGCCATATTTCCGCTTTTGCCATATTTTCGTTTTTGCCATATTTCAGTTTCTGTCATATTTCAGTTTTGCCATATTTCCGAATTTGCCATATTTCCGTTTTTGCCATATTTGCGTTTTTGCCATACTTGCATGTTTGCTATACTTGCGTGTTTTCCATACTTGCGTTTTTGCCATACTTGCGTTTTTGTCATACTTGCGGTTTTGCCATACTTGCGTGTTTGCTATACTTGTGTGTTTGCCATACTTGCGTTTTTGCCATACTTGCGTTTTTGCCATACTTGCGTTTTTGCCATATTTGCGTTTTTCCCATATTTGCGTTTTTCCCATATTTGCGTCTTTCCCCTATTAGCGTCTTTCCACTATTTGCGTCTTTCCCATATTTGCGTCTTTCCCATATTTGCGTCTTTCCCATTATTGCGTCTTTCCCATATTTGCGTCTTTCCAATATTTGCGTCTTTCCCATATTTGCATCTTTCCTATATTTCCGTCTTTCCCATATTTGCGTTTTTGCCATATTTGGGTTTTTCCCATATTTGCGATTTTCCCATATTTGCGTATTTGCCATATTTGTGTTTTTCCCATATTTGCGTTTTTCCCATATTTGCGTTTTTCCCATATTTGCGTTTTTCCCATATTTGCGTTTTTCCCATATTTGCGTTTTTCCCATATTTGCGTTTTTCCCATATTTGCGTTTTTCCCATATTTGCGTTTTTCCCATATTTGCGTTTTTCCCATAATTGCGGTTTTCATATATTTTCGATTTGCCATATTTGCGATTTGCCATATTTGCGATTTGCCATATTTGCGATTTGCCATATTTGCGATTTGCCATATTTGCGTTTTTGCCATATTTGCGTTTTGCCATATTTGCGATTTGCCATATTTGCGTTTTTGCCATATTTCCGTTTTTGCCATATTTGCATCTTTTGCAATATTGCGTTTTTGCCATATTTGCGTTTATGCCATATTTCCGTTTCTGCCATATTTCCGTTTGTGCCATTATTCCGATTGTGCCATATTTCCATTTTTGCCATATTTCCGTTTTTGCCAGATTTGTGTTTTTGCCATACTTGCGTTTCTGCCAAAATTGGGTTTTTGCCAAAATTGCGTTTTTGCCATACTTGCGTTTTTGCCATACTTGCGTTTTTCCCATACTTGCGTTTATGCCATACTTGCGTTTTTGCTATATTTGCGTTTTTGCCATATTTGCGTCTTTACCATGTTTGTGTCTTTCCCATATTTGCGTCTTTCCCATATTTGCGTCTTTCCCATATTTGCGTCTTTCCCATGTTTGCGTCTTTTTCATGTTTGCGTCTTTCCCATATTTGCGTTTTTCCCATATTTGCGTGTTTCCCATTTTTGCGTCTTTCCCATATTTGCGTCTTTCCCATATTTGCGTTTCTCATATACTTCGTGAACTTTTGACTATTCAGACTATGTCCTACCAACCGATTCTTTCCTCTTGTCAAGTTGTACCACAAGTTTATCTTCTCCCATATTTGCGTATTTCCCATATTTGCGTTTTTCCCATATTTGCGTTTTTCCCATATTTGCGTTTTTCCCATTTTTGCGTTTTTCCCATATTTGCGCTTTTCCCATATTTGCGCTTTTCCCATATTTGCGCTTTTCCCATATTTGCGTTTTTCCCATATTTGCGTTTTTCCCATATTTACGTTTTTCACATATTTGCGTTATTTCCATATTTGCGTTTTTCCAACATTTGCGTTTTTGCCATATGTTTTTCCTATATTTGCGTTTTTCCCATATTTGCGTTTTTCCCATATTTTCGATTTGCCATATTTGCGATTTGCCATATTTGCGATATGCCATATTTGCGATTTGCCATATTTACGATATGCCATATTTGCGATTTGCCATATTTGCGTTTTTGTCATATTTGCGTTTTTGACATATTTGCGTTTTGCCATATTTGCGATTTGCCATATTTTCGTTTTTCCCATATTTGCGTTTCTGCAGTATTTGCGTTTCTGCCATATTTGTGTCTTTGCCATTATTCCGTTTTTGCCATATTTACATTTTTGCAATATCTCCGATTTTGCCATATTTCTGTTTTTGCCATATTTTCGTTTTTGGCATATTTTCGTTTTTGCCATATTTCTGTTTTTGCCATATTTCCATTTTTGCCACATTTCCATTTTTGCCATATTTCCGTTTTTGCCATATTTCCGTTTGTGCCATATTTCCGTTAGTGCCATATTTCCATTTCTGTCATATATCCGTTTTTGCCATGTTTCCATTTCTGCCATATTTCCGTTTGTGCCATATTTTCGTTTTTGCCACATTTGCGTTTTTGCCATACTTGCGTTTTTGCCTTATTTGCATTTTTGCCATACTTGCGTTTCTGCCATACTTGCGTTTTTGCCATACTTGCGTTTTAGCCATATTTGCGTTTTCGTCATATTTGCGTTTTTGCCATATTTGCTTCTTTGTCATATTTGCGTCTTTCCCATATTTTCGTCTTTCCCATATTTGCGTCTTTCCCATGTTTGCGTCTTTCCCATGTTTGCGTCTTTCCCATATTTGCGTCTTTCCCATATTTGCGTCTTTCCCATATTTGCATCTTTCCCATGATCGCGTCTTTCCCATATTTGCGTCTTTCCCATATTTGCATCTTTGCCATATTTGCGTCTTTCCCATATTTGCGTCTTTCCCATATTTGCGTTTCTCATATATTTCGTGAACCTTTGACTATTCAGACTATGTTCTACCAACCGATTCTTTCCCCTTGTCGAGTTGTACCACAAGTTTATCTTCTCGCATATTTGCATTTTTCCCATATTTGCGTTTTTCCCATATTTGCGTTTTTCCAATATTTGCGTTTTTGCCATGTTTTTCCCATATTCGCATTTTCCCCATATTTGCGATTTTCCATATTTGCGATTTGCCATATTTGCGATTTGCCATATTTGCGATTTGCCATATTTGCGATTTGCCGTATTTGTGTTTTGGCATATTTGCAATTTGCCATATTTGCGATTTGCCATATTTGCGATTTGACATATTTGCGATTTTCCATATTTGCGATTTGCCATATTTGCGATTTGCCATATTTGCGTTTTTGCCATATTTCCATCTTTGCCATATTTCCGTTTGTGCCATATTTCCGTTTGTGCCATATTTACGTTTTTGCCATAATGCCATTTGTGCCATATTTTCGTTTTTGCCATATTTTCGTTTTTGCCATATTTTCGTTTTTGCCATATTTGCGTTTTTGCCATATTTGCATTTTTGCCATATTTCGGTTTTTCCCAAATTTGCGTTTTTCCCATATTTTCGTTTTTCCCATATTTGCGTTTTTCCCATATTTGCGTTTTTCCCATATTTGCGTTTTTCCCATATTTGCGTTTTTCCCATATTTGGGTTTTTCCCATATTTACGTTTTTGCCATATTTTCGTTTTTGCCATATTTGCGTTTTTGCCATATTTGCGTTTTTGCCATATTTGCGTTTTCGACATATATGCGTTTCTGCCATATTTGCGTATTTGCCATATTTGCGTTTTTTACATATTTGCGTTTTTCCCATATTTGCGTTTTTCATATATTTCGTCAACCTTTGACTATTCAGACTATGACCTACCAACCGATTCTTTCCTCTTGTCAAGTCGTACCACAAGTTTATCTTCTCTCATATTTGCATTTATCCCATATTTGCGTTTTTCCCATTTTTGCGTTTTTCCCAGATTTGGGTTTTTCCCATATTTGCGTTTTTCCCATATTTGCGTTTTTCCCATATTTGCGTTTTTCCCATATTTGCGTTTTTCCCATAATTGCGGTTTTCATATATTTTCGATTTACCATATTTGCGTTTCTGCCATATTTCCGTTTCTGCCATATTTCCGTTTGTGCCATTATTCCGATTGTGCCATATTTCCATTTTTGCCATATTTCCGTTTTTGCCATATTTGTGTTTTTGCCATACTTGCGTGTCTGCCAAAATTGGGTTTTTGCCAAAATTGCGTTTTTGCCATACTTGCGTTTTTGCCATACTTGCGTTTTTGCCATACTTGCGTTTCTGCCATACTTGCGTTTTTGCTATATTTGCGTTTTTGCCATATTTGCGTCTTTACCATGTTTCCATCTTTCCCATATTTCTGTCTTTCCCATATTTGCGTCTTTCCCATATTTGCGTCTTTCCCATGTTTGCGTCTTTCCCATGTTTGCGTCTTTCCCATATTTGCGTCTTTCCCATATTTGCGTCTTTCCCATATTTGCGTCTTTCCCATATTTGCGTTTCTCATATATTTCGTGAACCTTTGACTATTCAGACTATGTCCTACCAACCGATTCTTTCCTCTTGTCAAGTTGTACCACAAGTTTAACTTCTCCCATATTTGTGTTTTTCCCATGTTTGCGTTTTTCCCATATTTGCGTTTTTCCCATATTTGCGTTTTTCCCATATTTGCGTTTTTCCCATTTTTGCGTTTTCCCATTTTTGCGTTTTTCCACTGTATGCGTTTTTCCACAGTATGCGTTTTTCCAATATTTGCGTTTTTCCGATATTTGCGTTTTTCCCATATTTGCGATTTTTCCATATTTGCGTTTTTCCCATAAATGCATTTTTCCCATATTTGCGTTTTTCCCATATTTGCGCTTTTCCCATATTTGCGTTTTCCCATATTTGCGATTTTCCCATATTTGCGCTTTTCCCATATTTGCGTTTTTCCCATATTTGCATTTTTCCCATATTTGGGTTTCTCCCATATTTTGGTATTTCCCATATTTGCGTTTTTCCCATATTTGCGTTTTTCCCGTATTTGCGTTTTTCAAACATTTGCGTTTTTGCCATATGTTTTTCCCATATTTGCGTTTTTCCCATATTTGCGTTTTTCCCATATTTTCAATTTGCCTTATTTGCGATTTGCCATATTTGCGATTTGCCATATTTTCGATTTGCCATATTTACGATATGCCATATTTGCTATTTGCCATATTTGCGTTTTTGCCATATTTGAGTTTTTGCCATATTTGCTTTTAGCCATATTTGCGAATTGCCTTATTTGCGTTTTTGCCATATTTGCGTTTCTCCCATATTTGTGTTTCTGCCATATTTGTGTCTTCGCCATATTTCCGTTTTTGTCATATTTACATTTTTGCCATATCTCCGTTTTTGCCATATTTCCGTTTGTGCCATATTTTCGTTTTTGCCATATTTCCGTTTTTGACATATTTCCGTTTGTGCCATATTTCCGTTAGTGCCATATTTCCAATTCTGCCATATTTCCGTTTTTGCCATATTTTCGTTTCTCCCATATTTCGTTTGTGCCATATTTACATTTGTGCCATATTTCCGTTTTTGGCATATTTCCGTTTTTGCCATATTTCCGTTTGTGCCATATTTCCGTTTTTGCCATATTTCCGTTTGTGCCATATTTCCGTTTGTGCCATATTTTGGTTTTTGCCATATTTTCGTTTTTGCCATATTTGCGTTTTTGCCTTATTTGCATTTTTGCCATATTTGCGTTTTTCCGAAATTTGCGTTTTCCCATATTTTCGTTTTTCCCATATTTGCGTTTTTCCCATATTTGCGCTTTTCCCATATTTGCGTTTTTCCCATATTTGCGTTTTTCCCATATTTGTGTTTTTCCCAAATTATGTTTTTGCCATATTTGCGTTTTTGCCATATTTGCGTTTTTGCCATATTTGCGTTTTTGACATGTATGCGTTTCTGCTATTTTTGCGTTTTTGCCATATTTGCGTTTTTCCCATATTTGCGATTTTTACATATTTGTGTTTTTCCCATATTTGCGTTTCTCATATATTTCGTCAACCTTTGACTATTCAGACTATGACCTACCAACCGATTCTTTCCTCTTGTCAAGTTGTACCACAAGTTTATCTTCTCCCATATTTGCATTTTTCCCATATTTACGTTTTTCCCATATTTGCGTTTTTCCCATATTTGCGTTTTTCCCAGATTTGCGTTTTTCCCATTTTTGCGTTTTTCCCATATTTGCGTTTTTCCCATATTGGCGTTTTTCCCATATTTGCGTTTTTCCCATATTCGCGTTTTTGCCATATTTGCGTTTTTGCCATATTTGCGTTTTTTTCATATTTGCCTTTTGCCACATTTGCGTTTTTTCCATATTTGCGTTTTTCCCATATTTGCTTTTTTCCCATATTTCCATTTTCACATATTTAAGTTTTTCACATATTTGCTTTTTTCCCATATTTGCGTTTTTCCCATATTTGCGTTTTTCCCATTTTTGCGTTTTTCCCATTTTTGCGTTTTTCCCACATTTGCGTTTTTCCCAGTTTTGCGTTTTTGCCATATTTGCGTTTTTGCCATATTTGCGTTTTTGCCATATTTGCGCTTTTCCCAAATTTGCGTTTATCCCATATTTTCGTTTTTCCATATTTGCGTTTTTCCCATATTTGCGTTTTTCCCATATTAGCTTTTTCCCATATTTGCGTTTTCTCCATATATGCGTTTTTACCATATTTGCGTTAATTGCATATTTGCGTTTTTGCCATATTTGGGTTTTTGCCATATTTGCGTTTTTGCCGTATTTGCGTTTTTGCCATATATGCGTTTTTGCCATATTTGCGTTTTTGCCATATTTGCGTTTTTTTCATATTTGCGTTTTTGCCATATTTGCGTTTTTCCCATATTTGCGTTTTTCCCATATTTGCGTTTCTCCCATATTTGCGTTTCTCATATATTTCGTCAACCTTTGACTATTCAGACTATGACCTACCAACCGATTCTTTCCTCTTGTCAAGTCGTACCACAAGTTTATCTTCTCCCATATTTGCATTTTTCCCGTATTTGCGTTTCTCCCATACATGCGTTATTCCAATATTTGCGTTTTTGCCATATGTTTTTCCCATATTTGCGTTTTTCCCATCTTTGCGTTTTTCCAATCTTTGCGTTTTTCCCATATTTTCGATTTGCCATATTTGCGATTTGCCATATTTACGATTTGCCATATTTGCGGTTGCCATATTTGCGTTTTGCCATATTTGCTTTTTTGCCATATGTGCGTTTTTACCATATATGCGTTTTTGCCATATTTGCGGTTTTGCCATATTTGCGTTTTTGCCAAATTTGCGTTTTTCGCATATTTGCGTTTTTCAAATATTTCCGTTTTTCCCCTATTTGCATTTTTCCCATATTTGCTTTTTTCCCATATATGCGTTCTTGCCATATTTGCGTTTTTGCCATATTTGCGCTTTTGCCATATTTGCGTTTTTGCCATATTTGCGTTTTTGCCATTTTTTCGTTTTTCCCATATTTGCGTTTTTCCCATATTTGCGTTTTTCACATATTTGCGTTTTTTCCATAGTTGCATTTTCCCCATAGTTGCGTTTTTCCCATAGTTGCGTTTTTCCCATAGTTGCGTTTCTGCCATAGTTGCGTCTTTGCCATAGTTGCGTTTTTGCCATAGTTGTGTCTTTGCCATAGTTGCGTTTTTGCCATAGTTGCGTTTTTGCCATAGTTGCGTTTTTGCCATAGTTGCGTTTTTGCCATATTTGCGTTTTTGCCATATTTTCGTTTTTGCCATATTTGCGTTTTTGCCATATTTGCTTTTTTGCCATAGTTGCGTTTTCGCCATATTTTCGTTTTTGCCATATTTGCGTTTTTTACGTATTTGCGTCTTTCCCATATTTGCGTCTTTCCCATATTTGCGTCTTTCCCATATTTGCGTCTTTCCCATATTTGCCTCTTTCCCATATTTGCGTCTTCCCCATATTTGCGTCTTCCCCATATTCGCGTCTCCCCATATTTTCGTCTTCCCCATATATTCGTCTTCCCCATATTTGCGTCTTTCCCGTCTTTGCATCTTTCCCATCTCTGCGTCTTTCCCATCTTCGCTTCTTTCCCATCTTTGCGTCTTTCCCATATTTGCGTTTTTCATATATTTCGTGAACCTTTGACTATTCAGACTATGTCCTACCAACCGATTCTTTCCACTTGTCAAGTTGTACCACAAGTTTATCTTCTCCCATATTTGCATTTTTCCCATATTTGCGTTCTTCCCATATTTTAGATTTGCCATATTTGCGATTTGCACATATTTGCGATTTGCCATATTTGCGATTTGCCATATTTACGATTTGCCATATTTGCGATTTGCCATATTTGCGTTTTTGCCATATTTGCGTTTTTGCCATACTTGCGTTTTTGCATACTTGCGTTTTTGCCGTATTTGCGTTTTTGTCGTATTTGCGTTTTTACCATATTTGTGTTTTTGCCATACTTGCGTTTTGCCATACTTGCGTTTTTGCCATACTTACATTTTTGCCATTCTTGCGTTTTTGCAATACTTGTTTTTTTGCGATACTTGCGTTTTTGCCATTATTGCGTTTTTGCCATATTTGTGTTTTTGCCATATTTGCGTCTTTCCCTTATTTGCTTCTTTCCCATATTTGCGTCTTTCCCATGTTTTCGTCTTTCCCATGTTTGCGTCTTTCCCATATTTGCGTCTTTCCCATGTTTTCGTCTTTCCCATATTTGCGTTTTTCTTATGTTTGCGTTTTTCCCATATTTGCGTTTTCCCATTTTTGCGTTTTTCCCATATTTGCGTTTTTCCCAAATTTGCGTTTTTGTCATAATTGCGTTTTTGCCATATTTGCGTTTTTGCCATATTTGCGTTTTTGCCATATTTGCGATTTTGCCATATATGCGTTTTTGCCATATTTGCGTATTTGCCACTTTTGCGTTTTTCCCATATTTGCGTTTTTCCCATATTTGCGTTTTTCCCATATTTGCGTTTCTCATATATTTCGTCAACCTTTGACTATTGAGACTATTACCTACCAACCGATTCTTTCCTCTTGTCAACTCGTACCACTAAGTTATCTTCTCCCATATTTGCATTTTTCCCATATTTCCGTTTTTCCCATATTTGCGTTTTTCCCATATTTGCGTTTCTCCCAGATTTGCGATTTTCCCATATTTGCGTTTTTCCCATATTTGCGTTTTCCCCATATTTGCGTTTTTCCCATAATTGCGTTTTTCCCATATTTGCGTTTTTGCCATATTTGCGTTTTTGCCATATTTGCGTTTTTCCCATATTAGCGTTTTTGCCATATTTGCGTTTTTGCCATATTTGCGTTTATGCCATATTTGAGTTTTTCCCATATTTCCGTTTTTGCCATATTTGCGTTTTTCCCATATTTGCGTTTTTCACATATTTGCGTTTTTCCCATATTTGCGTTTTTCACATATTTGCGTTTTTTCCATATTTGCGTTTTTCCCATATTTGCGTTTTTCCCATTTTTGCGTTTTTCCCATTTTTACGTTTTTCCCATATTTGCGTTTTTCCCATTTTTGCGTTTTTTCCATTTTTGCGTTTTTGCCATATTTGCATTTTTGCCATATTTGCGTTTTTCCCATACTTGCGTTTTTCCCATATTTGCGTTTGTCCCATATTTTCGTTTTTCCCATTTTTGCGTTTTTCCCATATTTACGTTTTTCCCATATTTGCGTTTTTTCCATATTTGCGTTTTTCCAACATTTGCGTTTTTGCCATATGTTTTTCCTATATTTGCGTTTTTCCCATTTTTGCGTCTTTCCCATATTTGCGTCTTTCCCATATTTGCGTTTCTCATATACTTCGTGAACTTTTGATTATTCAGACTATCTCCTACCAACCGATTCTTTCCTCTTGTCAAGTTGTACCACAAGTTAATCTTCTCCCATATTTGCGTTTTTCCCATATTTGCGTTTTTCCCATATTTGCGTTTTTCCCATATTTGCGTTTTTCCCATTTTTGCGTTTTTCCCATATTTGCGCTTTTCCCATATTTGCGCTTTTCCCATATTTGCGCTTTTCCCATATTTGCGTTTTTCCCATATTTGCGTTTTTCCCATATTTACGTTTTTCCCATATTTGCGTTTTTTCCATATTTGCGTTTTTCCAACATTTGCATTTTTGCCATATGTTTTTCCTATATTTGCGTTTTTCCCATATTTGCGTTTTTCCCATATTTTCGATTTGCCATATTTGCGATTTGCCATATTTGCGATATGCCATATTTGCGATTTGCCATATTTACGATATGCCATATTTGCGATTTGCCATATTTGCGTTTTTGTCATATTTGCGTTTTTGACATATTTTCGTTTTGCCATATTTGCGATTTGCCATATTTTCGTTTTTCCCATATTTGCGTTTCTGCAGTATTTGCGTTTCTGCCATATTTGTGTCTTTGCCATAATTCCGTTTTTGCCTTATTTACATTTTTGCAATATCTCCGATTTTGCCATATTTCTGTTTTTGCCATATTTTCGTTTTTGGCATATTTTCGTTTTTGCCATATTTCCGTTTTTGCCATATTTCCATTTTTGCCACATTTCCGTTTTTGCCATATTTCCGTTTTTGCCATATTTCCGTTTGTGCCATATTTCCGGTAGTGCCATATTTCCATTTCTGTCATATATCCGTTTTTGCCATGTTTCCATTTCTGCCATATTTCCGTTTGTGCCATATTTTCGTTTTTGCCACATTTGCGTTTTTGCCATACTTGCGTTTTTGCCTTACTTGCATTTTTGCCATACTTGCGTTTTTGCCATACTTGCGTTTTTGCCATACTTGCGTTTTAGCCATATTTGCGTTTTCGTCATATTTGCGTTTTTGCCATATTTGCTTCTTTGTCATATTTGCGTCTTTCCCATATTTTCGTCTTTCCCATATTTGCGTCTTTCCCATGTTTGCGTCTTTCCCATATTTGCGTCTTTCCCATATTTGCATCTTTCCCATGATCGCGTCTTTCCCATATTTGCGTCTTTCCCATATTTGCATCTTTGCCATATTTGCGTCTTTCCCATATTTGCGTCTTTCCCATATTTGCGTTTCTCATATATTTCGTGAACCTTTGACTATTCAGACTATGTTCTACCAACCGATTCTTTCCCCTTGTCGAGTTGTACCACAAGTTTATCTTCTCGCATATTTGCATTTTTCCCATATTTGCGTTTTTCCCATATTTGCGTTTTTCCAATATTTGCGTTTTTGCCATGTTTTTCCCATATTCGCATTTTCCCCATATTTGCGATTTTCCATATTTGCGATTTGCCATATTTGCGATTTGCCATATTTGCGATTTGCCATATTTGTGTTTTGGCATATTTGCAATTTGCCATATTTGCGATTTGCCATATTTGCGATTTGACATATTTGCGATTTTCCATATTTGCGATTTGCCATATTTGCGATTTGCCATATTTGCGTTTTTGCCATATTTCCGTCTTTGCCATATTTCCGTTTGTGCCATATTTCCGTTTGTGCCATATTTTCGTTTTTGCCATAATGCCATTTGTGCCATATTTTCGTTTTTGCCATATTTTCGTTTTTGCCATATTTTCGTTTTTGCCATATTTGCGTTTTTGCCATATTTGCATTTTTGCCATATTTCGGTTTTTCCCAAATTTGCGTTTTTCCCATATTTTCGTTTTTCCCATATTTGCGTTTTTCCCATATTTGCGTTTTTCCCATATTTGCGTTTTTCCCATATTTGGGTTTTTCTCATATTTACGTTTTTGCTATATTTTCGTTTTTGCCATATTTGCGTTTTGGCATATTTGCGTTTTTGCCATATTTGCGTTTTTGCCATATTTGCGTTTTCGACATATATGCGTTTCTGCCATATTTGCGTATTTGCCATATTTGCGTTTTTTACATATTTGCGTTTTTCCCATATTTGCGTTTTTCATATATTTCGTCAACCTTTGACTATTCAGACTATGACCTACCAACCGATTCTTTCCTCTTGTCAAGTCGTACCACAAGTTTATCTTCTCTCATATTTGCATTTATCCCATATTTGCGTTTTTCCCATTTTTGCGTTTTTCCCAGATTTGGGTTTTTCCCATATTTGCGTTTTTCCCATATTTGCGTTTTTCCCATATTTGCGTTTTTCCCATATTTGCGTTTTTCCCATAATTGCGGTTTTCATATATTTTCGATTTGCCATATTTGCGTTTCTGCCATATTTCCGTTTCTGCCATATTTCCGTTTGTGCCATTATTCCGATTGTGCCATATTTCCATTTTTGCCATATTTCCGTTTTTGCCATATTTGTGTTTTTGCCATACTTGCGTTTCTGCCAAAATTGGGTTTTTGCCAAAATTGCGTTTTTGCCATACTTGCGTTTTTGCCATACTTGCGTTTTTGCCATACTTGCGTTTCTGCCATACTTGCGTTTTTGCTATATTTGCGTTTTTGCCATAATTGCGTCTTTACCATGTTTCCATCTTTCCCATATTTCTGTCTTTCCCATATTTGCGTCTTTCCCATATTTGCGTCTTTCCCATGTTTGCGTCTTTCCCATGTTTGCGTCTTTCCCATATTTGCGTCTTTCCCATATTTGCGTCTTTCCCATATTTGCGTCTTTCCCATATTTGCGTCTTTCCCATATTTGCGTCTTTCCCATATTTGCATCTTTCCCATGATCGCGTCTTTCCCATATTTGCGTCTTTCCCATATTTGCATCTTTGCCATATTTGCGTCTTTCCCATATTTGCGTCTTTCCCATATTTGCGTTTCTCATATATTTCGTGAACCTTTGACTATTCAGACTATGTCCTACCAACCGATTCTTTCCTCTTGTCAAGTTGTACCACAAGTTTAACTACTCCCATATTTGTGTTTTTCCCATGTTTGCGTTTTTCCCATATTTGCGTTTTTCCCATATTTGCGTTTTTCCCATATTTGCGTTTTTCCCATTTTTGCGTTTTCCCATTTTTGCGTTTTTCCACTGTATGCGTTTTTCCACAGTATGCGTTTTTCCAATATTTGCGTTTTTCCGATATTTGCGTTTTTCCCATATTTGCGATTTTTCCATATTTGCGTTTTTCCCATAAATGCATTTTTCCCATATTTGCGTTTTTCCCATATTTGCGCTTTTCCCATATTTGCGTTTTCCCATATTTGCGATTTTCCCATATTTGCGCTTTTCCCATATTTGCGTTTTTCCCATATTTGCATTTTTCCCATATTTGGGTTTCTCCCATATTTTGGTATTTCCCATATTTGCGTTTTTCCCATACTTGCGTTTTTCCCGTATTTGCGTTTTTCAAACATTTGCGTTTTTGCCATATGTTTTTCCCATATTTGATTTTTTCCCATATTTGCGTTTTTCCCATATTTTCAATTTGCCTTATTTGCGATTTGCCATATTTGCGATTTGCCATATTTTCGATTTGCCATATTTACGATATGCCATATTTGCTATTTGCCATATTTGCGTTTTTGCCATATTTGAGTTTTTGCCATATTTGCTTTTTGCCATATTTGCGAATTGCCATATTTGCGTTTTTGCCATATTTGTGTTTCTCCCATATTTGTGTTTCTGCCATATTTGTGTCTTCGCCATATTTCCGTTTTTGCCATATTTACATTTTTGCCATATCTCCGTTTTTGCCATATTTCCGTTTGTGCCATATTTTCGTTTTTGCCATATTTCCGTTTTTGACATATTTCCGTTTGTGCCATATTTCCGTTAGTGCCATATTTCCAATTCTGCCATATTTCCGTTTTTGCCATATTTTCGTTTCTCCCATATTTCGTTTGTGCCATATTTACATTTGTGCCATATTTCCGTTTTTGGCATATTTCCGTTTTTGCCATATTTCCGTTTGTGCCATATTTCCGTTTTTGCCATATTTCCGTTTGTGCCATATTTCCGTTTGTGCCATATTTTGGTTTTTGCCATATTTTCGTTTTTGCCATATTTGCGTTTTTGCCTTATTTGCATTTTTGCCATATTTGCGTTTTTCCGAAATTTGCGTTTTCCCATATTTTCGTTTTTCCCATTTTTGCGTTTTTCCCATATTTGCGCTTTTCCCATATTTGCGTTTTTCCCATATTTGCGTTTTTCCCATATTTGTGTTTTTCCCAAATTATGTTTTTGCCATATTTGCGTTTTTGCCATATTTGCGTTTTTGCCATATTTGCGTTTTTGACATGTATGCGTTTCTGCTATTTTTGCGTTTTTGCCATATTTGCGTTTTTCCCTTATTTGCGATTTTTACATATTTGTGTTTTTCCCATATTTGCGTTTCTCATATATTTCGTCAACCTTTGACTATTCAGACTATGACCTACCAACCGATTCTTTCCTCTTGTCAAGTTGTACCACAAGTTTATCTTCTCCCATATTTGCATTTTTCCCATATTTACGTTTTTCCCATATTTGCGTTTTTCCCATATTTGCGTTTTTCCCAGATTTGCTTTTTTCCCATTTTTGCGTTTTTCCCATATTTGCGTTTTTCCCATATTGGCGTTTTTCCCATATATGCGTTTTTCCCATATTCGCGTTTTTGCCATATTTGCGTTTTTGCCATATTTGCGTTTTTTTCATATTTGCCTTTTGCCACATTTGCGTTTTTTCCATATTTGCGTTTTTCCCATATTTGCTTTTTCCCCATATTTCCATTTTCACATATTTAAGTTTTTCACATATTTGCTTTTTTCCCATATTTGCGTTTTTCCCATATTTGCGTTTTTCCCATTTTTGCGTTTTTCCCATTTTTGCGTTTTTCCCACATTTGCGTTTTTCCCAGTTTTGCGTTTTTGCCATATTTGCGTTTTTGCCATATTTGCGTTTTTGCCATATTTGCGCTTTTCCCAAATTTGCGTTTATCCCATATTTTCGTTTTTCCATATTTGCGTTTTTCCCATATTTGCGTTTTTCCCATATTAGCTTTTTCCCATATTTGCGTTTTCTCCATATATGCGTTTTTACCATATTTGCGTTAATTGCATATTTGCGTTTTTGCCATATTTGGGTTTTTGCCATATTTGCGTTTTTGCCGTATTTGCGTTTTTGCCATATATGCGTTTTTGCCATATTTGCGTTTTTGCCATATTTGCGTTTTTTTCATATTTGCGTTTTTGCCATATTTGCGTTTTTCCCATATTTGCGTTTTTCCCATATTTGCGTTTCTCCCATATTTGCGTTTCTCATATATTTCGTCAACCTTTGACTATTCAGACTATGACCTACCAACCGATTCTTTCCTCTTGTCAAGTCGTACCACAAGTTTATCTTCTCCCATATTTGCATTTTTCCCGTATTTGCGTTTTTCCCATACATGCGTTATTCCAATATTTGCGTTTTTGCCATATGTTTTTCCCATATTTGCGTTTTTCCCATCTTTGCGTTTTTCCAATCTTTGCGTTTTTCCCATATTTTCGATTTGCCATATTTACGATTTGCCATAGTTGCAATTTTCCATATTTGCGATTTGCCATATTTACGATTTGCCATATTTGCGGTTGCCCTATTTGCGTTTTGCCATATTTGCTTTTTTGCCATTTGTGCGTTTTTACCATATATGCGTTTTTGCCATATTTGCGGTTTTGCCATATTTGCGTTTTTCCCAAATTTGCGTTTTTCGCATATTTGCGTTTTTCAAATATTTCCGTTTTTCCCCTATTTGCATTTTTCCCATATTTGCTTTTTTCCCATATATGCGTTCTTGCCATATTTGCGTTTTTGCCATATTTGCGCTTTTGCCATATTTGCGTTTTTGCCATATTTGCGTTTTTGCCATTTTTTCGTTTTTCCCATATTTGCGTTTTTCCCATATTTGCGTTTTTCACATATTTGCGTTTTTTCCATAGTTGCGTTTTCCCCATAGTTGCGTTTTTCCCATAGTTGCGTTTTTCCCATAGTTGCGTTTCTGCCATAGTTGCGTCTTTGCCATAGTTGCGTTTTTGCCATAGTTGCGTCTTTGCCATAGTTGCGTTTTTGCCATAGTTGCGTTTTTGCCATAGTTGCGTTTTTGCCATAGTTGCGTTTTTGCCATAGTTGCGTTTTTGCCATATTTGCGTTTTTGCCATATTTTCGTATTTGCCATATTTGCGTTTTTGCCATATTTGCTTTTTTGCCATAGTTGCGTTTTCGCCATATTTTCGTTTTTGCCATATTTGCGTTTTTTACGTATTTGCGTCTTTCCCATATTTGCGTCTTTCCCATATTTGCGTCTTTCCCATATTTGCGTCTTTCCCATATTTGCCTCTTTCCCATATTTGCGTCTTCCCCATATTTGCGTCTTCCCCATATTCGCGTCTCCCCATATTTTCGTCTTCCCCATATATTCGTCTTCCCCATATTTGCGTCTTTCCCGTCTTTGCATCTTTCCCATCTCTGCGTCTTTCCCATCTTTGCTTCTTTCCCATCTTTGCGTCTTTCCCATATTTGCGTTTTTCATATATTTCGT
The DNA here is from genome assembly GCF_023864275.1 of Schistocerca cancellata. Taxonomy (NCBI): domain Eukaryota; kingdom Metazoa; phylum Arthropoda; class Insecta; order Orthoptera; family Acrididae; genus Schistocerca; species Schistocerca cancellata. The sequence continues at coordinate 195,238,435 of NC_064629.1, read as the reverse complement.
GAACCTTTGACTATTCAGACTATGTCCTACCAACCGATTCTTTCCACTTGTCAAGTTGTACCACAAGTTTATCTTCTCCCATATTTGCATTTTTCCCATATTTGCGATTTGCACATATTTGCGATTTGCCATATTTGCGATTTGCCATATTTACGATTTGCCATATTTGCGATTTGCCATATTTGCGTTTTTGCCATATTTGCGTTTTTGCCATACTTGCGTTTTTGCATACTTGCGTTTTTGCCGTATTTGCGTTTTTGTCGTATTTGCGTTTTTACCATATTTGTGTTTTTGCCATACTTGCGTTTTTGCCATACTTGCGTTTTTGCCATACTTACATTTTTGCCATTCTTGCGTTTTTGCAATACTTGTTTTTTTGCGATACTTGCGTTTTTGCCATTATTGCGTTTTTGCCATATTTGTGTTTTTGCCATATTTGCGTCTTTCCCTTATTTGCTTCTTTCCCATATTTGCGTCTTTCCCATGTTTTCGTCTTTCCCATGTTTGCGTCTTTCCCATATTTGCGTCTTTCCCATGTTTTCGTCTTTCCCATATTTGCGTTTTTCTTATGTTTGCGTTTTTCCCATATTTGCGTTTTCCCATTTTTGCGTTTTTCCCATATTTGCGTTTTTCCCAAATTTGCGTTTTTGTCATAATTGCGTTTTTGCCGTATTTGCGTTTTTGCCATATTTGCGTTTTTGCCATATTTGCGATTTTGCCATATATGCGTTTTTGCCATATTTGCGTATTTGCCACTTTTGCGTTTTTCCCATATTTGCGTTTTTCCCATATTTGCGTTTTTCCCATATTTGCGTTTCTCATATATTTCGTCAACCTTTGACTATTGAGACTATGACCTACCAACCGATTCTTTCCTCTTGTCAACTCGTACCACTAAGTTATCTTCTCCCATATTTGCATTTTTCCCATATTTCCGTTTTTCCCATATTTGCGTTTTTCCCATATTTGCGTTTCTCCCAGATTTGCGATTTTCCCATATTTGCGTTTTTCCCATATTTGCGTTTTTCCCATACTTGCGTTTTTCCCATATTTGCGTTTGTCCCATATTTTCGTTTTTCCCATATTTGTGTTTCTCCTATATTTGCCTTTTTCCCACATTTGCGTTTTTCCCATATTTGCGTTTTTGCCATATTTGCGTTTTTCCCATATTTGCGTTTTTGCCATATTTGCGTTTTTGCCGTATTTGCGTTTTTACCATATTTGTGTTTTTGCCATACTTGCGTTTTTGCCATACTTGCGTTTTTGCCATACTTGCGTTTTTGACATACCTGTGTTTTTGCCATACTTGCGTTTTTGCCATACTTACATTTTTGTCATTCTTGCGTTTTTGCCATACTTGCTTTTTTGCGATACTTGCGTTTTTGCCATACTTGCGTTTTTGCCATATTTGCGTTTTTGCCATATTTGCCTCTTTCCCATATTTGCTTCTTTCCCATATTTGCGTCTTTCCCATGTTTTCGTCTTTCCCATGCTTGCGTCTTTCCCATATTTGCGTCTTTCCCATGTTTTCGTCTTTCCCATATTTGCGTTTTTCTTATATTAGCGTTTTTCCCATATTTGCGTTTTCCCATTTTTGCGTTTTTCCCATATTTGCGTTTTTCGAAATTTGCGTTTTTGTCATATTTGCGTTGTTGCCATATTTGCGTTTTTGCCATATTTGTGTTTTTGATATATTTGCGATTTTGCCATATATGCGTTTTTCCCAGATTTGCGTTTTTCCCATATTTGTGTTTTTCCCATATTTGCGTATTTCCCGTAATTGCGTTTTTCCCATATTTGCGTTTTTGCCATTTTTGCGTTTTTGCCATATTTGCGTTTTTCCCATATTTGCGTTTTTGCCATATTTGCGTTTTTGCCATATTTGCGTTTTTGCCATATTTGCGTTTTTCCCATATTTCCGTTTTTGCCATATTTGCGTTTTTCCCATATTTGCAATTTTCACATATTTGCGTTATTCCCATATTTGCGTTTTTCACATATTTGCGTTTTTTCCATATTTGCGTTTTTCCCATATTTGCGTTTTTCCCGTTTTTGCGTTTTTCCCATTTTTGCGTTTTTCCCATATTTGCGTTTTTCCCATTTTTGCGTTTTTCCCGTTTTTGCGTTTTTGTCATATTTGCGTTTTTGCCATATTTGCGTTTTTCCCATACTTGCGTTTGTCCCATATTTGCGTTTGCCCCATTTTTTCGTTTTTCCCATATTTGCGTTTTTCCTATATTTGCATTTTTTACCACATTTGCGTTTTTCCCATATTTGCGTTTTTCCCATATTTGCGTTTTTCCCATATTTGCGTTTTTCCCATATTTGCGTTTTTCCAATATTTGCGTTTTTGCCATATTTGCGTTTTTGCCATATTTGCGTTTTTGCCATTGTTACGTTTTTGCCATAGTTGCGTTTTTGCCATAGTTGGGTTTTCGCCATAGTTGCGTTTTTGCCATAGTTGCGTTCTTGTCATACTTGCGTGTTTGCCATAGTTGCGTTTTTGCCATAGTTGCGTTTTTGCCATATTTGCGTTTTTGACATATTTGCGTTTTTGACATATTTCCGTTTTTGCCATATTTGCGTTTTTCCCATATTTGAGTTTTTCCCATATTTGCTTTTTTTCCATATTTGCGTTTTTCCCATATTTGAGTCTTTCCCATTTTTGCAACTTTCCCATTTTTGCATCTTTCCCATTTTTGCGTCTTACCCATTTTTGCGTCTTTGCCATATTTGCGTCTTTGCCATATTTGCGTCGTTGCCATATTTGCGTCTTTGCCATATTTGCATTTCTCATATATTTCGTGAACCTTTGACTGTTCAGACTATGTCCTACCAACCGATTCTTTCCTCTTGTCAAGTTGTACCACAAGTTTATCTTCTCCCATATTTGCATTTTTCCCATATTTGCGTTTTTCCCATACTTGCGTAATTCCAATATTTGCGTTTTTGCCATATGTTTTTCCCATATTTGCGTTTTTCCCATCTTTGCGTTTTTCCCATATTTTCGATTTGACATATTTACGATTTGCCATATTTGCGGTTGGCCATATTTGCGTTTTTGCCATATTTGCGTTTTTGCCATATTTGCGTTTTGCCATATTTGCGTTTTTGCCATATTTGCGTTTTTGCCATATTTGCGTTTTTCCAATATTTGCGTTTTTCCCATAGTTGCGTTTTTCCCATAGTTGCGTTTTTCCCATAGTTCCGTTTTTCCAAAATTTGCGTTTTTGCCATAGTTGCATCTTTGCCATAGTTGCGTTTTTTCCATAGTTGCGTTTTTGCCATAGTTGTGTTTTCGCCATAGTTGCGTTTTTGCCATAGTTGCATTTATGCCATGGTTGCGTTTTTGCCTTAGTTGCGTTTTTGCCATATTTGCGTTTTTACCATATTTGCGTTATTGCCATATTTGCGTTTTTTCCATATTTGCGTTTTTGCCTTATTTGCGTTTTTGCCATATTTGCGTTTTTCCAATATTTGCGTTTTTGCCATATTTGCGTTTTTGCCATATTTGCGTTTTTGCAATAGTTGCGTTTTTGCCATAGTTGCGTTTTTGCCATATTTTCGTTTTTGCCATATTTGCATTTTTGCCATATTTGCGTTTTTCCCATATTTGCGTTTTTCCCATATTTGCGTTATCCCCATATTTGCGTCTTTCCCATCTTTGCATTTTTCCCGTCTCTGGGTCTTTCCCAACTTTGCGTCTTTACCATCTTTGCGTCTTTCCCATATTTTCGTTTCTCATATATTTCGTGAACCTTTGACTATTCAGACTATGTCCTACGAACCGATTCTTTCCTCTTGTCAAGTTGTACCACAAGTTTATCTTCTCCCATATTTGCATTTTTCCCATATTTGCATTTTTCCATATTTGCATTTTTCCCATTTTTGCGTTTTTCCAATTTTTGCGTTTTTCCAATGTATGCGTTTTTCCGATATTTGCGTTTTTCCCATATTTGCGTTTTTCCCATATCTGAGTTTTTCCCATATTTGCGTTTTTCCCATGTTTGCGTTTTTCCCATATTTGCGTTTTTCCCATATTTGCGTTTTTTCCATATTTGCGTTTTTCCCATATTTGCCTTTTTCCCATATTTGCGTTTTTCACATATTTGCGTTTTTCCCATATTTGCGTTTTTCCCATATTTGCGTCTTTCCCATATTTGCGTCTTTCCCATATTTGCGTCTTTCCCATAATTGCGTCTTTCCCATAATTGCATCCTTCCCATAATTGCGTCTTTCCCATAATTGCGTCTTTCCCATAATTGCGTCTATCCCATAATTGCGTCTTTCCCATAATTGCGTCTTTCCCATATTTGCGTCTTTCCCATATTTGCGTCTTTCCCATATTTGCACCTTTCCCATATTTGCCTCTTTCCCATATTTGCGTCTTCCCCATATTTGCGTCTTCCCCATATTTGCGTCTTCCCCATATTTGCGTCTTCCCCATATTTGCGTCTTTCCCGTCTTTGCGTCTTTCCAATATTTGCGTCTTTCCCATCTTATCGTCTTTCCCATGCTTGCGTTTTTCCCATATTTGCGTCTTTCCCATGTTTTCGTCTTTCCCATATTTGCGTTTTTCTTATATTTGCGTTTTTCCCTTATTTGCGTTTTCCCATATTTGCGTTTTTCCCGTATTTGCGTTTTTCGAAATTTGCGTTTTTGTCATATTTGCGTTTTTGCCATATTTGCGTTTTTGCCATATTTGTGTTTTTGCCATATTTGCGATTTTGCCATATATGCGTTTTTGCCATATTTGCGTTTTTGCCATTTTTGCGTTTTTCCCATTTTTGCGTTTTTCCCATATTTGCGTTTTTCCCATATTTGCGTTTTTCCCATTTTTGCGTTTTTCCCATTTTTACGTTTTTCCCATATTTGCGTTTTTCCATTTTTGCGTTTTTTCCATTTTTGCGTTTTTGCCATATTTGCATTTTTGCCATATTTGCGTTTTTCCCATACTTGCGTTTTTCCCATATTTGCGTTTGTCCCATATTTTCGTTTTTCCCATATTTGTGTTTCTCCTATATTTGCCTTTTCCCCACATTTGCGTTTTTCCCATATTTGCGTTTTTCCCATATTTGCGTTTTTCCCATATTTGCGTTTTTGCCATATTTGCGTTTTTGCCGTATTTGCGTTTTTACCATATTTGTGTTTTTGCCATACTTGCGTTTTTGCCATACTTGCGTTTTTGCCATACTTGCGTTTTTGCCATACCTGTGTTTTTGCCATACTTGCGTTTTTGCCATACTTACATTTTTGTCATTCTTGCGTTTTTGCCATACTTGCTTTTTTGCGATACTTGCGTTTTTGCCATACTTGCGTTTTTGCCATATTTGCGTTATTGCCATATTTGCCTCTTTTCCATATTTGCTTCTTTCCCATATTTGCGTCTTTCCCATGTTTTCGTCTTTTTCATGCTTGCGTCTTTCCCATATTTGCGTCTTTCCCATGTTTTCGTCTTTCCCATATTTGCGTTTTTCTTATATTTGCGTTTTTCCCATATTTGCGTTTTCCCATATTTGCGTTTTTCCCATATTTGCGTTTTTCGAAATTTGCGTTTTTGTCATATTTGCGTTGTTGCCATATTTGCGTTTTTGTCATATTTGTGTATTTGATATATTTGCGATTTTGCCATAAATGCGTTTTTCCCAGATTTGCGTTTTTCCCATATTTGCGTTTTTCCCATATTTGCGTATTTCCCGTAATTGCGTTTTTCCCATATTTGCGTTTCTGCCATTTTTGCGTTTTTTCCATATTTGCGTTTTTCCCATATTTGCGTTTTTGCCATATTTGCGTTTTCGCCATATTTGCGTTTTTGCCATATTTGCGTTTTTCCCATATTTCCGTTTTTGCCATATTTGCGTTTTTCCCATATTTGCAATTTTCACATATTTGCGTTTTTCCCATATTTGCGTTTTTCACATATTTGCGTTTTTTCCATATTTGCGTTTTTCCCATTTTTGCGTTTTTCCCATTTTTGCGTTTTTGTCATATTTGCGTTTTTGCCATATTTGCGTTTTTCCCATACTTGCGTTTGTCCCATATTTGCGTTTGCCCCATATTTTCGTTTTTGCCATATTTGCGTTTTTCCTATATTTGCGTTTTTTACCACATTTGCGTTTTTCCCATATTTGCGTTTTTCCCATATTTGCGTTTTTCCCATATTTGCGTTTTTTCCATATTTGCGTTTTTCCCATATTTGCCTTTTTCCCATATTTGCGTTTTTCACATATTTGCGTTTTTCCCATATTTGCGTTTTTCCCATATTTGCGTTTTTTCCCATATTTGCGTTTTTCCCATGTTTGCGTTTTTCCCATATTTGCGTTTTTCCCATATTTGCGTTTTTTCCATATTTGCGTTTTTCCCATATTTGCCTTTTTCCCATATTTGCGTTTTTCACATATTTGCGTTTTTCCCATATTTGCGTTTTTCCCATATTTGCGTCTTTCCCATATTTGCGTCTTTCCCATATTTGCGTCTTTCCCATAATTGCGTCTTTCCCATAATTGCATCCTTCCCATAATTGCGTCTTTCCCATAATTGCGTCTTTCCCATAATTGCGTCTATCCCATAATTGCGTCTTTCCCATAATTGCGTCTTTCCCATATTTGCGTCTTTCCCATATTTGCGTCTTTCCCATATTTGCACCTTTCCCATATTTGCCTCTTTCCCATATTTGCGTCTTCCCCATATTTGCGTCTTCCCCATATTTGCGTCTTCCCCATATTTGCGTCTTCCCCATATTTGCGTCTTTCCCGTCTTTGCGTCTTTCCAATATTTGCGTCTTTCCCATCTTATCGTCTTTCCCATGCTTGCGTTTTTCCCATATTTGCGTCTTTCCCATGTTTTCGTCTTTCCCATATTTGCGTTTTTCTTATATTTGCGTTTTTCCCTTATTTGCGTTTTCCCATATTTGCGTTTTTCCCGTATTTGCGTTTTTCGAAATTTGCGTTTTTGTCATATTTGCGTTTTTGCCATATTTGCGTTTTTGCCATATTTGTGTTTTTGCCATATTTGCGATTTTGCCATATATGCGTTTTTGCCATATTTGCGTTTTTGCCATTTTTGCGTTTTTCCCATTTTTGCGTTTTTCCCATATTTGCGTTTTTCCCATATTTGCGTTTTTCCCATTTTTGCGTTTTTCCCATTTTTACGTTTTTCCCATATTTGCGTTTTTCCATTTTTGCGTTTTTTCCATTTTTGCGTTTTTGCCATATTTGCATTTTTGCCATATTTGCGTTTTTCCCATACTTGCGTTTTTCCCATATTTGCGTTTGTCCCATATTTTCGTTTTTCCCATATTTGTGTTTCTCCTATATTTGCCTTTTCCCCACATTTGCGTTTTTCCCATATTTGCGTTTTTCCCATATTTGCGTTTTTCCCATATTTGCGTTTTTGCCATATTTGCGTTTTTGCCGTATTTGCGTTTTTACCATATTTGTGTTTTTGCCATACTTGCGTTTTTGCCATACTTGCGTTTTTGCCATACTTGCGTTTTTGCCATACCTGTGTTTTTGCCATACTTGCGTTTTTGCCATACTTACATTTTTGTCATTCTTGCGTTTTTGCCATACTTGCTTTTTTGCGATACTTGCGTTTTTGCCATACTTGCGTTTTTGCCATATTTGCGTTATTGCCATATTTGCCTCTTTTCCATATTTGCTTCTTTCCCATATTTGCGTCTTTCCCATGTTTTCGTCTTTTTCATGCTTGCGTCTTTCCCATATTTGCGTCTTTCCCATGTTTTCGTCTTTCCCATATTTGCGTTTTTCTTATATTTGCGTTTTTCCCATATTTGCGTTTTCCCATATTTGCGTTTTTCCCATATTTGCGTTTTTCGAAATTTGCGTTTTTGTCATATTTGCGTTGTTGCCATATTTGCGTTTTTGTCATATTTGTGTATTTGATATATTTGCGATTTTGCCATAAATGCGTTTTTCCCAGATTTGCGTTTTTCCCATATTTGCGTTTTTCCCATATTTGCGTATTTCCCGTAATTGCGTTTTTCCCATATTTGCGTTTCTGCCATTTTTGCGTTTTTTCCATATTTGCGTTTTTCCCATATTTGCGTTTTTGCCATATTTGCGTTTTCGCCATATTTGCGTTTTTGCCATATTTGCGTTTTTCCCATATTTCCGTTTTTGCCATATTTGCGTTTTTCCCATATTTGCAATTTTCACATATTTGCGTTTTTCCCATATTTGCGTTTTTCACATATTTGCGTTTTTTCCATATTTGCGTTTTTCCCATTTTTGCGTTTTTCCCATTTTTGCGTTTTTGTCATATTTGCGTTTTTGCCATATTTGCGTTTTTCCCATACTTGCGTTTGTCCCATATTTGCGTTTGCCCCATATTTTCGTTTTTGCCATATTTGCGTTTTTCCTATATTTGCGTTTTTTACCACATTTGCGTTTTTCCCATATTTGCGTTTTTCCCATATTTGCGTTTTTCCCATATTTGCGTTTTTGCCATATTTGCGTTTTTGCCATATTTGCGTTTTTGCCATTGTTACGTTTTTGCCATAGTTGCGTTTTTGCCATAGTTGGGTTTTCGCCATAGTTGCGTTTTTGCCATAGTTGCGTTCTTGTCATACTTGCGTTTTTGCCATAGTTGCGTTTTTGCCATAGTTGCGTTTTTGCCATATTTGCGTTTTTGACATATTTGCGTTTTTGACATATTTCCGTTTTTGCCATATTTGCGTTTTTCCCATATTTGAGTTTTTCCCATATATGCGTTTTTCCATATTTGCGTTTTTCCCATATTTGTGTCTTTCCCATTTTTCCATCTTTCCCATTTTTGCATCTTTCCCATTTTTGCGTCTTACCCATTTTTGCGTCTTTGCCATATTTGCGTCTTTGCCATATTTGCGTCGTTGCCATATTTGCGTCTTTGCCATATTTGCATTTCTCATATATTTCGTGAACCTTTGACTGTTCAGACTATGTCCTACCAACCGATTCTTTCCTCTTGTCAAGTTGTACCACAAGTTTATCTTCTCCCATATTTGCATTTTTCCCATATTTGCATTCTTCCCATACTTGCGTAATTCCAATATTTGCGTTTTTGCCATATGTTTTTCCCATATTTGCGTTTTTCCCATCTTTGCGTTTTTCCCATATTTTCGATCTGACATATTTACGATTTGCCATATTTGCGGTTGGCCATATTTGCGTTTTTGCCATATTTGCGTTTTTGCCATAATTGCGTTTTGCCATATTTGCGTTTTTGCCATATTTGCGTTTTTCCAATATTTGCGTTTTTCCCATAGTTGCGTTTTTCCCATAGTTGCATTTTTCCCATAGTTCCGTTTTTCCAATATTTGCGTTTTTGCCACAGTTGCATCTTTGCCATAGTTGCGTTTTTTCCATAGTTGCGTTTTTGCCATAGTTGCGTTTTCGTCATAGTTGCGTTTTTGCCATAGTTGCATTTATGCCATGGTTGCGTTTTTGCCTTAGTTGCGTTTTTGCCATATTTGCGTTTTTACCATATTTGCGTTATTGCCATATTTGCGTTTTTGCCATATTTGCGTTTTTGCCTTATTTGCGTTTTTGCCATATTTGCGTTTTGCCATATTTATGTTTTCGCCATATTTGCGTTTTTTCCATATTTGCGTTTTTCAAATATATGCGTTTATCCCATGTTTGCGTTTTTCCCATATTTAAGTTTTTCACATATTTGTTTTTTTTCCCATATTTGCGTTTTTCCCATATTTGCGTTTTTCCCATATTTGCGTTTTTCCCATATTTGCGTTTTTTCCATAGTTGCGGTTTTCCCATAGTTTTTTTTTCCCAATTTTGCGTTTCTGCAATAGTTGCGTCTTTGCCATAGTTGCGTTTTTGCCATAGTTGCGTCTTTGCCATAGTTGCGTTTTTGCCATAGTTGCGTTTTTGCCATAGTTGCGTTTCTGCCATAGTTGCGTTTTTGCCATATTTGCGTTTTTGCCATATTTGCGTTTTTGCCATATTTGCGTTTTTGGAATAGTTGCGTTTTTGCCATAGTTGCGTTTTTGCCATATTTTCGTTTTTGCCATATTTGCATTTTTGCCATATTTGCGTTATCCCCATATTTGCGTTATTCCCATATTTGCTATTTTTACATATTTGCGTCTTTCCCATACTTGCGTCTTGCCCATATTTGCATCTTTCCCATATTTGCGTCTCCCCATATTTTCGTCTTCACCATATTTGAGTCTTCCCCATATCTGCGTCTTTCCCATCTTTGCATTTTTCCCGTATCTGCGTCTTTCCCAACTTTGCGTCTTTACCATCTTTGCGTCTTTCCCATATTTGCGTTTCTCATATATTTCGTGAACCTTTGACTATTCAGACTATGTCCTTCGAACCGATTCTTTCCTCTTGTCAAGTTGTACCACAAGTTTATCTTCTCCCATATTTGCATTCTTCCCATATTTGCATTTTTCCATATTTGCATTTTTCCCATTTTTGCGTTTTTCCAATTTTTGCGTTTTTCCAATGTATGCGTTTTTCCGATATTTGCGTTTTTCCCATATTTGCGTTTTTCCCATATCTGAGTTTTTCCCATATTTGCGTTTTTCCCATGTTTGCGTTTTTCCCATATTTGCGTTTTTCCCATATTTGCGTTTTTTCCATATTTGCGTTTTACCCATGTTTGCCTTTTTCCCATATATGCGTTTTTCACATATTTGCGTTTTTCCCATATTTGCGTTTTTCCCATATTTGCGTCTTTCCCATATTTGCGTCTTTCCCATATTTGCGTCTTTCCCATAATTGCGTCTTTCCCATAATTGCGTCCTTCCCATAATTGCGTCTTTCCCATAATTGCGTCTTTCCCATAATTGCGTCTATCCCATAATTGCGTCTTTCCCATAATTGCGTCTTTCCCATATTTGCGTCTTTCCCATATTTGCGTCTTTCCCATATTTGCACCTTTCCCATATTTGCCTCTTTCCCATATTTGCGTCTTCCCCATATTTGCGTCTTCCCCATATTTGCGTCTTCCCCATATTTGCGTCTTCCCCATATTTGCGTCTTTCCCGTCTTTGCGTCTTTCCCATATTTGCGTCTTTCCCATCTTATCGTCTTTCCCATGCTTGCGTCTTTCCCATATTTGCGTCTTTCCCATGTTTTCGTCTTTCCCATATTTGCGTTTTTCGAAATTTGCGTTTTTGTCATATTTGCGTTTTTGCCATATTTGCGTTTTTGCCATATTTGTGTTTTTGCCATATTTGCGATTTTGCCATATATGCGTTTTTGCCATATTTGCGTTTTTGCCATTTTTGCGTTTTTCCCATTTTTGCGTTTTTCCCATATTTGCGTTTTTCCCATATTTGCGTTTCTCATATATTTCGTCAACCTTTGACTATTCAGACTATGACCTACCAACCGATTCTTTCCTCTTGTCAAGTCGTACCACTAGTTTATCTTCTCCCATATTTGCATTTTTCCCATATTTCCGTTTTTCCCATATTTGCGTTTTTCCCATATTTGCGTTTTACCCATATTTGCGTTTTTCCCATATTTGCGTTTTTCCCATATTTGCGTTTTCCCATATTTGCGTTTTTCCCATTTTTGCGTTTTTCCCATTTTTGTGTTTTTCCCATATTTGCGTTTTTCCCATTTTTGCGTTTTTCCCATTTTTGCGTTTTTCCCATATTTGCGTTTTTGCCATATTTGCGTTTTTCCCATACTTGCGTTTTTCCCATATTTGCGTTTGTCCCATATTTTCGTTTTTCCCATATTTTCGTTTTTCCTATATATGCGTTTTTTACCAACTTGCGTTTTTCCCATATTTGCGTTTTTCCCATATTTGCGTTTTTCCATTTTTGCGTTTTTCCCATATTTGCGTTTTTGCCATATTTGCGTTTTTGCTATATTTGCGTTTTTGCCATAGTTACGTTTTTGCCATAGTTGCGTTTTTGCAATAGTTGGGTTTTCGCCATAGTAGCGTTTTTGCCATAGTTGCGTTTTTGCCATAGTTGCGTTTTTGACATATTTGCGTTTTTGACATATTTGCGTTTTTGCCATACTTGCGTTTTTGCCATATTTGCGTTTCTCCCATATTTGAGTTTTTCCCATATTTGCGTTTTTTCCATATTTGCGTTTTTCCCATATTTGTGTCTTTCCCATTTTTGCATCTTTCCCATTTTTGCATCTTTCCCATTTTTGCGTTTTACCCATTTTTGCGTCTTTGCCATATTTGCGTCTTTGCCATATTTGCGTCGTTGCCATATTTGCGTCTTTGCCATATTTGCATTTCTCATATATTTCGTGAACCTTTGACTGTTCAGACTATGTCCTACCAACCGATTCTTTCCTCTTGTCAAGTTGTACCACAAGTTTATCTTCTCCCATATTTGCACTTTTCCCATATTTGTGTTCTTCCCATACTTGCGTTATTCCAATATTTGCGTTTTTGCCATATGTTTTTCTTATATTTGCGTTTTTCCTATCTTTGCGTTTTTCCCATATTTTCGATTTGCCATATTTACGATTTGCCATATTTGCGATATGCCATATTTGCGATTTGCCATATTTACGATTTGCCATATTTGCGGTTGGCCATATTTGGGTTTTGCCATATTCGCGTTTTTGCCATATTTGCGTTTTGCCATATTTGCGTTTTTGCCATATTTGCGTTTTTCCAATATTTGCGTTTTTCCCATAGTTGCGTTTTTCCCATAGTTGCGTTTTTCCCATACTTGCGTTTTTCCCATAGTTGCGTTTTTGCCATAGTTGCATCTTTGTCATAGTTGCGTTTTTTCCATAGTTGCGTTTTTGCCATAGTTGCGTTTTCGCCATAGTTGCGTTTTTGCCATAGTTGCGTTTATGCCATGGTTGCGTTTTTGCCTTAGTTGCGTTTTTGCCATATTTGCGTTTTTACCATATTTGCGTTTTTGCCATATTTGCGTTTTTGCCATATTTGCGTTTGTGCCAAATTTGCGTTTTTGTCATATTTGCGTTTTTGCCATAGTTGGGTTTTTGCCATATTTGCGTTTTTGCCTTATTTGCGTTTTTGCCATATTTGCGTTTTTGCCATATTTATGTTTTCGCCATATTTGCGTTTTTTCCATTTTTGCGTTTTTCAAATATATGCGTTTATCCCATATTTGCGTTTTTCCCATATTTAAGTTTTTCACATATTTGTTTTTTTCCCATATTTGCGTTTTTCCCATATTTGCGTTTTTCCCATATTTGCGTTTCTCCCATATTTGCGTTTTTTCCATAGTTGCGGTTTTCCCATAGTTGTTTTTTTCTCAAATTTGCGTTTTTGCAATAGTTGCGTTTTTGCCATAGTTGCGTTTTTGCCATATTTTCGTTTTTGCCATATTTGCATTTTTGCCATATTTGCGTTATCCCCATATTTGCGTTATTCCCATATTTGCTATTTTTACATATTTGCGTCTTTCCCATACTTGCGTCTTGCCCATATTTGCATCTTTCCCATATTTGCGTCTCCCCATATTTTCGTCTTCACCATATTTGAGTCTTCCCCATATCTGCGTCTTTCCCGTCTTTGCATTTTTCCCGTCTCTGCGTCTTTCCCATCTTTGCGTCTTTCCCATCTTTGCGTCTTTCCCATATTTGCGTTTCTCATATATTTCATGAACCTTTGACTATTCAGACTATGTCCTACGAACCGATTCTTTCCTCTTGTCAAGTTGTACCACAAGTTTATCTTCTCCCATATTTGCATTTTTCCCATATTTGCATTTTTCCATATTTGCATTTTTCCCATTTTTGCGTTTTTCCAATTTTTGCGTTTTTCCAATGTATGCGTTTTTCCGATATTTGCGTTTTTCCCATATTTGCGTTTTTCCCATATCTGAGTTTTTCCCATATTTGCGTTTTTACCATGTTTGCGTTTTTCCCATATTTGCGTTTTTCCCATATTTGTGTTTTTTCCATATTTGCGTTTTTCCCATATTTGCCTTTTTCCCATATTTGCGTTTTTCACATATTTGCGTTTTTCCCATATTTGCGTCTTTCCCATATTTGCGTCTTTCCCATATTTGCGTCTTTCCCATAATTGCGTCTTTCCCATAATTGAGTCCTTCCCATAATTGCATCTTTCCCATAATTGCATCTTTCCCATAATTGCGTCTTTCCCATAATTGCGTCTTTCCCATATTTGCATCTTTCCCATATTTGCGTCTTTCCCATATTTGCACCTTTCCCATATTTGCCTCTTTCCCATATTTGCGTTTTCCCCATATTTGCGTCTTCCCCATATTTGCGTCTTCCCCATATTTGCGTCTTTCTCGTCTTTGCGTCTTTCCCGTCTCTGCGTCTTTCGCATCTTTGCATCTTTCCCATCTTTCCGTCTTTCCCATGTTTGCGTCTTTCCCATATTTGCGTTTCTCATAAATTTCGTGAACCTTTGACTATTCAGACTATGTCCTACCAACCGATGCTTTCCTCTTGTCAAGTTTTACCACAAGTTTATCTTCTCCCATATTTGCATTTTTCCCATACTTGCATTTTTTCCATATTTGCATTTTCCCATTTTTGCGTTTTTCCCATTTTTGCGTTTTTCCAATGTATGCGTTTTTCCGATATTTGCGTTTTTCCCATATTTGCGTTTTTCCCATATTTGATTTTTCCCATATTTGCGTTTTTCCCATATTTGCGTTTTTCCGATATTTTTTTTTCCCATATTTGCGTTTTTCCCATATTTGCGTTTTTCCCATAATTGCGTTTTTCCCATATTTGCGTTTTTCCCATAATTGCGTTTTTCCCATAATTGCGTTTTTCCCATAATTGCATTTTCCCATAATTGCGGTTTTCCCATATTTGCGTAATTTCCATATTTGCGTCTTTCCCATAATTGCGTCTTTCCCATATTTGCGTCTTTCCCATATTTGCGTCTTTCCCATATTTGCGTCTTTCCCATATTTTCGATTTTCCCATATTTGCCTTTTTCCCATATTTGCGTTTTTCACATATTTGCGTTTTTCCCATATTTGCGTCTTTCCCATATTTGCGTCTTTCCCATATTTGCGTCTTTCCCATAATTGCGTCTTTCCCATAATTGTGTCCTTCCCATAATTGCATCTTTCCCATAATTGCATCTTTCCCATAATTGCGTCTTTCCCATAATTGCGTCTTTCCCATATTTGCGTCTTTCCCATATTTGCGTCTTTCCCATATTTGCACCTTTCCCATATTTGCCTCTTTCCCATATTGCGTTTTCCCCATATTTGCGTCTTCCCCATATTTGCGTCTTCCCCATATTTGCGTCTTTCTCGTCTTTGCGTCTTTCCCGTCTCTGCGTCTTTCGCATCTTTGCATCTTTCCCATCTTTCCGTGTTTCCCATGTTTGCGTCTTTCCCATATTTGCGTTTCTCATAAATTTCGTGAACCTTTGACTATTCAGACTATGTCCTACCAACCGATGCTTTCCTCTTGTCAAGTTTTACCACAAGTTTATCTTCTCCCATATTTGCATTTTTCCCATACTTGCATTTTTTCCATATTTGCATTTTCCCATTTTTGCGTTTTTCCCATTTTTGCGTTTTTCCAATTTATGCGTTTTTCCGATATTTGCGTTTTTCCCATATTTGCGTTTTTCCCATATTTGATTTTTCCCATATTTGCGTTTTTCCCATATTTGCGTTTTTCCGATATTTTTTTTTCCCATATTTGCGTTTTTCCCATATTTGCGTTTTTCCCATAATTGCGTTTTTCCCATATTTGCGTTTTTCCCATAATTGCGTTTTTCCCATAATTGCGTTTTTCCCATAATTGCATTTTCCCATAATTGCGGTTTTCGCATATTTGCGTAATTTCCATATTTGCGTCTTTCCCATAATTGCGTCTTTCCCATATTTGCGTCTTTCCCATATTTGCGTCTTTCCCATATTTGCGTCTTTCCCATATTTTCGAATTTCCCATATTTGCGTTTTTCCCATATTTGCGTTTTTCCCATATTTGCGTTTTTCCCATATTTGCGTTTTTCCCATTTTTGCGTTTTTCCCATTTTTGCGTTTTTCCCATATTTGCCTTTTTCCCATATTTGCGTTTTTCATATATTTGCGTTTTTCCCATATTTGCGTCTTTCCCATATTTGCGTCTTTCCCATATTTGCGTCTTTCCCATAATTGCGTCTTTCCCATAATTGCGTCCTTCCCATAATTGCGTCTTTCCCATAATTGCGTCTTTCCCATAATTGCGTCTTTCCCATAATTGCGTCTTTCCCATAATTGCGTCTTTCCCATATTTGCGTCTTTCCCATATTTGCACCTTTCCCATATTTGCCTCTTTCCCATATTTGCGTCTTCCCCATATTTGCGTCTTCCCCATATTTGCGTCTTTCCCGTCATTGCGTCTTTCCCGTCTCTGCGTCTTTCCCATCTTTGCATCTTTCCCATCTTTCCGTCTTTCCCATATTTGCGTCTTTCCCTTATTTGCGTTTCTCATAAATTTCGTGAACCTTTGACTATTCAGACTATGTCCTACCAACCGATTCTTTCCTCTTGTCAAGTTTTACCACAAGTTTATCTTCTCCCATATTTGCATTTTTCCCATACTTGCATTTTTTCCATATTTGCATTTTCCCATTTTTGCGTTTTTCCCATTTTTGCGTTTTTCCAATGTATGCGTTTTTCCGATATTTGCGTTTTTCCCATATTTGCGTTTTTCCCATATTTGAGGTTTTCCCATATTTGCGTTTTTCCCAAATTTGCGTTTTTCCGATATTTGTGTTTTTCCCATATTTGCGTTTTTCCCATATTTGCGTTTTTCCCATATTTGCGTTTTTCACATATTCGCGTTTTTCCCATATTTGCGTTTTTCCCATATTAGCGTTTTTCCCATAATTGCGTTTTTCCCATAATTGCGTTTTTCCCATATTTGCGTTTTTCCCATATTTGCGTTTTTCCCATAATAGCGTTTTTCCCATAATTGCTTTTTTCCCATAATTGCGAATTTCCCATATTTGCGTCATTTCCATATTTGCGTCTTTCCCATAATTGCGTCTTTCCCATATTTGCGTCTTTCCCATATTTGCGTCTTACCCATATTTGCGTCTTTCCCATATTTTCGATATTCCCATATTTGCGTTTTTCCCATATTTGCGTTTTTCCCATATTTGCGTTTTTCCCATTTTTGCGTTTTTCCCATTTTTGCGTTTTTCCCATATTTGCGTTTTTCCCATATTTGCGTTTTTCACATATTCGCGTTTTTCCCATATTTGCGTTTTTCCCATATTAGCGTTTTTCCCATAATTGCGTTTTTTACATAATAGCGTTTTTCCCATATTTGCGTTTTTCCCATAATTGCGTTTTTCCCATATTTGCGTTTTTCCCATTTTTGCGTTTTTCCCATTTTTGCGTTTTTCCCATATTTGCGTTTTTCCCATTTTTGCGTTTTTCCCATTTTTGCGTTTTTGCCATATTTGCGTTTTTGCCATATTTGCGTTTTTCCCATACTTGCGTTTTTCCCATATTTGCGTTTTTCCCATATTTGGGTTTTTCCCATATTTGCGTTTTTCACATATTTGCGTTTTTCCCATATTTCCGTTTTTGCTATATTTGCGTTTTTGCCATAGTTACGTTTTTGCCATAGTTGCGTTTTTGCAGTAGTTGGGTTTTCGCCATAGTTGCGTTTTTGCCATAGTTGCGTTTTTGTCATAGTTGCGTTTTTGAAATGGTTGCGTTTTTGCCATAGTTGCGTTTTTGACATATTTGCGTTTTTGACATATTTGCGTTTTTGCCATACTTGCGTTTTTGCCATATTTGCGTTTCTCCCATATTTGAGTTTTTCCCATATTTGCGTTTTTTCCATATTTGCGTTTTTCCCATATTTGTGTCTTTCCCATTTTTGCATCTTTCCCATATTTGCGTTTTTCCCATATTTGCGTTTTTCCCATAATTGCGTTTTTCCCATATTTGCGTTTTTCCCATAATTGCGTTTTTCCCATAATTGCGTTTTTCCCATAATTGCATTTTCCCATAATTGCGGTTTTCCCATATTTGCGTAATTTCCATATTTGCGTCTTTCCCATAATTGCGTCTTTCCCATATTTGCGTCTTTCCCATATTTGCGTCTTTCCCATATTTGCGTCTTTCCCATATTTTCGATTTTCCCATATTTGCCTTTTTCCCATATTTGCGTTTTTCACATATTTGCGTTTTTCCCATATTTGCGTCTTTCCCATATTTGCGTCTTTCCCATATTTGCGTCTTTCCCATAATTGCGTCTTTCCCATAATTGTGTCCTTCCCATAATTGCATCTTTCCCATAATTGCATCTTTCCCATAATTGCGTCTTTCCCATAATTGCGTCTTTCCCATATTTGCGTCTTTCCCATATTTGCGTCTTTCCCATATTTGCACCTTTCCCATATTTGCCTCTTTCCCATATTGCGTTTTCCCCATATTTGCGTCTTCCCCATATTTGCGTCTTCCCCATATTTGCGTCTTTCTCGTCTTTGCGTCTTTCCCGTCTCTGCGTCTTTCGCATCTTTGCATCTTTCCCATCTTTCCGTGTTTCCCATGTTTGCGTCTTTCCCATATTTGCGTTTCTCATAAATTTCGTGAACCTTTGACTATTCAGACTATGTCCTACCAACCGATGCTTTCCTCTTGTCAAGTTTTACCACAAGTTTATCTTCTCCCATATTTGCATTTTTCCCATACTTGCATTTTTTCCATATTTGCATTTTCCCATTTTTGCGTTTTTCCCATTTTTGCGTTTTTCCAATTTATGCGTTTTTCCGATATTTGCGTTTTTCCCATATTTGCGTTTTTCCCATATTTGATTTTTCCCATATTTGCGTTTTTCCCATATTTGCGTTTTTCCGATATTTTTTTTTCCCATATTTGCGTTTTTCCCATATTTGCGTTTTTCCCATAATTGCGTTTTTCCCATATTTGCGTTTTTCCCATAATTGCGTTTTTCCCATAATTGCGTTTTTCCCATAATTGCATTTTCCCATAATTGCGGTTTTCGCATATTTGCGTAATTTCCATATTTGCGTCTTTCCCATAATTGCGTCTTTCCCATATTTGCGTCTTTCCCATATTTGCGTCTTTCCCATATTTGCGTCTTTCCCATATTTTCGAATTTCCCATATTTGCGTTTTTCCCATATTTGCGTTTTTCCCATATTTGCGTTTTTCCCATATTTGCGTTTTTCCCATTTTTGCGTTTTTCCCATTTTTGCGTTTTTCCCATATTTGCCTTTTTCCCATATTTGCGTTTTTCATATATTTGCGTTTTTCCCATATTTGCGTCTTTCCCATATTTGCGTCTTTCCCATATTTGCGTCTTTCCCATAATTGCGTCTTTCCCATAATTGCGTCCTTCCCATAATTGCGTCTTTCCCATAATTGCGTCTTTCCCATAATTGCGTCTTTCCCATAATTGCGTCTTTCCCATATTTGCGTCTTTCCCATATTTGCACCTTTCCCATATTTGCCTCTTTCCCATATTTGCGTCTTCCCCATATTTGCGTCTTCCCCATATTTGCGTCTTTCCCGTCATTGCGTCTTTCCCGTCTCTGCGTCTTTCCCATCTTTGCATCTTTCCCATCTTTCCGTCTTTCCCATATTTGCGTCTTTCCCTTATTTGCGTTTCTCATAAATTTCGTGAACCTTTGACTATTCAGACTATGTCCTACCAACCGATTCTTTCCTCTTGTCAAGTTTTACCACAAGTTTATCTTCTCCCATATTTGCATTTTTCCCATACTTGCATTTTTTCCATATTTGCATTTTCCCATTTTTGCGTTTTTCCCATTTTTGCGTTTTTCCAATGTATGCGTTTTTCCGATATTTGCGTTTTTCCCATATTTGCGTTTTTCCCATATTTGAGGTTTTCCCATATTTGCGTTTTTCCCAAATTTGCGTTTTTCCGATATTTGTGTTTTTCCCATATTTGCGTTTTTCCCATATTTGCGTTTTTCCCATATTTGCGTTTTTCACATATTCGCGTTTTTCCCATATTTGCGTTTTTCCCATATTAGCGTTTTTCCCATAATTGCGTTTTTCCCATAATTGCGTTTTACCCATATTTGCGTTTTTCCCATATTTGCGTTTTTCCCATAATTGCGTTTTTCCCATAATTGCTTTTTTCCCATAATTGCGAATTTCCCATATTTGCGTCATTTCCATATTTGCGTCTTTCCCATAATTGCGTCTTTCCCATATTTGCGTCTTTCCCATATTTGCGTCTTACCCATATTTGCGTCTTTCCCATATTTTCGATATTCCCATATTTGCGTTTTTCCCATATTTGCGTTTTTCCCATATTTGCGTTTTTCCCATTTTTGCGTTTTTCCCATTTTTGCGTTTTTCCCATATTTGCGTTTTTCCCATATTTGCGTTTTTCACATATTCGCGTTTTTCCCATATTTGCGTTTTTCCCATATTAGCGTTTTTCCCATAATTGCGTTTTTCCCATAATAGCGTTTTTCCCATATTTGCGTTTTTCCCATAATTGCGTTTTTCCCATATTTGCGTTTTTCCCATTTTTGCGTTTTTCCCATTTTTGCGTTTTTCCCATATTTGCGTTTTTCCCATTTTTGCGTTTTTCCCATTTTTGCGTTTTGGCCATATTTGCGTTTTTGCCATATTTGCGTTTTTCCCATACTTGCGTTTTTCCCATATTTGCGTTTTTCCCATATTTGGGTTTTTCCCATATTTGCGTTTTTCACATATTTGCGTTTTTCCCATATTTCCGTTTTTGCTATATTTGCGTTTTTGCCATAGTTACGTTTTTGCCATAGTTGCGTTTTTGCAACAGTTGGGTTTTCGCCATAGTTGCGTTTTTGCCATAGTTGCGTTTTTGTCATAGTTGCGTTTTTGAAATGGTTGCGTTTTTGCCATAGTTGCGTTTTTGACATATTTGCGTTTTTGACATATTTGCGTTTTTGCCATACTTGCGTTTTTGCCATATTTGCGTTTCTCCCATATTTGAGTTTTTCCCATATTTGCGTTTTTTCCATATTTGCGTTTTTCCCATATTTGTGTCTTTCCCATTTTTGCATCTTTCCCATTTTTGCATCTTTGCCATTTTTGCGTTTTACCCATTTTTGCGTCTTTGCCATATTTGCGTCTTTGCCATATTTGCGTCGTTGCCATATTTGCGTCTTTCCCATATTTGCGTTTCTCATATATTTCGTGAACCTTTGACTATTCAGACTATGTCCTACCAACCGATTCTTTCCTCTTGTCAAGTTGTACCACAAGTTTATCTTCTCCCATATTTGCACTTTTCCCATATTTGTGTTCTTCCCATACTTGCGTTATTCCAATATTTGCGTTTTTGCCATATGTTTTTCCCATATTTGCGTTTTTCCCATCTTTGCGTTTTTCCCATAGTTGCGTTTTTCCCATAGTTGCGTTTTTGCCATAGTTGCGTTTTTTCCATAGTTGCGTTTTTGCCATAGTTGCGTTTTCGCCATAGTTGCGTTTTTGCCATAGTTGCGTTTATGCCATGGTTGTGTTTTTGCCTTAGTTGCGTTTTTGCCATATTTGCGTTTTTACCATTTTTGCGTTTTTGCCATATTTGCGATTTGCCATATTTGCGTTTGTGCCAAATTTGCGTTTTTGTCATATTTGCGTTTTTGCCATAGTTGGGTTTTTGCCATATTTGCGTTTTTGCCTTATTTGCGTTTTTGCCATATTTGCGTTTTTGCCATATTTATGTTTTCGCCATATTTGCGTTTTTTCCATTTTTGCGTTTTTCAAATATATGCGTTTATCCCATATTTGCGTTTTTCCCATATTTAAGTTTTTCACATATTTGTTTTTTTCCCATATTTGCGTTTTTCCCATATTTGCGTTTTTCCCATATTTGCGTTTCTCCCATATTTGCGTTTTTTCCATAGTTGCGTTTTTCCCATAGTTGTTTTTTTCTCAAATTTGCGTTTTTGCAATAGTTGCGTTTTTGCCATAGTTGCGTTTTTGCCATATTTTCGTTTTTGCCATATTTGCATTTATGCCATATTTGCGTTATCCCCATATTTGCGTTATTCCCATATTTGCGTTTTTTACATATTTGCGTCTTTCCCATACCTGCGTCTTGCCCATATTTGCACCTTTCCCATATTTGCGTCTCCCCATATTTTCGTCTTCACCATATTTGAGTCTTCCCCATATTTGCGTCTTTCCCGTCTTTGCATTTTTCCCGTCTCTGCGTCTTTCCCATCATTGCGTCTTTCCCATCTTTGCGTCTTTCCCATATTTGCGTTTCTCATATATTTCGTGAACCTTTGACTATTCAGACTATGTCCTACGAACCGATTCTTTCCTCTTGTCAAGTTGTACCACAAGTTTATCTTCTCCCATATTTGCATTTTTCCCATATTTGCATTTTTCCATATTTGCATTTTTCCCATTTTTGCGTTTTTCCAATTTTTGCGTTTTTCCAATGTATGCGTTTTTCCGATATTTGCGTTTTTCCCATATTTGCATTTTTCCCATATCTGAGTTTTTCCCATATTTGCGTTTTTACCATGTTTGCGTTTTTCCCATATTTGCGTTTTTCCCATATTTGTGTTTTTTCCATATTTGCGTTTTTCCCATATTTGCCTTTTTCCCATATTTGCGTTTTTCACATATTTGCGTTTTTCCCATATTTGCGTCTTTCCCATATTTGCGTCTTTCCCATATTTGTGTCTTTCCCATAATTGCGTCTTTCCCATAATTGTGTCCTTCCCATAATTGCGTCTTTCCCATAATTGCATCTTTCCCATAATTGCGTCTTTCCCATAATTGCGTCTTTCCCATATTTGCGTCTTTCCCATATTTGCGTCTTTCCCATATTTGCACCTTTCCCATATTTGCCTCTTTCCCATATTTGCGTTTTCCCCATATTTGCGTCTTCCCCATATTTGCGTCTTCCCCATATTTGCGTCTTTCCCGTCTTTGCGTCTTTCCCGTCTCTGCGTCTTTCCCATCTTTGCATCTTTCCCATCTTTCCGTCTTTCCCATATTTGCGTCTTTCCCATATTTGCGTTTCTCATAAATTTCGTGAACCTTTGAGTATTCAGACTATGTCCTACCAACCGATGCTTTCCTCTTGTCAAGTTTTACCACAAGTTTATCTTCTCCCATATTTGCATTTTTCCCATACTTGCATTTTTTCCATATTTGCATTTTCCCATTTTTGCGTTTTTCCCATTTTTGCGTTTTTCCAATGTATGCGTTTTTCCGATATTTGCGTTTTTCCCATATTTGCGTTTTTCCCATATTTGATTTTTCCCATATTTGCGTTTTTCCCATATTTGCGTTTTTCCGATATTTGTTTTTTTCCCATATTTGCGTTTTTCCCATATTTGCGTTTTTCCCATATTTGCGTTTTTCCCATATTTGCGTTTTTCCCATATTAGCGCTTTTCCCATAATTGCGTTTTTCCCATAATTGCGTTTTTCCCATATTTGCGTTTTTCCCATATTTGCGTTTTTCCCATAATTGCGTTTTTCCCATAATTGCGTTTTTCCCATAATTGCATTTTCCCATAATTGCGGTTTTCCCATATTTGCGTAATTTCCATATTTGCGTCTTTCCCATAATTGCGTCTTTCCCATATTTGCGTCTTTCCCATATTTGCGTCTTTCCCATTTTTGCGTCTTTCCCATATTTTCGATTTTCCCATATTTGCGTTTTTCCCATATTTGCGTTTTTCCCATATTTGCGTTTTTCCCATATTTGCGTTTTAACTATTATTGCGTTTTTCCGATTTTTGCGTTTTTCCCATATTTGCGTTTTTCCCATATTTGCCTTTTTCCCATATTTGCGTTTTTCACATATTAGCGTTTTTCCCATATTTGCGTCTTTCCCATATTTCCGTCTTTCCCATATTTGTGTCTTTCCCATAATTGCGTCTTTCCCATAATTGTGTCCTTCCCATAATTGCGTCTTTCCCATAATTGCATCTTTCCCATAATTGCGTCTTTCCCATAATTGCGTCTTTCCCATATTTGCGTCTTTCCCATATTTGCGTCTTTCCCATATTTGCGTCTTTCCCATATTTGCACCTTTCCCATATTTGCCTCTTTCCCATATTTGCGTTTTCCCCATATTTGCGTCTTCCCCATATTTGCGTCTTCCCCATATTTGCGTCTTTCCCGTCTTTGCGTCTTTCCCGTCTCTGCGTCTTTCCCATCTTTGCATCTTTCCCATCTTTCCGTCTTTCCCATATTTGCGTCTTTCCCATATTTGCGTTTCTCATAAATTTCGTGAACCTTTGACTATTCAGACTATGTCCTACCAACCGATGCTTTCCTCTTGTCAAGTTTTACCACAAGTTTATCTTCTCCCATATTTGCATTTTTCCCATACTTGCATTTTTTCCATATTTGCATTTTCCCATTTTTGCGTTTTTCCCATTTTTGCGTTTTTCCAATGTATGCGTTTTTCCGATATTTGCGTTTTTCCCATATTTGCGTTTTTCCCATATTTGATTTTTCCCATATTTGCGTTTTTCCCATATTTGCGTTTTTCCGATATTTGTTTTTTTCCCATATTTGCGTTTTTCCCATATTTGCGTTTTTCCCATATTTGCGTTTTTCCCATATTTGCGTTTTTCCCATATTAGCGCTTTTCCCATAATTGCGTTTTTCCCATAATTGCGTTTTTCCCATATTTGCGTTTTTCCCATAATTGCGTTTTTCCCATAATTGCGTTTTTCCCATAATTGCATTTTCCCATAATTGCGGTTTTCCCATATTTGCGTAATTTCCATATTTGCGTCTTTCCCATAATTGCGTCTTTCCCATATTTGCGTCTTTCCCATATTTGCGTCTTTCCCATTTTTGCGTCTTTCCCATATTTTTTATTTTCCCATATTTGCGTTTTTCCCATATTTGCGTTTTTCCCATATTTGCGTTTTTCCCATATTTGCGTTTTAACCATTATTGCGTTTTTCCGATTTTTGCGTTTTTCCCATATTTGCGTTTTTCCCATATTTGCCTTTTTCCCATATTTGCGTTTTTCATATATTTGCGTTTTTCCCATATTTGCGTCTTTCCCATATTTGTGTCTTTCCCATATTTGCGTCTTTCCCATAATTGCGTCTTTCCCATAATTGCGTCCTTCCCATAATTGCGTCTTTCCCATAATTGCTTCTTTCCCATAATTGCGTCTTTCCCATAATTGCGTCTTTCCCATAATTGCGTCTTTCCCATATTTGCGTCTTTCCCATATTTGCGTCTTTCCCATATTTGCACCTTTCCCATATTTGCCTCTTTCCCATATTTGCGTCTTCCCCATATTTGCGTCTTCCCCATATTTGCGTCTTCCCCATATTTGCGTCTTTCCCGTCATTGCGTCTTTCCCGTCTCTGCGTCTTTCCCATCTTTGCATCTTTCCCATCTTTCCGTCTTACCCATATTTGCGTCTTTCCCATATTTGCGTTTCTCATAAATTTCGTGAACCTTTGACTATTCAGACTATGTCCTACCAACCGATTCTTTCCTCTTGTCAAGTTTTACCACAAGTTTATTTTCTCCCATATTTGCATTTTTCCCATACTTGCATTTTTTCCATATTTGCATTTTCCCATTTTTGCGTTCTTCCCATTTTTGCGTTTTTCCAATGTATGCGTTTTTCCGATATTTGCGTTTTTCCCATATTTGCGTTTTTCCCATATTTGCGTTTTTCCCATTTTTGCGTTTTTCCCATTATTGCGTTTTTCCCATATTTGCGTTTTTCCCATATTTGCGTTTTTCCCATTTTTGCGTTTTTCCCATTTTTGCGTTTTTCCCATTTTTGCGTTTTTCCCATTTTTGCGTTTTTGCCATATTTGCGTTTTTGCCATATTTGCGTTTTTCCCATACTTGCGTTTTTCCCATATTTGCGTTTTTCCCATATTTGGGTTTTTCCCATATTTGCGTTTTTCACATATTTGCGTTTTTCCCATATTTCCGTTTTTCCCATATTTGCGTTTTTCCCATATTTGCGTTTTTCCCATATTTGCGTTTTTCCCATAATTGCGTTTTTCCCATAATTGCGTTTTTCCTATATTTGCGTTTTTCCTATAATTGCGTTTTTCTCATAATTGCGTTTTTCCCATAATTGCGTTTTTCCCATAATTGCGTTTTTCCCATAATTGCTTTTTTCCCATAATTGCGGTTTTCCCATATTTGCGTCATTTCCATATTTGCGTCTTTCCCATAATTGCGTCTTTCCCATATTTGCGTCTTTCCCATATTTGCGTCTTTCCCATATTTGCGTTTTTCCCATATTTGCGTTTTTCCCATATTTGCGTTTTTCCCATATTTGCGTTTTTCCCATATTTGCGTTTATCCCATATTTGCGTTATTCCCATATTTAGGTCTTTCCCATATTTGCGTTTTTCCCATATTTGCGTTTTTCCCATATTTGCGTTTTTCCCATATTTGCGTTTCTCCCATATTTGCGTTTTTGCCATGTTTGCGTTTTTGCCATATTTGCGTTTTTGCCATAGTTACGTTTTTGCCATAGTTGCGTTTTTGCCATAGTTGCGTTTTTGCCATAGTTGCGTTTTTGACATATTTGCGTTTTTGACATATTTGCGTTTTTGCCATATTTGCGTTTTTGCCATATTTGCGTTTTTGCCATATTTCCATTTTTGCTATATTTGCGTTTTTTCCATATTTGCGTTTTTCCCATATTTTGGTCTTTCCCATATTTGTTTTTTTCCCATATTTGCGTTTTTCCCATTTTTGCGTTTTTCCCATATTTGCGCTTTTCCCATTTTGGCGTTTTTCCCATTTTTGCGTTTTTCCCATATTTGCGTTTTTCCCAATTTTGCGTTTTTCCCATTTTTGCGTTTTTCCCATATTTGCGTTTTTCCCATATTTGCGTTTTTCTCAATTTTGCGTTTTTCCCATTTTTGCGTTTTTCCCATTTTTGCGTTTTTGCCATATTTGCGTTTTTGCCATATTTGCGTTTTTCCAATACTTGCGTTTTCCCCATATTTGCGATTTTCCCATATATTCGTTTTTCCCATATTTGCGTTTTGCCTATATTTGCGTTTTTCCCATATTTGCGTTTTTCCCATGTTTGCGTTTTTCCCATATTTGCGTCTTTCCCATAATTGCGTCTTTCCCATATTTGCGTCTTTCCCATATTTGCGTCTTTCCCATATTTGCACCTTTCCCATATTTGTCTCTTTCCCATATTTGCGTCTTCCCCATATTTGCGTCTTCCGCATATTTGCGTCTTCCCCATATTTGCGTCTTTCCCGTCTTTGCGTCTTTGCTGTCTCTGCGTCTTTCCCATCTTTGCATCTTTCCCATCTTTCCGTCTTTCCCATATTTGCGTCTTTCCCATATTTGCGTTTCTCATAAATTTTGTGAACCTTTGACTATTCAGACTATGTCCTACCAACCGATTCTTTCCCCTTATCAAGTTTTACAACAAGTTTATCTTCTCCCATATTTGCATTTTTCCCATACTTGAATTTTTTCCATATTTGCATTTTCCCATTTTTGCGTTTTTCCCAATTTTGCGTTTTTCCAATCTATGCGTTTTTCCGATATTTGCGTTTTTCCCGTATTTGCGTTTTTCCCATATTTGCGTTTTTCCGATATTTGTGTTTTTCCCATATTTGTGTTTTTCCCATATTTGCGTTTTTCCCATTTTTGCGTTTTTCACATATTCGCGTTTTTCCCATATTTGCGTTTTTCCCATATTAGCGTTTTTCCCACAATTGCGTTTTTCCCATAATTGCGTTTTTCCCATATTTGCGTTTTTCCCATAATTGCGTTTTTCCCATAATTGCGTTTTCCCATATTTGCGTTTTTCCCATATTTGCGTTTTTCCCATATTTGCGTTTTTCCCATAATTGCGTTTTTCCCATAATTCCGTTTTTCCCATATTTGCGTTTTTCCCATAATTGCGTTTTTCTCACAATTGCGTTTTTCCCATAATTGCGTTTTTCCCATAATTGCGTCTTTCCCATAATTGCGTCTTTCCCATAATTGCGTCTTTCCCATATTTGCGTCTTTCCCATATTTGCGTCTTTCCCATATTTGCACCTTTCCCATATTTGCCTCTTTCCCATATTTGCGTCTTCCCCATATTTGCGTCTTCCCCATATTTGCGTCTTCCCCATATTTGCGTCTTTCCCGTCATTGCGTCTTTCCCGTCTCTGCGTCTTTCCCATCTTTGCATCTTTCCCATCTTTCCGTCTTTCCCATATTTGCGTCTTTCCCATATTTGCGTTTCTCATAAATTTCGTGAACCTTTGACTATTCAGACTATGTCCTACCAACCGATTCTTTCCTCTTGTCAAGTTTTACCACAAGTTTATCTTCTCCCATATTATGGGAAAGACGCAATTATGGGAAGGACGCAATTATGGGAAAGACGCAATTATGGGAAAGACGCAAATATGGGAAAGACGCAAATATGGGAAAGACGCAAATATATGAAAAACGCAAATATGGGAAAAAGGCAAATATGGGAAAAACGCAAATATGGGAAAAACGCAAAAATGGGAAAAACGCAAAAATGGGAAAAACGCAAATATGGGAAAAACGCAAATATGGGAAATACGCAAATATGGGAAAAACGCAAATATGGGAAAATCGAAAATATGGGAAAGACGCAAATATGGGAAAGACGCAAATATGGGAAAGACGCAAATATATGAAAAACGCAAATATGGGAAAAAGGCAAATATGGGAAAAACGCAAATATGGGAAAAACGCAAAAATGGGAAAAACGCAAAAATGGGAAAAACGCAAATATGGGAAAAACGCAAATATGGGAAATACGCAAATATGGGAAAAACGCAAATATGGGAAAATCGAAAATATGGGAAAGACGCAAATATGGGAAAGACGCAAATATGGGAAAGACGCAAATATGGGAAAGACGCAATTATGGGAAAGACGCAAATATGGAAATTACGCAAATATGGGAAAACCGCAATTATGGGATAATGCAATTATGGGAAAAACGCAATTATGGGAAAAACGCAATTATGGGAAAAACGCAAATATGGGAAAAACGCAATTATGGGAAAAACGCTAATATGGGAAAAACGCAAATATGGGAAAAACGCAAATATGGGAAAAACACAAATATCGGAAAAACGCAAATATGGGAAAAACGCAAATATGGGAAAAATCAGATATGGGAAAAACGCAAATATGGGAAAAACGCAAATATCGGAAAAACGCATACATTGGAAAAACGCAAAAATGGGAAAAACGCAAAAATGGGAAAATGCAAATATGGAAAAAATGCAAGTATGGGAAAAATGCGACAGGCGTGAATGGACGGACGAATGGAGACGTGTCGTCTTCAGCGATGAGAGTCGCTTCTGCCTTGGTGCCAATGATGGTCGTATGCGTGTTTGGCGCCGTGCAGGTGAGCGCCACAATCAGGACTGCATACGACCGAGGCACACAGGGCCAACACCCGGCATCACGGTGTGGGGAGCGATCTCCTACACTGGCCGTACACCACTGGTGATCGTCGAGGGGATACTGAATAGTGCACGGTACATCCAAACCGTCATCGAACCCATCGTTCTACCATTCCTAGACCGGCAAGGGAACTTGCTGTTCCAACAGGACAATGCACGTCCGCATGTATCCCGTGCCACCCAACGTGCTCTAGAAGGTGTAAGTCAACTATCCTGGCCAGCAAGATCTCCGGATCTGTCCCCCATTGAGCATGTTTGGGACTGGATGAAGCGTCGTCTCACGCGGTCTGCACGTCCAGCACGAACGCTGGTCCAACTGAGGCGCCAGGTGGAAATGGCATGGCAAGCCGTTCCACAGGACTACATCCAGCATCTCTACGATCGTCTCCATGGGAGAATAGCAGCCAGCATTGCTGCGAAAGGTGGATATACACTGTACTAGTGCCGACATTGTGCATGCTCTGTTGCCTGTGTCTATGTGCCGGGGGTTCTGTCAGAGTGATCATGTGATGTATCTGACCCCAGGAATGTGTCAATAAAGTTTTCCCTTCCTGGGACAATGAATTCACGGTGTTCTTATTTCAATTTCCAGGAGTGTATGAGAAAAATGCAAATAGGGGAAAAATAGACATATTTAAAAAACGCAAATATGGGAAAAACGCAAATATGGGAAAAACGCAAATATGGGAAAAACAGAAATATGGCAAAAACGCAAATATGGCAAAAACGCAAAAATGGGAAAAACGCAAATATGGGAAAAACGCAAATATGGGAAAATCGCAAATATGTGAAAAACGCAAATATGGGTAAAACGCAAATATGGGAAGAACGCAAATATGGCAAAAACGCAAATATGGCAAAAACGCAAATATGGCAAAAAAGCAAATATGGCAGAAACGCAAATATGGGAAAACGCAAATATGGGAAAAACGCAAATTTGGGAAAAACGCAAATTTGGGAAAAACGCAAATATGGGAAAGACGCAAATATGGGAAAAACACAAATGTGGGAAAAATTCAAATATGGGAGAAGATAAACTTGTGGTACAACTTGACAAGGGGAAAGAATCGGTTGGTAGGACATAGCCTGAATAGTCAAAAGTTCACTAATATATGAGAAACGCAAATATGGGAAAAACGCAAATATGGGAAAGACGCAAATATGGCAAAAACGCAAATATGGGAAAAACTCAAATATGGGAAAAACGCTAATATGGGAGAAACGCAAATATCGGAAAAACGCATACATTGGAAAAACGCAAAAATGGGAAACACGCAAAAATGGGAAAAATGCAAATATGGAAAAAATGCAAATATGGGAAAAATGCAAATATGGGAGAAA
Source organism: Schistocerca cancellata (assembly GCF_023864275.1). Taxonomy (NCBI): domain Eukaryota; kingdom Metazoa; phylum Arthropoda; class Insecta; order Orthoptera; family Acrididae; genus Schistocerca; species Schistocerca cancellata. The sequence continues at coordinate 195,207,756 of NC_064629.1, read as the reverse complement.
ATAAACTTGTGGTACAACTTGACAAGACGAAAGAATCGTCTCGTAGGACATAGTCTAAATAGTCAAAGGTTCACGAAATATATGAGAAACGCAAATATGGGAAAGACGCAAATATAGGAAAGACGCAAAGATGGGAAAGACGCAAAGATGGGAAAGACGCAGAGACGGGAAAGATGCAAAGACGGGAAAGAGGCAAATATGGGAAAGACGCAAATATGGGAAAGACGCTAATATGGCAAAGACGCAATTATGGAAAGACGCAATTATGGGAAAGACGCAATTATACGAAAGACGCAATCATGGGAAAGACGCAATTATGGGAAAGACGCAATTATGGGAAAAACGCAAATATGGGAAAGATGCAAATATGGGAAAGACGCAAATATGGGAAAGATGCAAATATGGGAAAGACGCAAATATGGGAAAAACGCAAATATGGGAATAACACAAATATGGGAATAACGCAAATATGGCCAAAACGCAAATATGGCAAAATCGCAAATATGGTAAAAGCGCAACTATGGCAAAAACGCAACTATGGCAAACACGCAACTATGGCAAAAACGCAACTATGGCAAAAACGCAACTATGGCAAAGACGCAACTATGGACAAAACCCAACTATAGCAAAGACGCAACTATGGCATAAACGCAACTATGGGAAAAACGCAACTATGGGAAAAACGCAACTATGGAAAAAACGCAAATATGGGAAAAACGCAAACATGGGATAAACGCAAATATGGCAAAAACGAAAAAATGGCAAAAACGCAAATATGGCAAAAAAGCAAATATGGCAAAAGCGCAAATATGGCAAAAACGCAAATATGGCAAAAACGCATACACGGGAAAAACGCAAATATGGCAAAAACGCAAATATGGCAAAAACGTAAATATGGCAAAAACACAAATATGTCAAAAACGCAAATATGGCAAAAGCGCAACTATGGCAAAAACGCAACTATCGCAAAAACGCAACTATGGCAAAAACGCAACTATGGAAAAAACGCAACTATGGCAAAAAACCCAACTATGGCAAAAACGCAACTATGGCAAAAACGTAACTATGGCAAAAACGCAAATATGGCAAAAACGCAAATATAGCAAAAACGCAAATATGGGAAAAACGCAAATATGGGAAAAACGGTAATATGGGAAAAACGCAAATATGGGTAAAACGCAAATATGGGAAAAACGCAAATATAGGAAAAACGCAAATATGGGAAAAACGAAAATATGGGAAAACGGCAATTATGGGAAAACGGAAGTATGGGAAAAACGCAAATATGGCAAAAACGCAAATATGGCAAAAACGCAAAAATGGGAAAAACGCAAAAATTGGAAAAACGCAAATATGGGAAAAACGCTAAATTGGGAATAACGCAAAAATGGGACAAACGCAAATATGGGAAAAACGCAAATATGTGAAAAACGCAAATATGGGAAAAACGCAAATATGGCAAAGACGGAAATATGGGAAAAACGCAAATATGGCAAAAACGCAAATATGGCAAAAACGCAAATATGGCAAAAACGCAAATATGGCAAAAACGCAAATATGGGAGAAACGCAATTATGGGAAAACGCAAATATGGGAAAAACGCAAATATGTGAAAAACGCAAATATGGGAAAAACGCAAATCTGGGAAAAACGCAAATATGGGAAAAACGCAAATATGGGAAAAACGGAAATATGGGAAAAATGCAAATATGGGAGAAGATAAACTAGTGGTACGACTTGACAAGAGGAAAGAATCGGTTGGTAGGTCATAGTCTGAATAGTCAAAGGTTGACGAAATATATGAGAAACGCAAATATGGGAAAAACGCATATATGGGAAAAACGCAAATATGGGAAAAATGCAAAATGGGAAAAACGAAAATATGGGAAAAACGCATATATGGCAAAAACGCAAATATGGCAAAAAACAAATATGGGAAAAACGCAAATATGGCAAAAACGCAAATATGACAAAAACGCAAATTTGGGAAAAACGCCAATATGGGAAAAACGCAAATATAGGGAAACGCAAATATGGGAAAAACACAAATATGGGGAAGACGAAAACATGGGAAAGACGCAAATATGGGAAAGACGCAAACATGGGAAAGACGAAATCATGGGAAAGACGCAAATATGGGAAAAACGCAAATATGGGAAAAACGCAAATATGGCAAAAACGCAAGTATGGCAAAAACGCAAGTATCGCAAAAAAGCAAGTATGGCAAAAACGCAAGAAATGCAAAAATGTAAGTATGGCAAAAACGCGAGTATGGCAAAAACGCAAGTATGGCAAAAACACAAATATGGTAAAAACGCTAATACAGCAAAAACGCAAATATGGCAAAAACGCAAGTATGGCAAAACGCAAGTATGGCAAAAACGGAAATATGGCAAAAACGCAAATATGGCAAATCGCAAATATGGGAAAGACGCAAATATGGGAAAGACGCAAATATGGGAAAAAAGGCAAATATGGGAAAGACGCAAATATGGGAAAGACGCAAATATGGGAAAGACGCAATTATGGGAAAGACACAAATATGGAAATGACGCAAATATGGGAAAACCGCAATTATGGGAAAAAAGCAATTATGGTTAAAACGCAATTAAGGGAAAAACGCAATTATGGGAAAAACGCAATTATGAGAAAAACGCAATTATGGGAAAAACGCAAATATGGGAAAAACGCAATTATGGAAAAAACGCAACTATGGGTAAAACGCAAATATGGGAAGAACGCAAATATGGGAAAAACGCAAATATGGGAAAAACGCAAATATGGGAACAACGCAAATATGTGAAAAACGCAAATATGGGAAAAACGCAAATTAGGGAAAAACGCAAATATGAGAAAAACGCAAATATGGGAAAAACGCAAATATCGGAAAAACGCAAATATGGGAAAAAAGCAAATATGGGAAAAACTCATATATGGGAAAAACGCAAATATGGGAAAAACGCAAATATCGGAAAAACGCATACATTGGAAAAACGCAAAAATGGGAAAAACGCAAAAATGGGAAAATGCAAATATGGAAAATATGCAAATATGGGAAAAATGCAAATATGGGAGAAGATAAACTTGTGGTAAAACTTGACAAGAGGAAAGAATCGGTTGGTAGGTCATAGTCTGAATAGGCAAAGGTTCACGAAATATATGAAAAACGCAAATATGGGAAAGACGCAAAGATGGGAAAGACGCAAAGATGGGAAAGACACAGAGACGGGAAAGATGCAAAGACGGGAAAGACGCAAATATGGGGAAGACTCAAATATGGGGAAGACGAAAATATGGGGAGACGCAAATATGGGAAAGACGCAATTATGGGAAAGACGCAATTATGGGAAAAACGCAAATATGGGAAAAACGCAATTATGGGAAAAACGCAATTATGGGTAAAACGCAAATATGGGAAGAACGCAAATATGGGAAAAACGCAAATACGGGAAAAACGCAAATATGGGAACAATGCAAATATGTGAAAAACGCAAATATGGGAAAAACGCAAATATAGGAAAAACGCAAATATGGGAATAACGCGAATATGGGAAAGACGCAAATATGGGAAAGACGGAAAGATGGGAAAGATGCAAAGATGAAAAAAACGCAGACGGGAAAGACGCAAAGACGGGAAAGACGCAAATATGGGGAAGACGCAAATATGGGGAAGACGCAAATATGGGGAAGACGCAAATATGGGGAAGACGCAAATATGGGAAAGAGGCAAATATGGGAAAGATGCAAATATGGGATGACGCAAATATGGGAAAGACGCAAATATGGGAAAGACACAATTATGGGAAAGACGCAATTATGGGAAAGACCAAATTATGGGAAAGACGCAATTATGGGAAAGACGCAAATATGGCAAAAACGCAAATATGGGAAAAACTCAAATATGGGAAAAACGCTAATATGGGAGAAACGCAAATATCGGAAAAACGCATACATTGGAAAAACGCAAAAATGGGAAACACGCAAAAATGGGAAAAATGCAAATATGGAAAAAATGCAAATATGGGAAAAATGCAAATATGGGAGAAAATAAACTTGTGGTACAACTTGACAAGACGAAAGAATCGTCTCGTAGGACATAGTCTAAATAGTCAAAGGTTCACGAAATATATGAGAAACGCAAATATGGGAAAGACGCAAATATAGGAAAGACGCAAAGATGGGAAAGACGCAAAGATGGGAAAGACGCAGAGACGGGAAAGATGCAAAGACGGGAAAGAGGCAAATATGGGAAAGACGCAAATATGGGAAAGACGCTAATATGGCAAAGACGCAATTATGGAAAGACGCAATTATGGGAAAGACGCAATTATACGAAAGACGCAATCATGGGAAAGACGCAATTATGGGAAAGACGCAATTATGGGAAAAACGCAAATATGGGAAAGATGCAAATATGGGAAAGACGCAAATATGGGAAAGATGCAAATATGGGAAAGACGCAAATATGGGAAAAACGCAAATATGGGAATAACACAAATATGGGAATAACGCAAATATGGCCAAAACGCAAATATGGCAAAATCGCAAATATGGTAAAAGCGCAACTATGGCAAAAACGCAACTATGGCAAACACGCAACTATGGCAAAAACGCAACTATGGCAAAAACGCAACTATGGCAAAGACGCAACTATGGACAAAACCCAACTATAGCAAAGACGCAACTATGGCATAAACGCAACTATGGGAAAAACGCAACTATGGGAAAAACGCAACTATGGAAAAAACGCAAATATGGGAAAAACGCAAACATGGGATAAACGCAAATATGGCAAAAACGAAAAAATGGCAAAAACGCAAATATGGCAAAAAAGCAAATATGGCAAAAGCGCAAATATGGCAAAAATGCAAATATGGCAAAAACGCATACATGGGAAAAACGCAAATATGGCAAAAACGCAAATATGGCAAAAACGTAAATATGGCAAAAACACAAATATGTCAAAAACGCAAATATGGCAAAAGCGCAACTATGGCAAAAACGCAACTATCGCAAAAACGCAACTATGGCAAAAACGCAACTATGGAAAAAACGCAACTATGGCAAAAAACCCAACTATGGCAAAAACGCAACTATGGCAAAAACGTAACTATGGCAAAAACGCAAATATGGCAAAAACGCAAATATAGCAAAAACGCAAATATGGGAAAAACGCAAATATGGGAAAAACGGTAATATGGGAAAAACGCAAATATGGGTAAAACGCAAATATGGGAAAAACGCAAATATAGGAAAAACGCAAATATGGGAAAAACGAAAATATGGGAAAACGGCAATTATGGGAAAAACGGAAGTATGGGAAAAACGCAAATATGGCAAAAACGCAAATATGGCAAAAACGCAAAAATGGGAAAAACGCAAAAATTGGAAAAACGCAAATATGGGAAAAACGCTAAAATGGGAATAACGCAAAAATGGGACAAACGCAAATATGGGAAAAACGCAAATATGTGAAAAACGCAAATATGGGAAAAACACAAATATGGCAAAGACGGAAATATGGGAAAAACGCAAATATGGCAAAAACGCAAATATGGCAAAAACGCAAATATGGCAAAAACGCAAATATGGCAAAAACGCAAATATGGGAGAAACGCAATTATGGGAAAACGCAAATATGGGAAAAACGCAAATATGTGAAAAACGCAAATATGGGAAAAACGCAAATCTGGGAAAAACGCAAATATGGGAAAAACGCAAATATGGGAAAAACGGAAATATGGGAAAAATGCAAATATGGGAGAAGATAAACTAGTGGTACGACTTGACAAGAGGAAAGAATCGGTTGGTAGGTCATAGTCTGAATAGTCAAAGGTTGACGAAATATATGAGAAACGCAAATATGGGAAAAACGCATATATGGGAAAAACGCAAATATGGGAAAAATGCAAAATGGGAAAAACGAAAATATGGGAAAAACGCATATATGGCAAAAACGCAAATATGGCAAAAAACAAATATGGGAAAAACGCAAATATGGCAAAAACGCAAATATGACAAAAACGCAAATTTGGGAAAAACGCCAATATGGGAAAAACGCAAATATAGGGAAACGCAAATATGGGAAAAACACAAATATGGGAAAGACGAAAACATGGGAAAGACGCAAATATGGGAAAGACGCAAACATGGGAAAGACGAAATCATGGGAAAGACGCAAATATGGGAAAAACGCAAATATGGGAAAAACGCAAATATGGCAAAAACGCAAGTATAGCAAAAACGCAAGTATCGCAAAAAAGCAAGTATGGCAAAAACGCAAGAAAGGCAAAAATGTAAGTATGGCAAAAACGCAAGTATGGCAAAAACGCAAGTATGGCAAAAACACAAATATGGTAAAAACGCTAATACAGCAAAAACGCAAATATGGCAAAAACGCAAGTATGGTAAAACGCAAGTATGGCAAAAACGGAAATATGGCAAAAACGCAAATATGGCAAATCGCAAATATGGGAAAGACGCAAATATGGGAAAGACGCAAATATGGGAAAAAAGGCAAATATGGGAAAGACGCAAATATGGGAAAGACGCAAATATGGGAAAGACGCAATTATGGGAAAGACACAAATATGGAAATGACGCAAATATGGGAAAACCGCAATTATGGGAAAAAAGCAATTATGGTTAAAACGCAATTAAGGGAAAAACGCAATTATGGGAAAAACGCAATTATGAGAAAAACGCAATTATGGGAAAAACGCAAATATGGGAAAAACGCAATTATGGAAAAAACGCAACTATGGGTAAAACGCAAATATGGGAAGAACGCAAATATGGGAAAAACGCAAATATGGGAAAAACGCAAATATGGGAACAACGCAAATATGTGAAAAACGCAAATATGGGAAAAACGCAAATTAGGGAAAAACGCAAATATGAGAAAAACGCAAATATGGGAAAAACGCAAATATCGGAAAAACGCAAATATGGGAAAAAAGCAAATATGGGAAAAACTCATATATGGGAAAAACGCAAATATGGGAAAAACGCAAATATCGGAAAAACGCATACATTGGAAAAACGCAAAAATGGGAAAAACGCAAAAATGGGAAAATGCAAATATGGAAAATATGCAAATATGGGAAAAATGCAAATATGGGAGAAGATAAACTTGTGGTAAAACTTGACAAGAGGAAAGAATCGGTTGGTAGGTCATAGTCTGAATAGGCAAAGGTTCACGAAATATATGAAAAACGCAAATATGGGAAAGACGCAAAGATGGGAAAGACGCAAAGATGCGAAAGACACAGAGACGGGAAAAATGCAAAGACGGGAAAGACGCAAATATGGGGAAGACTCAAATATGGGGAAGACGAAAATATGGGGAGACGCAAATATGGGAAAGACGCAATTATGGGAAAGACGCAATTATGGGAAAAACGCAAATATGGGAAAAACGCAATTATGGGAAAAACGCAATTATGGGTAAAACGCAAATATGGGAAGAACGCAAATATGGGAAAAACGCAAATACGGGAAAAACGCAAATATGGGAACAATGCAAATATGTGAAAAACGCAAATATGGGAAAAACGCAAATATAGGAAAAACGCAAATATGGGAATAACGCGAATATGGGAAAGACGCAAATATGGGAAAGACGGAAAGATGGGAAAGATGCAAAGATGAAAAAAACGCAGACGGGAAAGACGCAAAGACGGGAAAGACGCAAATATGGGGAAGACGCAAATATGGGGAAGACGCAAATATGGGGAAGACGCAAATATGGGGAAGACGCAAATATGGGAAAGAGGCAAATATGGGAAAGATGCAAATATGGGATGACGCAAATATGGGAAAGACGCAAATATGGGAAAGACACAATTATGGGATAGACGCAATTATGGGAAAGACCAAATTATGGGAAAGACGCAATTATGGGAAAGACGCAATTATGGGAAGAACGCAATTATGGGAAAGACGCAATTATGGGAAAGACGCAAATATGGGAAAGACACAAATATGGGAAAGACGCAAATATGGGAAAAACGCAAATATGGTAAAAACGCAAATATGGGAAAAACGCAAATATGTGAAAAACGCAAATATGGGAAAAAGGCAAATATGGGAAAAACGCAAACATGGGAAAAACGCAAAAATGGGAAAAACTCAGATATGGGAAAACGCAAATATGGAAAAACGCAAATATCGGAAAAACGCATACATTGGATAAACGCAAATATTGGAAAAACGCAAAAATGGGAAAAATGCAAATATGGAAAAAATGCAAATATGGGAGAAGATAAACTAGTGGTACAACTTGACAAGAGGAAAAAATCGGTTTGTAGGACATAGTCTGAATAGTCAAAGGTTCACGAAATATATGAGAAACGCAAATATGGGAAAGACGCAAAGATGGGATAGACGCAAAGGTGGGAAAGATGCAGAGACGGGAAAGATGCAAAGACGGGAACGACGCAAATATGGGGAAGACTCAAATATGGGGAAGACGAAAATATGGGGAGACGGAAATATGGGAAAGACGCAATTATGGGAAAGACGCAAGAATGGGTAAGACGCAAATATGTAAAAAACGCAAATATGGGAATAACGCAAATATGGGAATAACGCAAATATGGCAAAAATGCAAATATGGCAAAAACGAAAATATGGCAAATACGCAACTATGGCAAAAACGCAACTATGGCAAAAACGCAAATATGGCAAAAACGCAACTATGGCAAAAACGCAAATATGGGAAAAACGCATATATGGAAAAAACGCAAATATGGCAAAAGCGCAAATATGGCAAAAACGCAAATATGGCAAAAACGCATATATGGGAAAAACGCAAATATGGGAAAAATGCAAATAGGGCAAAAACGGAAATATTTGAAAAACGCAAATATGGGAAAAACGCAAATATGGCAAAAACGCAAATTTGGCAAAAACGCAAATATGGCAAAAACACAAATATGGCAAAAACGCAAATATGGTAAAAACGCAATATGGCAAAAACGCAAATATGGCAAAAACGCAAATATGGCAAAAACGCAAATATGGCAAAAACGCAACCATGGCAAAAACGCATCCATGGCAAAATACAACTATGGCAAAAACGCTACTATGGCAAAAACGCAACTATGGCAAAAACGCTACTATGGCAAGGATGCAACTATGGCAGAAACGCAAGTATGGGAAAAACGCAACTATGGCATAACGCAACTATTGGAAAAACGCAACTATGGGATAAACGCAAATATTGGAAAAACGATAATGTGGTAAAAACGCAAATATGGCAAAAACGCAAATCTGGCAAAAACGCAAATATGGCAAAAACGCAAATATGGCAAAAACGCAAATATGGCAAATCGCAAATATGGCAAATAGCAAATATGGCACATCGTAAATATGGCAAATCGAAAATATGGGAAAAACGCAAAGATGGGAAAAACGCAAATATGGGAAAAACATGGCAAAAACGCAAATATTGGAATAACGCAAGTATGAGAAGAACGCAAATACGGGTAAAATGCAAATATGGGAGAAGATAAACTTGTGGTACAACTTGACAAGAGGAAAGAATCGGTTGGTAGGACATAGTCTGAACAGTCAAAGGTTCACGAAATATATGATAAATGCAAATATGGGAAAAACGCAAATATGGGAAAAACGCAAATAAAGGAAAAACGCAAATATGGGAAAAACGCAAATATGGGAAAAACGCAAAAATGGGAAAAACGCAAAATCGGGAAAAACGCAAATATGGGAAAAACGCAAAATTGGGAAAAACGCCAAAATGGGAAAAGCGCAAATATGGGAAAAACGCAAATATGGGAAAAACGCAAATATGGGAAAAAAACAAATATGGGAAAGACCTAAATATGGGAAAAACGCAAATATTGCATAAACGCAAATATGGGAAAAACGCAAATATGGAAAAAACGCAAATATGGCAAAAGCGGAAATATGGCAAAAACGCAAATATGGCAAAAACGCAAATATGGCAAAAACGCAAAAATGTCAAAAACGCAACTATGGCAAAAACGCAACTATGGCAAAAACGCAACTATGGCAAAGACGCAACTATGGCGAAAATGCAACTATGGCAAAAACCCAACTATGGCAAAAACGTAACTATGGCAAAAACGCAAATATGGCAAAAACGCAAATATGGGAAAAACGCAAACATACTTCCGTTTTTCCCATATTTGCGTTTTTCCCATATTTTCGTTTTTCCCATATTTGCGTTTTTCCTATATTTGCGTTTTTCCCATATTTGCGTTTTACCCATATTTGCGTTTTTCCCATATTTGCGTTTTTCCCATAATTGCGTTTTTCCCATAATTGCGTTTTTCCCATAATTGCTTTTTTCCCATAATTGCGGTTTTCCCATATTTGCGTCATTTCCATATTTGCGTCTTTCCCATAATTGCGTCTTTCCCATATTTGCGTCTTTCCCATATTTGCGTCTTACCCATATTTGCGTCTTTCCCATATTTTCGATTTTCCCATATTTGCGTTTTTCCCATATTTGCGTTTTTCCCATATTTGCGTTTTTCCCATTTTTGCGTTTTTCCCATATTTGCGTTTTTCCCATATTTGCGTTTTTCACATATTCGCGTTTTTCCCATATTTGCGTTTTTCCCATATTAGCGTTTTTCCCATAATTGCGTTTTTCCCATAATTGCGTTTTTCCCATATTTGCGTTTTTCCCATAATTGCCTTTTTCCCATATTTGCGTTTTTCCCATTTTTGCGTTTTTCCCATTTTTGCGTTTTTCCCATATTTGCGTTTTTCCCATTTTTGCGTTTTACCCATTTTTGCGTTTTTGCCATATTTGCGTTTTTGCCATATTTGCGTTTTTCCCATACTTGCGTTTTTCCCATATTTGCGTTTTTCCCATATTTGGGTTTTTCCCATATTTGCGTTTTTCACATATTTGCGTTTTTCCCATATTTCCGTTTTTGCTATATTTGCGTTTTTGCCATATTTACGTTTTTGCCATAGTTGCGTTTTTGCAATAGTTGGGATTTCGCCATAGTTGCGTTTTTGCCATAGTTGCGTTTTTGTCATAGTTGCGTTCTTGAAATGGTTGCGTTTTTGCCATAGTTGCGTTTTTGACATATTTGCGTTTTTGACATATTTGCGTTTTTGCCATACTTGCGTTTTTGCCATATTTGCATTTCTCCCATATTTGAGTTTTTCCCATATCTGCGTTTTTTCCATATTTGCGTTTTTCCCATATTTGTGTCTTTCCCATTTTTGCATCTTTCCCATTTTTGCATCTTTCCCATTTTTGCGTTTTACCCATTTTTGCGTCTTTGCCATATTTGCGTGTTTGCCATATTTGCGTCGTTGCCATATTTGCGTCTTTGCCATATTTGCATTTCTCATATATTTCGTGAACCTTTGACTGTTCAGACTATGTCCTACCAACCGATTCTTTCCTCTTGTCAAGAGTTACCACAAGTTTATCTTCTCCCATATTTGCACTTTTCCCATATTTGTGTTCTTCCCATACTTGCGTTATTCCAATATTTGCGTTTTTGCCATATGTTTTTCCCATATTTGCGTTTTTCCCATCTTTGCGTTTTTCCCATAGTTGCGTTTTTCCCATAGTTGCGTTTTTGCCATAGTTGCATCTTTGCCATAGTTGCGTTTTTTCCATAGTTGCGTTTTTGCCATAGTTGCGTTTTCGCCATAGTTGCGTTTTTGCCATAGTTGCGTTTATGCCATGGTTGCGTTTTTGCCTTAGTTGCGTTTTTGCCATATTTGCGTTTTTACCATATTTGCGTTTTTGCCATATTTGCGTTTTTGCCATATTTGCGTTTGTGCCAAATTTGCGTTTTTGTCATATTTGCGTTTTTGCCATAGTTGGGTTTTTGCCATATTTGCGTTTTTGCCTTATTTGCGTTTTTGCCATATTTGCGTTTTTGCCATATTTATGTTTTCGCCATATTCGCGTATTTTCCATTTTTGCGTTTTTCAAATATATGCGTTTATCCCATATTTGCGTTTTTCCCATATTTAAGTTTTTCACATATTTGTTTTTTTCCCATATTTGCGTTTTTCCCATATTTGCGTTTTTCCCATATTTGCGTTTCTCCCATATTTGCGTTTTTTCCATAGTTGCGTTTTTCCCATGGTTGTTTTTTTCTCAAATTTGCGTTTTTGCAATAGTTGCGTTTTTGCCATAGTTGCGTTTTTGCCATATTTTCGTTTTTGCCATATTTGCATTTATGCCATATTTGCGTTATCCCCATATTTGCGTTATTCCCATATTTGCGTTTTTTACATATTTGCGTCTTTCCCATACTTGCGTCTTGCCCATATTTGCACCTTTCCCATATTTGCGTCTCCCCATATTTTCGTCTTCACCATATTTGAGTCTTCCCCATATTTGCGTCTTTCCCGTCTTTGCATTTTTCCCGTCTCTGCGTCTTTCCCATCTTTGCGTCTTTCCCATCTTTGCGTCTTTCCCATATTTGCGTTTCTCATATATTTCGTGAACCTTTGACTATTCAGACTATGTCCTACGAACCGATTCTTTCCTCTTGTCAAGTTGTACCACAAGTTTATCTTCTCCCATATTCGCATTTTTCCCATATTTGCATTTTTCCATATTTGCATTTTTCCCATTTTTGCGTTTTTCCAATTTTTGCGTTTTTCCAATGTATGCGTTTTTCCGATATTTGCGTTTTTCCCATATTTGCGTTTTTCCCATATCTGAGTTTTTCCCATATTTGCGTTTTTCCCATGTTTGCGTTTTTCCCATATTTGTGTTTTTCCCATATTTGTGTTTTTTCCATATTTGCGTTTTTCCCATATTTGCCTTTTTCCCATATTTGCGTTTTTCACATATTTGCGTTTTTCCCATATTTGCGTCTTTCCCATAATTGCGTCTTTCCCATAATTGTGTCCTTCCCATAATTGCGTCTTTCCCATAATTGCATCTTTCCCATAATTGCGACTTTCCCATAATTGCGTCTTTCCCATATTTTCGTCTTTCCCATATTTGCGTCTTTCCCATATTTGCACCTTTCCCATATTTGCCTCTTTCCCATATTTGCGTTTTCCCCATATTTGCGTCTTCCCCATATTTGCGTCTTCCCCATATTTGCGTCTTTCCCGTCTTTGCGTCTTTCCCGTCTCTGCGTCTTTCCCATCTTTGCATCTTTCCCATCTTTCCGTCTTTCCCATATTTGCGTCTTTCCCATATTTGCGTTTCTCATAAATTTCGTGAACCTTTGACTATTCAGACTATGTCCTACCAACCGATGCTTTCCTTTTGTCAAGTTTTACCACAAGTTTATCTCCTCCCATATTTGCATTTTTCCCATACTTGCATTTTTTCCATATTTGCATTTTCCCATTTTTGCGTTTTTCCCATTTTTGCGTTTTTCCAATGTATGCGTTTTTCCGATATATGCGTTTTTCCCATATTTGCGTTTTTCCCATATTTGATTTTTCCCATATTTGCGTTTTTCCCATATTTGCGTTTTTCCGATATTTGTGTTTTTCCCATATTTGCGTTTTTCCCATATTTGCGTTTTTCCCATATTTGCGTTTTTCCCATATTAGCGCTTTTCCCATAATTGCGTTTTTCCGATAATTGCGTTTTTCCCATATTTGCGTTTTTCCCATACTTGCGTTTTTCCCATAATTGCGTTTTTCCCATAATTGCATTTTCCCATAATTGCGGTTTTCCCATATTTGCGTAATTTCCATATTTGCGTCTTTCCCATAATTGCGTCTTTCCCATATTTGCGTCTTTCCCATATTTGCGTCTTTCCCATTTTTGCGTCTTTCCCATATTTTCGATTTTCCCATATTTGCGTTTTTCCCATATTTGCGTTTTTCCCATATTTGCGTTTTTCCCATATTTGCGTTTTTCCCATTTTTGCGTTTTTCCCATTTTTGCGTTTTTCCCATATTTGCGTTTTTCCCATATTTGCCTTTTTCCCATATTTGCGTTTTTCATTTTTTTCCGTTTTTCCCATATTTGCGTCTTTCCCATATTTGCGTCTTTCCCATATTTGCGTCTTTCCCATAATTGCGTCTTTCCCATAATTGCGTCCTTCCCATAATTGCGTCTTTCCCATAATTGCGTCTTTCCCATAATTGCGTCTTTCCCATAATTGCGTCTTTCCCATAATTGCGTCTTTCCCATATTTGCGTCTTTCCCATATTTGCGTCTTTCCCATATTTGCACCTTTCCCATATTTGCCTCTTCCCCATATTTGCGTCTTCCCCATATTTGCGTCTTTCCCGTCATTGCGTCTTTCCCGTCTCTGCGTCTTTCCCATCTTTGCATCTTTCCCATCTTTCCGTCTTACCCATATTTGCGTCTTTCCCATATTTGCGTTTCTCATAAATTTCGTGAACCTTTGACTATTCAGACTATGTCCTACCAACCGATTCTTTCCTCTTGTCAAGTTTTACCACAAGTTTATCTTCTCCCATATTTGCATTTTTCCCATACATGCATTTTTTCCATATTTGCATTTTCCCATTTTTGCGTTTTTCCCATTTTTGCGTTTTTCCAATGTATGCGTTTTTCCGATATTTGCGTTTTTCCCATATTTGCGTTTTTCCCATATTTGAGTTTTTCCCATATTTGCGTTTTTCCCAAATTTGCGTTTTTCCGATATTTGTGTTTTTCCCATATTTGCGTTTTTCCCATATTTGCGTTTTTCCCATATTTGCGTTTTTCACATATTCGCGTTTTTCCCATATTTGCGTTTTTCCCATATTAGCGTTTTTCCCATAATTGCGTTTTTCCCATAATTGCGTTTTTCCCATATTTGCGTTTTTCCCATAATTGCGTTTTTCCCATAATTGCGTTTTTCCCATAATTGCTTTTTTCCCATAATTGCGGTTTTCCCATATTTGCGTCATTTCCATATTTGCGTCTTTCCCATAATTGCGTCTTTCCCATATTTGCGTCTTTCCCATATTTGCGTCTTTCCCATATTTGCGTCTTTCCCATATTTTCGATTTTCCCATATTTGCGTTTTTCCCATATTTGCGTTTTTCCCATATTTGCGTTTTTCCCATTTTTGCGTTTTTCCCATTTTTGCGTTTTTCCCATATTTGCGTTTTTCCCATATTTGCGTTTTTCCCATTTTTGCGTTTTTCCCATTTTTGCGTTTTTCCCATTTTTGCGTGTTTCCCATTTTTGCGTTTTTCCCATTTTTGCGTTTTTGCCATATTTGCGTTTTTGCCATATTTGCGTTTTTCCCATACTTGCGTTTTTCCCATATTTGCGTTTTTCCCATATTTGGGTTTTTCCCATATTTGCGTTTTTCACATATTTCCGTTTTTCCCATATTTCCGTTTTTCCCATATTTGCGTTTTTCCCATACTTGCGTTTTTCCCATATTTGCGTGTTTCCCATAATTGCGTTTTTCCCATAATTGCGTTTTTCCCATATTTGCGTTTGTCCCATAATTGCGTTTTTCTCATAATTGCGTTTTTCCCATAATTGCGTTTTTCCCATAATTGCGTTTTTCCCATAATTGCTTTTTTCCCATAATTGCGGTTTTCCCATATTTGCGTCATTTCCATATTTGCGTCTTTCCCATAATTGCGTCTTTCCCATATTTGCGTCTTTCCCATATTTGCGTCTTTCCCATATTTGCGTTTTTCCCATATTTGCGTTTTTCCCATATTTGCGTTTTTCCCATATTTGCGTTTTTCCCATATTTGCGTTTATCCCATATTTGCGTTATTCCCATATTTAGGTCTTTCCCATATTTGTTTTTATCCCATATTTGCGTTTTTCCCATATTTGCGTTTTTCCCATATTTGCGTTTTTGCCATGTTTGCGTTTTTGCCATATTTGCGTTTTTGCCATAGTTACGTTTTTGCCATAGTTGCGTTTTTGCCATAGTTGGGTTTTTGCCATAGTTGCGTTTTTGCCATAGTTGCGTCTTTGCCATAGTTGCGTCTTTGCCATAGTTGCGTTTTTGCCATAGTTGCGTTTTTGACATATTTGCGTTTTTGACATATTTGCGTTTTTGCCATATTTGCGTTTTTGCCATATTTGCGTTTTTGCCATATTTCCGTTTTTGCCATATTTGCGTTTTTTCCATATTTGCGTTTTTCCCATATTTAGGTCTTTCCCATATTTGTTTTTTTCCCATATTTGCGTTTTTCCCATTTTTGCGTTTTTCCCATATTTGCGCTTTTCCCATTTTGGCGTTTTTCCCATTTTTGCGTTTTTCCCATATTTGCGTTTTTCCCAATTTTGCGTTTTTCCCATTTTTGCGTTTTTCCCATATTTGCGTTTTTCCCATATTTGCGTTTTTCTCAATTTTGCGTTTTTCCCATTTTTGCGTTTTTCCCATTTTTGCGTTTTTCCCATTTTTGCGTTTTTCCCATATTTGCGTTTTTCCCATTTTTGCGTTTTTTCCATATTTGCGTTTTTCCCATTTTTGCGTTTTTCCCATTTTTGCGTTTTTGCCATATTTGCGTTTTTGCCATATTTGCGTTTTTCCCATACTTGCGTTTTCCCCATATTTGCGTTTTTCCCATATATTCGTTTTTCCCATATTTGCGTTTTTCCTATATTTGCGTTTTTCCCCATATTTGCGTTTTTCCCATGTTTGCGTTTTTCCCATATTTGCGTTTTTGCCATATTTGCGTTTTTGCCATATTTGCGTTTTTGCCATAGTTACGTTTTTGCCATAGTTGGGTTTTTGCCATAGTTGCATTTTCGCCATAGTTGCGTCTTTGCCATAGTTGCGTTTTTGCCATAGTTGCGTTTTTGCCATAGTTGCGTTTTTGACATTTTTGCGTTTTTGCCATATTTGCGTTTTTGCCATATTTGCGTTTTTGCCATATTTCCGCTTTTGCCATATTTGCGTTTTTTCCATATTTGCGTTTCCCCATATTTGCGTTTATGCAATATTTGCGTTTTTCCCATATTTAGGTCTTTCCCATATTTGTTTTTTTCCCATATTTGCGTTTTTCCCATATTTGCGTTTTTCCCATATTTGCGCTTTTCCCATTTTGGCGTTTTTCCCATTTTTGCGTTTTTCCCATATTTGCGTTTTTCCCAATTTTGCGTTTTTCCCATTTTTGCGTTTTTCCCATATTTGCGTTTTTCCCATATTTGCGTTTTTCCTTTATTTGCGTTTTTCCCATATTTGCGTTTTTCCCATATTTGCATTTATCATATATTTCGTGAACCTTTGACTGTTCAAACTATGTCCTACCAACCGATTCTTTCCTCTTGTCAAGTTGTACCACAAGTTTATCTTCTCCCATATTTGCATTTTACCCGTATTTGCGTTCTTCTCATACTTGCGTTATTCCAATATTTGCGTTTTTGCCATATGTTTTTCCCATATTTGCGTTTTTCCCATCTTTGCGTTTTTCCCATATTTTCGATTTGCCATATTTACGATGTGCCATATTTGCTATTTGCCATATTTGCGATTTGCCATATTTGCGTTTTTGCCATATTTGCGTTTTTGCCATATTTGCGTTTTTGCCAGATTTGCGTTTTTGCCATATTTGCGTTTTTACCACATTATCGTTTTTCCAATATTTGCGTTTATCCCATAGTTGCGTTTTTCCAATAGTTGCGTTTTGCCATAGTTGCGTTTTTCCCATACTTGCGTTTCTGCCATAGTTGCATCCTTGCCATAGTAGCGTTTTTGCCATAGTTGCGTTTTTGCCATAGTAGCGTTTTTGCCATAGTTGTATTTTGCCATGGTTGCGTTTTTGCCATTGTTGCATTTTTGCCATATTTGCGTTTTTGCCATATTTGCGTTTTTGCCATATTTGCGTTTTTGCCATATTGCGTTTTTACCATATTTGCGTTTTTGCCATATTTGTGTTTTTGCCATATTTTCGTTTTTGCCAAATTTGCGTTTTTGCCATATTTGCGTTTTTCCCATATTTGCGTTTTTCAAATATTTCCGTTTTTGCCCTATTTGCATTTTTCCCATATTTGCGTTTTTCCCATATATGCGTTTTTGCCATATTTGCGTTTTTGCCATATTTGCGCTTTTGCCATATTTGCGTTTTTTCCATATATGCGTTTTTCCCATATTTGCGTTTTTGCCATAGTTGCGTTTTTGCCATATTTGCGTTTTTGCCATAGTTGCGTTTATGCCATAGTTGCGTTTTTGCCATATTTTCGTTTTTGCCATATTTGCATTTTTGCCATATTTGCGTTATTCCCATATTTGCGTTATTCCCATATTTGCGTTTTTTACATATTTGCGTCTTACCCATTCTTGCGTCTTTCCCATAATTGCGTCTTTCCCATATTTCCGTCTCCCCATATTTTCGTCTTCCCCATATTTGAGTCTTCCCCATATTAGCGTCGTTCCCGTCTTTGCATCTTTCCCGTCTCTGCATCTTTCCCACCTTTGCGTCTATCCCATCTTTGCGTCTTTCCCATATTTGCGTTTCTCATATATTTCGTGAACCTTTGACTATTCAGACTATGTCCTACAAACCGATTTTTTCCTCTTGTCAAGTTGTACCACTAGTTTATCTTCTCCCATATTTGCATTTCTTTCCATATTTGCATTTTTCCCATTTTTGCGTTTTTCCAATATTTGCGTTTATCCAATGTATGCGTTTTTCCGATATTTGCGTTTTTCCATATTTGCGTTTTCCCATATCTGAGTTTTTCCCATTTTTGCGTTTTTCCCATGTTTGCGTTTTTCCCATATTTGCCTTTTTCCCATATTTGCGTTTTTCACATAATTGCGTTTTTCCCATATTTGCGTTTTTACCATATTTGCGTTTTTCCCATATTTGCGTCTTTCCCATATTTGTGTCTTTCCCATATTTGCGTCTTTCCCATAATTGCGTCTTTCCCATAATTGCGTTCTTCCCATAATTGCGTCTTTCCCATAATTGCGTCTTTCCCATAATTTGGTCTTTCCCATAATTGTGTCTTTCCCATAATTGTGTCTTTCCCATATTTGCGTCTTTCCCATATTTGCGTCATCCCATATTTGCATCTTTCCCATATTTGCCTCTTTCCCATATTTGCGTCTTCCCCATATTTGCGTCTTCCCCATATTTGCGTCTTCCCCATATTTGCGTCTTCCCCATATTTGCGTCTTTCCCGTCTTTGCGTCTTTCCCGTCTGCGTTTTTTTCATCTTTGCATCTTTCCCATCTTTCCGTCTTTCCCATATTTGCGTCTTTCCCATATTCGCGTTTTTCCCATATTTGCGTTTTTCCTATATTTGCGTTTTTCCCATATTTGCGTTTTTCACATATTTGCATTGTTCCCATATTTGCGTTTTTCCCGTATTTGCGTTTTTCCCATATTTGCGTTCTTCCCATATTTGCGTTTTACCCATAATTGCGTTTTTCCCATAATTGCGTTTTTCCCATATTTGCGTTTTTCCCATAATTGCGTCTTTCCCATAATTGCGTCTTTCCCATATTTGCGTCTCCCCATATTTTCGTCTTCCCCATATTTGAGTCTTCCCCATATTTGCGTCTTTCCCGTCTTTGCATCTTTCCCGTCTCTGCGTCTTTCCCATCTTTGCGTCTTTCCCATCTTTGCGTCTTTCCCATATTTGCGTTTTTCATATATTTCGTGAACCTTTGCCTATTCAGACTATGACCTACCAACCGATTCTTTCCTGTTGTCAAGTTTTACCACAAGTTTATCTTCTCCCATATTTGCATTTTTCCCATATTTGCATATTTTCCATATTTGCATTTTCCCATTTTTGCGTTTTTCCCATTTTTGCGTTTTTCCAATGTATGAGTTTTTCCGATATTTTTGTTTTTCCCATATTTCCGTTTTTCCCATATATGAGTTTTTCCCATATTTGCTTTTTTCCCATATTTGCGTTTTTCCGATATTTGCGTTTTTCCCATATTTGCGTTTTTCTCATATTTGCGTTTTTCCCTAATTTGCGTTTTTCCCATATTTGCGTTTTTCACATATTTGCGTTGTTCCCATATTTGCGTTTTTCCCATATTTGCGTTTTTCCCATATTTGCGTTCTTCCCATATTTGCCTTTTACCCATAGTTGCGTTTTTTCCATAATTGCGTTTTTCCCATATTTGCGTTTTTCCCATAATTGCGTTTTTCTCATAATTGCGTTTTTCCCATAATTGCGTTTTTCCCATAATTGCGTTTTAACCATAATTGCTTTTTTCCCATAATTGCGGTTTTCCCATATTTGCGTCATTTCCATATTTGTGTCTTTCCCATAATTGCGTCTTTCCCATATTTGCATCTTTCCCATATTTGCGTTTTTCCCATATTTGCGTTTTTCCCATATTTGCGTCTTTCCCATATTTGCGTCTTTCCCATATTTGCGATTTGCCATATTTGCATTTTTGCCATATTTCCGTTTTTGCCATACTTGCATTTTGCCATACTTCCGTTTTTGCCATATTTGCGTTTTTGCTGTATTAGCGTTTTTACCATATTTGTGTTTTTGCCATACTTGCGTTTTTGCCATACTTGCGTTTTTGCCATACTTACATTTTTGCCTTTCTTGCGTTTTTGCCATACTTGCTTTTTTGCGATACTTGCGTTTTTGCCATACTTGCGTTTTTGCCATATTTGCGTTTTTCCCATATTTGCGTTTTTCCCATATTTGCGTCTTTCCCATGATTTCGTCTTTCCCATGTTTGCGTCTTTCCCATATTTGCGTCTTTCCCATGTTTTCGTCTTTCACATATTTGTGTTTTTCCCATATTTGCGTTTCCCTATATTTGCGTTTTTCCCATATTGGCGTTTTTCCCAAATTTGCGTTTTTGTCATATTTGCGTTTTTTCCATATTTGCGTTTTTCCCATATTTGTTTTTTGCCATATTTGCGTTTTTGCCATATATGCGTTTTTCCCATATTTTCGTTTTTCCCATTTTGCATTTTTCCCATATTTGCGTTTTTCCCATATATGCGTTTTTCCCATATTTGCGTTTCTCATATATTTCGTCAACCTTTGACTATTCAGACTATGACCTACCAACCGATTCTTTCCTCTTGTCAAGTCGTACCACTAGTTTATCTTCTCCCATATTTGCATTTTTCCCATATTTCCGTTTTTCCCATTTTTGCGTTTTTCCCATATTTGCGTTTTTCCCAGATTTGCGTTTTTCCCATATTTGCGTTTTTCACATATTTGCGTTTTTCCCATATTTGCGTTTTTCCCATAATTGCGTTTCTCCCATATTTGCGTTTTTGCCATATTTGCGTTTTTGCCATATTTGCGTTTTTCCCATATTTCCGTCTTTGCCATATTTGCGTTTTTCCCATATTTACGTTTTTCACATATTTGCGTTTTTCCCATATTTGCGTTTTTCCCATTTTTGCGTTATTCCCATTTTAGCGTTTTTCCCATATTTGCGTTTTTCCAATTTTTGCGTTTTTCCCATTTTTGCGTTTTTGCCATATTTGCGTTTTTGCCATATTTGCGTTTTTCCCATACTTCCGTTTTTCCCATATTTGCGTTTTTCCCATATTTTCGTTTTTCCCATATTTGCGTTTTTCCTATATTTGCGTTTTTCCCATATTTGCGTTTTACCCATATTTGCGTTTTTCCCATATTTGCGTTTTTCCCATATTTGCGTTTTTCCCATATTTGCGTTTTTGCTATATTTGCGTTTTTGCCATATTTGCGTTTTTGCCGTAGTTACGTTTTTGCCATAGTTGCGTTTTTGCCATAGTTGGGTTTTTTGCCATAGTTGCGTTTTTTCCATAGTTGCGTTTTTGCCATAGTTGCGTTTTTGCGATAGTTGCGTTTTTGCCATAGTTGCGCTTTTGCCATATTTGCGTTTTTGACATATTTGTGTTTTTGCCATATTTACGTTTTTGCCATATTTGCGTTTTTGCCATATTTGCGTTTTTCCCATGTATGCGTTTTTGCCATATTTGCGTTTTTGCCATATTTGCGCTTTTGCCATATTTGCTTTTTTGCCATATTTGCGTTTTTGCCATTTTTTCGTTTTTGCCATATTTGCGTTTATCCCATGTTTGCGTTTTTCCCATATTTGCGTTTTTTCCATAGTTGCGTTTTTCCCATAGTTACGTTTTTCCCATAGTTGCGTTTATGCCATAGTTGCGTCTTTGCTATAGTTGCGTTTTTGCCATAGTTGTGTCTTTGCCATAGTTGCGTTTTTGCCATAGTTGCGTTTTTGCCATAGTTGCGTGTTTGCCATAGTTGCGTTTTTGCCATAGTTGCGCTTTTACCATATTTGCGATTTTGCCATATTTGCGTTTTGGCCATATTTGCGTTATTCCCATATTTGTGTTATTCCCATATTTGCGTTTTTCCCATATTTGCATCTTTCCCATATTTGCATCTTTCCCATATTTGCGTCTTTCCCATATTTGCATCTTTCCCATATTTGCGTTTTTCCCATAATTGCGTCTTTCCCATAATTGCGTCTTTCCCATGATTGCGTCTTTCGTATAATTGCGTCTTTCCCATAATTGCGTCTTTCCATAATTGCGTCTTTCCCATATTAGCGTCTTTCCCATATTTGCGTCTTTCCCATATTTGCCTCTTTCCCGTCTTTGCATCTTTCCCGTCTCTGCGTCTTTTCCATCTTTGCGTCTTTCCCATCTTTGCGTCTTTCCTATATTTGCGTCTTTCCCATATTTGCGTTTCTCATATATTTCGTGAACCTTTGACTATTTAGACTATGTCCTACGAGACGATTCTTTCGTCTTGTCAAGTTGTACCACAAGTTTATTTTCTCCCATATTTGCATTTTTCCCATATTTGCATTTTTTCCATATTTGCATTTTTCCCATTTTTGCGTGTTTCCCATTTTTGCGTTTTTCCAATGTATGCGTTTTTCCGATATTTGCGTTTCTCCCATCATAGCGTTTTTCCCATATTTGAGTTTTTCCCATATTTGCGTTTTTGCCATATTTGCGTCTTTCCCATATTTGCGTTTTTCCCATATTTGCGTTTCTCATATATTAGTGAACTTTTGACTATTCAGGCTATGTCCTACCAACCGATTCTTTCCCCTTGTCAAGTTGTACCACAAGTTTATCTTCTCCCATATTTGAATTTTTCCCATATTTGTGTTTTTCCCATATTTGCGTCTTTCCCATATTTGCGTTTTTCCCAAATTTGCGTTTTTCCCAAATTTGCGTTTTTCCCATATTTGCGTTTTCCCATATTTGCGTTTCTGCCATATTTGCTTTTTTGCCATATTTGCGTTTTTGCCATATTTGCGTTTTTGCCATATTTGCGTTCTTCCCATATTTGCGTTTTACCCATATTTGCGTTTTTCACATATTTGCGATTTTCCCATATTTGCGTTTTTCCCATATTTGCGTTTTTCCCATTTTTGCGTTTTTGCCATATTTGCGTTTTTGCCATATTTCTGTTTTTCCCATATTTGCGTTTTTCCCATATTTGCGTTTTTCCCATATTTGCGTTTTTTAAATATTTCTATTTTTCCCCTATTTGCATTTTTCTCATACACTCCTGGAAATTGAAATAAGAACACCGTGAATTCATTGTCCCAGGAAGGGGAAACTTTATTGACACATTCCTGGGGTCAGATACATCACATGATCACTCTGACAGAACCACAGGCACATAGACACAGGCAACAGAGCATGCACAATGTTGGCACTAGTACAGTGTATATCCACCTTTCGCAGCAATGCTGGCTGCTATTCTCCCATGGAGACGATCGTAGAGATGCTGGATGTAGTCCTGTGGAACGGCTTGCCATGCCATTTCCACCTGGCGCCTCAGTTGGACCAGCGTTCGTGCTGGACGTGCAGACCGCGTGAGACGACGCTTCATCCAGTCCCAAACATGCTCAATGGGGGACAGATCCGGAGATCTTGCTGGCCAGGATAGTTGACTTACACCTTCTAGAGCACGTTGGGTGGCACGGGATACATGCGGACGTGCATTGTCCTGTTGGAACAGCAAGTTCCCTTGCCGGTCTAGGAATGGTAGAACGATGGGTTCGATGACGGTTTGGATGTACCGTGCACTATTCAGTATCCCCTCGACGATCACCAGTGGTGTACGGCCAGTGTAGGAGATCGCTCCCCACACCGTGATGCCGGGTGTTGGCCCTGTGTGCCTCGGTCGTATGCAGTCCTGATTGTGGCGCTCACCTGCACGGCGCCAAACACGCATACGACCATCATTGGCACCAAGGCAGAAGCGACTCTCATCGCTGAAGACGACACGTCTCCATTCGTCCGTCCATTCACGCCTGTCGCGACACCACTGGAGGCGGGCTGCACGATGTTGGGGCGTGAGCGGAAGACGGCCTAATGGTGTGCGGGACCATAGCCCAGCTTCATGGAGACGGTTGCGAATGGTCCTCGCCGATACCCCAGGAGCAACAGTGTCCCTAATTTGCTGGGAAGTGGCGGTGCGGTCCCCTACGGCACTGCGTAGGATCCTGCGGTCTTGGCGTGCATCCGTGCGTCGCTGCGGTCCGGTCTCAGGTCGACGGGCACGTGCACCTTCCGCCGACCACTGGCGACAACATCGATGTACTGTGGAGACCTCACGCCCCACGTGTTGAGCAATTTGGCGGTACGTCCACCCGGCCTCCCGCATGCCCACTATACGCCGTCGCTCAAAGTCCGTCAACTGCACATACGGTTCACGTCCATGCTGTCGCGGCATGCTACCAGTGTTAAAGACTGCGATGGAGCTCCGTATGCCACGGCAAACTGGCTGACACTGACGGCGGCGGTGCACAAATGCTGCGCAGCTAGCGCCATTTGCCGGCCAACACCGCAGTTCCTGGTGTGTCCGCTGTGCCGTGCGTGTGATCATTGCTTGTACAGCCCTCTCGCAGTGTCCGGAGCAAGTATGGTGGGTCTGACACACCGGTGTCAATGTGTTCTTTTTTCCATTTCCAGGAGTGTATTTGCGTTCTTCCCATGTATGCGTTTTTGCCATATTTGCGTTTTTGCCATATTTGCGTTTTTGCCAAATTTGCATTTTTGCAATTTTTTCGTTTTTGCCATATTTGCGTTTTTCCCATATTTGCGTTTTTCACATATTTGCGTTTTTTCCATAGTTGCGATTTTCCCATAGTTGCGTTTTTCCCATAGTTGCATTTCTGCCATAGTTGCGTCTTTGCTATAGTTGCGTTTTTGCCATAGTTGCGTTTTTGCCATAGTTGCGTTTTTGCCATAGTTGCGTTTTTGCCATATTTGCGTTTTTGCCATATTTGCGTTTTTGCCATATTTGCGATATTCTTGTATTTGCGTTATTCCCATATTTGCGTTTTTCCCATATTTGCGTCTTTCCCATATTTGCGTCTTTCCCATATTTGCGTCTTTCCCATATTTGCATCTTTCCCATATTTGCGTCTTTCCCATAATTGCGTCTTTCCCATAATTGCGTCTTTCCCATAATTGCGTCTTTCCCATAATTGCGTCTTTCCCATAATTGCGACTTTCCATAATTGCGTCTTTCCCATATTTGCGTCTTTCCCATATTTGCGTCTTTCCCATATTTGCCTCTTTCCCATATTTGCGTCTTCCCCATATTTGCATCTTCCCCATATTTGCGTCTTCCCCATATTTGCGTCTTCCCCATATTTGAGTCTTCCCCATATTTGCGTCTTTCCCGTCTTTGCATCTTTCCCGTCTCTGCGTCTTTCCCATCTTTGCGTCTTTCCCATCTTTGCGTCTTTCCCATATTTGCGTCTTTCCCATATTTGCGTTTCTCATATATTTCGTGAACCTTTGACTATTTAGACTATGTCCTACGAAACGATTCTTTCCTCTTGTCAAGTTGTACCACAAGTTTATCTTCTCCCATATTTGCATTTTTCCCATATTTGCATTTTTTCCATATTTGCATTTTTCCCATTTTTGCGTTTTTCCCATTTTTGCGTTTTTCCAATGTATGCGTTTTTCCGATATTTGTGTTTTACCCATATTTGCGTTTTTCCCATGTTTGAGTTTTTCCCATATTTGTGTTTTTCCCATATTTGCGTTTTTCCCATATTTGCGTTTTTCCCATATTTGCGTCTTTCCCATGATTTCGTCTTTCCCATGTTTGCGTCTTTCCCATATTTGCGTCTTTCCCATGTTTTCGTCTTTCACATATTTGTGTTTTTCCCATATTTGCGTTTCCCTATATTTGCGTTTTTCCCATATTGGCGTTTTTCCCAAATTTGCGTTTTTGTCATATTTGCGTTTTTTCCATATTTGCGTTTTTCCCATATTTGTTTTTTGCCATATTTGCGTTTTTGCCATATATGCGTTTTTCCCATATTTTCGTTTTTCCCATTTTGCATTTTTCCCATATTTGCGTTTTTCCCATATATGCGTTTTTCCCATATTTGCGTTTCTCATATATTTCGTCAACCTTTGACTATTCAGACTATGACCTACCAACCGATTCTTTCCTCTTGTCAAGTCGTACCACTAGTTTATCTTCTCCCATATTTGCATTTTTCCCATATTTCCGTTTTTGCCATATTTGCGTTTTTGCCATATTTGCGTTTTTCCCATATTTCCGTCTTTGCCATATTTGCGTTTTTCCCATATTTACGTTTTTCACATATTTGCGTTTTTCCCATATTTGCGTTTTTCCCATTTTTGCGTTATTCCCATTTTAGCGTTTTTCCCATATTTGCGTTTTTCCAATTTTTGCGTTTTTCCCATTTTTGCGTTTTTGCCATATTTGCGTTTTTGCCATATTTGCGTTTTTCCCATACTTCCGTTTTTCCCATATCTGCGTTTTTCCCATATTTTCGTTTTTCCCATATTTGCGTTTTTCCTATATTTGCGTTTTTCCCATATTTGCGTTTTACCCATATTTGCGTTTTTCCCATATTTGCGTTTTTCCCATATTTGCGTTTTTCCCATATTTGCGTTTTTGCTATATTTGCGTTTTTGCCATATTTGCGTTTTTGCCGTAGTTACGTTTTTGCCATAGTTGCGTTTTTGCCATAGTTGGGTTTTTTGCCATAGTTGCGTTTTTTCCATAGTTGCGTTTTTGCCATAGTTGCGTTTTTGCGATAGTTGCGTTTTTGCCATAGTTGCGCTTTTGCCATATTTGCGTTTTTGACATATTTGTGTTTTTGCCATATTTACGTTTTTGCCATATTTGCGTTTTTGCCATATTTGCGTTTTTCCCATGTATGCGTTTTTGCCATATTTGCGTTTTTGCCATATTTGCGCTTTTGCCATATTTGCTTTTTTGCCATATTTGCGTTTTTGCCATTTTTTCGTTTTTGCCATATTTGCGTTTATCCCATGTTTGCGTTTTTCCCATATTTGCGTTTTTTCCATAGTTGCGTTTTTCCCATAGTTACGTTTTTCCCATAGTTGCGTTTATGCCATAGTTGCGTCTTTGCTATAGTTGCGTTTTTGCCATAGTTGTGTCTTTGCCATAGTTGCGTTTTTGCCATAGTTGCGTTTTTGCCATAGTTGCGTGTTTGCCATAGTTGCGTTTTTGCCATAGTTGCGCTTTTACCATATTTGCGATTTTGCCATATTTGCGTTTTGGCCATATTTGCGTTATTCCCATATTTGTGTTATTCCCATATTTGCGTTTTTCCCATATTTGCATCTTTCCCATATTTGCATCTTTCCCATATTTGCGTCTTTCCCATATTTGCATCTTTCCCATATTTGCGTTTTTCCCATAATTGCGTCTTTCCCATAATTGCGTCTTTCCCATGATTGCGTCTTTCGTATAATTGCGTCTTTCCCATAATTGCGTCTTTCCATAATTGCGTCTTTCCCATATTAGCGTCTTTCCCATATTTGCGTCTTTCCCATATTTGCCTCTTTCCCGTCTTTGCATCTTTCCCGTCTCTGCGTCTTTTCCATCTTTGCGTCTTTCCCATCTTTGCGTCTTTCCTATATTTGCGTCTTTCCCATATTTGCGTTTCTCATATATTTCGTGAACCTTTGACTATTTAGACTATGTCCTACGAGACGATTCTTTCGTCTTGTCAAGTTGTACCACAAGTTTATTTTCTCCCATATTTGCATTTTTCCCATATTTGCATTTTTTCCATATTTGCATTTTTCCCATTTTTGCGTGTTTCCCATTTTTGCGTTTTTCCAATGTATGCGTTTTTCCGATATTTGCGTTTCTCCCATCATAGCGTTTTTCCCATATTTGAGTTTTTCCCATATTTGCGTTTTTGCCATATTTGCGTCTTTCCCATATTTGCGTTTTTCCCATATTTGCGTTTCTCATATATTAGTGAACTTTTGACTATTCAGGCTATGTCCTACCAACCGATTCTTTCCCCTTGTCAAGTTGTACCACAAGTTTATCTTCTCCCATATTTGAATTTTTCCCATATTTGTGTTTTTCCCATATTTGCGTCTTTCCCATATTTGCGTTTTTCCCAAATTTGCGTTTTTCCCAAATTTGCGTTTTTCCCATATTTGCGTTTTCCCATATTTGCGTTTCTGCCATATTTGCTTTTTTGCCATATTTGCGTTTTTGCCATATTTGCGTTTTTGCCATATTTGCGTTCTTCCCATATTTGCGTTTTACCCATATTTGCGTTTTTCACATATTTGCGATTTTCCCATATTTGCGTTTTTCCCATATTTGCGTTTTTCCCATTTTTGCGTTTTTGCCATATTTGCGTTTTTGCCATATTTCTGTTTTTCCCATATTTGCGTTTTTCCCATATTTGCGTTTTTCCCATATTTGCGTTTTTTAAATATTTCTATTTTTCCCCTATTTGCATTTTTCTCATACACTCCTGGAAATTGAAATAAGAACACCGTGAATTCATTGTCCCAGGAAGGGGAAACTTTATTGACACATTCCTGGGGTCAGATACATCACATGATCACTCTGACAGAACCACAGGCACATAGACACAGGCAACAGAGCATGCACAATGTTGGCACTAGTACAGTGTATATCCACCTTTCGCAGCAATGCTGGCTGCTATTCTCCCATGGAGACGATCGTAGAGATGCTGGATGTAGTCCTGTGGAACGGCTTGCCATGCCATTTCCACCTGGCGCCTCAGTTGGACCAGCGTTCGTGCTGGACGTGCAGACCGCGTGAGACGACGCTTCATCCAGTCCCAAACATGCTCAATGGGGGACAGATCCGGAGATCTTGCTGGCCAGGATAGTTGACTTACACCTTCTAGAGCACGTTGGGTGGCACGGGATACATGCGGACGTGCATTGTCCTGTTGGAACAGCAAGTTCCCTTGCCGGTCTAGGAATGGTAGAACGATGGGTTCGATGACGGTTTGGATGTACCGTGCACTATTCAGTATCCCCTCGACGATCACCAGTGGTGTACGGCCAGTGTAGGAGATCGCTCCCCACACCGTGATGCCGGGTGTTGGCCCTGTGTGCCTCGGTCGTATGCAGTCCTGATTGTGGCGCTCACCTGCACGGCGCCAAACACGCATACGACCATCATTGGCACCAAGGCAGAAGCGACTCTCATCGCTGAAGACGACACGTCTCCATTCGTCCGTCCATTCACGCCTGTCGCGACACCACTGGAGGCGGGCTGCACGATGTTGGGGCGTGAGCGGAAGACGGCCTAATGGTGTGCGGGACCATAGCCCAGCTTCATGGAGACGGTTGCGAATGGTCCTCGCCGATACCCCAGGAGCAACAGTGTCCCTAATTTGCTGGGAAGTGGCGGTGCGGTCCCCTACGGCACTGCGTAGGATCCTGCGGTCTTGGCGTGCATCCGTGCGTCGCTGCGGTCCGGTCCCAGGTCGACGGGCACGTGCACCTTCCGCCGACCACTGGCGACAACATCGATGTACTGTGGAGACCTCACGCCCCACGTGTTGAGCAATTTGGCGGTACGTCCACCCGGCCTCCCGCATGCCCACTATACGCCGTCGCTCAAAGTCCGTCAACTGCACATACGGTTCACGTCCATGCTGTCGCGGCATGCTACCAGTGTTAAAGACTGCGATGGAGCTCCGTATGCCACGGCAAACTGGCTGACACTGACGGCGGCGGTGCACAAATGCTGCGCAGCTAGCGCCATTTGCCGGCCAACACCGCAGTTCCTGGTGTGTCCGCTGTGCCGTGCGTGTGATCATTGCTTGTACAGCCCTCTCGCAGTGTCCGGAGCAAGTATGGTGGGTCTGACACACCGGTGTCAATGTGTTCTTTTTTCCATTTCCAGGAGTGTATTTGCGTTCTTCCCATGTATGCGTTTTTGCCATATTTGCGTTTTTGCCATATTTGCGTTTTTGCCAAATTTGCATTTTTGCAATTTTTTCGTTTTTGCCATATTTGCGTTTTTCCCATATTTGCGTTTTTCACATATTTGCGTTTTTTCCATAGTTGCGATTTTCCCATAGTTGCGTTTTTCCCATAGTTGCATTTCTGCCATAGTTGCGTCTTTGCTATAGTTGCGTTTTTGCCATAGTTGCGTTTTTGCCATAGTTGCGTTTTTGCCATAGTTGCGTTTTTGCCATATTTGCGTTTTTGCCATATTTGCGTTTTTGCCATATTTGCGATATTCTTGTATTTGCGTTATTCCCATATTTGCGTTTTTCCCATATTTGCGTCTTTCCCATATTTGCGTCTTTCCCATATTTGCGTCTTTCCCATATTTGCATCTTTCCCATATTTGCGTCTTTCCCATAATTGCGTCTTTCCCATAATTGCGTCTTTCCCATAATTGCGTCTTTCCCATAATTGCGTCTTTCCCATAATTGCGACTTTCCATAATTGCGTCTTTCCCATATTTGCGTCTTTCCCATATTTGCGTCTTTCCCATATTTGCCTCTTTCCCATATTTGCGTCTTCCCCATATTTGCATCTTCCCCATATTTGCGTCTTCCCCATATTTGCGTCTTCCCCATATTTGAGTCTTCCCCATATTTGCGTCTTTCCCGTCTTTGCATCTTTCCCGTCTCTGCGTCTTTCCCATCTTTGCGTCTTTCCCATCTTTGCGTCTTTCCCATATTTGCGTCTTTCCCATATTTGCGTTTCTCATATATTTCGTGAACCTTTGACTATTTAGACTATGTCCTACGAAACGATTCTTTCCTCTTGTCAAGTTGTACCACAAGTTTATCTTCTCCCATATTTGCATTTTTCCCATATTTGCATTTTTTCCATATTTGCATTTTTCCCATTTTTGCGTTTTTCCCATTTTTGCGTTTTTCCAATGTATGCGTTTTTCCGATATTTGTGTTTTACCCATATTTGCGTTTTTCCCATGTTTGAGTTTTTCCCATATTTGTGTTTTTCCCATATTTGCGTTTTTCCCATATTTGCGTTTTTCCCATATTTGCGTTTTTCACATATTTGCTTTTTCCCATATTTGCGTTTTTCCCATATTTGCGTTTTTCCCATATTTGCGTTTTTCCCATATTTGCGTTTTGCCCATAATTGCGTTTTTCCCATAATTGTGTTTTTCCCATAATTGCGTTTTTCGCATAATTGCGGTTTTCCCATATTTGCGTCTTTTCCATATTTGCGTCTTTCCCATATTTGCGTCTTTCCCATATTTGCGTCTTTCCCATATTTGCGTCTTCCCCACATTTGCGTCTTTCCCATATTTGCGTCTTTCCCATATTTGCGCCTTTCCCATATTTGCGTTTCTCATATATTAGTGAACTTTTGACTATTCAGGCTATATCCTGCCAACCGATTCTTTCCCCTTGTCAAGTTGTACCACAAGTTTATCTTCTCCCATATTTGCATTTTTCCCATATTTGCGTTTTTCCCATATTTGCATTTTTCCCAAATTTGCGTTTTTCCCCAATTTCCGTTTTTCCCATATTTGCGTTTTTGCCATATTTGCGTTCTTCCGATATTTGCATTTTTCCCATATTTGCGTTTTTCCCATATTTGCGATTTTCCCATATTTGCGTTTTTCCCAGATTTGCGTTTTTCCCATATTTGCGTTTTTCCCATATTTGCGTTTCTGCCATATTTGGGTTTTTGCCTTATTTGCGTTTTTGCCATATTTGCGTTTTTGCCTTACTTGCGTTTTCCCCATATTTGCGTTTTTGCCATATTTGCGTTTTTGCCATTTTTGCGGTTTTGCCATATTTGCGTTTTTCCCATATTTGCGTTTTTCCCATATTTGCGTTTTTCCCATATTTGCGTGTTTCCCATAGTTGCGTTTTTCCAATAGTTGCGTTTTTGCCATAGTTGCGTCTTTGCCATAGTTGCGTTTTTGCCATAGTTGCGTCTTTGCCATAGTTGCGTTTTTGCCATAGTTGCGTTTTTGCCATAGTTGCGTTTTTGCCTTAGTTGCGTTTTTGCCATAGGTGCGTTTTTGCCATATTTGCGTTTTTGCCACATTTGCGTTTTTGCCATATTTGCGTTTTTGCCATATTTGCGTTTTTGCCATATTTGCGTTTTTCCCATATTTGCGTTTTTGCCATATTTGCGTTTTTGCCATTTTTGCGTTTTTGCCATATTTGCGTTTCTCCCATATTTGCGTTTTTGCCATATTTGCGTTTTTCCGATATTTGCGTTTTTCCCATATTTGCGTCTTTCCCATATTTGCGTCTTTCCCATATTTGCGTCTTTCCCATATTTGCGTCTTTCCCATAATTGCGTCTTTCCCGTAATTGTGTCCTTTTCATAATTGCGTCTTTCCCATAATTGTGTCCTTCCCATAATTGCGTCTTTCCCATAATTGCGTCTTTCCCATATTTGTGTCTTCCCCATATTTCCGTCTTCCCCATATTTCCGTCTTGCCCATATTTGCGTCTTCCCCATGTTTGCTTCTTCCCCATATTTGAGTCTTTCCCGTCTTTGCGTCTTTCCCGTCTCTGCGTCTTTCCCATCTTTGCATCTTTCCCATCTTTCCGTCTTTCCCATATTTGCGTCTTTCCCATATTTGCATTCCTCATATATTTCGTGAACCTTTGACTATTCAGACTATGTCCTACCAACCGATTCTATCCACTTGTCAAGTTGTATCACAAGTTTATCTTCTCCCATATTTGCATTTTTCCCATATTTGCATTTTTTCCATATTTGCATTTTCCCATTTTTGCGTTTTTCCAATTTTTGCGTTTTTCCACTGTATGCGTTTTTCCGATATTTGCGTTTTTCCCATATTTGCGTTTTTCCCATATTTGAGTTTTTCCCATATTTGCGTTTTTCCCATATTTGCGTTTTTCCGATATTTGCGTTTTTCCCATAATTGCGTTTTTCTCATAATTGCGTTTTTCCCATAATTGCGTTTTTCCCATATTTGCTTTTTTACCATAATTGCGTTTTTCCCATAATTGCGGTTTTTCCATATTTGCGTCTTTCCCATATTTGCGTCTTTCCCATATCTGCGTCTTTCCCATATTTGCGTCTTTCCCATATTTGCGTTTCTCCCATATTTGCGTCTTTCCCATATTTGCGTTTTTCCCATATTTGCATTTTTCCAATATTTGCTTTTTTCCCATATTTCCGTTTTTCCCATTTTTGCGTTTTTCCCATTTTTGCGTTTTTTCCATATTTGCGGTATTCCCATATTTGCGTTTTTCCCATATTTGCGTTTTTCCCATATTTGTGTTTTTCCCATATTTGCGTTTTTCAAATATTTGCGTTTTTCCCATATTTGCGGTTTTCCCATACTTGCGTTTTTCCCATATTTGCGTTTTTCCCATATTTGCGTTTTTCCCATAATTGCGATTTTCCCATATTTGCGTTTTTGCCAAATTTGCGTTTTTGCCATATTTTCGTTTTTGCCATATTTGCGTTTTTGCCATATTTGCGTTTTTGCCATATTTGCCTTTTTGCCATATTTGAGTTTTTGCCATATTTGCGTTGTTGCCATATTTGCGTTTTTCCCATATTTCCGTGTTTGCCATATTTGCGTTTTTCCCATATTTGCGTTTTTGCCATATTTGCGTTTTTCCCATACTTGCGTTTTTCCCATATTAGCGTTTTTCCCATATTTGCGTTTTTCCCATATTTGCGTTTTTCCTATATTTGCGTTTTTCCCATATTGCGTTTTTGCCATACTTGCGTTTTTGCCACATTTGCGTTTTTGCCATATTTGCCTTTTTGCCATATTTGAGTTTTTGCCATATTTGCGTTGTTGCCATATTTGCGTTTTTCCCATATTTCCGTGTTTGCCATATTTGCGTTTTTCCCATATTTGCGTTTTTGCCATATTTGCGTTTTTCCCATACTTGCGTTTTTGCCATATTTGCGTTTTTGCCATATTTGCGTTTTTGCCACATTTGCGTTTTTGCCATATTTGTGTTTTTGCCATACTTGCGTTTTTGCCATACTTGCGTTTTTGCCATACCTGCGTTTTTGCCATACTTGCGTTTTTGCCATACTTACATTTTAGCCATTCTTGCGTTTTTGCCATACTTGCGTTTTTGCGATACTTGCGTTTTTACCATACTTGCGTTTTTGCATATTTGCGTTTTTGCCATATTTGCGTCTTTCCCATATTTGCGTCTTTCCCATATTTGCGTCTTTCCCATATTTGCGTTTTTCCCATATTTCCGTGTTTGCCATATTTGCGTTTTTCCCATATTTGCGTTTTTGCCATATTTGCGTTTTTCCCATACTTGCGTTTTTCCCATATTTGCGTTTTTCCCATATTTGCGTTTTTCCCATATTTGCGTTTTTCCTATATTTGCGTTTTTCCCATATTTGCGTTTTTGCCATACTTGCGTTTTTGCCATACTTGCGTTTTTGCCATATTTGCGTTTTTGCCGTATTTGCGTTTTTACCATATTTGTGTTTTTGCCATACTTGCGTTTTTGCCATACTTGCGTTTTTGCCATACCTGCGTTTTTGCCATACTTGCGTTTTTGCCATACTTACATTTTTGCCATTCTTGCGTTTTTGCCATACTTGCGTTTTTGCGATACTTGCGTTTTTACCATACTTGCGTTTTTGCCATATTTGCGTTTTTGCCA
The DNA here is from genome assembly GCF_023864275.1 of Schistocerca cancellata. Classification (NCBI taxonomy): domain Eukaryota; kingdom Metazoa; phylum Arthropoda; class Insecta; order Orthoptera; family Acrididae; genus Schistocerca; species Schistocerca cancellata. The sequence continues at coordinate 195,172,975 of NC_064629.1, read as the reverse complement.
TATTTGCGTCTTTCCCATATTTGCGTCTTTCCCATATTTGCGTCTTTCCCATATTTGCGTCTTTCACATATTTGCGTCTTTCCCATGTTTTCGTCTTTCCCATGTTTGCGTCTTTCCCATATTTGCGTCTTTCCCATGTTTTCTTCTTTCCCATATTTGCGTTTTTCCCATATTTGCGTTTTTCCCATATTTGCATTTTTCCCATATTTGCGTTATTCCCATATTTGCGTTTTTCCCATGTTTGCGTTTTTCCCAGATTTGCGTTTTTCCCATATTTGCGTTTTTCCCATATTTGCGTTTTTACCATATTTGCGTTTTTCCCATAAGTGCGTTTTTCGCATATTTGCATTTTTGCCAAATTTGCATTTTTGCCATATTTGCGTTTTTGCCATATTTGCGTTTTTGCCATATTTGCGTTTTTGCCATATTTGTCTTTTTGCCATATTTGAGTTTTTGCCATATTTGCGTTTTTGCCATATTTGTGTTTTTCCCATATTTGCGTTTTTCCTATATTTGCGTTTTTCCCATATTTGCGTTTTTGCCATATTTGCGTTTTTCCCATACTTGCGTTTTTCCCATATTTGCGTTTTTCCCATATTTGCGTTTTTCCCATATTTGCGTTTTTCCTATATTTGCGTTTTTCCCATATTAGCGTTTTTCCCATATTTGCGTTTTTCCCGTATTTGCGTTTTTGCCATATTTGCGTTTTTGCCATAGTTGCGTTTTTGAGATAGTTGCGTTTTTGCCATAGTTGCGTTTTTGCCATATTTGCGTTTCTGCCATATTTGCGTTTTTCCCATATTTGCGTTTTTCACATATTTGCGTTTTTTCCATATTTGCGTTTTTCCCATATTTGCGTTTTTCCCATATTTGCGTTTTTCCCATTTTTGCGTTTTTCCCATTTTTGCGTTTTTGTCATATTTGCGTTTTTGCCATGTTTGCGTTTTTCCCATACTTGCGATTTTCCCATATTTGCGTTTTTCCCATATTTGCGTTTTTCCCATATTTGCGTTTTTCCTATATTTGCGTTTTTCCCATATTTGCGTTTTTCCCATATTTGCGTTTTTCCCGTATTTGCGTTTTTGCCATATTTGCGTTTTTGCCATAGTTGCGTTTTTGAGATAGTTGCGTTTTTGCCATAGTTGCGTTTTTGCCATATTTGCGTTTTTGCCATATTTGCGTTTTTCCCATATTTGCGTTTTTCACATATTTGCGTTTTTTCCATATTTGCGTTTTTCCCATATTTGCGTTTTTCCAATTTTTGCGTTTTTCCCATTTTTGCGTTTTTCCCATATTTGCGTTTTTCCCATTTTTGCGTTTTTCCCATTTTTGCGTTTTTGTCATATTTGCGTTTTTGCCATGTTTGTGTTTTTCCCATACTTGCGTTTTCCCCATATTTGCGTTTTTCCCATATTTGCGTTTTTGCCATATTAGCGTGAAAGGGTCCTGTAGCCACCTTTCATTGCCAACTCTCGTAGTGGTCAAGTCGGCAAAGAGGTTTCCGCTACTTGGGAGAAATCCACCTGCGTTAGGTTGGTGGCGGAAATGGCATCCTGGGGTTTTCCGGTCCACGCGGAGCGTGGAAGAGGCTGGAGAAGCGGGAGGCAGTCTGCCGCCGGTACGGGAAGCGTACGCAGCTGTGCTCCAGTTGAAGAAGGGTGAGTTGGACTGACCGCGTGGCGCGTTGTCACATAGAGAGGGGAGCTTTTAGCTTTTGGTCTCGAATTTCATCTTATAAAGATTTACTTGCTGGGTTGGAGCAGGGAATGCAAGGCTTTTGTAGACTTTCAGTTTGATTCCCAATGTAGTCTTGACTTTGATCCGTAAGAGGAACGCAGCACAAAGGATTTGCATATGTTGAAGTGCCCTCGGTTCAGTGTGAGTGTTTATGTGCCTACAACTGTGTGTGTATGCTTCTAATCTTTTCTGGATCTTGGTAATTTTTGTGTATTTGTGAATTTTCTTTGTCTCATGTGATTAAAATTTGGCCACGGTCCATAGAAATTGTCTCTGCGGACCGAGTGGGCACGCGAGTCTGTTATGAAACGTATAGTATTTCACAAGCAATTGTACATAGCATGCAACAGCAGTCTATAGATGCACTACATCAATGTTTTAAGGAATAAATAATTTTGCCTTCAATCTTATCTTGTGTACCGATGTTACGTCGCCGTTACCTTCGCCATTTACCTCGTAGTTTTCCTTGTTGGCCCACCTATAGCGTTTCCATGTGCACAGGTGTAGTGATTAGTGTCCCTTTTTTTTATCTGAAACAAATGCTCTGGAATAGATCGTGTTTTCACGAATCTTGCTGCGGGCTGCACTTACGCATGGTGTTCACGAACCTATTTACTTTACTCAATATTTGATTCACGGGAAGAATGCCTGGATCATATTAATAACTACATCCCATTCTTTATCAATGACTTTACAATGAATGTTCTTTTGTGAGTTTTTCTTATTAATAAATTAAGTAATTTTTCGACTCAGTGCTACTTCTTCTTTGTCGTGTGGCTAGAGTTGGTGGCAAATCTATCTTTTATATTGATTTCAGTGTCAAGTAGCATTTTCTTATTTAAAGTGCGCGTGGCTCTTTTAGCTATCACGATACATTCAAAAGGCGCTTCATGCTTCTTGCACATAGCGTCCTTTTATTCACGCTACTTATATTCACGCTACTTACGCATGGCTTACCCTGCTCACGGATTTCGGTAAACCAGAGATCTTCTGATGCGCAGTGAGGATTAGTTATTTTCGGTTGGATGTGCTAATTGGTATATTGTCTTTCTGTGATACAGAATTTACGTGAATTTATGATATAGGTGTGCATTTTCTTGCATGTTTTATCTTGTATATGTATTGCTGTATAGATATTGTGATTTAGTATTCAATTGTGTTACAAGTGTGGGTTGACTCTTGTCCTGTGGCGTGTATCGGTGTCATATAGTAAATCTTGGGTGCTTTGTGGGGACTGTGAGTCCATTAGGAGACTTTGGCATTATTCTTGTTGTATTTTGGAGCACGGATTAACTATCCTTATGATGGAGACGCGTAGCTGTTCAGGGAGCCGCGATCGGAAAAACCTGCCAGACAATAACCCTGAACAAGGATGAGGTCAAAACGTCGAGTCCGACCAGGAACGAAACGCGGAAAACGCAAATACAAGTGTTGTCCATCCTGAGCCCGCTGTAGTGATTTCGAATCATTCGATAGATGCAAATTCATTACAGGCTATGCTACGACAATTACTAGACAGTAATAAAAAACAAGCAGAAGAAATTAGGAGGCATATCGAGGAAGCGAATAAAAGATTGACTAGTGAAATAGTACAGGGTGTTGGGGAGAAACTGGCGATCATTGACCAACGCATCTCCGCCTTAGAAGAGGGGCACCAAGTCATTAGCAAGCGGGTGATGGAGCAAGAAGAAAGGTTCGCTGGGAATATACGTGTACTAGCAGAACAATGCCAGAGTGAACAAGCGGCTCTTGCGTCCCGAGTAGGACGAAATTCCGCCAGGGATCTCCGCGCGTTAGCAGAACAATGCCAGAGTGACCACGCGGCTCTTGTGTCCCGAATAGAGCACACTGCGGCTAAGTGCCCGGTCCACCTTAGCGCGCAGGTAGAAACCCTCAGCCAGGCGATAATAGCTCTCGAGCGAGAGCAAGGGCTTACGCAAACAAAGCAAGACACGGCCCACCAAGAGATGCGAGAAGAAATAGCCAGGATCTCAGACGCAGTGGCGCGTGAGTCTGACAATAATAGGGAAACGATTACCTCGTCATCAGCGGATGCAGACGAAATACGGTCGATAACGAAATGTCGGCGTGGACAGTGTGAAATAAACATACAACAAGGAGGGGTTACCGAGGGAATATGTGAGCGCATTGCCCGTTTAGAACTTCACCTAAAAGGGTTACAGGCCCATGAAGTTGAAAGAAATGAACGAAAGGGCCATTATTCTGACGATGATTCCGGGAACGATGGCGAATTTGATCATCGTCATGATCACGGATCTCGTACCAGGTGGGAACGGCGCGGATCCCCTCAGGAACGTTCGCCAAGGGAAACTCACGAATTTGACTTTAAACATTTTCTGACCGTGAGGAAGTTTGAAGTCTTCCGTAACTCGGCTACGGGGATTCACCCGCGGGCCTGGTTACAGCAGTTCGAGTTCTCCCTCCCTCCTACGTGGCCCAGTGCGCACAAAATAGAGTATATGTGCGGCTACCTCGAAGGTGAGCCAGCGGCGCGGATGAGGTCAATTGCACGCAATTGCTACACTGTTGGGGAGTTTCGTCAACACTTCCTGTCGATATATTGGTCAGTGGCAGCGCAAAGTCGTGTAAAACACGGACTCATTATGCTTCCAGAGTTAAACAGGTCAAAATTCTCCAGCCCTGTGCAGATGTTCGAGCACATGCTGCAGGCGAATGAACATCTTGACGATCCTTATGGACCTGCAGAAATTATTCGTATTTGCCTGGGAAAGTTTCCAATGCAGTTGCGGCACGTTATCCTTGCAGGACGATGTAAGGAGGACGTAGAGGGGTTTCGCAGTCTCCTTTTAGAGCTTGAGTGCGATGCGAATGGCACCACGCAGAATTACGGTCAGAGCGCCTACGAGCAGCGGCCGCGCAAGCGAAGCCGCATCCGTAGAGACAGGTGGCAATACAGACGTAATGAGTCGCCTGAGAGTTACAGAATGCGCGAGCGTTGGCAGCGTCGCGACTCCTCATGGAACGCGGGCAGAACGAACTATGCCAATGGTCATCATTCGCCTAGAGGAAATCAAAGACACCCCTGGGAGTTTAGAAGATATAGTAATCAGCAGAGATTTAGGCGCAATTACAGCGGACCTAGGAACGGTAGTCGTGACCGACCCCAGAAAAATTATCGAACAAGAAACAACAGGGGTGCCGTAAACAGTACGGGTGGTCCGCCAGTGGGTGTTGAAATTCGTCCCGCAAACCCGCGGCACAATCCGACAAATGCCTCTAATCAAAGGGATCAATGACTGTTGGCTGGCTCGGTTGGCGTCAGACTTAATGAGGACCGGTGCTATTGATGATATTGATGTGCATTTGAATAAAGGAAGACGATATTAGGGAAGATTTGTTGAGGGAGGGCCACAGTATTGGTGTGCCCGAGGTAAACCCAGTCGCCTCTGTTTCGTAAAATTACAGTGCATATTTTCCAATGTTTTGATTCACATTGGTGTGATTAAAATTAAAGTGTATATTTTCTGTGTATTGTAAAGGGTCCCCCAATATGTGTGTAGTTATTTCTTCTTGTCAGCAGAAAGGAGTAGTGTTGTGCAGTTTCAAAACATCTGAATGTGAATGATTATGAGGCTCATATGAAGCGTTTCCTATTACAGTAAGATGGCTTTCGTTCTTTGATGACTAAAAGGGTATCGGGTGTGTTGCCGTGGCGAGTCAATGGTCGTAAGGTAATTCTTGTTGAGAAATTACAGTTGTAGTGTTCTTATTCCCCTTAGGTGAGCATGATTCAGTGAGATTTTTTCAAATGTACTGCGATGTTAATGAAGCAACTTGGTGACTTGTAGGTGAAGAACTTGTGTATGAAGGGAGATTAATAGTGTTTGATTTTCAGAGTTGCCATCTTATAAGATATTTGGAAAGTGTAACTTGCCGTCACATACTACTAGGTACGGTTGAAGACACCAGGGTGTGAAACCCCAGAAGATGTATATGGAAACAGCTTATAAACTCAAGCAGCTTGATATTTAATAGAGAATCAATGCGACTACCTCCAAGCTAAAATAACATGACGGTAGGTGAGGACCCCTGGGGACATGTGGTGAGTAAGTGTGTAATCATTATGAGTATCTTATGATAGAAGTAAGTTGGGTACTCATGGCCCTGGACAATGGATTTCTTTTGACAGTATTTTTTTATGTACTTATAGGACGAAGTGTTTATGTGTTGCTAATAGGATAGGATGATTTTTATTTTCATTTTTATGCCCACTGACCTTTTGCATTAGTCTGATGAATAGATGTTGAAACAGTTACCATTCCAGATGCGACTTGAATGAACCTTCTGTGTCTAATTAATCATAACTTTTATTATGCAATGTCCATAGAAAAGAAGTCTCGGAAATTTTTCACAGATCAGCAAACATGTTCTGCAAACCTTGGAGGAGCAGTCAATGAACAACGATATGGGTATTGGTGTTGGAAGGAATATTTTGTTTATATGTGGGAATTGTAGTCGGGCTATATGGTGATGGTGACTAGTACGAGATGTGTAGATTGTGTGTGAGAGCGTAGTTAGGAGCAGGTAGAGTTTTGTGTCTGTAGCTAGCAGCGGCGCCAAATCCTATCCAAATCCTGACCGAACCTTGTACAAGATCTACCCTGAATGATTGACAGCAGATGTAATGCTGGAACTATATTTTATAAAAAGGATTTTTTGTTTGTTTGAATATTGGTTATTTAATTTTCTTCATTGTTTTTTTTTAAGTAATGTTAAGAAGGCCCTTTTTGTCAAGTTAATTTTGGGCACTATTCCATGTATTGATCAGGAGTGAGAAACTCCGAAGATTTTGTGGTAATCTGTACACATGATATTTTGTAACGATCCCTGTGAGCGCAGTTCTTAAGTGGGTGCAAGGCCGCCTAGGGAGCCTCCGCATCAGAAAGCACAGGGCTTGGTCCACCGGCAGGCGTTGCCGAACCCTGGTATCAACGGCGAAGCAGTGATGCGGCGAGCGGTCACAGCTGTTTCCCCGTCAGAGGGGAGGGGACGCTGGTCTTCCCCCAGGCGCAGGCTCACACCGGAGTCCGCAGGCGTGTCACCACGGCAGCGCCAGCTGATGGCCGGCGTTCTACCGCATGCGCTAGTCATCTGACAAGCGAAAGGGAAAGTATGACGCACACCAGGCGAGGCCGCCGATCCCTGAGCACCGCTAGTCCAGACGGCTGCTGCAGTGAGGTAACGCCCACTGCCCGGAGGGACGCGGGTCCCACCACTGACGCATCAGCTGAGACGGTGCAAAGAGGTGATAAGCGGGTCTCGAGCCCGACACCCGCACGAGTTTACGTCGACCTCGATGCGACGCAGAAGAGCGCGTGTCTCCCCATTGACACGACAGGAGACGGGGGCGTGTGTCGGTAAAACACATTCCTCCACAACACACGGACGACGACCGCCAAGCCGCCTTCTCGATGATGAGGCAGGGCCCACAAGTGGCGATGTCCTGCAAATCTGCAACGCAGAACCATCCCACAGTATGGACGCAGAGGGTGGAAACGGGCACGAGGCAACGTCGCGGGCTGCTGTCTAGGATGAACAACCTGGGTTACAACGGACGTTACAATCAACGCCGCTGCGAACTCCCCAGTTCAGTGTTGTGGTCCCCTAGTAGCTTATCCTCCAAGTCGCCTTTAGAAGAGACGCCCACCCCAGCACCTAAAGAGAATACCCAGTGAAACAACCATGTGGCGAAACTGAAAAATGACAGCGTGTCAACGAGTTGATTTCTGGGTGTGTTTTTGTACTCATGTCTTATTTTCCATAGGTGATTATTTACCAGCTGTCATACCACTGGGTTCATTAATGATTTTGTATCACGGTATTTGTTGTGAATATTGTATTTTGCACTTTCACTTGCATGTTTTTATATATGTCAGCACCAGATGATACTGCTTTGGTTCGTGATAATGATTTTGCATCATTGTATTTGTTTATATATTTATATATATTATGTACCTGTTCACCTATGTCTCTATGTTAACTTTTGATAGTTGGTTAAAGCAATTTTAAAATAATATCTCATAGTTGTGGTCGTAATAGGTCAGATGACATGATGTTAGCATAGTATATCAGGCTTAATTTAATTTGTCCTGTTTGCTTTGCGGACCGCATGAGGTCACAATTATTGACTAAGGTCAGATAAAGCTCACTTGGATATAAGAGATTAATCAACTCCTTTTTGCTGCTGTTTACTGTTGCAATTGTTACTCGTTAGGGTATGTTTGTTTCGAAGACTGTTGGCGAATCTCCTAGCATGGCGAGAAAATTCGCTGCACAGTCTTCTCCGGGACGTTTGGGGTGATGAAAGGGTCCTGTAGCCACCTTTCATTGCCAACTCTCGTAGTGGTCAAGTCGGCAAAGAGGTTTCCGCTACTTGGGAGAAATCCACCTGCGTTAGGTTGGTGGCGGAAATGGCATCCTGGGGTTTTCCGGTCCACGCGGAGCGTGGAAGAGGCTGGAGAAGCGGGAGGCAGTCTGCCGCCGGTACGGGAAGCATACGCAGCTGTGCTCCAGTTGAAGAAGGGTGAGTTGGACTGACCGCGTGGCGCGTTGTCACATAGAGAGGGGAGCTTTTAGCTTTTGGTCTCGAATTTCATCTTATAAAGATTTACTTGCTGGGTTGCAGCAGGGAATGCAAGGCTTTTGTAGACTTTCAGTTTGATTCCCAATGCAGTCTTGACTTTGATCCGTAAGAGGAACGCAGCACAAAGGAGTTGCATATGTTGAAGTGCCCTCGGTTCAGTGTGAGTGTTTATGTGCCTACAACTGTGTGTGTATGCTTCTAATCTTTTCTGGATCTTGGTAATTTTTGTGTATTTGTGAATTTTCTTTGTCTCATGTGATTAAAATTTGGCCACGGTCCATAGAAATTGTCTCTGCGGACCGAGTGGGCACGCGAGTCTGTTATGAAACGTATAGTATTTCACAAGCAATTGTACATAGCATGCAACAGCAGTCTATTGATGCACTACATCAATGTTTTAAGGAATAAATAATTTTGCCTTCAATCTTATCTTGTGTACCGATGTTACGTCGCCGTTACCTTCGCCATTTACCTCGTAGTTTTCCTTGTTGGCCCACCTATAGCGTTTCCATGTGCACAGGTGTAGTGATTAGTATCCCTTTTTTTTATCTGAAACAAATGCTCTGGAATAGATCGTGTTTTCACGAATCTTGCTGCGGGCTGCACTTACGCATGGTGTTCACGAACCTATTTACTTTACTCAATATTTGATTCACGGGAAGAATGCCTGGATCATATTAATAACTACATCCCATTCTTTATCAATGACTTTACAATGAATGTTCTTTTGTGAGTTTTTCTTATTAATAAATTAAGTAATTTTCCGACTCAGTGCTACTTCTTCTTTGTCGTGTGGCTAGAGTTGGTGGCAAATCTATCTTTTATATTGATTTCAGTGTCAAGTAGCATTTTCTTATTTAAAGTGCGCGTGGCTCTTTTAGCTATCAGGATACATTCAAAAGGCGCTTCATGCTTCTTGCACATAGCGTCCTTTTATTCACGCTACTTATATTCACGCTACTTACAAGCGTTTTTGCCATAGTTGCGTTTTTGAGATAGTTGCGTTTTTGCCATAGTTGCGTTTTTGCCATATTTGCGTTTTTGCCATATTTGCGTTTTTGCCATATTTGCGTTTTTGCCATATTTGCGTTTTTGCCATATTTGCGTTTATCCCATATTTGCGTTTTTGCCATATTTGGGTTTTTGCCATATTTGCGTTTTTCCCATATTTGCGTTTTTCCCATATTTGCGTCTTTCCCATTTTTGCATCTTTCCCATTTTTGCATCTTTCCCATTTTTGCGTTTTACCCATTTTTGCGTCTTTGCCATATTTGCGTCTTTGCCATATTTGCATCGTTGACATATTTGCGTCTTTGCCATAATTGCGTCTTTGCCATATTTGCGTCTTTGCTGTATTTGAGTCTTCGCCATTTTTGCGTTTTTCCCATATTTGCGTTTTTCCCATATCTGCGTTTTTCCCATTATTGAGTTTTTCCCATAATTGTGTTTCTCATATATTTCGTGAACCTTTGACTATTCAGACTATGTCCTACCAACCGATTCTTTCCTTTTTTCAAGTTGTACCACTAGTTTATCTTCTCCCATATTTGCATTTTTCCCATATTTGCGTTTTTCCCATATTTACGTTTTTCCCATATTTGCGTTTTTCCCATATTTGCGTTTTTCCCATATTTGCGTTTTTCCCATATTTGCGTTTTTCAAATATTTTCGTTTTTCCCATATTTGCGTTTTTCCCATATTTGTGTTTTTTCCATATTTGCGTTTTTCCCATTTTTGCGTTTTTCCCATATTTGCTTTTCTCATATATTTCGTGAACCTTTGACTATTCAGACTATGTCCTACCAACCGATTCTTTCTACTTGTCAAGTTGTACCACAAGTTTAACTTATCCCATATTTGCATTTTTCCCATATTTGCGTTCTTCCCATATTTGCGCTTTTGCAATATTTGCGTTTTTGCCATATGTTTTTCCCATATTTGCGTTTTTCCCATATTTTCGATTTGCCATATTTGCGATTTGCCATATTTGCGAGTTGCCATATTTGCAATTTGCCATATTTACGATTTGCCATATTTGCGATTTGGCATATTTGCGTTTTTGCCATATTTGCGTTTTTGCCATATTTGCGTTTTTGCCATATTTGCGTTTTGCCATATTTGCGATTTGCCATATTTGCGTTTTTGCCATATTTGCGTTTTTGCTATACTTGCGTTTTTGCCATACTTGCGTTTTTCCCATATTTTCGTTTTTGCCGTATTTGCGTTTTTACCATATTTGTGTTTTTGCCATACTTGCGTTTTTGCCATACTTGCGTTTTTGCCATTCCTGCGTTTTTGCCATACTTGCGTTTTTGCCATACTTACATTTTTGCCATTCTTGCGTTTTTGCCATACTTGCGTTTTTGCGATACTTGCGTTTTTGCCATACTTGCGTTTTTGCCATACTTACATTTTTGCCATTCTTGCGTTTTTGCCATACTTGCGTTTTTGCGATACTTGCGTTTTTGCCATACTTGCGTTTTTGCCATATTTGCGTTTTTACCATATTTGCGTCTTTCCCATATTTGCGTCTTTCCCATATTTGCGTCTCTTCCATATTTGTGTCTTTCCCATATTTGCGTCTTTCCCATGTTTTCGTCTTTCCCATGTTTGCCATTATTGCGCTTATCCCATTTTTGCGTTTTTGCCATATTTGCGATTTTGCCATATTTGCGGTTTTCCCATACTTTCGTTTTACCCATATTTGCGTTTTCTCCATATTTACGTTTTTCCCATATTTGCGTTTTTGCCATATTTGCGTTTTTCCCATAGTTGCGTTTTTGATATAGGTGCGTTTTTGCCATATTTGCGTTTTTGCCATATTTGCGATTTTGCCATATTTGCGTTTTTGCCATATTTGCGTTTTTGCCATATTTGCATTTTTGCCATATTTGCGTTTTTCCCATATTTGCGTCTTCCCCATATTTGCGTCTTTCCCGTCTTTGCGTCTTTGCTGTCTCTGCGTCTTTCCCATCTTTGCATCTTTCCCATCTTTCCGTCTTTCCCATATTTGCGTCTTTCCCATATTTGCGTTTCTCATAAATTTCGTGAACCTTTGACTATTCAGACTATGTCCTACCAACCGATACTTTCCTCTTATCAAGTTTTACCACAAGTTTATCTTCTCCCATATTTGCATTTTTCCCATACTTGCATTTTTTCCATATTTGCATTTTCCCGTTTTTGCGTTTTTCCCATTTTTGCGTTTTTCCAATGTATGCGTTTTTCCGATATTTGCGTTTTTCCCGTATTTGCGTTTTTCCCATATTTGAGTTTTTCCCATATTTGCGTTTTTCCCATATTTGCGTTTTTCCGATATTTGTGTTTTTCCCATATTTGTGTTTTTCCCATATTTGCGTTTTTCCCATATCTGCGTTTTTCCCATTATCGAGTTTTTCCCATAATTGTGTTTCTCATATATTTCGTGAACCTTTGACTATTCAGACTATGTCCTACCAACCGATTCTTTCCTTTTTTCAAGTTGTACCACTAGTTTATCTTCTCCCATATTTGCATTTTTCCCATATTTGCGTTTTTCCCATATTTACGTTTTTCCCATATTTGCGTTTTTCCCATATTTGCGTTTTTCCCATATTTGCGTTTTTCCCATATTTGCGTTTTTCAAATATTTTCGTTTTTCCCATATTTGCGTTTTTCCCATATTTGTGTTTTTTCCATATTTGCGTTTTTCCCATTTTTGCGTTTTTCCCATATTTGCTTTTCTCATATATTTCGTGAACCTTTGACTATTCAGACTATGTCCTACCAACCGATTCTTTCTACTTGTCAAGTTGTACCACAAGTTTAACTTATCCCATATTTGCATTTTTCCCATATTTGCGTTCTTCCCATATTTGCGCTTTTGCAATATTTGCGTTTTTGCCATATGTTTTTCCCATATTTGCGTTTTTCCCATATTTTCGATTTGCCATATTTGCGATTTGCCATATTTGCGAGTTGCCATATTTGCAATTTGCCATATTTACGATTTGCCATATTTGCGATTTGCCATATTTGCGAGTTGCCATATTTGCAATTTGCCATATTTACGATTTGCCATATTTGCGATTTGGCATATTTGCGTTTTTGCCATATTTGCGTTTTTGCCATATTTGCGTTTTTGCCATATTTGCGTTTTGCCATATTTGCGATTTGCCATATTTGCGTTTTTGCCATATTTGCGTTTTTGCTATACTTGCGTTTTTGCCATACTTGCGTTTTTCCCATATTTTCGTTTTTGCCGTATTTGCGTTTTTACCATATTTGTGTTTTTGCCATACTTGCGTTTTTGCCATACTTGCGTTTTTGCCATTCCTGCGTTTTTGCCATACTTGCGTTTTTGCCATACTTACATTTTTGCCATTCTTGCGTTTTTGCCATACTTGCGTTTTTGCGATACTTGCGTTTTTGCCATACTTGCGTTTTTGCCATACTTACATTTTTGCCATTCTTGCGTTTTTGCCATACTTGCGTTTTTGCGATACTTGCGTTTTTGCCATACTTGCGTTTTTGCCATATTTGCGTTTTTACCATATTTGCGTCTTTCCCATATTTGCGTCTTTCCCATATTTGCGTCTCTTCCATATTTGTGTCTTTCCCATATTTGCGTCTTTCCCATGTTTTCGTCTTTCCCATGTTTGCCATTATTGCGCTTATCCCATTTTTGCGTTTTTGCCATATTTGCGATTTTGCCATATTTGCGGTTTTCCCATACTTTCGTTTTACCCATATTTGCGTTTTCCCCATATTTACGTTTTTCCCATATTTGCGTTTTTGCCATATTTGCGTTTTTCCCATAGTTGCGTTTTTGATATAGGTGCGTTTTTGCCATATTTGCGTTTTTGCCATATTTGCGATTTTGCCATATTTGCGTTTTTGCCATATTTGCGTTTTTGCCATATTTGCATTTTTGCCATATTTGCGTTTTTCCCATATTTGCGTCTTCCCCATATTTGCGTCTTTCCCGTCTTTGCGTCTTTGCTGTCTCTGCGTCTTTCCCATCTTTGCATCTTTCCCATCTTTCCGTCTTTCCCATATTTGCGTCTTTCCCATATTTGCGTTTCTCATAAATTTCGTGAACCTTTGACTATTCAGACCATGTCCTACCAACCGATACTTTCCTCTTATCAAGTTTTACCACAAGTTTATCTTCTCCCATATTTGCATTTTTCCCATACTTGCATTTTTTCCATATTTGCATTTTCCCGTTTTTGCGTTTTTCCCATTTTTGCGTTTTTCCAATGTATGCGTTTTTCCGATATTTGCGTTTTTCCCGTATTTGCGTTTTTCCCATATTTGAGTTTTTCCCATATTTGCGTTTTTCCCATATTTGCGTTTTTCCGATATTTGTGTTTTTCCCATATTTGTGTTTTTCCCATATTTGCGTTTTTCCCATATTTGCGTTTTTCACATATTCGCGTTTTTCCCATATTTGCGTTTTTCCCATATTAGCGTTTTTCCCACAATTGCGTTTTTCCCATAATTGCGTTTTTCCCATATTTGCGTTTTTCCCATAATTGCGTTTTTCCCATAATTGCGTTTTTCCCATAATTGCTTTTTTCCCATAATTGCGGTTTTCCCATATTTGCGTCATTTCCATATTTGCGTCTTTCCCATCATTGCGTCTTTCCCATATTTGCGTCTTTCCCATAATTGCGTCTTTCCCATATTTGCGTCTTTCCCATATTTTCAATTTTCCCATATTTGCGTTTTTCCCATATTTGCGTTTTTCCCATTTTTGCGTTTTTCCCATTTTTGCGTTTTTCCCATATTTGCGTTTTTCCCATATTTGCGTTTTTCCCATTTTTGCGTTTTTCCCATTTATGCGTTTTTCCCATATTTGCGTTTTTCCCATTTTTGCGTTTTTGCCATATTTGCGTTTTTGCCATTTTTGCGTTTTTCCCATATTTGCGTTTTTCCCAAATTTGCGTTTTCCCATATTTGCGTTTTTCCCATATTTGCGTTTTTCCAAATTTGCGTTTTTGTCATATTTGCATTTTTGCCATATTTGCGTTTTTGCCATATTTGCGTTTCTGCCATATTTGCGTTTTTCCCATATTTCCGTTTTTGCCATATTTGCGTTTTTTCCATATTTCCGTTTTTCACATATTTGCGTTTTTCCCATATTTGCGTTTTTCACATATTTGCGTTTTTTCCATATTTGCGTTTTTCCCATATTTGCGTTTTTCCCATATTTGCGTTTTTCCCATTTTTGCGTTTTTCCCATCTTTGGGTTTTTCCCATATTTGCGTTTTTCCCATTTTTGCGCTTATCCCATTTTTGCGTTTTTGCCATATTTGCGTTTTTGCCTTATTTGCGGTTTTCCCATACTTTCGTTTTACCCATATTTGCGTTTTTCCCATGTTTGCGTTTTTCCCATATTTGCGTTTTTGCCATATTTGCGTTTTTCCCATATTTGCGTTTTTCCCATGTTTGCGTTTTTCCCATATTTGCGTTTTTGCCATATTTGCGTTTTTCCCATAGTTGCGTTTTTGCCATAGCTGCATTTTTGCCATATTTGCGTTTTTGCCATATTTGCGATTTTGCCATATTTGCGTTTTTGCCATATTTGCGATTTTGCCATATTTGCGTTTTTGCCATATTTGCGTTTTTGCCATATTTGCGTTTTTCCGATATTTGCGTTTTTCCCATATTTGCGTTTTTCCCATTATTGCACTTATCCCATTTTTGCGTTTTTGCCATATTTGCGATTTTGCCATATTTGCGGTTTTCCCATACTTTCGTTTTACCCATATTTGCGTTTTCCCCATATTTGCGATTTTCCCATATTTGCGTTTTTGCCATATTTGCGTTTTTCCCATAGTTGCGTTTTTGCCATAGCTGCGTTTTTGCCATATTCGCGTTTTTGCCATATTTGCGATTTTGCCATATTTGCGTTTTTGCCATATTTGCGTTTTTGCCATATTTGCGTTTTTCCCATATTTGCGTCTTTCCCATTTTTGCATCTTTCCCATTTTTGCGTTTTACCCATTTTGGCGCCTTTGCCATATTTGCGTCTTTGCCGTATTTGCGTCGCTGCCATATTTGCGTCTTTGCCATATTTGCGTCTTTGCCATATTTCGTCTTTGCCATATTTGCGTTTTTCCCATATTTGCGTTTTTCCCATATCTGCGTTTTTCTCATTATTGCGTTTTTCCCATATTTGCGTTTCTCATATATTTGGTGAACCTTTGACTATTCAGAATATGTCCTACCAACCGATTCTTTCCTCTTTTCAAGTTGTACCACTAGTTTATCTTCTCCCATATTTGCATTTTTCCCATATTTGCGTTTTTCCCATATTTGCGTTTTTCCCATATTTGCGTTTTTCCCATATTTGCGTTTTACCCGTATTTGCGTTTTTCCCATATTTGCGTTTTTCCATATTTGCGTTTTTCCCATATTTGCGTTTTTCCCATAAATGCGTTTTTCCCATATATGCGTTTTCCCCATATTTTAGTTTTTCCCATATTTAAGTTTTTCCCATATTTGCGTTTTTCCCATATTTGCGTTTTTCTGAAATTTGCGTTTTACCCATATTTGCGTTTATGCCATATGTTTTTCCCATATTCGCATTTTTCCCATATTTGCGATTTGCCATATTTGCGATTTGCCATATTTGCAATTTGCCATACTTGCGATTTGCCATATTTGCGATTTGCCATATTTGCGATTTGCCATATTTGCGTTTTGCCATATTGCCGTTGGTGCCATATTTCCGTTTGTGCCATATTTCCGTTTTTGCCATATTTCCGTTTGTGCCATATTTCCGTTTGTGCCATATTTGCGTTTTTGCCATATTTGCGTTTTTGCCATATTTGCGTTTTTGCCATGTTTGCGTTTTTGCCATACTTGCGTTTTTGCCATACTTCCGTCTTCGCCATACTTGAGTTTTTCCCATACTTGTGTTTTTGCCATACTTGCGGTTTTGCCATACTTGCGTGTTTGTGATACTTGCATGTTTGCCATACTTGCATGTTTGCCATACTTGCGTTTTTGCCAAACTTGCGTTTTTGCCATACTTGCGTTTTTGCCATACTTGCGTTTTTGCCATACTTGCGTTTTTGCCATACTTTCGTTTTTGCAATATTTGTGTTTTTCCCATATTTGCGTTTTTCCCATATTTGCGTCTTTCCCCTATTTGCGTCTTTCCCATATTTGCGTTTCTCATATATTTCGTGAACCTTTGACTATTCAGACTATGTCCTACCAACCGATTGTTTCCTTTTGTCAAGTTGTACCACAAGTTTATCTTCTCCCATATTTGCATTTTTCCCATATTTGCGTTCTTCCCATATTTGCGTTTTTCCAATATTTGGGTTTTTGCCATATGTTTTTCCCATATTTGCGTTTTTCCCATATTTGCGTTTTTCCAATATTTTCGAGTTACCATATTGGCGAATTGCCATATTTGCGATTTTCCATATTTGTGATTTGCCATATTTACGATTCGCCATATTTGCAATTTGCAATATTTAGGTTTTTGCCATATTTGCGTTTTTGCCATATTTTCGTTTTGCCATATTTGCGATTTGCCATATTTGCGTTTTTGCCATATTTGCGTTTTTGCCATACTTGCGTTTTTGCCATACTTGCGTTTTTGGGATATTTGTGTTTTTCCCATATTTGCGTTTTTCCCATATTTGCTTTTTTCCCAAATTTGCGTTTTTCCCAAATTTGCGTTTTTCCCAAATTTGCGTTTTTCCCATATTTGCGTTTTTGCCATATTTGCGTTTTCCCATATTTGCGTTTTTGCCATATTTGCGTTTTTGCCATATTTGCGTTTTTGCCACATTTGCGTTTTTCCGATATTTCCGTTTTTGCCATATTTGCGTTTTTCCCATATTTCCGTTTTTCACATATTTGCGTTTTTCCCATATTTGCGTTTTTCACATATTTGCTTTTTTTCCATATTTGCGTTTTTCCCATATTTGCGTTTTTCCCATATTTGCGGTTTTCCCATACTTGCGTTTTACCCATATTTGTGTTTTTCCCATATTTGCGTTTTTCCTATATTTGCGTTTTTCCCATATTTGCGTTTTTCCCATATTTGCGTTTGTCCCATATTTGCGGTTTTCCCATATTTGCGTTTTTGCCATATTTGCGTTTTTCCCATAGTTGAGTTTTTGCCATAGCTGCGTTTTTGCCATATTTGCGTTTTTGCCATTTTTGCGATTTTGCCATATTTGCGTTTTTGCCATATTTGCGTTTTTGCCATATTTGCGTTTTTGCCATATTTGCGTTTTTCCGATATTTGCGTTTTTCCCATATTTGCGTCTTTCCCATTTTTGCATCTTTCCCATTTTTGCATCTTTCCCATTTTTGCATCTTTCCCATTTTTGCGTTTTACCCATTTTTGCGTCTTTGCCATATTTGCGTCTTTGCCATATTTGCGTCGTTGCCATATTTGCGTCTTTGCCATATTTGCGTCTTTGCCATATTTGCGTCTTTGCCATATTTGCGTTTTTCCCATATTTGCGTTTTTCCCATATTTGCGTTTTTCCCATTATTGCGTTTTTCCCATATTTGCGTTTCTCATATATTTCGTGAACCTTTGACTATTCAGACTATGTCCTACCAACCGATTCTTTCCTCTCTTCAAGTTGTACCACTAGTTTATCTTCTCCCATATTTGCATTTTTCCCATATTTGCGTTTTTCCCATATTTGCATTCTTCACATATTTGCGTTTTTCCCATATTTGCGTTTTTCCCATATTTGCGTTTTTCCCGTATTTGCGTTTTCCCCATATTTGCGTTTTTCCATATTTGCGTTTTTCCCATATTTGCGTTTTTCCCATAAATGCGTTTTCCCCATATATGCGTTTTTCCCATATTTAAGTTTTTCCTATATTTAAGTTTTTCCCATATTTGCGTCTTTCCCATATTTGCGTCTTTCCCCTATTTGCGTCTTTGACATATTTGCGTCTTTCCCATATTTGAATCTTTCCGATATTTGCGTCTTTCCCGTAATTGCGTCTTTCCCATAATTGCGTGTTACCCATAACTGCATCTTTCCCATAATTGCGTCTTTCCCATATTTGCGTCTTTTCCATAATTGCGTCTTTCCCATATTTGCGTTTTTCCCATATTTGCGTTTTTCCCATTTATGCGTTTTTCCAATGTATGCGTTTTTCCGATATTTACGATTTTCCCATATTTGCGTTTTTCCCATATTTGCGTTTTTCCCATATTTGCGTTTTTCCCATATTTGCGTTTTTCACATATTTGCGTGATTCCCATATTTGGTTTATAGCATATTTGCGTTTTTCCCATATTTGCGTTTTCCCATATTTGCGTTTATCCCACATTTGCCTTTTTCCCATATTTGCGTTTTTCCCCTATTTGCGTTTTTCCCATATTTGCGTTTTTCCCATAATTGCGTATTTCCCATATTTGCGTTTTTCCCATATTTGCGTTTTTTCCATAATTGCGTTTTTCCCATAATTGCGTTTTTCCCAAAATTGCGTTATTCCCATATTTGCGGTTTTCCCATCTTTGCGTTTTTCCCATATTTGCGTTTTTCCCATATTTGCGTTTTTCCCATATTTGCGTTTTTGCCATATTTCCATTTTTGCCATATTTCCATTTGTGCCATATTTCCGTTTGTGCCATATTTCCGTTTGTGCCATATTTCCGTTTCTGCCATATTTCCGTTTCTGCTATATTTCCGTTTGTGCCATATTTATGTTTTTGCAATATTTCCGTTTGTGCCATATTTTCCTTTTTTGCCATATTTCCGTTTTTGCATATTTCCGTTTTTGCCATATTACCGTTTTTGCCATATTTGCGTTTTTGCCATATTTGCGTTTTTGCCATATTTGTGTTTTTGTCATCCTTGCGTTTTTGCCATACTTCCGTTTTTGCCATATTTGCGTTTTTGACATATTTGCGTTTTTGCCATATTTGTGTTTTTGCCATATTTGCGTTTTTGCCATATTTGCATTTTTGCCATATTCCCGTTTTTGCCATATTTGCGTTTTTGCCATACTTGCGTTTTTGCCATACCTGCATATTTACCATACTTGCGTTTTCGCCATACTTGAGTTTTTGCCATACTTGCGTTTTTGCCATACTTGCGGTTTTGCCATACTTGTGAGTTTGCAATACTTGCAAGTTTGCCATACTTGCATGTTTGCCGTACTTGCATTTTTGCCATACTTACGTTTTTGCCATACTTGCGTTTTTGCCTTACTTGCATTTTTGCACATATTTGTGTTTTTCCCATATTTGCATCTTTCCCATATTTGCGTCTTTCCCCTATTTGCGTTTTTCCATACTTGCGTCTTTCCCCTATTTGCGTCTTCCTCCTATTTGCGTCTTTCCTATATTTGCGTCTTTCCCATATCTGCGTCTTTCCCATATTTGCATCTTTCCCATATTTGCTTCTTTCCCTAATTTGCGTCTTTCCCATATTTGCATCTTTGCCATATTTGCGTCTTTCCCTTATTTGCGTCTTTCCCATATTAGCGTCTATCCCATATTAGCGTCTTTCCCATATTTGCGTCTTTCCCATAATTGCGTCTTACCCATATTTGCGTCTTTCCCATATTTGCGTCTTTCCCATATTTGCGTTTCTCATATATTTCGTCAACGTTTGACTATTCAGACTAAGTCCTACCAACCAATTCATTTCTCTTGTGAAGTTGTACCACAAGTTTATCTTCTCCCATATTTTCATTTTTCCCATTTTTGCATTTTTCCCATATTTGCGTTTTTCCCATATTTGCGATTTTCCAATATTTGCGTTTTTCCCATATTTGCGTTTTTCCCACATTTGCGTTTTTCCCATATTTGCGTTTTTCCCATTTATGCGTTTTTCCAATATATGCGTTTTTCCGATATTTGCGTTTTTCCCCTATTTGCGTTTTCCCCATATTTGCGTTTTTCACATATTTGCGTTTTTCCCATATTTGCGTTTTTAGCATCTTAGCGTTTTTCCCATATTTGCGTTTTTCCCATATTTGCGTTTTTTCCATTTCTGCGTTTTTCCAATGTATGCGTTTTTCCGATATTTGCGATTTTCCCATATTTGCGTTTTTCCCATATTTGCGATTTTCCCATAATTGCGTTTTCACATATTTGCGTTGTTCTCATATTTGCGTTTTTCCCTTATTTGCGTTTTTCCCATATTTGCATTCCTCATATATTACGTGAACCTTTGACTATTCAGACTATGTCCTACCAACCGATTCTTTCCTCTTGTCAAGTTATACCACCAGTTTATCTTCTCCCATATTTGCATTCTTCGCACATTTGCGTTTTTCCCATATTTGCGTTTTTCCAATATTGCGTTTTTGCCATATTTTCTTCCCATATTTGTGATTTGCCTTATTTGCGAATTGCCATATTTGCGTTTTTGCCATATTTGCATTCTGACATATTTGCGTTCTGGCATATATGCGTTTCTGCCATATTTACGTCTTTGCCATATTTCCGTTATTGCCATGATTCCCATTTTGCCATGTATCCATTTTTGCCATATTTCCATTTTCGCCATATTTCCGTTTTTGCCATATTTCCGTTTTTGCCATATTTCCGTTTTTGCCATATTTCCGTTTTTGCATTTTTCCCGTTTTTGCCATATTTCCGTTTTTGCCATATTTCCTTTTTTGCCATATTTGCGTTTTTGCCATATTTGCGTTTTGCCATATTTGCGTTTTTGCCATATTTGCGGTTTTGCCATATTTGCGTTTTTGCCATATTTGCGTTTTTGCCATATTTGCGTTTTTGCCATATTTGCGGTTTTGCCATATTTGCGTTTTTGCCATATTTGCGTTTTTGCCATATTTGCGTTTTTGCCATATTTGCGTTTTTACCATATTTGCGTTTTTGCCATATTTCCGTTCTTGCCATATTTGCGTTTTTGCCGTATTTGCGTTTTTCCCGCATTTGCGTTTTTGCCGTATTTGCGTTTTTCCCGTATTTGCGTTTTTGCCATATTTGCGTTTTTGCCGTATTTGCATTTTTGCCGTATTTGCGTCTTTGCCGTATTTGCGTCTATGCCGTATTTGCGTCTTTGCTGTATTTGCGTCTTTGCCTTACTTGCGTCTTTGCCTTACTTGCGTCTTTGCCTTTTTTGCGTCTTTGCCGTATTCGCGTGTTTGCCGTATTTGCGTCTTTGCCGTATTTGCGTCTATGCCTTATTTGCGACTTTGCCGTATTTGCGTCTTTGCCGTATTTGCCTTTTTGCCGTTTTTGATTTTTTGCCATATTTGCCTTTTTGGCATATTTGCCTTTTTACCATATTTGCCTTTATGCCATATTTGCCTTTTTGCCATATTTGCCTTTTTGCCCTTAGTTGCCTTTTTACCCATATTTGCCATTTTGTCCATATTTGCCTTTTTGCCCATATTTGCCTTTTTGCCCATATTTGCCCCTTTGCCCATATTTGCCTTTTTGCCCATATTTGCCTTTTTGCCCATATTTGCCTTTTTGTCCATATTTGACTTTTGGCCCATATTTGCCTTTTTGCCAATATTTGCCTTTTTGCCCATATTTGCCTTTTTGCCCATATTTGCCTTTTTGCCCATATTTGCATTTTTGCCCATATTTGCCTTTTTGCCCATATTTGCCTTTTTGCCATATTTGCGATTTTTCCATATTTGCGTTTTTGCCATATTTGCGTTTTTGCCATATTTGCCTTTTTGCCATATTTGCCTTTTTGTCATATTTGCGTTTTTGCCATATTTGCGTATTTGCCATATTTCCGTTTTTGCCATATTTGCGTTTTTGCCATTTCTGCGTTTTTGCCATATTTGCGTTTTTGCCATATTTGCCTTTTTACCATATTAGCGTTTATGCCATATTTGCTTTTTTGTCATATTTGCGTTTTTGCCATATTTGCGTTTTTGCTATATTTGCTTTTTTGTCATATTTGCGTTTTTGCCATATTTGCGTTTTTGCCATATTTGCGTTTTTGCCGTATTTGCGTCTTGCCCATATTAGCGTCTTTCCCGTATTTGCGTCTTTCCCGTATTTGCGTCTTTCCCGTATTTGCGTCTTTCCCGTATTTGCGTCTTTGCCGTATTTGCGTTTTTGCCATATTTGCGTTTTTTCCATATTTGCGTTTTGCCGTATTTGCGTTTTCCCGTATTTGCGTCCGTCTCATCTTTGCATCCTTCCCATCTTTGCGTCCTTCCCATATGTGTGTCCTTCCCATCTTTGCGTCCTTCCCATCTTTGCGTCTGTCCCATCTTTGCGTCCTTCCCATCTTTGCGTTTTTCCCATTCTTCCGTTTTTCACATCTTTGCGTTTTTCCCATCTTTAGTTTTTCCCATCTTTGCGTTTTTCCCATCTTTGCGTTTTTCCCAACTTTGCGTTTTTCCCATGTTTCGTTTTTTCCATCTTTGTGTTTCTCATATATTTCGTGAACCTTTGACTATTCACACTATGTCCTACCAACCGATTCTCTCCTCTTGTCAAGTTGTACCACAAGTTTATCATCTCCCATATTAGCATTTTTCCCATATTTGCGTTTTTCCCATATTTGCGTCTTTCTCATATTTGCGTTTTTAATATTTGCGTTTTTGCCATATTTGCGTTTTTGCCATGTTTGCGTTTTTGCTATGTTTGCGTTTTTGCCATGTTTGCGTTTTTGCCATATTTGCGTTTTTGCCATGTTTGCGTTTTTGCCATGTTTTCGTTTTTGCCATGTTTGCGTTCTTCCCATGATTGCGTTTTTGCCATGTTTGCGTTTTTGCCATGTTTGCGTTTTTGCCATGTTTGCGTTTTTGCCTTGTTTGCGTTTTTGCCATGTTTGTGTCTTTGCCATGTTTGTGTCTTTGCCATGTTTGCGTCTTTGCCATGTTTGCGAATTTGCCATGTTTGTGTTTTTGCCATGTTTGCGTTTTCACCATGTTTGCGTTTTTGCCATGGTTTCGTTTTTGCCATATTTGCGTCTTTCATATATTTCGTGAACATTTGACTATTCAGACTATGACCTATCAACCGATTCGTTCCTCTTGTCAATTTGTACCACGAGTTTATCTTCTCCCATATTTGAGACTTTCACATATTTGCATCTATCCCATATTTGCGTCTTTCCCATATTTGCGTCGTTCCCATATTTGCGTCGTTCCCATAATTGCGTCGTTCGCATATTTGCGTCTTTCCCATATTTGCGTCTTTCCTATATGTGCGTCTTTCCCATCTTTGCGTCTTTCCCATCTTTGCGTCTTTCCCATCTTTGCGTCTTTCCCATCTTTGCGTCTTTCCCATCTTTGCGTCTTTCCCATCTTTGTGTCTTTCCCATCTATGCGTCTTTCCCATCTATGCGTGTTTCTCATCTATGAGTCTTTCCCATCTTTGCGTCATTCCCATCTTTGCGTCCTTCCCATCTTTGCGTTCTTCCCATATTTGTGTCCTTCCCATCTTTGCGTCCTTCCCATCTTTGCGCCCTTCCCATCTTTGTGTCCTTCCCATCTTTGCATTTTTCCCATCCTTCCGTTTTTCCCATCTTTGCGTTTTTCCCACCTTTGCGTTTTTCCCATCTTTGCGTTTTTCCCATGTTTGCGTTTTTTCCATCTTTGCGTTTCTCATATATTTCGTGAACCTTTGACTATTCATACTATGTCCTACCAACCGATTCGTTCCTCTTGTCAAGTTGTACCACGAGTTTATCTTCTCCCATATTTGAGACTTTCCCTTATTTGCATTTTTCCCATATTTGCGTCTTTCCCATATTTGCGTTTTTCCCATATTTGCGTTTTTCCCATATTTGCGTCTTTCCCATATTAGCGTCTTTCCCATATTTGCGTCTTTCCCATATTTGCATCTTTCCCATATTTGCGTCTTTCGCATGTTCGCGTCTTTCCCATGTTTGCATCTTTCCCATATTTGCATCTTTCCCATATTTGCATCTGTCCCATATTTGCGTCTTGAACATAATTGCGTCTTTCCCATATTTGCGTCTTTCCTATATTTGTGTCTTTCCCATATTTGCGTCTTTCCCATATTTGCGCCTTTCCCATCTATGCGTCCTTCCCATCTATGCGACTTTCCCATTTATGAGTCTTTCCCACCTTTGCGTCCTTGCCATCTTTGCATCCTTCCCATCTTTGCGTCCTTCCCATATTTGTGTCCTTCCTATCTTTGCGTCCTTCCCATCTTTGCATCCTTCCCATCTTTGCGTCCTTCCCATCTTTGCGTTTTTCCCATCCTTCCGTTTTTCCCATCTTTGCGTTTTTCCCATCTTTGCGTTTTTCCCATCTTAGCGTTTTTCCCGTCTTTGCGTTTTTCCCATCTTTGCGTTTTTCCCATCTTTGCGTTTTTTCCATTTTTGCGTTTCTCATATATTTCGTGAACATTTGACTATTCAGACTATAACCTATCAACCGATTCGTTCCTCTTGTCAAGTTGAACCACGAGTTTATCTTCTCCCATATTTGAAACTTTCCCTTATTTGCATCTTTCCCATATTTGCGTCTTTCCCATCTTTGCGTTTTTCCCATATTTGCATTTTTCCCATATTAGCGTCTTTCCCATATTTGCGTCTTTCCCATATTTGCGTCTTTCCCATATTTGCGTCTTTCGCATGTTCGTGTCTTTCCCATGTTTGCATCTTTCCCATATTTGCGTCTTTCCCATATTTGCATCTGTCCCATATTTGCGTCTTCAACATAAATGCGTCTTTCCCGTATTTGCGTCTTTCCCATATTTGTGTCTTTCCCATATTTGCGCCTTTCCCATCTATGCGTCTTTCCCATCTATGCGACTTTCCCATTTATGAGTCTTTCCCATCTTTGCGTCCTTCCCATCTTTGCATCCTTCCCATCTTTGCGTCCTTCCCATATTTGCGTCTTTCCCAAATTTGCGTCTTTCCCATCTTTGCGTCTTTCCCATCTTTGCGTTTTTCCCATCCTTCCGTTTTTCCCATCTTTGCGTTTTTCCCATCTATGAGTCTTTCCCATCTTTGCGTCCTTCCCATCTTTGCGTCCTTCCCATCTTTGCGTTTTTCCCATCCTTCCGTTTTTCCCATCTTTGCGTTTTTCCCATCTTTGCGTTTTTTCCATCTTTGCGTTTTTCCCATCTTTGCGTTTTTCCCATCTTTGCGTTTTTCCCATCTTTGCGTTTTTCCCATGTTTGCGTTTTTTCCATTTTTGCGTTTCTCATATATTTCGTGAACCTTTGACTATTCAGACTATGTCCTACCAACCGATTCTCTCCTCTTGTCAAGTTGTACCACAAGTTTATCTTCTCCCATATTTGCATTTTTCCCATATTTGCGTCTTTCCCATATTTGCGTTTTTTCAATATTTGCGTTTTTGCAATATTTGCGTTTTTGCCATGTTTGCGTTTTTGCCATGTTTGCGTTTTTGCCATGTTTGCGTTTTTGCCATGTTTGCGTTTTTGCCATGTTTGCGTTTTTGCCATGTTTTCGTTTTTGCCATGTTTGCGTTCTTCCCATGTTTGCGTTTTTGCCATGTTTGCGTTTTTGCCATGTTTGCGTTTTTGCCATGTTTGCGTTTTTGCCTTGTTTGCGTTTTGGCCATGTTTGCGTTTTTGCCATGTTTGCGTTTTTGCAATGGTTGCGTTTTTGCCATGGTTGCGTTTTTGCCATGGTTGCGTTTTTGCCATGGTTGCGTTTTTGCCATGGTTCGTTTTTGCCATGGTTGCGATTTTGCCATGGTTGCATTTATGCCATGGTTGCGTTTTTGTCATGGTTGCGTTTTTTCCATGGTTGCGTTTTTGCCATAGTTGCGTTTTTGCCATAGTTGCGTTTTTGCCATAATTCCGTTTTTGCCATAGTTGCATTTTTGCCATATGTTCGTTTTTGCCATATATTTCGTGAACATTTGACTTTTCAGACTATGACCTACCAACCGATTCGTTCCTCTTGTCGAGTTTATCTTCTCCCATATTTGAGTCTTTCCCATATTTGCGTCTTTCCCATATTTGCGTCTTTCCCATATTTGCGTCTTTCCCATATTTGCGTCTTTCCCATATTTGTGTCTTTCCCATATTTACGTCTTTCCCATATTTGCGTCTTTCCAAAATTTGCGCCTTTCCCATATTTGCGCCTTTCCCATATTTGCGCCTTCCCCATATTTGCGCCTTTCCCATATTTGCGCCTTTCCCTTATTTGCGCCTTTGCCATAGTTGCGCCTTTGCCATAGTTGCGCCTTTGCCATAGTTGCGCCTTTGCCATTGTTGCGCCTTTCCCATAGTTGCGGCTTTACCATAGTTGCGCATTTGCCATAGTTGCGCCTTTGTCATAGTTGCGCCTTTGCCATAGTTGCGCCTTTCCCATATTTGCGCCTTTGCCATATTTGCGCTTTTCCCATATTTGCGTCTTTCCCATATTTGCGCCTTTCCCATATTTGCGCCTTTCCCATATTTGCACCTTTCCCATTTTTGCGCCTTTTCCATAGTTGCGCCTTTGCCATAGTTGCGCCTTTGCCATAATTGCGCCTGTGGAATTGTTGCGCCTTTGCCATAGTTGCGCCTTTGCCATAGTTGCGCCTTTGCCATAGTTGTGTCTTTGCCATAGTTGCGCCTTTGCCATAGTTGCGTCTTTGCCATAGTTTCGTCTTTGAAAAAGTAGCGTCTTTGCCATAGTTGCATCTTTGCCATAGTTGTGTCTTTGCCATAGTTGAGTCTTTGCCATGTTTGCGTCTTTGCCATGATTGCGTCTTTGCCATGGTTGCGTCTTTGCCATGTTTGTGTCTTTGCCATGTTTGCGTCTTTGCCATGTTTGCGTCTTTGCCATGTTTGCGATTTTTCCATGTTTGCGTTTTTGCCATGTTTGCGTTTTCACCATGTTTGCGTTTTTGCCATGTTTTCGTTTTTGCCATATTTGCGTCTTTCATATATTTCGTGAACATTTGACTATTCAGACTATGACCTATCAACCGATTCGTTCCTCTTGTCAATTTGTACCACGAGTTTATCTTCTCCCAAATTTGAGACTTTCCCATATTTGCATC
The DNA here is from genome assembly GCF_023864275.1 of Schistocerca cancellata. Taxonomy (NCBI): domain Eukaryota; kingdom Metazoa; phylum Arthropoda; class Insecta; order Orthoptera; family Acrididae; genus Schistocerca; species Schistocerca cancellata. The sequence continues at coordinate 195,145,689 of NC_064629.1, read as the reverse complement.
TTTCCCATATTTGCGTCTTTCCCATATTTGCGTCGTTCCCATATTTGCGTCGTTCCCATAATTGCGTCGTTCGCATATTTGCGTCTTTCCCATATTTGCGTCTTTCCCATCTTTGCGTCTTTCCCATCTTTGCGTCTTTCCCATCTATGCGTCTTTCCCATCTATGCGACTTTCCCATCTATGAGTCTTTCCTATCTTTGCGTCCTTCCCGTCTTTGCATCCTTCCCATCTTTGCGTCCTTCCCATATTTGTGTCCTTCCCATCTTTGCGTCCTTCCCATGTTTGCGCCCTTCCCATCTTTGTGTCCTTCCCATCTTTGCGTTTTTCCCATCCTTCCGTTTTTCCCATCTTTGCGTTTTTCCCATCTTTGCGTTTTTCCCATCTTTGCGTTTTTCCCATGTTTGCGTTTTTTCCATCTTTGCGTTTCTCATATATTTCGTGAACCTTTGACTATTCATACTATGTCCTACCAACCGATTCGTTCCTCTTGTCAAGTTGTACTACGAGTTTATCTTCTCCCATATTTGAGACTTTCCCTTATTTGCATCTTTCCCATATTTGCGTCTTTCCCATATTTGCGTTTTTCCCATATTTGCGTTTTTCCCATATTTGCGTCTTTCCCATATTAGCGTCTTTCCCATATTTGCGTCTTTCCCATATTTGCATCTTTCCCATATTTGTGTCTTTCGCATGTTCGCGTCTTTCCCATGTTTGCATCTGTCCCATATTTGCGTCTTTCCCATATTTGCATCTGTCCCATATTTGCGTCTTCAACATAATTGCGTCTTTCCCATATTTGCGTCTTTCCCATATTTGTGTCTTTCCCATATTTGCGTCTTTCCCTTTTTGCGCCTTTCCCATCTATGCGTCTTTCCCATCTATGCGACTTTCCCATTTATGAGTCTTTCCCATCTTTGCGTCCTTCCCATCTTTGCATCCTTCCCATCCTTGCGTCCTTCCCATATTTGTGTCCTTCCCATCTTTGCGTCCTTCCCATCTTTGGGTCCTTCCCATCTTTGCGTCCTTCCCATCTTTGCGTTTTTCCCATCCTTCCGTTTTTCCCATCTTTGCGTTTTTCCCATCTTTGCGTTTTTCCCATCTTTGCGTTTTTCCCATCTTTGCGTTTTTCCCATCTTTGCGTTTTTCCCATCTTTGCGTTTTTTCCATCTTTGCGTTTCTCATATATTTCGTGAACATTTGACTATTCAGACTATGACCTATCAACCGATTCGTTCCTCTTGTCAAGTTGTACCACGAGTTTATCTTCTCCCATATTTGAAACTTTCCCTTATTTGCATCTTTCCCATATTTGCGTCTTTCCCATATTTGCGTTTTTCCGATATTTGCGTCTTTCCCATATTAGCGTTTTTCCCATATTTGCTTCTTTCCCATATTTGCGTCTTTCCCATATTTGCGTCTTTCGCATGTTCGCGTCTTTCCCATGTTTGCATCTTTCCCATATTTGCGTCTTTCCCATATTTGCATCTGTCCCATATTTGCGTCTTCAACATAAATGCGTCTTTCCCGTATTTGCGTCTTTCCCATATTTGTGTCTTTCCCATATTTGCGTCTTTCCCATATTTGCGCCTTACCGATCTATGCGTCTTTCCCATCTATGCGACTTTCCCATTTATGAGTCTTTCCCATCTTTGCGTCCTTCCCATCTTTGCATCCTTCCCATCTTTGCGTCCTTCCCATATTTGTGTCTTTCCCATCTTTGCGTCCTTCCCATCTTTGCGTCTGTCCCATCTTTGCGTCCTTCCCATCTTTGCGTTTTTCCCATCCTTCCGTTTTTCCCGTCTTTGCGTTTTTCCCATCTTTGCGTTTTTCCCATCTTTGCGTTTTTCCCATCTTTGCGTTTTTCCCATGTTTGCGTTTTTTCCATCTTTGCGTTTCTCATATATTTCGTGAAGCTTTGACTATGCAGACTATGTCCTACCAACCGATTCTCTCCTCTTGTCAAGTTGTACCACAAGTTTATCTTCTCCCATATTTGCATTTTTCCCATATTCGCGTTTTTCCCATATTTGCGTTTTTCCCATATTTGCGTTTTTTCAATATTTGCGTTTTTGCCATAATTGCGTTTTTGCCATGTTTACGTTTTTGCCATGTTTGCGTTTTTGCCATGTTTGCGTTTTTGCCATGTTTGCGTTTTTGCCATGTTTTAGTTTTTGCCATGTTTGCATTCTTCCCATGTTTGCGTTCTTGCCATGTTTGCGTATTTGCCATGTTTGCGTTTTTGCCATGTTTGCGTTTTTGATTTGTTTGCGTTTTTGCCATGTTTGCGTTTTTGCCATATTTGCGTTTTTGCAATGGTTGCGTTTTTGCCATGGTTGCGTTTTTGCCATGGTTGCGTTTTTGCCATAATTCCGTTTTTGCGATAGTTGCATTTTTGCCATATTTTCGTTTTTGCCATATATTTCGTGAACATTTGACTTTTCAGTCTATGACCTACCAACCGATTCGTTCCTCTTGTCGAGTTTATCTTCTCCCATATTTGAGTCTTTCCCATATTTGCGTCTTTCCCATATTTGCGTCTTTCCCATATTTGCGTCTTTCCCATATTTGCGTCTTTCCCATATTTGCGTCTTTCCCATATTTGCGTCTTTCTCATATTTGCGTCTTTCCCTTATTTTTGTCTTACCCATATTTGCGTCTTTCCCATATTTGCGCCTTCCCCATATTTGCGCCTTTCCCATATTTGCGCCCTTCCCATTTTTGCGTCTTTGCCATAGTTGCGCCTTTGCCATAGTTGCGCCTTTGCCATAGTTGCGCCTTTGCCATTGTTGCGCCTTTCCCATAGTTGCGGCTTTGCCATAGTTGCGCCTTTGCCATAGTTGCGCCTTTGTCATAGTTGCGCCTTTGCCATAGTTGCGCCTATCCCATATTTGCGCCTTTCCCATATTTGCGCCTTTCCCATATTTGCGCCATTCCCATATTTGCGCCTTTCCCATATTTGCGCCTTTCCCATATTTGCACCTTTCCCATTTTTGCGCCTTTGCCATAGTTGCGCCTTTGCCATCGTTGCGCCTTTTCCATAATTGCGCCTGTGGAATTGTTGCGCCTTTGCCATAGTTGCGCCTTTGCCATAGTTGCGCCTTTGCCATAGTTGTGTCTTTGCCATAGTTGCGCCTTTGCCATAGTTGCGTCTTTGCCATAGTTTCGTCTTTGAAATAGTTGCGTCTTTGCCATAGTTGCGTCTATGCAATAGTTGTGTCTTTGCCATAGTTGAGTCTTCGCCATAGTTGCGTCTTTGCCATAATTGCGTCTTTGCCATAGTAGCGTGTTTGCCATAGTTGTGTCTTTGCCATGTTTGCGTCTTTGCCATTATTGCGTCTTTGCCATGGTTGTGTCTTTGCCATGTTTGTGTTTTTGCCATGTTTGCGTCTTTGCCACGTTTGCGTCTTTGCCATGTTTGCGTTTTTGCCATGTTTTCGTTTTTGCCATATTTGCGCCTTTCATATATTCCGTGAACATTTCACTATTCAGACTATGCCCTATCAACCGATTCGTTCCTCTTGTCAATTTGTACCACGAGTTTATCTTCTCCCATATTTGAGACTTTCCCATATTTGCATCTTTCCCATATTTGCGTCTTTCCCATATTTGCGTCTTTCCAAAATTTGCGCCTTTCCCATATTTGCGCCTTTCCTATATTTGCGCCTTCCCCATATTTGCGCCTTTCCCATATTTGCGCCCTTCCCATATTTGCATCTTTGCCATAGTTGCGCCTTTGCCATAGTTGCGCCTTTGCCATAGTTGCGCCTTTGCCATTGTTGTGCCTTTCCCATAGTTGCGGCTTTGCCATAGTTGCGCCTTTGCCATAGTTGCGTATTTGTCATAGTTGCGCCTTTGCCATAGTTGCGCCTTTCCCATATTTGCGCCTTTCCCATATTTGCGCCTTTCCCATATTTGCGCCTTTCTCATATTTGCGCCTTTCCCATATTTGCGCCTTTCCCATATTTGCACCTTTCCCATTTTTGCGCCTTTGCCATAGTTGCGCCTTTGCCATAGTTGCGCCTTTGCCATAATTGCGCCTGTGGAATTGTTGCGCCTTTGCCATAGTTGCGCCTTTGCCATAGTTGCACCTTTGCCATAGTTGTGTCTTTGCCATAGTTGCGCCTTTGCCATAGTTGCGTCTTTGCCATAGTTTCGTCTTTGAAAAAGTTGCGTCTTTGCCATAGTTGCGGCTTTGCCATAGTTGTGTCTTTGCCATAGTTGAGTCTTTGCCATAGTTGCGTCTTTGCCATAATTGCGTCTTTGCCATAGTAGCGTGTTTGCCATAGTTGTGTCTTTGCCATGTTTGCGTCTTTGCCATGATTGCGTCTTTGCCATGGTTGCGTCTTTGCCATGTTTGTGTCTTTGCCATGTTTGCGTCTTTGCCATCGTTGTGTCTTTGCCATGTTTGTGTTTTTGCCATGTTTGCGTCTTTGCCACGTTTGCGTCTTTGCCATGTTTGCGTTTTTGCCATGTTTTCGTTTTTGCCATATTTGCGCCTTTCATATATTCCGTGAACATTTGACTATTCAGACTATGACCTATCATCCGATTCGTTCCTCTTGTCAATTTGTACCACGAGTTTATCTTCTCCCATATTTGCGTCTTTTCCATATTTGCGTCTTTCCCATATTTGCGCCTTTCCCATATTTGCGCCTTCCCCATATTTGCGCCTTTCCCATATTTGCGCCTTTTTCCTGATTTGCGCCTTTGCCATAGTTGCGCCTTTGCCATAGTTGCGCCTTTGCCATAGTTGCGCCTTTGCCATTGTGGCGCCTTTCCCATATTTGCAGCTTTACCATAGTTGCGCCTTTGCCATAGTTGCGCCTTTCCCATATTTGTGCCTTTCCCATATTTGCGCCTTTCCCATATTTGCGCCTTTCTTATATTTGCGCCTTTTCCATATTTGCGCCTTTCCCATATTTGCACCTTTCCCATTTTTGCGCCTTTGCCATAGTTGCGCCTTTGCCATAGTTGCGCCTTTGCCATAATTGCGCCTGTGGAATTGTTGCGCCTTTGCCATAGTTGCGCATTTGCCATAGTTGCGCCTTTGCCATAGTTGTGTCTTTGCCATAGTTGCGCCTTAGCCATAGTTGCGTCTTTGCCATAGTTTCGTCTTTGAAAAAGTTGCGTCTTTGCCATAGTTGCGTCTTTGCCATAGTTGTGTCTTTGCCATAGTTGAGTCTTTGCCATAGTTGCGTCTTTGCCATTGTTGCGTCTTTGCCATAGTAGCGTGTTTGCCATGTTTGTGTCTTTACCATGTTTGCGTTTTTGCAATGTTTTCGTTTTTGCCATATTTGCGTCTTTCACATATTTCGTGAACATTTGACTATTCAGACTATGACCTATCAACCGATTCGTTCCTCTTGTCAATTTGTACCACGAGTTTATCTCCTCCCATATTTGAGACTTTCCATTATTTGCATCTTTCCCATATTTGCGTCTTCCCCATATTTGCGTTTTTCCCATATTTGCGTTTTTCCCATATTTGCGTCTTTCCCATATTAGCGTCTTTCCCATATTTGCGTCTTTCCCATATTTGCATCTTTGCCATATTTGCGTCTTTCGCATGTTCGCGTCTTTCCCATGTTTGCATCTTTCCCATATTTGCGTCTTTCCCATATTTGCATCAGTCCCATATTTGCGTTTTCAACATAATTGCATCTTTCCCATATTTGCGTCTTTCCTATATTTGTGTCTTTCCCATATTTGCGTCTTTCCCATATTTGCGCCTTTCCCATCTATGCGTCTTTCCCATCTATGCGACTTTATCATTTATGAGTCTTTCCCATCTTTGCGTCCTTCCCATCTTTGCATCCTTCCCATCTTTGCGTCCTTCCCATATTTGTGTCCTTCCCATCTTTGCGTCCTTCCCATCTTTGCATCCTTCCCATCTTTGCGTCCTTCCCATCTTTGCGTTTTTCCCATCCTTCCGTTTTTCCCATCTTTGCGTTTTTCCCATCTTTGCGTTTTTCCCATCTTTGCGTATTTCCCATCTTTGCGTTTTTCCCATCTTTGCGTTTTTTCCATCTTTGCGTTTCTCATATATTTCGTGAACATTTGACTATTCAGACTATGACCTATCAACCGATTCGTTCCTCTTGTCAAGTTGAACCACGAGTTTATCTTCTCCCATATTTGAAACTTTCCCTGATTTGCATCTTTCCCATATTTGCGTCTTTCCCATCTTTGCGTTTTTCCCATATTTGCATCTTTCCCATATTAGCGTCTTTCCCATATTTGTGTCTTTCCCATATTTGTGTCTTTCCCATATTTGCGTCTTTCGCATGTTCGCGTCTTTCCCATGTTTGCATCTTTCCCATATTTGCGTCTTTCCCATATTTGCATCTGTCCCATATTTGCGTCTTCAACATAAATGCGTCTTTCCCGTATTTGCGTCTTTCCCATATTTGTGTCTTTCCCATATTTGCGTCTTTCCCATATTTGCGCCTTTCCCATCTATGCGTCTTTCCCATCTATGCGACTTTCCCATTTATGAGTCTTTCCCATCTTTGCGTCGTTCCCATCTTTGCATCCTTCCCATCTTTGCGTCCTTCCCATATTTGTGTCCTTCCCATCTTTGCGTCCTTCCCATCTTTGCGTCCGTCCCATCTTTGCGTCCTTCCCATCTTTGCGTCCGTCCCATCTTTGCGTCCTTCCCATCTTTGCGTTTATCCCATCCTTCCGTTTTTCCAATCTTTGCGTTTTTCCCATCTTTGCGTTTTTCCCATCTTTGCGCCTTTCCCATCTATGCGTCTTTCCCATCTATGCGTCTTTCCCATCTATGCGACTTTCCCATCTATGAGTCTTTCCCATCTTTGCGTCCTCCCATCTTTGCGTCCTTCCCATCTTTGCGTCCTTCCCATCTTTGCGTCCGTCCCATCTTTGCGTCCTTCCCATTTTTGCGTTTTTCCCATCCTTCCGTTTTTCCAATCTTTGCGTTTTTCCCATCTTTGCGTTTTTCCCATCTTTGCGTTTTTCCCATCTTTGCGTTTTTCCCATATTTGCGATTTTCTATATTTGCGTTTTTGCAATATTTGCGTTTTTGCCATGTTTGCGTTTTTGCCATGTTTGCGTTTTTGCCATGTTTGCGTTTTTGCCATGTTTTTGTTTTTGCCATGTTTGCGTTCTTCCCATGTTTGCGTTTTTGCCATGTTTGCGTTTTTGCCATGTTTGCGTTTTTGCCATGTTTGCGTTTTTGCCTTGTTTGCGTTTTTGCCATGTTTGCGTTTTTGCCATGTTTGCGTTTTTGCAATGGTTGCGTTTTTGCCATGGTTGCGTTTTTGCCATGGTTGCGTTTTTGCCATGGTTGCATTTATGCCATGGTTGCGTTTTTGTCATGGTTGCGTTTTTTCCATGGTTGCGTTTTTGCCATAGTTGCGTTTTTGCCATAGTTGCGTTTTTGCCATAATTCCGTTTTTGCCATAGTTGCATTTTTGCAATATGTTCGTTTTTGCCATATATTTCGTGAACATTTGACTTTTCAGACTATGACCTACCAACCGATTCGTTCCTCTTGTCGAGTTTATCTTCTCCCATATTTGACTCTTTCCCATATTTGCGTCTTTCCCATATTTGCGTCTTTCCCATGTTTGCGTCTTTCCCATATTTGCGTCTTTCCCATATTTGTGTCTTTCCCATATTTGCGTCTTTCCCATATTTGCGTCTTTCCAAAATTTGCGCCTTTCCCATATTTGCGCCTTTCCCATATTTGCGCCTTCCCCATATTTGCGCCTTTCCCATATTTGCGCCTTTCCCTTATTTGCGCCTTTGCCATAGTTGCGCCTTTGCCATAGTTGCGCCTTTGCCATTGTTGCGCCTTTGCCATTGTTGCGCCTTTCCCATAGTGGCGGCTTTACCATAGTTGCGCCTTTGCCATAGTTGCGCCTTTGTCATAGTTGCGCCTTTGCCATAGTTGCGCCTTTCCCATATTTGCGCCTTTCCTCTATTTGCGCCTTTCCCATATTTGCGCCTTTCCCATATATGCGCCTTTCCCATATTTGCGCCTTTCCCATATTTGCACCTTTCCCATTTTTGCGCCTTTGCCATAGTTGCGCCATTGCCATAGTTGCGCCTTTGCCATAATTGCGCCTGTGGAATTGTTGCGCCTTTGCCATAGTTGTGCCTTTGCCATAGTTGCGCCTTTGCCATAGTTGTGTCTTTGCCATAGTTGCGCCTTTGCCATAGTTGCGTCTTTGCCATAGTTTCGTCTTTGAAAAAGTTGCGTCTTTGCCATAGTTGCATCTTTGCCATAGTTGTGTCTTTGCCATAGTTGAGTCTTTGCCATAGTTGCGTCTTTGCCATAGTTGCGTCTTTGCCATAGTAGCGTGTTTGCCATAGTTGTGTCTTTGCCATGTTTGCGTCTTTGCCATGATTGCGTCTTTGCCATGGTTGCGTCTTTGCCATGTTTGTGTCTTTGCCATGTTTGCGTCTTTGCCATGTTTGCGTCTTTGCCATGTTTGCGATTTTGCCATGTTTGCGTTTTTGCCATGTTTGCGTTTTCACCATGTTTGCGTTTTTGCCATGTTTTCGTTTTTGCCATATTTGCGTCTTTCATATATTTCGTGAACATTTGACTATGCAGACTATGACCTATCAACCGATTCGTTCCTCTTGTCAATTTGTACCACGAGTTTATCTTCTCCCATGTTTGAGACTTTCCCATATTTGCATCTTTCCCATATTTGCGTCTTTCCCATATTTGCGTCGTTCCCATATTTGCGTCGTTCCCATAATTGCGTCGTTCGCATATTTGCATCTTTCCCATATTTGCGTCTTTCCCATCTTTGCATCTTTCCCATCTTTGCGTCTTTCCCATCTATGCGTCTTTCCCATCTATGCGACTTTCCCATCTATGAGTCTTTCCTATCTTTGCGTCCTTCCCATCTTTGCGTCCTTCCCATCTTTGCGTCCTTCCCATATTTGTGTCCTTCCCATCTTTGCGTCCTTCCCATCTTTGCGCCCTTCCCATCTTTGTGTCCTTCCCATCTTTGCGTTTTTCCCATCCTTCCGTTTTTCCCATCTTTGCGTTTTTCCCATCTTTGCGTTTTTCCCATCTTTGCGTTTTTCCCAGGTTTGCGTTTTTTCCATCTTTGCGTTTTTCCCATCTTTGCGTTGTTTCCATCTTTGCGTTTCTCATATATTTCGTGAACATTTGACTATTCAGACTATGACCTATCAACCGATTCGTTCCTCTTGTCAAGTTGAACCACAAGTTTATCTTCTCCCATATTTGAAACTTTCCCTTATTTGCATCTTTCCCATATTTGCGTCTTTCCCATCTTTGCGTCTTTCCCATATTTGCGCCTTTCCCATCCATGCGTCTTTCCCATCTATGCGACTTTCCCATTTATGAGTCTGCGAGGTGCCGGGGCTAGCAGTGTTTTTAACACTCAATTCTTAGAGAATTTACATATGTACATGATGCTCTAAGCCCCCCCTTTTCTAACTCCAACTTTTCCTGTTGCACAACGATAAAAAAAATACGCGAACTGACTCTAATCAACCCTGCCAGTGGAGTAGAAGAGAGTTTGGCACCTGCAATAATTTAATTTGTTAAATAAGTTAATTAAACGAAGGTTTCATTAACATAGTGAGGAATGATGGGGTTGCTCTATCTATTAACAGAATGAAAGTTCTGTCCAAAATAACAATATGATTTATTAAGACTAAACACAAAATAATAAACAACAACACATGAAACATTAACAATATATCAAATTGGCTCTAATTGGATACTTAAACAAACGCTGTGAAATTGAAGTTGTCCCTAAACTAGATTGTGAGGATTATGACGAAGTGGTATGTGCAGCCAATTCCTAGCAACTCAATTCTTAGAGAAAACACATAGCCAACCCACCATTAATTGCTGCTACCCAAGACAGAACAAAGTTAGGAAAAAAAAAAGACGAACAGGCGCACTCTGCTGAGCTCTGATTGTCACCTAGGAAAATCCCTATCTGCCGGTGCTGCGGACATACGTTACCAAACCGACTTCTTGACTCCCAGAACACGATCTGCCGTACTGAAGCCGTTGGCTGGTTGCTTCGACGTCCTCGACCGAAAGGCGAGAGACGACTACCCCCAAGAGCACCCGTACCAAAACCGAACACAGAACATTCCCGCCCCCACGACAGTGGCCGTGGTTAAACGTTCCAATCAGCAACTCGAAAACCGGCGGAAATTCCACTCCATTGCCGGAACGCTACCATTCCACCAATGGAGATTCTTGGCGCCAATTTCTGCGCCGATCTTGCTACGTCACGGAGCTATGCCCTGAGCAAGCCAATCACAGTTACTATTTTGCAGAAAGTGCGGGAATTTTCCCGCCACAGCTGCCTGGGTACACAAGTCATTCCCACGCCTCGCTGGTAGCCCGCCAGAACGTGTTTTCGCTAAGTTTCTGCGAAGTAACGGAACCTCTAGCCCAGCCACTACTTCAAGCTCTGCGGGCGTGCCTCTTGACAATGTCGGTGTCTGCAAAGCATTCACTCGACTTCCTCACACCCGTCGGCTTAAAGCTTTCCAGATCAGCAGAGCCCGCCTGTCACCGGACCACCCGGGTGACGAGAGACGCTGCGTGGGAAGTCCGCGCGTGAAGGAATAGCAACTTTCCACCGCATGCAATTATAGAGGAGAATCGTAAGATAGAAATATGAGAGGGGGCTCATGCCACCTCTCATAGCCCCTACGCCATTTTAGATTGTAATTGGTGAGCGGTTGGCTCACTTAGGAGCAAGGTAGTGAGTCAATCGCCCAAGAACAATCTCGCAAACTGGCTGCACATGCCGCACTCTATAAAGAAAATAACTGCAACTGAAAAATGCAGCTCATAGAGGGAGGATTATTTATGATGTAGCCAACTTCACCTTCTTAATATGGAACACTAACACTCACATCACACATCCATACCCAGGGAGCCCCTTCCAAACACCGATTCACACAGACATTCACTCTCTAAATATGGCCCGGGCATGTGAGCCAAATATGGAGCAATTTATTCTTTACAATCAGAGTTGGAGTGCTCCGCAATTAAATGCCCAAGATGTTACAACAATTTTAATCATTAAACTAACCTGAACTCACTCACACATGATACTATTTAAGTTAACAATCTCTTTGTGAGCTTTCAGAATCTAATTACGACCTCCGATTCATTCTGTCTCCCTGCAGCAAGAATAATCTTTACAAAATGTTCCCTGAACTGATGGTCCATTCACAATGACAGAGGTGGTATCTGCTTCAGTTTATGGGGACTTCAGGCACACTGTTTCCATACACTCAACAATAAATACAAGATAAAAAAAATGGTGTGGAGAACAATACAGTAATTTGTAATGAGAATTACAGTGTAAAACAAACACATACAAGGTATCACATACATTACAAAAACAACATTAGAGAAAGAAATTAAAAAAAAACAAGGTTCATGGGACATTAAGTTGTGCGTGCACATTGCACACTGTTCACGACCGTGCTGAGAATGTGGCACTAAATCACATTGTTAGAAATGTTCGAAGCACTTCACAAATTCATTAGTTTCTCTGAGGGGGTTGGTATGTTGAGTCACATGCATTGATGCACGTGGTTCCATGTCTTGAGCATTGGAGGGCGGCTTTTGGGATGGGGCCACAGTACTGACATCACATAGGGCTAACGTCGGGTGTTGTTGCTACGTTGTTGCAACAGCAATAGGGAGTGCTGGAGCGTCTGCAGTACGCTGTTGAGATTGTAGTCAGACCCACGCATATGATCACGGCAGTACGGTAGGAAGACACAGTGATAGGCCCTCCTCACGTCGATTAATTGTCTCTGATGTCTACTTGTTGGGATACATCACTAGTCTAGGTCTCTTCTCTCGCTGGGCAGTACTTTACGTTTCCCAATATTGCAGTTCGACGAGGGATGATGGCACGTGGAGTGACTCCACAAGTGTGTGAGGTCATCCATACAGGATCGAACTAGGAGCGACGATTGCTAAAAACTGCTCTCTAATAGAGAGGAGAAGTTAGAAATGAGACCATACATTTGTTAGTGTGGCACGATACTGCTTTGTGTAAGCAGATCGGCCAATGCTAGTGAGTTGTAAAAACCCAAACAGGTGAGTATATAGCGTCCCTTTCTGTCCTGAGGCACATGAGACGCCAGTTATGACACCATATGTGATCTTCTTCGTGTACTCACGACTACGTGGTCTGCCGCAGGGAATCCCTCCAAACGGCTGCCTCGTGTGGGTCGCGTGTCAGTGTCAACGGCCAGCCTCTCTTTCGCTTGTGGCCCGGCGAGGATCCTCCCTAATCCCTCAGGTACACGGCCCGGTGACTGTCAGCTTGTAGGACCGGACGCCCTCGCGCCCCTCACGTCAGGTAGCGCGTCGACGCTCTCCTCCTGCAGGTAGCCGATGACCTCCGGCTGGCCTCTGCGTTGCCACTATCCCAGTCCTCTGCACAATTCTTACAAAAATCATATGCCTAACATTTCCCCATGACCTTCTATGTTATAATAAATTTACATACCGATACATTGATGGTCTGTCATTTCAGACACTGTAATTTTAATTTTATAGTTATTTATCTGTAGCTATCATAACAAAAAATGGAAATAATTTATCTTGATATTTGTGTAGAGACCGATCTCAGTATTGTACATGGTGTGTGATAACTGATGCTATGTAATGGATGAACAACTAAATGTGCGGGCCCACACTAATATTACTATTAATTATATAGATCGACAGTAGACATGCTCAAGAATTAACTACCATTTGCCAACGATCTACATTCTATGTCTTTTAATTAAATTATGTTGTTATTCAGGTCTAAGTTTTACTGTGCTATAAAGAACATGCAACTATACTACTTTCGCTCGCCGGTCGTCCCTCCATCTCGGGTCTGTGATTTGATGACCTGAAAAATAGCATCCCAACAGGCGCGCGCCACACTTGTGGTAGAAAACCCCCACAATATTAATCTAGTTATTGTTAAATCCTACAGTTTAACTTATCCTAGTATAACTTACTTTCCCTTTTATTTATTTATTTATTTATTTATTTATTTTATTTTTTTTTTTTTGTTTACCTTATACACTACTCTTACATAATTCCTGTTACGCTGAGATATCTCGCTGCTCGCCGCTATTGACGACAGTGATGTGCGCGCCGTACGACACGGCCTCCGAGTTCTCACTACGCCTCACTGAAACTCCAGAGACTGGGTTAGCCATGGCTATACAAGACAATAAATTTATAGTTGAACTTAATTTTGTATGTGATGCAGTCTTAGCAATGAAAGCGCACCTTTCCAGAGGCAATGTAATTTGACCCAGCCAAGTCTGGTTCCTGTTGAGGATTCAGTCGCCCATCACACGCCAGCTACACAGTATGTCACGAATATCCTAGTATGAGTCACTGGTTATTCATCTGTGACAGTCGCAAGCAGCATGCTAAATCCCCAACCAGCACATTGGCATGGTAGGCTTTATGCCCGCATTTCTACCGTCTAGGCCCTAGGGCCCCATTGGAGTCAAACGCTCACAGGTTCACCCCGACTTGCAAGACAACGATGCTGGCGCAGCTCTGCAAAAACTATACTGCCAATATTCATCCTCGAAATCTCGCAATATACCACAATCTTGCAGTGCACTGACGCGTGCCTGCAAGCATTGGTATGAACGTCTCACGAACTGGCTGTGGCCGCTATGGAGCGTATCACGACTTCTCAGAACGCTTCTAAGAGCACGTTCTTGTATGCGCCCGTTTGTGCGACATCTCGTCACTCATCACTATCCCTTAACATGGACACCAGATTGGAAAGGACAAAAACATTTCTCATGGAAAGGTAGTGCCTCTTATCGCATTGACAGTGGAGCTTGCGAACATAAAACAGAAAAAAAATTAGCAGCAGTAAATTCTTATGCGAGAAAACGCAGCGTGTTAATACTTTAACAATCTTAATCTATTAATGCAACGATTATTGTTCCCCGAAGAAAGGTTCATATCTTTGCCTATTCTACTCTGTACACCACTTACACTACTACTATAGCAAGGTTCACGTATTTGCCCATTCTACTACGTACACCTCTTACACTACTCTATTCCACGAACTCCTTTATGTGAGAGATGTGGTGGAGTCCTATGGACTTCTTTCCTTTCAGCGTCTCTAATTCATAAGCATTGTGGTGAGCTGCTCTCCTTATACGGTACGGCCCGTTGTAAATAGAATAGAATTTTTGGCATTTCATTTTTTGTTTGTTCGAAAGTCGGAAAGACTTAACGAGCACCTTTTGTCCAATGTGGAAGTGTCGTAGACGAGCTCCCCTGTCGGCACGTCTCTTCCTGACCTCTGCTGCAGCACGTATCCTCTTGAGAGCCAAATCCACTATGGCTTGGTGCTGCGTTCGCGCACTTGGTGGGAAGTTTACGACATCGGTTATCAAGTCCTTAGGAATCCGGTTTTTCAGTACTGTAATGGGTGCCAATTTTGTTATCCCATGGGGTGCCTCATTGATCACCTCCTGGAAGTCTTTAAGGAAAACGTCCCATGTCGTGTGCTGTTTGTTACAGTACAACCGGCACAAGTTTCCGAGTTCTTTAATAACCCGTTCTGCAGCATTCGAGCTCGGATGGTGCGAAGATATAAAAATGGGATCAATTTTACACCGACGCAACGTCTCCTTCCAAGTTTTTGACTTAAACTGTGGCCCGTTATCAGAAATAATTTTACTCACATGACCAACCTGTTGTAGGAAATCCCGGATTAGGGCTCGAGATACAGTTCGTCCTGTCGCCCTCTTCAGTGGCGTAAAGGTAACGTATTTGGACGTTAGTTCAACAAACACTAATACGTAAGTATATCCTCTTCTTGTTCTTGGCAAAGGTCCCATCAAATCTGTTGCTGCTAATTGTCTTAATTTGGTCGGTACGATTGGGTATAATGGTGCCTGCATGCTCACAGTGGTGTGCTTAGCCTTTTGGCAGTCTTTACACACCGACAGTACCCTCCGAATTCGACGCTCCATGTTTCGAAAGTAACACATGGTCCTTAGCTTGAGATTGCACTTGCGTGGTCCGAAGTGTCCATAGCTGAGGTGAGTATGCCATATAACCTTGTTTATTAGGTGTTCAGGGATGCATACCCCCCATTCAGTGTCATTGGCATAATTTCGGTGGAAAATTATGCCTTTCCGCAAGAGGTAGAACTGCCTGATGGTGGCGTGTCTTCTGTCTATCCATTTCTGTTTCAATAACACTAGGGCAGGGTCCTTGTCTTGCTCCTTCTTGATGTCATGCATACTACAGGTAATAAAATTTTCAAAGGCTACTTTCTGCATATAGAAAAGGCAGTAGTGATTTTCCTCCAGATCTTCTTCCATGTTGTGCTCAAATCCGATCGGTGACCGTGATAAGGCGTCTGCAATAATGTTCTGACTGCCGGGGATATATTCTATCGAAAAGTTGTACTGCTGCAGATATGATGCCCACCTAATGAGCCGCCTGTGATTAAGCTTTGCAGTCATCAAGAACTCGAGTGCCTTGTGGTCTGTGTAGACCCTCGTCTTGCGACCAAACAGAAGGTATCTGAATTTTTCAAACGCCCATACAATAGCCAGCGCCTCTAACTCGGTTACTGAGTAATTCCTCTCACTCTTGGCTAGTACTCTGCTACCAAACGCAATTGTCTTCCACACCCTGTTTCCTTCATGTACATAGTCTTGGAACACCATGACACCCAGACCTGAGTATGAACTGTCCGTTACTATGCAAAGCTCTTCTGCTAAGTTAGGGTGTGATAGGATGGGTGCTTGTAATAATGCGAATTTTAATGCTTTCCATTCGGATTCGGCCGCCTCATCCCATTCCCAAGGAATCTTCTTTCCTGTAAGTTGATGCAACCTAGGACTGCTCTGAGTTTTGACATGTATAAAGCGGTTGTAAAAATTTATGATCCCCAAGAACCCCCTTAACTGCTTCTTTGTCGTAGGAATGGGAAACTTTTCAATCGCTTCGATCTTTTCGGGATTTGGCGCAATGCCCTCACCCGTGATGATATGTTCCAGAAATTTGACAGAGGACGTCCCAAAATTCGATTTTTCGATATTGATAGTCACTCCGTATTCCTTGAATGTCGCAAGGAGTTCACCGAGGACCGCATTGTGCTCTCCCCAAGATTTCTCCGCGATCAGCAAATCGTCCACATAGCTGGTGACATGACGTTTCAAATTATCGCTTAGTATGCCGTCCAGCCCCCGAATGAATGCGGCAGATGAAACGTTCAAACCAAATGGTAGACGACGAAACCGGTAACATCTTCCAAATGCTAAAAAGGCTGTGTACTGTCTGCAATTTGGATGGAGCTCGATCTGCCAGAAACTCGATTTTAGATCAACTGATGAGAAGATTGATATTCCATGGAAGTTTTGTAAGAGTTCCTCTAATCGTTCCGGTCTGTCTGTTTCGGGTTCTATTATGGTATTAATTTGTCGCGAGTCCAAGACTAAACGAATACTACCATCTGCCTTCTCGACTACTCTTAACGGGTTATTATAGGCTGAAGCCGTAGGTTCTATTATTCCTTCACTCAACATTCGCGTAATTTCGGCTGCTACTTTCTGTCGATATGCCAAGGGGATTGGATAGGGTGGCACACGAAACTGATTGTGCGGACGTACACGAAATTCATATTGGAAGTTCTTTATTGATCCTGTCTTGGGAATGAAGACCTCCGCATGTTCTACTAGTAATTTATGAAGTTCTTTGCGGTGGTCGCATCTTATATTCTTTATTGCTTCCACTTTTTCTCCTATTTTCTCCTTTATTTCCCCCATTATTCTGACTTCATTCTCATCTGTGTCCGCTCCCCTACCCGCAACGTCGACCTGTTCTTCCTTTCTGTCTTTCAGACACGCATAGTTTATCCGTACACAGTTAGACGGTAGTTGAGCTGGGATCAGCTGATCGTCGAATTTAATGTGGACGGGATTCCCTTTCCTCAAAACCACTTCACCTCGTCCTAGATCAACTATCGCTTCATGTTCATTTAGGAAGTCCGTTCCTATTATCATGTCGATCGCCAGATTTGGCACAATCCAGAAGTTAGACTCTATTTTGTGTCCTTGGCAGGAGAATTCCAGTCTTGTTTGTTGGGTGACCTCCGTACATTTTCCCGCTAATGCCCCTTTTATTTTGGTTTTCTTAACCGATAGGACAGGCCAGTCCATCTCCTGAGAGCACATCTTGTATGCTGCCTCAGATATTGCTGTTATGTAGCTTCCACTATCTATTATCGCATTCATACTCTTTTCAGCTATTGCTACTGTGATAAGAGGCTGCCGATCTTGTCGAGGAGTTGCTTTATGTTCCTCGAGCAGGATTTCTGATAAATCTTCGTAATGTATCATCCGTAGTTGGCCAGGTCCGAGATTACGTGCGAAATTCCGGCGGCCTGTGTTCGCACTAGTCTGGCGTCAATCCCTTGTTAAGCTCCCCCTCCTCTGACGTGCATTAGGATTTGCGGGTCTAGTTTCAATCTCCTGGTTCCACTGTTGTCCTTGGTTTCGCTCTCTCCAATTACGGTCGCTTTGCGTTCGTTATTCCTCCTATCCCAGATTCCTTGTCTAGATTGACCCTGCTCCCTGACGTTCTGGTTTCCGTGTCTTTGGTTTCCATAACCTTGAATAGCGTAACCTTGACTTCCGTAACCCTGGTTTCCTAACTGACCAGTGCGATTATGCGATCTGTTGTCGTCTTCCCTTCCTGGCCCGTGGTATTTGTTACTTTGCCCCTTCTTCCTGTCCTTTGCGTCTTGTTTATCAAAGACTACTTCGAGTTCGCGCAATAGACTCTTGAATGCTTCTATGTCAGATCCACACTTGCCGACAAGTGTCTGTTGGTACCTAACTGGCAATTTGGAAAAGCAAAATTTAATGATTTCTCCGTTGCTATATGGACTATCTAAAAATTGATTCTTCTTGAGTAACTCATCAAGAAATTTGGTTGCGCTCCTATACCCGGACACTTCCAGTTCAGGACAAAATATTATTTCATCTTTAATCCTGTCCTGCGTTTCCTTTGACCAGTAGGTCCGCAGGAATGCACCAACAAATTCCTGATAAGTCCGACACGTCACTGCTACACCCCGCATCTTTTCCGCGGCTTGGCCTTCGATGTGTCCACACATGAATTCTAATTTTGCCTGGGTTGGCCATGATGCCGGTAATGAATTTGTAAACTGCATCACCCAGCTCTTCGGATGCATCGACCCTCCATTTTCTTTGAACTTCTGGAATTTTAGTATCGACAGGAAATGATTCTGATCAAAATCCTGTCTGATCCTCGCACTGGTGTTGTCACTCGTTTCCGATACTTGCACGTCTGCTGAGTGTCCTGTTCTATCTTGGTGATAACTGTGATGTGCTACCTCTGTATCACAGTGGAAGTGGCACTCAGAATTCACAAGTGGGCTACAATTATTGGAGCTATTACTCGCTGTTTCTGCGTGTGCATTGTTAGTTCCGCACTCGGTCATTGGGCTAGAGCACGGCGGGCTTTTCCTCGGAGACACAATTCTGTGTACTCCATCATTGGTATCCGAACGCGCAGTGCTCGTGTGCCCGTTTTGCTCTAGTTTTGCTATCCGACTCTCTACTTCTTCCATTCGTTTCGTGTTGTTCGCAACCGCGATTTTACCCTGAATTTTTAAGAACGCTAGGGATTTTGAGTGGGATTGTGTTGTACGTCGCAAGCGCCCTGCGAGTTTAGAAGTTGCTTCCGCGACTTTCATTGCCCCTATTGCTGCCGTTTTAGCCAGGCCTGCTACTTTTTGTGCAGCCATTGACATTTGTTTTACCTCTCCACATTCTTTCTTTATTGTTAGTAATTCCCCACGAATTTCCCCTATATGCGAAATTATTGCCTCAGTGTCCTTCTTACGCTGTTCGTCAGCTTCTTCCTTCTCCTTCTTACGTTGTTTCTCCTCTTCTTCCTTCTCCCTCTTACGCTGTTCGTCAGCTTCTTCCTTCTCCCTCTTACGTTGTTCGTCAGCTTCTTCTTTCATTGATCGTAGGAAGCTCAGTATTGGGTTAATGTCATCATTTTGATCCTCGTCACCCATGGGTGATGTAACTCTGGACACCTGGGCGCTAGAGCTCTGACGTGGCCGAGCTGGCCCCTGTCTGCTCTCGTTCGTTTGATTATAAACTTCTGCTACCGTCTCGACCTGTGTGACTGTCTCTGTTTCATCCTCTACTTCACTATCATAATCACGGCCGCAACGCTGCTCTGAGATCGCGTCCAAATCACCTTCCTCATCAAAGACCCTGGCGTTCTGTCCTGCTAAAAATGTGCCCATCTCATCTCCGAACCTATTCCCGTTAAACTGCCCCTTATCCATTATGCTATCCTCTTTTGTTTTAGCTTCGCTCGATAATAGTCGTGCCTTACTTCTCGTTATCATTCATGAAAAACAAATTTATCTAAAATGCACAATAAAATTAATCTACTCCATATATTTTTACACATAGACACAAAATTTCAACAACGCTGTTCCAACGCTGTAATTACAAGCACAATTTGAAGTGGTACAGAAACCGCACACAAATCCGACAAAGTGCGATGTGGTACGGACACCACACCAACGAAACACAAAAAAACAATGAACAAAAAAAACAAAACAAAAAAAATATATACACTGAAAACAAAAACTGTAATCATGCGCCGCTACTTAAAACTAAACGCGGAACTACCGGAAAAAAAACTTGGGTATTAATCAATAAAAAAAGAGAGAAAAAAAATTGAATGTTCCTACTAAGAATCCTGTTTGCTTATCAGAGATTCACAGGGAAGATCCTGGCAGGGTCGCCATATTATGCGAGGTGCCGGGGCTAGCAGTGTTTTTAACACTCAATTCTTAGAGAATTTACATATGTACATGATGCTCTAAGCCCCCCCTTTTCTAACTCCAACTTTTCCTGTTGCACAATGATAAAAAAAATACGCGAACTGACTCTAATCAACCCTGCCAGTGGAGTAGAAGAGAGTTTGGCACCTGCAATAATTTAATTTGTTAAATAAGTTAATTAAACGAAGGTTTCATTAACATAGTGAGGAATGATGGGGTTGCTCTATCTATTAACAGAATGAAAGTTCTGTCCAAAATAACAATATGATTTATTAAGACTAAACACAAAATAATAAACAACAACACATGAAACATTAACAATATATCAAATTGGCTCTAATTGGATACTTAAACAAACGCTGTGAAATTGAAGTTGTCCCTAAACTAGATTGTGAGGATTATGACGAAGTGGTATGTGCAGCCAATTCCTAGCAACTCAATTCTTAGAGAAAACACATAGCCAACCCACCATTAATTGCTGCTACCCAAGACAGAACAAAGTTAGGAAAAAAAAAAGACGAACAGGCGCACTCTGCTGAGCTCTGATTGTCACCTAGGAAAATCCCTATCTGCCGGTGCTGCGGACATACGTTACCAAACCGACTTCTTGACTCCCAGAACACGATCTGCCGTACCGGAGCCGTTGGCTGGTTGCTTCGACGTCCTCGACCGAAAGGCGAGAGACGACTACCCCCAAGAGCACCCGTACCAAAACCGAACACAGAACATTCCCGCCCCCACGACAGTGGCCGTGGTTAAACGTTCCAATCAGCAACTCGAAAACCGGCGGAAATTCCACTCCATTGCCGGAACGCTACCATTCCACCAATGGAGATTCTTGGCGCCAATTTCTGCGCCGATCTTGCTACGTCACGGAGCTATGCCCTGAGCAAGCCAATCACAGTTACTATTTTGCAGAAAGTGCGGGAATTTTCCCGCCACAGCTGCCTGGGTACACAAGTCATTCCCACGCCTCGCTGGTAGCCCGCCAGAACGTGTTTTCGCTAAGTTTCTGCGAAGTAACGGAACCTCTAGCCCAGCCACTACTTCAAGCTCTGCGGGCGTGCCTCTTGACAATGTCGGTGTCTGCAAAGCATTCACTCGACTTCCTCACACCCGTCGGCTTAAAGCTTTCCAGATCAGCAGAGCCCGCCTGTCACCGGACCACCCGGTTGACGAGAGACGCTGCGTGGGAAGTCCGCGCGTGAAGGAATAGCAACTTTCCACCGCATGCAATTATAGAGGAGAATCGTAAGATAGAAATATGAGAGGGGGCTCATGCCACCTCTCAAGTCTTTCCCATCTCTGCGTCCTTCCCATCTTTGCATCCTTCCCATATTTCTGTCCTTCCCATCTTTGCGTCCTTCCCATCTTTGCGTCCGTCCCATCTTTGCGTCCTTCCCATCTTTGCGTTTTTCCCATCCTTCCGTTTTTCCAATCTTAGCGTTTTTCCCATCTTTGCGTTTTTCCCATCTTTGCGTTTTTCCCATCTTTGCGTTTTTCCCATCTTTGCGTTTTTCCCATGTTTGCGTTTTTTCCATATTTGCGTTTCTCATATATTTCGTGAACCTTTGACTATTCAGACTATGTCCTACCAACCGATTCTCTCCTCTTGTCAAGTTGTACCACAAGTTTATCTTCTCCCATATTTGCATTTTTCCCATATTTGCGTTTTTCCCATATTTGCGTCTTTCCCATATTTGCGTTTTTTCAATATTTGCGTTTTTGCAATATTTGCGTTTTTGCCATGTTTGCGTTTTTGCCATGTTTGCGTTTTTGCCATGTTTGCGTTTTTGCCATGTTTTCGTTTTTGCCATGTTTGCGTTCTTCCCATGGTTGCGTTTTTGCCATATTTGCGTGTTTGCCATATTTGCGTCTTTGCCATATTTGCGTGTTTGCAATATTTGCGTGTTTGCCATATTTTCGTCTTTGCCATATTTTTCGTCTTTGCCATATTTTTTGTCTTTGTCTTTCCCATATTCGCATCTTTCCCATATTTGCGTCTTTCCCATATTTGCGTCTTTCCCATATTTGCGTCTTTCCCATGTTTGCGTCTTTCCCATATTTGCGTCTTTCCCATATTTGCGTCATTCCCATATTTGAGTCTTTCCCATATTTGCGATTTTCTCATATTTGCGTTATTCCCATTTTAGCGTTTCTCATATATTTCGTGATTCTTTGACTATTCAGACTATGTTCTACCTACCGATTCTTTCCTCTTGTCAAGTTGTACCACAAGTTTATCTTCTCCCATATTTGCATTTTTCCCATATTTGTGTTTTTCCCATATTTGCGTTTATCCCATATTTGCGTTTTCTCCATATTTGCGTTATTCGCATGTTTGCGTTTTTCCCATATTTGCGATTTGCCATATTTGCGATTTGCCATATTTGCGATTTGCCATATTTGCGATTTGCGATATTTGCGATTTGCGATATTTGCGATTTGCCATATCTGCGTTTTTGCCATATTTGCGTTTTTGCCATATTTGTGTTTTTGCCATATTTGCGATTTTGCCATATTTGCGATTCTGCCATATTTGCGATTCTGCCATATTTCCGATTTTGCCATATTTCCGATTTTGCCATATTTCCGATTTTGCCATAGTTCCGATTTTGCCATATTTCCGTTTGTGACATATTTCCGTTTTTGCCATATTTGCGTTTTTGCCATATTTGCGTTTTTGCCATAGTTGCGTTTTTGCCATAGTTGCGGTTTTGCAATAGTTGCGTTTTTGCCATAGTTGCGTTTTTGCCATAGTTGCGTTTTTGCCATAGTTGCATTTTTGCCATAGTTGCGTTTTTGCCATATTTGCGTTTTTCCCATATTTGCGTTTTTCCGATATTTGCGTTCTTCCCATATTTGCGTTTTTCCCATATTTGCGTTTCTCATATATTTCGTGAACCTTTGACTATTCAGACTATGTTCTACCTACCGATTCTTTCGTCTTGTCAAGTTGTACCACAAATTTATCTTCTTCCATATATGCATTTATCCCATACTTGCGTTTTTCCCATATTTGCGTTTTTCCCATATTTGTGTTTTTCCAATATTTGCGTTTTTGCCATATGTTTTTCCCATATTTGCGTTTTTCCCATATTTGCTTTTTTCCCATATTTGCGTTTGTCTCATAGCGTCTTTCCCATATTTGCGTTTTTGCCATATTTGCGTTTTTCCCATATTTGCGTCGTTCCCATATTTTCGTCGTTCCCATATTTGCGTCGTTCCCATATTTGCGTCGTTCCCGTATTTGCGTCGTTTCCATATTTGCGTCTTTCCCATCTGTGTGTCTTTCCCATCTTTGCGTCTTTCCCATCTTTGCGTCTTTCACATCTATGCATCTTTCCCATCTATGCGACTTTCCGATCTATGCGTCTTTCCCATCTATGAGTCTTTCCCATCTTTGCGTCCTTCCCATCTTTGCGTTTTTCCCATCTTTGCGTTTTTCCCATCTTTGCGTTTCACATATATTTCGTGAACTTTTGACTATTCAGACTATGTCCTACCAACCGATTCTTTCCTCTTGTCAAGTTGTACCACAAGTTTATCTTCTCCCATATTTGCATTTTTCCCATAATTGCGATTTTCCCATATTTGCGTTTTTCCCATATTCGCGTTTCTCCCATATTTGCGTTTTTCCCACATTTGCGTCTTTCCCACATTTGCGTCTTTCCCACATTTGCGTCTTTCCCAGATTTGCGTCTTACCCACATTTGCGTCTTTCCCACATTTCCGTCTTTCCCACATTTGCGTCTTTCCCAGATTTGCGTCTTTCCCACATTTGCGTTTTTCCCACATTTGCGTCTTTCCCACATTTGCGTCTTTCCCACATTTGCGTCATTCCCACATTTGCGTCTCTCCCACATTTGCGTCTTTCCCACATTTGCGTCTTTCCCACATTTGCGTCTTTGCCACATTTGCATTTTTCCGCCCGCATCTCGTGGTCGTGTGGTAGCGTTCTCGCTTCCCACGCCCGGGTTCCCGGGTTAGATTCCCGGCGGGGTCAGGGATTTTCTCTGCCTCGTGATGGCTGGGTGTTGTGTGCTGTCCTTAGGTTAGTTAGGTTTAAGTAGTTCTAAGTGCTAGGGGACTTATGACCACAGCAGTTGAGTCCCATAGTGCTCAGAGCCATTTTTGCATTTTTCCCATAATTGCGTTTGTCCCATATTCGCGTTTTTCCCATATTTGCGTTTCTCCCATATTTGCGTTTTCCCATATTTGCGTTTTTGCCAAAGCTGCGTTTTTGCCATAGTTGCGTTTTCTCCATAGTTGCGTTTTTGCATAGTTGCGTTTTTGCCATATTTGCGTTTTTGCCATATTTGCGTCTTTGCCATATTTGCGTCTTGCCATATTTTTCGTCTTTGCCAAATTTTTCGTCTTTGCCCTATTTTTCGTTTTTGCCATATTTTTCGTCTTTGTCATATTTGAGTCTTTGCCATATTTGCGTCTTTCCCATATTTGCGTCTTACCCATATTTGCGTCTTTCCCATATTTGAGTCTTTCCCATATTTGCGTCTTTCCCATATTTGTATCTTTCCCATATTTGCGTCTTTCTCATATTTGCATCTTTCCCATATTTGCGTCTTTCCCATATTTGCGTCTTCCCCATATTTGCGTCTTTCTCATATTTGCGTCTTTCCCATATTAGCGTCTTCCTCATATTTGCGTCTTCCCCATATTGGCCTCTTCCCCATATATGCCTCTTCCCCAAGTTTGCGTCTTCCCTATATTTGCGTTTTTCCCATATTTGCGTTTCTCATATATTTCGTGAACCTTTGACTATTCAGACTATGTTCTACCTACCGATTCTTTCCTCCTGTCAAGTTGTACCACAAGTTTATCTTCTCCCATATTTGCATTTTTCCCATATTTGCGTTTTTCCCATATTTGCATCTTTCCCATATTTGCGTTTTTTCAATATTTGTGTTTTTGTTATGTTTTTGCCATATTTGTGTTTTTCCCATATTTGCGTTTTCCCCATATTTGCGTTTTTCTCATATTTGCGTTTTTCCCATTATTGCGATTTGCCATATTTGCGATTTGCCATATTTGGGATTTGCCATATTTGCGATTTGCCATATTTGGATTTGCCATATTTGCGATTTGCCGTATTTGCGATTTGCCATATTTGCGTTTTTGCAATATTTCGGTTTTTGCCATATTGGCGTTTTTGCCATATTTGCGTTTTTGCCATATTTGCATTTTTGCCATATTTGCGTTTTTGACATATTTGCGTTTTTGCCATATTTGCGTTTTTGCCATATTTGCGTTTTTGCCATATTTGCATTTTTGCCATATTTGCGTTTTTACCATATTTTCGTTTTTGCCATATTTGCGGTTTTTGCCTTATTTGCGTTTTAGCCATATTTGCGTTTTACCCATATTGCCGTTTTAGCCTTATTAGCGTTTTTGCCATATTTGCGTTTTTGCCATATTTGCGTTTTAGCCCTATTTGCGATTTTGCCAAATTTCCGATTTTGCCATATTTCCGTCTGTGACATGTTTCCGTTTTTGAAATATTTTCGTTTTTGCCATATTTGCGTTTTTGCCATATTTGCGTTTTTGCCAAATTTTTCGTCTTTGCCATATTTTTCGTCTTTGCCCTATTTTTCGTCTTTGCCATATTTTTCGTCTTTGTCATATTTGAGTCTTTGCCATATTTGCGTCTTTCCATATTTGCGTCTTTCCCATATTTGCGTCTTTCCCATATTTGAGTCTTTCCCATATTTGCGTCTTTCCCATATTTGTATCTTTCCCATATTTGCGTCTTTCTCATATTCGCGTCTTTCCCATATTTGAGTCTTTCCCCTATTTGCGTCTTTCCCATATTTGTATCTTTCCCATATTTGCGTCTTTCTCATATTTGCGTCTTTCCCATATTTGCGTCTTTCCCATATTTGCGTCTTTCCCATATTTGCGTCTTCCCCATATTTGCGTCTTCTCCATATTTGCGTCTTCCCCATATTTGCGTTTTTCCCATATTTGCGTTTCTGTTATATTTCGTGAACCTTTGAGTATTCAGACTATGTTCTACCTACCGATTCTTTCCTCTTGTCAAGTTGTACCAAAAGTTTATCTTCTCCCATATTTGCATTTTTCCCATATTTGTGTTTTTCCCATATTTGCGTCTTACCCATATTTGCGATTTTTCAATTTTTGCGTTAGTGCCATATGTTTTTCCCATATTTGCGCTATTCCCATATTTGCATTTTTCCCATATTTGCGTTTTCCCCATATTTGCGTTTTTCCCATATTTGCGTTTTTCCCATATTGGCGTTTTTCCCATATTTGCGATTTGGCATATTTGCGATTTGCTATATTTTCGTTTTTGCCATATTTGCATTTTTGCCATATTTGCGTTTTTGCCATATTTTCGTTTTTGCCATATTTGCGTTTTTGCCTTATTTGCGTTTTAGCCATATTTGCGTTTTACCCATATTGCCGTTTTAGCGTTATTAACGTTTTTGCCATATTTGCGTTTTTGCCATAATTGCGTTTTTAGCCTATTTGCGATTTTGCCATATTTGCGTTTTTGCCATATTTGCGTTTTTGCCATATTTGCGTTTTTTCCATATTTGCGTTTTTGCCATATTTGCTTTTTTTCCATATTTGCGTTTTTGCCATATTTGCGTTTTTGCCATAGTTGCGTTTTTGCCATAGTTGCTGTTTTGCCATAGTTGCGTTTTTGCCATAGTTGCGGTTTTTCATAGTTGCGTTTTTGCCATAGTTGCGTTTTTGCCATAGTTGTGTTTTTGCCGTATTTGCGTTTTTCCCATATTTGCGTTTTTCCCATATTTGCGTTTTTCCCATATTTACGTTTTTCCCATATTTGCGTTTTTCCCTTATTTGCGTTTTTCCCATATTTGCATTTCTCATATATTTCGTGAACCTTGGACTATTCAGACTATGTTCTACCTACCGATTATTTCCTCTTGTCAAATTGTACCACAAGTTTATCTTCTCCCATATTTGCATTTTTCCCATATTTGCGTTTTTCCCTTATTTGCGTCTTTCCCATATTTGCGTTTTTTCAATATTTGCGTTTTTGTTATGTTTTTCCCATATTTGCGATCTCCCATATTTGCGTTTTTCCCATATTGCTTTTTCGCCATATTTGCGTTTTTCCCACATTTGCGTTTGTCCCATATTTGCGATTTGCCATATTTGCGATTTGCCATATTTGCGATTTGCCATACTTGCGTTTTTGCCATATTTGCGTTATTGCCATATTTGCGTTTTGCCAAATTTGCGTTTTAGCCATATTTGCGTTTTAGCCATATTTGCGTATTTGCCATATTTGCGTTTTTGCCATATTTGCGGTTTTGCCATATTTGCGATTTTGCCATATTTGCGTTTTTGCCATATTTGCGTTTTTGCCATATTTGCGTTTTTGCCACACTAGCGTTTTTGCCGTATTTGCATTTTTGCCATATTTTCGTTTTTGCCATATTTGCGTTTTTGCCATAGTTGCGTTTTTGCCTTAGTTGCGTTTTTGCCATAGTTGCATTTTTCCCATAGTTGCATTTTTGCCATAGTTGCGTTTATGTCATAGTTGCATCTTTCCCACATTTGCGTCTTTCCCACATTTGCGTCTTTCCCACATTTGCGTCTTTGCCACATTTGCGTCTTTGCCACATTTGCATTTTTCCCTTAATTGCCTTTGTCCCATATTTCCGTTTTTCCCATATTTGCGTTTTTCCCATATTTGCGTTTTTCCCATATTTGCGTTTTTGCCATAGCTGCGTTTTTGCCATAGTTGCGTTTTGCCCATAGTTGCGTTTTTGCCATAGTTTCGTTTTTGCCATAGTTGCGCTTATGCCATAGTTGCGTTTTTGCCATATTTGCATTTTTGCCGTATTTGCGGTTTTGCCATACTTGCATCTTTGCCATATTTGCGTTTTTGCCATATTTGCGTCTGTGCCATATTTGCGTGTTTTCCACATTTGCATGTTTGCCATATTTGCGTCTTTGCCATATATTTCGTCTTTGCCATATTTTTCTTCTTTGCCATATTTTTCGTCTTTGCCACAATTTTCGTCTTTGCCATATTTGCGTCTTTGCCATATTTGCGTTTTTCCCATATTTGCGTGTTTCCCAAATTTGCGGCTTTCCCATATTTTCGTCTTTCCCATATTTGCGTCTTTCCCATATTTGTGTCTTTCCCATATTTGCGTCTTCCTCATATTTGTGTCTTCCCCATATTTGCCTCTTCCCCATATTTGCGTCTTCCCCATATTTGCGTCTTCCCTATATTTGCGTTTTTCCCATATTTTGATTCTCATATATATCGTGAACCTTAGACTATTCAGACTATGTTGTACCTACCGAATCCTTCCTCTTGTCAAGTTGTACCACAAGTTTATCTTCTCCCATATTTGCATTTTCCCCATATTTGCGTATTTCCTATATTTGCGTCTTTCCCATATTTGCGTTTTTTCAATGTCTGCGTTTTTGTTATGTTTTTCACATATTTGCGTTTTTCCCATATTTGCGTTTTTCCCATATTTGCGTTTTCCCCATATTTGCGTTTTTGCCATATTTGCGATTTGCCATATTTGCGATTTGTAATATTTGCGATTTGCCATATTTGTGATTTGCCATATTTGCGATTTGCCATATTTGCGATTTGCCATATTTGCAATTTGCCATATTTGCGTTTTTGCCATATTTGCATTTTTGCCATATTTGCGTTTTTGCCATATTTGCATTTTTGCCATATTTGCGTCTTTGCCTTATTTGCGTTTTGCCAAATTTGCGTTTTAGCCAAATTTCCGTTTTAGCCATATTTGCGTTTTTGCCATATTTGCGTTTTTGCCATATTTGCGATTTTGCCATATTTGCGTTTTTGCCATATTTGCGTTTTTGCCATATTTGCGTTTTTGCCATATTTGCGTTTTTGCCACATTTGCGTTTTTGCCATATTATCGTTTTTTCCATATTTGCGTTTTTGCCATAGTTGCGTTTTTGCCATAGTTGCGTTTTTGCCATAGTTGCGTTTATGCCATAGTTGCGTCTTTCCCACATTTGCGTCTTTGCCACATTTGCGTCTTTCCCACATTTGTGTCTTTGCCACATTTGCGTCTTTGCCACATCTGCATTTTTCCCATGATTGCGTTTGTCCCATATTTGCGTTTTTCCCATATTTGCGTTTTTCCCATATTTGCGTTTTTCTCATATTTGCGTTTTCCCCATATTTGCGTTTTTGGCATAGCTGCGTTTTTGCCATAGTTGTGTTTTCCATAGTTGCGTTTTTGCCATAGTTGCGTTTTTGCCATAGCTGCGCTTATGCCATAGTTGCGTTTTTGCCATATTTGCGTTTTTGCCATATTTGTGTCTTTGCCATATTTGCGTCTTTGCCATATTTGCGTCATTCCCATATTTGTGTCTTTGCCATATTTGCGTGTTTGCCATATTTGCGTGTTTGCCATATTTGCGTCTTTGCTATATTTTTCGTCTTTGCCATATTTTTCTTCTCTGCCATATTTTTAGTCTTTGCCAGATTTGCGTCTTTGCCATATTTGCGTCTTTCCCATATTTGCGTCTTTCCTATATTTGCGTGTTTCCCATATTTGTGTCTTTCCCATATTTGCGTCTTTCTCATATTTGCGTCTTTCCCATAATTGCGTCTTCCCCATATTTGCGTTTTCCCTATATTTGCGTCTTTCCCATATTTGCGTCTTTCCCATATTTGCGTCTTCCTAATATTTGCGTCTTCCCCATATTTGCCTCTTCCCCATATCTGTGTCTTCCCCATATTTGCGTCTCCCCTATATTTGCGTTTTTCCCATATTTGCGTTTTTCATATTTTTCGTGAACCTTTGACTATTCAGACTATTTTCTACCTACCGACTCTTTCCTCTTGTCAAGTTGTACCACAAGTTAATCTTCTCCCATATTTGCATTTTTCCCATATTTGCGTTTTTCCCATATTTGCGTCTTTCCCATATTTGCGTTTTTTCAATATTTGCGTTTTTGTTATGTTTTCCCATATTTGCGTTTTACCCATATTTGCGTTTTTCGCGTTATTGCGTTTTTCCCATATTTGCGTTTTTCACATATTTGTATTTGCCATATTTGCGATTTGCCATATTTGCGATTTGCCATATTTGCGATTCTGCCATATTTACGATTTTGCCATATTTCCAATTTTGCCATATTCCCGATTTTGCAATATTTCCGAATTTGCCATATTTCCGATTTTGCTATAATTCCGATTTTGCCATATTTCCGATTTTGCCAAATTTCCGATTTTGCCATATTTCCATTTGGGACATGTTTCCGTTTTTGCCATATTTGCGTTTTTGCCATATTTGCGTTTTTGCCATATTTGCATTTTGCCAAATTTGCGTTTTAGCCATATTTGCGTTTCAGCCATATTTGCGATTTTGCAATATTTGCGTTTTTGCCATATTTGCGTTTTTTCCATATTTGCGATTTTGCCATATTTGCGTTTTTGCCATAGTTGCGTTTTTGCCATAGTTGCATTTATGCCGTAGTTGCGACTTTCCCACATTTGCTTCATTCCCACATTTCCGTCTTTCCCGCATTTGCGTCTTTGCCACATTTGTGTCTTTGCCAAATCTGCATTTTTCCCATAATTGCGTTTGTCCCATATTTGCGGTTTTCCCATAATTCCGTTTTTCCCATATTTGCGTTTTCCCCATATTTGCGTTTTTTGCATAGCTGCGTTTTTGCCATAGTTGCGTTTTTGCCATAGTTGCGTTTATGCCATAGTTGCGTTTCTGCCATAGTTGCGCTTATGCCATAGTTTCGTTTTTGCCATATTTGCGTTTTTGCCATATTTGCGTCTTTGCCATATTTGCTTCTTTGCCATATTTGCGTCTTTCCCATATTTGCGTCTTTCTCATATTTGCGTCTTTCCCATATTTGCGTCTTTCCCATATTTGCGTCGTTCCCATATTTGCGTCTATATCATATTTGCGTCTTTCCCATATTTGCGTCTTTCCCATATTTGCGTCTTCCCCATATTTGCGTTTTCCCCATATTTGCGTCTTTCCCATATTTGCGTCTTTCCCATATTTGCGTCTTCCTCATATTTGCGTTTTCCCCATATTTGCCTCTTCCCCATATTTGTGTCTTCCCCATATTTGCGTCTTCCCTATATTTGCGTTTTTCCCATATTTGCGTTTCACATATATTTCGTGAACCTTTGACTATTCAGACTATGTTCTACCTACCGATTCTTTCCTCTTGTCAAGTTGTAACACAAGTTTATCTTCTCCCATATTTGCATTTTTCCCATATTTGCGTTTTTCCCATATTTGCGACTTTCCCATATTTGCGTTTTTTCAATATTTGCGTTTTTGTTATGTTTTTCCCATATTTGCGTTTTTCCCATATTTGCGTTTTTCCCATATTTGCGTTTTCCCCATATTTGCGTTTTTCCAATATTTGCGTTTTACCCATATTTGCTCTTTGCCATATTTGCGGTTTGCCATATTTGTGATTTGCCACATTTGCGATTTGCCATATTTGCGATTTGAAATATTTGCGTTTTGGCATATTTGCGTTTTTGCCATATTTGCGTTTTTGCCATATTTTCGTTTTTGCCATATTTGCACTTTTGCCATTTTTGCGTTTTTGCCATGTTTGCGTTTTTCCATATTTGCGATTCTGCCATATTTGCGATTCTGCCATATTTACGATTTTGCCATATTTCCGATTTTGCCATATTCCCGATTTTGCATTATTTCCGAATTTGCCATATTTTCGATTTTGCTATATTTCCGATTTTGCCATATTTCCGATTTTGACAAATTTCCGATTTTGCCATATTTCCGTTTGCGACATGTTTCCGTTTTTGCCATATTTGCGTTTATGCCTTATTTGCGTTTTTGCCATATTTGCGTTTTGCCAAATTTGCGTTTTAGACATATTTGCGTTTTAGCCATATTTGCGATTTTGCCATATTTGCTTTTTTGCCATATTTGCGTTTTTCCATATTTGCGATTTTGCCATATTTGCGTTTTTGCCATATTTGCGTTTTTGCCATATTTGCGTTTTGTCCACATTTGCATTTTTGCCATATTTGCGTTTTTGCCATATTTGCGTTTTTGCCATATTTGGGTTTTTGCCATATTTGCGTTTTTGCCATAGTTGCGTTTTTGCCATAGTTGCGTTTTTGCCATAGATGCGGTTTTGCCATAGTTGCGTTTTTGCCATATTTCCGTTTTTGTCATAGTTGCTTTTTTGCCATAGTTGCGTTTTTGCCATGTTTGCGTTTTTGCCATTTTTGCGATTCTGCCATATTTGCGATTCTGCCATATTTACGATTTTGCCATATTTCCGATTTTGCCATATTCCCGATTTTGCCATATTTCCGATTTTGCTATATTTCCGATTTTGCCATATTTCCGATTTTGCCAAATTTCCGATTTTGCCATATTTCCGTCTGTGACATGTTTCCCTTTTTGAAATATTTGCGTTTTTGCCATATTTGCGTTTTTGCCATATTTGCGTTTTGCCAAATTTGCTTTTTAGCATTATTTGCGTTTTAGCCGTATTTGCGTTTTTGCCATATTTGCGTTTTTGCCATATTTGCGTGTTTGCCATATTTGAGATTTTGCCATATTTGCGTTTTTGCCATATTTGCTTTTTTGCCATATTTGCGATTTGCCATATTTGCGTTTTTGCCACATTTGCGTTTTTGCCATATTTGAGTTTTAGCCATATTTGCGTTTTTGCCATTTTTGCGTTTTTGCCATATTTGCGTTTTTGCCATAGTTGCGTTTTTGGCATAGATGCAGTTTTGCCGTAGTTGCGTTTTTGCCATATTTGCGTTTTTCCCATAGTTGCGTTTTTGCCATAGTTGCGTTTTTGCCATAGTTGCGTTTTTGCCATAGTTGCGTTTTTGCCATAGTTGCGTTTATGCCATAGTTGCGTCTTTCCCACATTTGCGTCTTTCCCACATTAGCGTTTTTCCCACATTTGCGTCTTTCCCACATTTGCGTCTTTGCCACATTTGCATTTTTACCATAATTGCGTTTGTCCCATATTTGCGTTTTTCCCATATTTGCGTTTTTCCCATATTTGCGTTTTTGCCATAGTTGTGTTTTTGCCATAGTTGCGTTTTTGCCGTATTTGCTATTTGCCATATTTGCGATTTGCCATATTTGCTTTTTTGCCATATTTGCGTTTTTCCATATTTGCGATTTTGCCATATTTGGGTTTTTGCCATATTTGCGTTTTTGCCATATTTGCGTTTTGTCCACATTTGCATTTTTGCCATATTTGCGTTTTTGCCATATTTGCGTTTTTGCCATATTTGGGTTTTTGCCATATTTGCGTTTTTGCCATAGTTGCGTTTTTGCCATAGTTGCGTTTTTGCCATAGATGCGGTTTTGCCATAGTTGCGTTTTTGCCATATTTCCGTTTTTGTCATAGTTGCTTTTTTGCCATAGTTGCGTTTTTGCCATGTTTGCGTTTTTGCCATTTTTGCGATTCTGCCATATTTGCGATTCTGCCATATTTACGATTTTGCCATATTTCCGATTTTGCCATATTCCCGATTTTGCCATATTTCCGATTTTGCTATATTTCCGATTTTGCCATATTTCCGATTTTGCCAAATTTCCGATTTTGCCATATTTCCGTCTGCGACATGTTTCCCTTTTTGAAATATCTGAGTTTTTGCCATATTTGCGTTTTTGCCATATTTGCGTTTTGCCAAATTTGCGTTTTAGCATTATTTGCGTTTTAGCCGTATTTGCGTTTTTGCCATATTTGCGTTTTTGCCATATTTGCGTTTTTGCCATATTTGAGATTTTGCCATATTTGCGTTTTTGCCATATTTGCTTTTTTGCCATATTTGCGTTTTTGCCATATTTGCGTTTTTGCCACATTTGCGTTTTTGCCATATTTGAGTTTTAGCCATATTTGCGTTTTTGCCATTTTTGCGTTTTTGCCATATTTGCGTTTTTGCCATAGTTGCGTTTTTGGCATAGATGCGGTTTTGCCGTAGTTGCGTTTTTGCCATATTTGCGTTTTTACCATAGTTGCGTTTTTGCCATAGTTGCGTTTTTGCCATAGTTGCGTTTTTGCCATAGTTGCGTTTTTGCCATAGTTGCGTTTATGCCATAGTTGCGTCTTTCCCACATTTGCGTCTTTCCCACATTAGCGTTTTTCCCACATTTGCGTCTTTCCCACATTTGCGTCTTCGCCACATTTGCATTTTTACCATAATTGCGTTTGTCCCATATTTGCGTTTTTCCCATATTTGCGTTTTTCCCATATTTGCGTTTTTGCCATAGTTGTGTTTTTGCCATAGTTGCGTTTTTGCCGTATTTGCGATTTGCCACATTTGCGATTTGCCATATTTGCGATTTGCCATATTTGCGATTTGCCATATTAGCGTTTTTGCCATATTTGCGTTTTTGCCCTATTTTCGTTTTTGCCATATTTGCGTTTGTGCCATATTTGCGTTTTTGCCATATTTGCGTTTTTGCCATATTTGTGTTTTTGCCATATTTGCGATTCTGCCATATTTGCGATTCTGCCATATTTACGATTTTGCCATATTTCCGATTTTTCCGTATTCCCGATTTTTCCATATTTCCGATTTTGCCATATTTCAGATTTTGCTATATTTCCGATTTTGCCATATTTCCGATTTTGCCATATTTCCGATTTTGCCATATTTCCGATTGTGACATTTTTCCGTTTTTGCCATATTTGCGTTTTTGCCAGATTTGCGTTTTTTCCATATTTGCGTTTTTGCCTTATTTGCGTTTTGCCAAATATGCGTTTTAGCCATATTTGCGTTTTAGCCATATTTGCGTTTTTGCCATATTTGCGTTTTTGCCATATTTGCGTTTTTGCCATATTTGCGATTTTGCCATATTTGCGTTTTTCCCATATTTGCGTTTATGATATATTTGCGTTTTTGCCATATTTGCGTTTTTGCCACATTTGCGTTTTTGCCATATTTGCGTTTCTGCCATATTTGCGTTTTTGCCATATTTGCATTTTGCCATAGTTGCGTTTTTGCCATAGTTGCGTTTTTGCCATAGTTGCGGTTTTGCCATAGTTGCGGTTTTGCCATAGTTGCGGTTTTTGCCATATTTGCGTTTTTGCCATATTTGCATTTTTGGCATATGTGTGTTTTTGCCATATTTGCGTTTTTGCCATATTTGCGGTTTTGCCATATTTGCATCTTTCCCATATTTGTGTGGTGTCACCGCCAGACACCACACTTGCTAGGTGGTAGCTTAAATCGGCCGCGGTCCATTAGTACATGTCGGACCCGCGTGTCGCCACTTTCAGTACTTGCAGACCTAGCGCCACCACATGGCAGGTCTAAAAAGACGGACTAGCACTTGCCCCAGTTGTACGGACGACGTTGCTAGCGACTAGACGTACGAAGCCTTCCTCTCATTTGCCGAGAGACAGTTAGAATAGCCTTCAGCTAAGTCCATAGCTACGACCTAGCAAGGCGCAGTTAACCAGATCTGGAGAGAGTCTTACTTGTATTCCCCATAAACGATGTATACCAAAAGGATGGATTAAAGTTAAGTATTCCCAAAGCAACGTACTTTTCTTATTAGCATTCATTGAGCATCCTGTTTCAGACTTCACGATATTCTGGGTGAGCTGATAGCGTGCCTATTCGGCCCTTCTAAATAACACTGTGTCGGCACTACTGTCGACACATAACAATTTGCGTCTTTACCATATTTGCGTCTTTCCCATATTTGCGTCTTTCCCATATTTGCGTCTTTCCCATATTTGCGTCTTTCCCATATTTGCGTCTTTCCCATATTTGCGTCTTTCCCATATTTGCGTCTTTCCCATATTTGCGTCTTTCCCATATTTGCGTCTTTCCCATATTTGCGTCTTTCCCATATTTGCGTCTTTCCCATATTTGCGTCTTTCCCATAGTTGCGTCTTTCCCATAGTTGCGTCTTTCCCATAGTTGCGTCTTCCCCATATTTGCGTCTTCCCCATATTTGCGTTTCTCATATATTTCGTGAACCTTTGACTATTCAGACTATATTCTACCTACTGATTCTTTCCTCTTGTCAAGTTGTACCACAAGTTTATCTTCTCCCATATTTGCATTTTTCCCATATTTGCGTCTTTCCAATATTTGCGTTTTTTCAATATTTGCGATTGTGCCATATGTTTTTCCCATATTTGCGATTTTCCCATATTTGCGTTTTTCCCATATTGCGTTTTCCCCATATTTGCGTTTTTTCCATATTTGCGTCTTTCCCATATTTGCGATTTTCCATATTTGCGATTTGCCATATTTGCGATATGCCATATTTTCGATTTGCCATATTTGCGTTTTTTTTGTATTTGCGTTTTTGCCATATTTGCATATTTGCCATATTTGCATTTTTGCCCTATTTGCGTTTTTGCCATATTTCCTTTTTTGCCGTATTTTCGATTCTGCTATATTTGCGATTCTGCCATATTTGCGATTCTGCCATATTCCCGATTTTGCCATATTCCCGATTGTGCCATATTTCAGATTTTGCCATATTTCCGATTTTGCCATATTTCCGATTTTGCCATATTTCCGATTTTGCCATATTTCCGATTTTGCCATATTTCCGATTTTGCCATATTTCCGATTTTGCCATATTTCCGTTTGTGACATATTTTCGTTTTTGCCATATTTGCGTTTTTGCTTTATTTGGGTTTTTGCCATATTTGCGTTTTTTCCTTATTTCCTTTTTTGCCAGATTTGCGTTTTTGCCATATTTGCGTTTATGCAGTATTTGCGTTTTTGCCGTATTTGCGTTTTTGCCGTATTTGCGTTTTTGCCGTATTTGCGTTTTTGCCATATTTGCGTTTTTGCCGTATTTGCGTTTTTGCCGTATTTGCGTTTTTGCCGTATTTGCGTTTTTGCCACATTTGCGTTTTTGCCACATTTGCGTTTTTGCCACATTTGCGTTTTTGCCATATTTGCGTATCTCATATATTTCGTGAACCTTTGATTATTCAGACTATGTCCTACCAACCGATTCTTTCCTGTTGTCAAGTTGTACCACAAGTTTATCTTCTCTCATAATTGGAATTTACCCATATTTGCGTTTTTCCCATAATTGCGTTTTTGCCATAGTTGTGTTTTTCCCATAGTTGCGTTTTTGCCATAGTTGCGTTCTTGCCATAGTTGCGTTTTTGCCATAGTTGCGTTTTTGCCATAGTTGCGTTTTTGCCATAGTTGCGTTTTTGCAATGGTTGCGTTTTTGCCATGGTTGCGTTTTTGCCATGATTGCGTTTTTGCCATGGTTGCGTTTTTGCCATGGTTGCGTTTTTGCCATGGTTGCGTTTTTGCCATGGTTCCGTTTTTGCCATGGTTGCGTTTTTGCCATGGTTGCGTTTTTGCCATGGTTGCGTTTTTGCCATGGTTGCGTTTTTGCCATGGTTGCGTTTTTGCCATGGTTGCCTTTTTGCCATGGTTGCGTTTTTGCCATGGTTGCGTTTTTGCCATGGTTGCGTTTTTGCCATGGTTGCGTTTTTGCCATGGTTGCGTTTTTGCCATGGTTGCGTTTTTGCCATGGTTGCGTTTTTAACATATTTGCGTTTTTGCCATATTTGCGTTTTTGCCATATATTTCGTGAACATTTGACTATTCAGACTATGACCTACCAACCGATTCGTTCCTATTGTCAAGTTGTACCACGAGTTCATCTTCTCCCATATTTGCGTCTTTCCCATATTTGCGTCTTTCCCATATTTGCGTCTTTCCCATATTTGCGTCTATCCCATATTTGCGTCTTTTCCATATTTGCGTCTTTTCCATAT
Organism: Schistocerca cancellata; assembly: GCF_023864275.1. Taxonomy (NCBI): domain Eukaryota; kingdom Metazoa; phylum Arthropoda; class Insecta; order Orthoptera; family Acrididae; genus Schistocerca; species Schistocerca cancellata. The sequence continues at coordinate 195,108,028 of NC_064629.1, read as the reverse complement.
TTGCGTCTTTTCCATATTTGTGTCTTTCCCATATTTGTGTCTTTCCCATATTTGCGTCTTTCCCAAATTTGCGTCTTTCCCAAATTTTCGTCTTTCCCATATTTGCGTCTTTCCCATATTTGCGTCTTTCCCATATTTGCGTCTTCCCCATATTTGCGTCTTCCCCATATTTGCGTCTTCCCCATATTTGCGTCTTCCCCATATTTGCGTCTTCCCCATATTTGCGTCTTCCCCATATTTGCGTCTTTCCCATATTTGCGTCTTCCCCATATTTGCGTCTTCCCCATATTTGCGTCTTCCCCATATTTGCGTCTTCCCCATATTTGCGTCTTCCCCATATATGCGTCTTCCCCATATTTGCGTCTTCCCCATATTTGCGTCTTCCCCATATTTGCGTCTTCCCCATATTTGCGTCTTTCTCATATTTGCGTTTTTGCCATATTTGCGATTTTGCCATATTTGCGTTTTTGCCATATTTGCGTTTTTGCCATAATTGCGTTTTTGCCATATTTGCGTTTTTGCCATATTTGCGTTTTTGCCATATTTGCGTTTTTGCCATATTTGCGTTTTTGCCATATTTGCGTTTTTGCCATATTTGCATTTTTGCCATATTTGCGTCTTTACCACATTTTTCGTCTTTCCCATATTTGCGTCTTTCCCATATTTGCGTCTTTCCCATATTTGTGTCTTTCCCATATTTGCGTCATTCCCATATTTGAGTCTTTCCCATATTTGCGATTTTCTCATATTTGCGTTATTCCCATTTTTGCGTTTCTCATATATTTCGTGATTCTTTGACTATTCAGACTATGTTCTACCTACCGATTCTTTCCTCTTGTCAAGTTGTACCACAAGTTTATCTTCTCCCATATTTGCATTTTTCCCATATTTGCGTTTTTCCCATATTTGCGTTTTCTCCATATTTGCGTTATTCCCATGTTTGCGTTTTTCCCATATTTGCGATTTGCCATATTTGCGATTTGCCATGTTTGCGATTTGCCATATTTGCGATTTGCGATATTTGCGATTTGCGATATTTGCGATTTGCCATATTTGCGTTTTTGCCATATTTGCGTTTTTGCCATATTTGTGTTTTTGCCATATTTGCGTTTTTGCCATATTTGCGATTCTGCCATATTTGCGATTCTGCCATATTTCCGATTTTGCCATATTTCCGATTTTGCCATATTTCCGATTTTGCCATATTTCCGATTTTGCCATATTTCCGTTTGTGACATATTTCCGTTTTTGCCATATTTGCGTTTTTGCCGTATTTGCGTTTTTGCCATAGTTGCGTTTTTGCCATAGTTGCGTTTTTGCCATAGTTGCGGTTTTGCCATAAATGCGGTTTTGCTATATTTGCGGTTTTGCAATAGTTGCGTTTTTGCAATAGTTGCGTTTTTGCCATAGTTGCGTTTTTGCCATAGTTGCGTTTTTGCCATAGTTGCGTTTTTGCCATAGTTGCGTTTTTGCCATAGTTGCGTTTTTGCCATAGTTGCGTTTTTGCCATAGTTGCGTTTTTGCGATATTTGCGTTTTTCCCATATTTGCGTTTTTCCGATATTTGCGTTTTTCCGATATTTGCGTTCTTCCCATATTTGCGTTTTTCCCATATTTGCGTTTCTCATATATTTCGTGAACCTTTGACTATTCAGACTATGTTCTACCTACCGATTCTTTCGTCTTGTCAAGTTGTACCACAAATTTATCTTCTCCCATATATGCATTTATCCCATACTTGCGTTTTTCCCATATTTGCGTTTTTCCCATATTTGTGTTTTTCCAATATTTGCGTTCTTGCCATATGTTTTTCCCATATTTGCGTTTTTCCCATATTTGCGTCGTTCCCATATTTTCGTCGTTCCCATATTTTCGTCGTTCCCATATTTGCGTCGTTCCCATATTTGCGTCGTTTCCATATTTGCGTCTTTCCTATCTGTGTGTCTTTCCCATCTTTGCGTCTTTTCATCTTTGCGTCTTTCCCATCTTTGCGTCTTTCACATCTATGCATCTTTCCCATCTATGCGACTTTCCGATCTATGCGTCTTTCCCATCTATGAGTCTTTCCCATCTTTGCGTCCTTCCCATCTTTGCGTTTTTCCCATCTTTGCGTTTTTCCCATCTTTGCGTTTCACATATATTTCGTGAACTTTTGACTATTCAGACTATGTCCTACCAACCGATTCTTTCCTCTTGTCAAGTTGTACCACAAGTTTATCTTCTCCCATATTTGCATTTTTCCCATAATTGCGATTCTCCCATATTTGCGTTTTTCCCATATTCGCGTTTCTCCCATATTCGCGTTTCTCCCATATTCGCGTTTCTCCCATATTTGCGTTTTTCCCACATTTGCGTCTTTCCCACATTTGCGTCTTTCCCATATTTGCGTTTTTCCCAGATTTGCGTCTTACCCACATTTGCGTCTTACCCACATTTGCGTCTTACCCACATTTGCGTCTTTCCCACATTTCCGTCTTTCCCACATTAGCGTTTTTCCCACATTTGCGTTTTCCCACATTTGCGTCTTTCCCACATTTGCGTCTTTCCCACATTTGCGTCATTCCCACATTTGCGTCTCTCCCACATTTGCGTCTTTGCCACATTTGCATTTTTCCGCCCGCATCTCGTGGTCGTGTGGTAGCGTTCTCGCTTCCCACGCCCGGGTTCCCGGGTTAGATTCCCGGCGGGGTCAGGGATTTTCTCTGCCTCGTGATGGCTGGGTGTTGTGTGCTGTCCTTAGGTTAGTTAGGTTTAAGTAGTTCTAAGTGCTAGGGGACTTATGACCACAGCAGTTGAGTCCTATAGTGCTCAGAGCCATTTTTGCATTTTTCCCATAATTGCGTTTGTCCCATAATTGCGTTTGTCCCATATTTGCGTTTTTCCCATATTTGCGTTTCTCCCATATTTGCGTTTTCCCATATTTGCGTTTTTGCCAAAGCTGCGTTTTTGCCATAGTTGCGTTTTCTCCATAGTTGCGTTTTCTCCATAGTTGCGTTTTTGCATAGTTGCGTTTTTGCCATATTTGCGTTTTTGCCCTATTTGCGATTTTTCCATATTTCCGATTTTGCCAAATTTCCGATTTTGCCATATTTCCGTCTGTGACATGTTTCCGTTTTTGAAATATTTGCGTTTTTGCCATATTTGCGTTTTTGCCATATTTGCGTTTTTGCCAAATTTTTCGTCTTTGCCATATTTTTCGTCTTTGCCATATTTTTCGTCTTTGCCCTATATTTCGTCTTTGCCCTATTTTTCGTCTTTGCCATATTTTTCGTCTTTGCCATATTTGAGTCTTTGCCATATTTGCGTCTTTCCATATTTGCGTCTTTCCCATATTTGCGTCTTTCCCATATTTGTATCTTTCCCATATTTGCGTCTTTCTAATATTCGCGTCTTTCCCATATTTGCGTCTTTCCCATATTTGTATCTTTCTCATATTTGCGTCTTTCTCATATTTGCGTCTTTCCCATATTTGCGTCTTTCCCATATTTGCGTCTTTCCCATATTTGCGTCTTCCCCATATTTGCGTTTTCTCCATATTTGCGTCTTCCCCATATTTGCGTTTTTCCCATATTTGCTGTTGTGTCTATACAAGACAGTCTAGACACAGGGTGAGGTTACCGATAGGCACGCGTACACACACGCCGGCTGGCGTGAGTTCTGGAACAGGATACTTAATGAATGCTAATAAGAAAAGAACGGAGCTTCTCGTATACTTAACTTTATTCTCTTGTATGGTACATCTCTATGATGAATACAAGTAAGACTCTCTCCAGATATGGTTAACTGCGCCTTGCTAGGTCGTAGCTATGGACTTAGCTGAAGGCTATTCTAACTATCTCTCGGCAAATGAGAGGAAGGCTTCGTACGTCTAGTCGCTAGCAATGTCGTCCGTACAACTGGGGCGAGTGCTAGTCCGTCTTTCTAGACCTGCCATGTGGTGGCGCTAGGTCTGCAAGTACTGATGGCGGCGACACGCGGGTCCGACATGTACTAATGGACCGCGGCCGATTTAAGCTACCACCTAGCAAGTTTGGTGTCTGGCGGTGACACCACATTTGCGTTTCTGTTATATTTCGTGAACCTTTGAGTATTCAGACTATGTTCTACCTGCCGATTCTTTCCTCTTGTCAAGTTGTACCAAAAGTTTATCTTCTCCCATATTTGCATTTCTCCCATATTTGTGTTTTTCCCATATTTGCGTCTTACCCATATTTGCGTTTTTTCAATTTTTACGTTAGTGCCATATGTTTTTCCCATATTTGCGTTTTTCCCATATTTGCATTTTTCCCATATTTGCGTTTTCCCCATATTTGCGTTTTTCCCATATTTGCGTTTTTCCCATATTTGCGTTTTTCCCATATTGGCGTTTTTCCCATATTTGCGATTTGCCATATTTGCGATTTGCTATATTTTCGTTTTTGCCATATTTGCATTTTTGCCATATTTGCGTTTTTGCCATATTTGCGATTCTGCCATATTTGCGATTCTGCCATATTTGCGATTCTGACATATTTGCGATTCTGCCATATTTCCGATTTTGCCATATTTCCGATTTTGCCATATTTCCGATTTTGCCATATTTCCGAGTTTGGCATATTTCCGATTTTGCCATATTTCCGTTTGTGACATATTTCAGTTTTTGCCATATTTGCGTTTTTACCATATTTTCGTTTTTGCCATATTTGCGTTTTTGCCTTATTTGCGTTTTAGCCATATTTGCGTTTTACCCATATTGCCGTTTTAGCCTTATTAGCGTTTTTGCCATATTTGCGTTTTTGCCATATTTACGTTTTTAGCCTATTTGCGTTTTTGCCATATTTGCGTTTTTGCCATATTTGCGTTTTTTCCATATTTGCGTTTTTGCCATATTTGCTTTTTTTCCATATTTGCGTTTTTGCCATAGTTGCGTTTTTGCCATAGTTGCTGTTTTGCCATAGTTGCGTTTTTGCCATAGTTGCGTTTTTGCCATAGTTGTGTTTTTGCCGTATTTGCGTTTTTCCCATATTTGCGTTTTTCCCATATTTGCGTTTTTCCCATATTTGCGTTTTTCCCATATTTGCGTTTTTCCCATATTTGCATTTCTCATATATTTCGTGAACCTTGGACTATTCAGACTATGTTCTACCTACCGATTATTTCCTCTTGTCAACTTGTACCACAAGTTTATCTTCTCCCATATTTGCATTTTTCCCATATTTCCGTTTTTCCCTTATTTGCGTCTTTCCCATATTTGCGTTTTTTCAATATTTGCGTTTTTGTTATGTTTTTCCCATATTTGCGTTTCTCCCATATTTGCGTTTTTCCCATATTGCGTTTTCCCCATATTTGCGTTTTCCCCATATTTGCGTTTTTCCCACATTTGCGTTTTTCCCATATTTGCGATTTGCCATATTTGCGATTTGCCATATTTGCGATTTGCCATATTTGCGATTTGCCATACTTGCGTTTTTGCCATATTTGCGTTATTGCCATATTTGCGTTTTTGCCATATTTGCGTTTTTGCCATATTTGCATTTTTGCCATATTTGCGTTTTTGCCGTATTTGCGTTTTTGCCTTATTTGCGTTTTGCCAAATTTGCGTTTTAGCCGTATTTGCGTTTTAGCCATATTTGCGTATTTGCCATATTTGCGGTTTTGCCATATTTGCGGTTTTGCCATATTTGCGATTTTGCCAAATTTGCGATTTTGCCAAATTTGCGATTTTGCCATATTTGCGTTTTTGCCATATTTGCGTTTTTGCCATATTTGCGTTTTTGCCGTATTTGCATTTTTGCCATATTTTCGTTTTTGCCATATTTTCGTTTTTGCCATATTTGCGTTTTTGCCATAGTTGCGTTTTTGCCTTAGTTGCGTTTTTGCCATAGTTGCGTTTTTCCCATAGTTGCGTTTTTGCCATAGTTGCGTTTATGTCATAGTTGCATCTTTCCCACATTTGCGTATTTCCCACATTTGCGTCTTTGCCACATTTGCGTCTTTGCCACATTTGCATTTTTCCCTTAATTGCCTTTGTCCCATATTTCCGTTTTTCCCATATTTGCGTTTTTCCCATATTTGCGTTTTTGCCATAGCTGCGTTTTTGCCATAGTTGCGTTTTGCCCATAGTTGCGTTTTTGCCATAGATTCGTTTTTGCAATAGTTGCGCTTATGCCATAGTTGCGTTTTTGCCATATTTGCGTTTTTGCCGTATTTGCGTCTTTGCCATACTTGCATCTTTGCCATATTTTCGTCTTTGCCACAATTTTCGTCTTTGCCATATTTTTCGTCTTTGCCACAATTTTCGTCTTTGCCATATTTGCGTCTTTGCCATATTTGCGTTTTTCCCATATTTGCGTCTTTCCCAAAGTTGCGGCTTTCCCATATTTTCGTCTCTCCCATATTTGCTTCTTTCCCATATTTGTGTCTTTCCCATATTTGTGTCTTTCCCATATTTGCGTCTTTCTCATATTTGCGTCTTCCCCATATTTGCGTCTTCCCCATATTTGCGTCTTCCCCATATTTGCGACTTCCTCATATTTGTGTCTTCCCCATATTTGCCTCTTCCCCATATTTGCGTCTTCCCCATAATTGCGTCTTCCCCATATTTGCGTCTTCCCTATATTTGCGTTTTTCCCACATTTTGATTCTCATATATATCGTGAACCTTGGACTATTCAGACTAGGTTGTACCTACCGATTCTTTCCTCTTGTCAAGTTGTACCACAAGTTTATCTTCTCCCATATTTGCATTTTTCCCATATTTGCGTATTTCCTATATTTGCGTTTTTCCCATATTTGCGTTTTCCGTATTATTGCGTTTTTCCCATATTTGCGTTTTTCACATATTTGTATTTGCCATATTTGCGATTTGCCATATTTGCGATTTGCCATATTTGCGATTTGCCATATTTGCGATTTGCCATATTTGCGATTTGCCATATTTGCGATTTCCCATATTTGCGATTTGCCATATTTGCGTTTTGGCATATTTGCGTTTTTGCCATATTTGCGTTTTGGCATATTTGCGTTTTTGCCATATTTGCGTTTTTGCCATGTTTGCGTTTTTGCCATATTTGCGATTCTGCCATATTTGCGATTCTGCCATATTTACGATTTTGCCATATTTCCGATTTTGCCATATTCCCGATTTTGCATTATTTCCGAATTTGCCATATTTCCGATTTTGCTATAATTCCGATTTTGCCATATTTCCGATTTTGCCAAATTTCCGATTTTGCTATATTTCCATTTGGGACATGTTTCCGTTTTTGCCATATTTGCGTTTTTGCCATATTTGCGTTTTTGCCATATTTTCGTTTTTGCCATATTTGCACTTTTGCCATTTTTGCGTTTTTGCCATGTTTGCGTTTTTCCATATTTGCGATTCTGCCATATTTGCGATTCTGCCATATTTGCGATTCTGCCATATTTACGATTTTGCCATATTTCCGATTTTGCCATATTCCCGATTTTGCATTATTTCCGAATTTGCCATATTTCCGATTTTGCTATATTTCCGATTTTGCCAAATTTCCGATTTTGCCAAATTTCCGTCTGTGACATGTTTCCCTTTTCGAAATATTTGCGTTTTTGCCATATTTGCGTTTTGCCAAATTTGCGTTTTAGCATTATTTGCGTTTTAGCCGTATTTGCGTTTCTGCCATATTTGCGTTTTTGCCATATTTGCGTTATTGCCATATTTGAGATTTTGCCATATTTGCGTTTTTGCCATATTTGCTTTTTTGCCATATTTGCGTTTTTGCCATATTTGCGTTTTTGCCACATTTGCGTTTTTGCCATATTTGAGTTTAACCATATTTGCGTTTTTGCCATTTTTGCGTTTTTGCCATATTTGCGTTTTTGCCATAGTTGCGTTTTTGGCATAGATGCGTTTTTGGCATAGATGCGGTTTTGCCGTAGTTGCGTTTTTGCCATATTTGCGTTTTTCCCATAGTTGCGTTTTTGCCATAGTTGCGTTTTTGCCATAGTTGCGTTTATGCCATAGTTGCGTCTTTCCCACATTTGCGTCTCTCCCTCATTTGCGTCTTTCCCACATTTGCGTCTTTGCCACATTTGCATTTTTACCATAATTGCGTTTGTCCCATATTTGCGTTTTTCCCATATTTGCGTTTTTCCCATATTTGCGTTTTTGCCATAGTTGTGTTTTTGCCATAGTTGCGTTTTTGCCGTATTTGCGATTTGCCATATTTGCGATTTTCCATATTTGGGATTTGCCATATTTGCGATTTGCCATATTAGCGTTTTTGCCATATTTTCGTTTTTGCCCTATTTTCGTTTTTGCCATATTTGCGTTTGTGCCATATTTGCGTTTTTGCCATATTTGCGTTTTTGCCATATTTGTGTTTTTGCCATATTTGCGATTCTGCCATATTTGCGATTCTGCCATATTTACGATTTTGCCATATTTCCGATTTTTCCATATTCCCGATTTTTCCATATTTCCGATTGTGACATTTTTCCGTTTTTGCCATATTTGCGTTTTTGCCATATTTGCGTTTTTGCCATATTTGCGTTTTTGCCATATTTGCGTTTTTGCCAGATTTGCGTTTTTTCCAGATTTGCGTTTTTGCCTTATTTGCGTTTTGCCAAATATGCGTTTTAGCCATATTTGCATTTTAGCCATATTTGCGTTTTTGCCATATTTGCGTTTTTGCCATATTTGCGTTTATGCCATATTTGCGATTTTGCCATATTTGCGTTTATGCCATATTTGCGTTTATGCCATATTTGCGTTTTTGCCACATTTGCGTTTTTGCCACATTTGCGTTTTTGCCATATTTGCGTTTTTGCCATATTTGCGGTTTTGCCATATTTGCATCTTTCCCATATTTGTGTGGTGTCACCGCCAGACACCACACTTGCTAGGTGGTAGCTTAAATCGGCCGCGGTCCATTAGTACATGTCGGACCCGCGTGTCGCCACTTTCAGTACTTGCAGACTTAGCGCCACCACATGGCAGGTCTAAAAAGACGGACTAGCACTCGCCCCAGTTGTACGGACGACGTTGCTAGCGACTAGACGTACGAAGCCTTCCTCTCATTTGCCGAGAGACAGTTAGAATAGCCTTCAGCTAAGGCCATAGCTACGACCTAGCAAGGCGCAGTTAACCAGATCTGGAGAGAGTCTTACTTGTATTCACCATAAACGATGTATACCAAAAGGATGGATTAAAGTTAAGTATTCCCAAAGCAACGTGCTTTTCTTATTAGCATTCATTGAGAATCCTGTTTCAGACTTCACGATATTCTGGGTGAGCTGATAGCGTGCCTATTCGGCCCTTCTAAATAACACTGTGTCGGCACTTCTGTCGACACATAACAATTTGCGTCTTTACCATATTTGCGTCTTTCCCATATTTGCGTCTTTCCCATATTTGCGTCTTTCCCATATTTGCGTCTTTCCTATATTTGCGTCTTTCCCATATTTGCGTCTTTCCCATATTTGCGTCTTTCCCATATTTGCGTCTTTCCCATAGTTGCGTCTTTCCCATAGTTGCGTCTTCCCCATATTTGCGTCTTCCCCATATTTGCGTTTCTCATATATTTCGTGAACCTTTGACTATTCAGACTATATTCTACCTACTGATTCTTTCCTCTTGTCAAGTTGTACCACAAGTTTATCTTCTCCCATATTTGCATTTTTCCCATATTTGCGTCTTTCCAATATTTGCGTTTTTTCAATATTTGCGATTGTGCCATATGTTTTTCCCATATTTGCGATTTTCCCATATTTGCGATTTTCCCATATTTGCGTTTTCCCCATATTGCGTTTTCCCCATATTTGCGTTTTTTCCATATTTGCGTTTTTTCCATATTTGCGTCTTTCCCATATTTGCGATTTGCCATATTTGCGATATGCCATATTTTCGATTTGCCATATTTGCGTTTTTTCTGTATTTGCGTTTTTGCCATATTTGCATATTTGCCATATTTGCATTTTTGCCGTATTTTCGATTCTGCCATATTTTCGATTCTGCCATATTTGCGAGTCTGCCATATTTGCGATTCTGCCATATTTCCGATTTTGCCATATTTCCGATTTTGCCTTATTTCCGGTTTTGCCATATTTCCGATTTTGCCATATTTCCGATTTTGCCATATTTCCGATTTTGCCATATTTCCGATTTTGCCATATTTCCGATTTTGCCATATTTCCGATTTTGCCATATTTCCGATTTTACCATATTGCCGTTTGTGACATATTTTCGTTTTTGCCAAATTTGCTTTTTTGCTTTATTTGCGTTTTTGCCATATTTGCGTTTTTGCCATATTTGCGTTTTTTCCTTATTTCCTTTTTTGCCAGATTTGCGTTTTTGCCGTATTTGCGTTTATGCAGTATTTGCGTTTTTGCCGTATTTGCGTTTTTGCCGTATTTGCGTTTTTGCCGTATTTGCGTTTTTGTCACATTTGCGTTTTTGCCACATTTGCGTTTTTGCCACATTTGCGTTTTTGCCACATTTGCGTTTTTGCCACATTTGCGTTTTTGCCACATTTGCGTTTTTGCCACATTTGCGTTTTTGCCACATTTGCGTTTTTGCCACATTTGCGTTTTTGCCACATTTGCGTTTTTGCCACATTTGCGTTTTTGCCACATTTGCGTTTTTGCCACATTTGCGTTTTTGCCACATTTGCGTTTTTGCCACACTTGCGTTTTTGCCACACTTGCGTTTTCCATATTTGCGTATCTCATATATTTCGTGAACCTTTGATTATTCAGACTATGTCCTACCAACCGATTCTTTCCTGTTGTCAAGTTGTACCACAAGTTTATCTTCTCTCATAATTGGAACTTACCCATATTTGCGTTTTTCCCATAATTGCGTTTTTGCCATAGTTGTGTTTTTCCCATAGTTGCGTTCTTGCCATAGTTGCGTTTTTGCCATAGTTGCGTTTTTGCCATAGTTGCGTTTTTGCCATGGTTGCGTTTTTGCCATGGTTGCGTTTTTGCCATGGTTGCGTTTTTGCCATGGTTGCGTTTTTGCCATGGTTGCGTTTTTGCCATGGTTGCGTTTTTGCCATGGTTGCGTTTTTGCCATGGTTGCGTTTTTGCCATGGTTGCGTTTTTGCCATGGTTGCGTTTTTGCCATGGTTGCGTTTTTGCCATGGTTGCGTTTTTGCCATGGTTGCGTTTTTGCCATGGTTGCGTTTTTGCCATATATTTCGTGAACATTTGACTATTCAGACTATGACCTACCAAGTTGTACCACGAGTTTATCTTCTCCCATATTTGCGTCTTTCCCATATTTGCGTCTTTCCCATATTTGCGTCTTTCCCATATTTGCGTCTTTCCCAAATTTGCGTCTTTCCCAAATTTGCGTCTTTCCCAAATTTGCGTCTTTCCCATATTTGCGTCTTTCCCATATTTGCGTCTTTCCCATATTTGCGTCTTTCCCATATTTGCGTCTTCCCCATATTTGCGTCTTTCCCATATTTGCGTCTTCCCCACATTTGCGTCTTCCCCATATTTGCGTCTTCCCCATATTTGCGTCTTCCCCATATTTGCGTCTTCCCCATATTTGCGTCTTCCCCATATTTGCGTCTTCCCCATATTTGCGTCTTCCCCATATTTGCGTCTTCCCCATATTTGCGTCTTCCCCATATTTGCGTCTTCCCCATATTTGCGTCTTCCCCATATTTGCGTCTTCCCCATATTTGCGTCTTCCCCATATTTGCGTCTTCCCCATATTTGCGTCTTCCCCATATTTGCGTCTTCCCCATATTTGCGTCTTCCCCATATTTGCGTCTTCCCCATATTTGCGTCTTCCCCATATTTGCGTCTTCCCCATATTTGCGTTTCTTATATACACTCCTGGAAATGGAAAAATGAACACATTGACACCGGTGTGTCAGACCCACCATACTTGCTCCGGACACTGCGAGAGGGCTGTACAAGCAATGATCACACGCATGGCACAGCGGACACACCAGGAACCGCGGTGTTGGCCGTCGAATGGCGCTAGCTGCGCAACATTTGTGCACCGCCGCCGTCAGTGTCAGCCAGTTTGCCGTGGCATACGGAGCTCCATCGCAGTCTTTAACACTGGTAGCATGCCGCGACAGTGTGGACGTGAACCGTATGTGCAGTTGATGGACTTTGAGCGAGGGCGTATAGTGGGCATGCGGGAGGCCGGGTGGACGTACCGCCGAATTGCTCAACACGTGGGGCGTGAGGTCTCCACAGTACATCGATGTTGTCGCCAGTGGTCGGCGGAAGGTGCACGTGCCCGTCGACCTGGGACCGGACCGCAGCGACGCACGGATGCATGCCAAGACCGTAGGATCCTACGCAGTGCCGTAGGGGACCGCACCGCCACTTCCCAGCAAATTAGGGACACTGTTGCTCCTGGGGTATCGGCGAGGACCATTCGCAACCGTCTCCATGAAGGTGGGCTACGGTCCCGCACACCGTGAGGCCGTCTTCCGCTCACGTCCCAACATCGTGCAGCCCGCCTCCAGTGGTGTCGCGACAGGCGTGAATGGAGGGACGAATGGAGACGTGTCGTCTTCAGCCATGAGAGTCGCTTCTGCCTTGGTGCCAATGATGGTCGTATGCGTGTTTGGCGCCGTGCAGGTGAGCGCCACAATCAGGACTGCATACGACCGAGGCACACAGGGCCAACACCCGGCATCATGGTGTGGGGAGCGATCTCCTACACTGGCCGTACACCACTGGTGATCGTCAAGGGGACACTGAATAGTGCACGGTACATCCAAACCGTCATCGAACCCATCGTTCTACCATTCCTAGACTGGCAAGGGAACTTGCTGTTCCAACAGGACAATGCACGTCCGCATGTATCCCGTGCCACCCAACGTGCTCTAGAAGGTGTAAGTCAACTACCCTGGCCAGCAAGATCTCCGGATCTGTCCCCCATTGAGCATGTTTGGGACTGGATGAAGTGTCGTCTCACGCGGTCTGCACATCCAGCACGAACGCTGGTCCAACTGAGGCGCCAGGTGGAAATGGCATGGCAAGCCGTTCCACAGGACTACATCCAGCATCTCTACGATCGTCTCCATGGGAGAATAGCAGCCTGCATTGCTGCGAAAGGTGGATATACACTGTACTAGTGCCGACATTGTGCATGCTCTGTTGCCTGTGTCTATGTGCCTGTGGTTCTGTCAGTGTGATCATGTGATGTATCTGACCCCAGGAATGTGTCAATAAAGTTTCCCCTTCCTGGGACAATGAATTCACGGTGTTCTTATTTCAATTTCCAGGAGTGTATTTCGTGAACCTTTGACTATTCAGACTATGTTTTACCTACTGATTCTTTCCTCTTGTCAAGTTGTACCACAAGCTTATCTTCTCCCATATTTGCGTTTTTCCCATATTTGCGTCTTTTCCCATATTTGCGTTTTTTCAATATTTGCGTTTTTGTTATGTTTTTCCCATATTTGCGTTTTTCCCATATTTGCGTTTACCCCATATTTGCGTTTTTCCCATATTTGCGTTTTTCCCATATTTGCGTTTTGCCATCTTTGCGATTTGCCATCTTTGAGATTTGCCATCTTTGAGGTTTGCCATCTTTGAGGTTTGCCATCTTTGAGATTTGCCATCTTTGAGATTTGCCATCTTTGAGATTTGCCATCTTTGAGATTTGCCATCTTTGAGATTTGCCATATTTGCGATTTGCCATATTTGCGATTTGCCAAATTTGCGTTATAGCCAAATTTGCGTTTTAGCCATATTTGCGTTTTTGCCATATTTGCGTTTTTGCCATATTTGCGTCTTTCCCAAAGTTGCGGCTTTCCCATATTTTCGTCTTTCGCATACTTGCTTCTTTCCCATATTTGTGTCTTTCCCATATTTGCGTCTTTCTCATATTTGCGTCTTCCCCATATTTGCGTCTTTCCCATATTTGCGTCTTCCTCATATTTGTGTCTTCCCCATATTTGCCTCTTCCCCATATTTGCCTCTTCCCCATATTTGCGTCTTCCCCATATTTGCGTCATCCCATATTTGCGATTTGCCATATTTGCGATTTGCCATTTTTGCGATTTGCCATATTTGCGATTTCCCATATTTGCGATTTGCCATATTTGCGTTTTGGCATATTTGCGTTTTTGCCATATTTGCGTTTTGGCATATTTGCGTTTTTGCCATATTTGCGTTTTTGCCATGTTTGCGTTTTTGCCATATTTGCGATTCTGCCATATTTGCGATTCTGCCATATTTACGATTTTGCCATATTTCCGATTTTGCCATATTCCCGATTTTGCAATATTTCCGAATTTGCCATATTTCCGATTTTGCCAAATTTCCGATTTGGCATATTTCCATTTGGGACATGTTTCCGTTTTTGCCATATTTGCGTTTTTGCCATATTTGCGTTTTTGCCATATTTGCGTTTTGTCCACATTTGCATTTTTGCCATATTTGCGTTTTTGCCATATTTGGATTTTTGCCATATTTGGATTTTTGCCATATTTGGGTTTTTGCCATATTTGGGTTTTTGCCATATTTGGGTTTTTGCCATATTTGGGTTTTTGCCATATTTGGGTTTTTGCCATATTTGGGTTTTTGCCATATTTGGGTTTTTGCCATATTTGGGTTTTTGCCATATTTGGGTTTTTGCCATATTTGGGTTTTTGCCATATTTGCGATTCTGCCATATTTGCGATTCTGCCTTATTTACGATTTTGCCATATTTCCGATTTTGCCATATTTCCGATTTTTCCATATTTCCGATTTTTCCATATTCCCGATTTTTCCATATTTCCGATTTTGCCATATTTCCGATTTTGCCATATTTCCGATTTTGCCATATTTCCGATTTTGCCATATTTCCGATTTTGCCATATTTCCGATTGTGACATTTTTCCGTTTTTGCCATTTTTCCGTTTTTGCCATATTTGCGTTTTTTCCATATTTGCGTTTTTTCCATATTTGCGTTTTTTCCATATTTGCGTTTTTGCCTTATTTGCGTTTTGCCAAATATGCGTTTTAGCCATATTTGCGTTTTAGCCATATTTGCGTTTTAGCCATATTTGCGTTTTTGCCATATTTGCGTTTTTGCCATATTTGCGTTTTTGCCATATTTGCGTTTTTGCCATATTTGCGATTTTGCCATACTTGCGTTTTTGCCACATTTGCGTTTTTGCCATATTTGCGTTTTTGCCATATTTGCGTTTTTGCCATATTTGCAGTTTTGCCATATTTGCATCTTTCGCATATTTGTGTGGTGTCACCGCCAGACACCACACTTGCTAGGTGGTAGCTTAAATCGGCCGCGGTCCATTAGTACATGTCGGACCCGCGTGTCGCCACTTTCAGTACTTGCAGACTTAGCGCCACCACATGGCAGGTCTAAAAAGACGGACTAGCACTCGCCCCAGTTGTACGGACGACGTTGCTAGCGACTAGACATACGAAGCCTTCCTCTCATTTGCCGAGAGACTGTTAGAATAGCCTTCAGCTAAGTCCATAGCTACGACCTAGCAAGGCGCAGTTAACCAGATCTGGAGAGAGTCTTACTTGTATTCACAATAAACGATGTATACCAAAAGGATGGATTAAAGTTAAGTATTCCCAAAGCAACGTGCTTTTCTTATTAGCATTCATTGAGCATCCTGTTTCAGACTTCACGATATTCTGGGTGAGCTGATAGCGTGCCTATTCGGCCCTTCTAAATAACACTGTGTCGGCACTTCTGTCGACACATAACAATTTGCGTCTTTACCATATTTGCGTCTTTCCCATATTTGCGTCTTTCCCATATTTGCGTCTTTCCCATATTTGCGTCTTTCCCATATTTGAGTCTTTCCCATAGTTGCGTCTTTCCCATAGTTGCGTCTTTCCCATAGTTGCGTCTTTCCCATAGATGCGTCTTCCCCATATTTGCGTCTTCCCCATATTTGCGTTTCTCATATATTTCGTGAGCCTTTGACTATTCAGACTATATTCTACCTACTGATTCTTTCCTCTTGTCAAGTTGTACCACAAGTTTATCTTCTCCCATATTTGCATTTTTCCCATATTTGCGTCTTTCCAATATTTGCGTTTTTTCAATATTTGCGATTGTGCCATATGTTTTTCACATATTTGCGATTTTCCCATATTTGCGTTTTCCCCATATTGCGTTTTCCCCATATTTGCGTTTTTTCCATATTTGCGTCTTTCCCATATTTGCGATTTGCCATATTTGCGATTTGCCATATTTGCGATATGCCATATTTTCGATTTGCCATTATTGCGTTTTTTCTGTATTTGCGTTTTTGCCATATTTGCATATTTGCCATATTTGCATTTTTGCCCTATTTGCGTTTTTGCCATATTTCCTTTTTTGTCGTATTTTCGATTCTGCCATATTTGCGATTCTGCCATATTTGCGATTCTGCCATATTTTCGATTTTGCCATATTTCCGATTTTGCCATATTTCCGATTTTGCCATATTTCCGATTTTGCCATATTTCCGAATTTGCCATATTTCCGATTTTGCCATATTTCCGATTTTGCCATATTTCCGATTTTGCCATATTTCCGATTTTGCCATATTTCCGATTTTACCATATTGCCGTTTTTGCCGTATTTGCGTTTTTGCCATATTTGCGTTTTTGCCATATTTGCGTTTTTGCCATATTTGCGTTTTTGCCATATTTGCGTTTTTGCTTTATTTGCGTTTTTGCCATATTTGCGTTTTTGCCATATTTGCGTTTTTTCCTTATTTCCTTTTTTGCCAGATTTGCGTTTTTGCCGTATTTGCGTTTATGCAGTATTTGCGTTTTTGCCGTATTTGCGGTTTTGCCGTATTTGCGTTTTTGTCACATTTGCGTTTTTGCCACATTTGCGTTTTTGCCACATTTGCGTTTTTGCCACATTTGCGTTTTTGCCACATTTGCGTTTTTGCCACATTTGCGTTTTTGCCACATTTGCGTTTTTGCCACATTTGCGTTTTTGCCACACTTGCGTTTTTGCCATATTTGCGTATCTCATATATTTCGTGAACCTTTGATTATTCAGACTATGTCCTACCAACCGATTCTTTCCTGTTGTCAAGTTGTACCACAAGTTTATCCTCTCTCATAATTGGAATTTACCCATATTTGCGTTTTTCCCATAATTGCGTTTTTGCCATAGTTGTGTTTTTCCCATAGTTGCGTTCTTGCCATAGTTGCGTTTTTGCCATAGTTGCGTTTTTGCCATAGTTGCGTTTTTGCCATGGTTGCGTTTTTGCCATGGTTGCGTTTTTGCAATGGTTGCGTTTTTGCCATGGTTGCGTTTTTGCCATGGTTGCGTTTTTGCCATGGTTGCGTTTTTGCCATGGTTGCGTTTTTGCCATGGTTGCGTTTTTGCCATGGTTGCGTTTTTGCCATGGTTGCGTTTTTGCCATGGTTGCGTTTTTGCCATGGTTGCGTTTTTGCCATGGTTGCGTTTTTGCCATGGTTGCGTTTTTGCCATGGTTGCGTTTTTGCCATGGTTGCGTTTTTGCCATGGTTGCGTTTTTGCCATGGTTGCGTTTTTGCCATGGTTGCGTTTTTGCCATGGTTGCGTTTTTGCCATGGTTGCGTTTTTGCCATGGTTGCGTTTTTGCCATGATTGCGTTTTTGCCATATATTTCGTGAACATTTGACTATTCAGACTATGACCTACCAAGTTGTACCACGAGTTTAACTTCTCCCATATTTGCGTCTTTCCCATATTTGCGTCTTTCCCATATTTGCATCTTTCCCATATTTGCGTCTTTCCCATATTTGCGTCTTTCCCATATTTGCGTCTTTCCCATATTTGCGTCTTTCCCATATTTGCGTCTTTTCTATATTTGTGTCTTTCCCATATTTGCATCTTTCCCATATTTGCGTCTTTCCCATATTTGCGTCTTTCCCATATTTGCGTCTTTCCCAAATTTGCGTCTTTCCCAAATTTGCGTCTTTCCCATATTTGCGTCTTCCCCATATTTGCGTCTTCCCCATATTTGCGTCTTCCCCATATTTGCGTTTTTCCCATATTTGCGTTTCTTATATATTTCGTGAACCTTTGACTATTCAGACTATGTTTTACCTACTGATTCTTTCCTCTTGTCAAGTTGCACCACAAGCTTATCTTCTCCCATATTTGCGTTTTTCCCATATTTGCGTCTTTTCCCATATTTGCGTTTTTTCAATATTTGCGTTTTTGTTATGTTTTTCCCATATTTGCGTTTTTCCCATATTTGCGTTTACCCCATATTTGCGTTTTTCCCATATTTGCGTTTTTCCCATATTTGCGATTTGCCATCTTTGCGATTTGCCATCTTTGCGATTTGCCATCTTTGAGATTTGCCATCTCTGAGATTTGCCATCTTTGAGATTTGCCATATTTGAGATTTGCCATATTTGCGATTTGCCATATTTGCGATTTGCCATATTTGCGTTTTTGCCATATTTGCGTTTTTACCATATTTGCGTTTTTGCCATATTTGCATTTTTGCCATATTTGCATTTTTGCCATATTTGCGTTTTTGCCATATTTGCGATTCTGCCATATTTGCGATTCTGCCATATTTGCGATTCTGCCATATTTGCGATTCTGCCATATTTGCGATTCTGCCATATTTGAGATTTTGCCATATTTCCGATTTTGCCATAATTCCGATTTTGCCATATTTCCGATTTTGCCATATTTCCGATTTTGCCATATTTCCGATTTTGCCATAATTCCGTTTGTGACATGTTTCCGTTTTTGCCATATTTGCGTTTTTGCCATATTTGCGTTTTTGCCATTTTTGCGTTTTTTCCATTTTTGCGTTTTTTCCATATTTGCGTTTTTGCCATATTTGCGTCTTCCCCATATTTGCATTTCTCATATATTTCGTGAACCTTTGACTATTCAGACTATGTTCTACCTACCGATTCTTTCCTCTTGTCAAGTTGTACCACAAGTTTATCTTCTCCCATATTTGCATTTTTCCCATATTTGCGTCTTCCTCATATTTGCGTCTTTCTCATATTTGCGTTTTTGCCATATTTGCGTTTTTGCCATATTTGCGTTTTTGCCATAATTGCGTTTTTGCCATATTTGCGTTTTTGCCATATTTGCGTTTTTGCCATATTTGCGTTTTTGCCATATTTGCGTTTTTGCCATATTTGCGTTTTTGCCATAGTTGCGTTTTTGCCATAGTTGCGTTTTTGCCATAGTTGCGTTTTTGCAATAGTTGCGTTTTTGCAATAGTAGCGTTTTTGCAATAGTAGCGTTTTTGCCATAGGAGCGATTTTGAAATAGTTGTGTTTTTGCCATATTTGCGTCTTCCCCATATTTGCGTCTTCCCCATATTTGCGTCTTCCCCATATTTGCGTTTTTCAATATTTGCGTTTTTGTTATGTTTTTCCCATATTTGCGTTTTTCCCATACTTGCGTTTTTCCCATATTTGCGTTTACCCCATATTTGCGTTTTTGCCATATTTGCGATTTGCCATATTTGCGAGTTGCCATATTTGAGATTTGCCATATTTGCGATTTGCCATATTTGCGTTTTTGCCGTATTTGCGTTTTTGCCATATTTCCGATTTTGCTATATTTCCGATTTTGCCATATTTCCGATTTTGCCATATTTCCGATTTTGCCATATTTCCGTTTGTGACATGATTCCGTTTTTGCCATATTTGCGTTTTTGCCATATTTGCGTTTTTGCCATATTTGCGTTTTTGCCATATTTGCGTTTTGCCAAATTTGCGTTTTAGCCATATTTGCATTTTAGCCATATTTGTGTTTTAGCCATATTTGCGTTTTAGCCATATTTGCGTTTTAGCCATATTTGCGTTTTTCCCATATTTGCGTTTTTACCATATTTGCGTTTTTGCCATATTTGCGTTTTTGCCATATTTGCGTTTTTTCCATATTTGCGTTTTTTCCATATTTGCGTTTTTGCCATAGTTGAGGTTTTGCCATGGTTGAGGTTTTGCCATGGTTGCGGTTTTGCCATGGTTGCGGTTTTGCCATGGTTGCGGTTTTGCCATGGTTGCGGTTTTGCCATATTTGCGTTTATGCCATATTTGCGTTTATGCCATATTTGCGTTTTTGCCATATTTGCGTTTTTGCCATATTTGCGTCTTTCCCATATTTGCGTCTTCCCCATATTTGCGTCTTCCCCATATTTGCGTCTTCCCCATATTTGCGTTTTTCCCAAATTTGCGTCTTTCTCATATTTGCGTTCTTGCCATATTTGCGTTTTTGCCATATTTGCGTTTTTGCCATATTTGCGTTTTTGCCATATTTGCGTTTTTGCCATAGTTGCGTTTTTGCCATATTTGCGTTTTTGCCAAATTTGCGTTTTTGCCATATTTGCGTTTTTGCCAAATTTGCGTTTTTGCCATATTTGCATTCTGCCATATTTGTGATTCTGCCATACTTCCGATTTTGCCATATTTCCGATTTTGCCATATTTCCGATTTTGCCATATTTCCGATTTTGCCATATTTCCGATTTTGCCATATTTCCGATTTTGCCATATTTCCGTTTGACATATTTCCGTTTGACATATTTCCGTTTGACATATTTCCATTTGCCATATTTGCATTTTTGATATATTTGCGTTTTTCCCTTATTTGCGTTTTTCCCATATTTGCCTTTTTCCCATATTTGCCTTTTTCCCATATTTGCGTTTTTCACATATTTGCGTTTTTCCCATATTTTTGTTTTTCCCATATTTGCGTTTTTCCAATAGTTGCGTTTTTGCCATAGTTGCGTTTTTGCCAAAGTTGCGTTTTTGCCATAGTTGCGTTTTTGATATAGTTGCGTTTTTGCCATAGTTGCGTTTTGCCATAGTTGCGTTTGTGCCATAGTTGCGTTTTGCCATAGTTGCGTTTGTGCCATAGTTGCGTTTGTGCCATAGTTGCGTTTGTGCCATAGTTGCGTTTGTGCCATATTTGCGTTTTTGCCATATTTGCGTTTTTTCCATTTTTGCGTTTTATCCATATTTGCGTTTTTGCCATATTTGCGTTTTTCCCATATTTGCGTCTTCTCCATATTTGCGTCTTCCCCATATTTGCGTCTTCCCCATATTTGCGTCTTCCCCATATTTGCGTCTTCCCCATATTTGCGTCTTCCCCATATTTGCGTCTTCCCCATATTTGCGTCTTCCCCATATTTGCATCTTCCCCATATTTGCGTCTTCCCCATATTTGCGTCTTCCCCATATTTGCGTTTCTCATATATTTCGTGAACCTTTGACTATTCAGACTATGTTCTACCTACCGATTCTTTCCTCTTGTCAAGTTGTACCACAAGTTTATCTTCTCCCATATTTGCATTTTTCCCATATTTGCGTCTTCCTCATATTTGCGTCTTTCTCATATTTGCGTTTTTGCCATATTTGCGTTTTTGCCATATTTGCGTTTTTGCCATATTTGCGTTTTTGCCATATTTGCGTTTTTGCCATATTTGCGTTTTTGCCATATTTGCGTTTTTGCCATATTTGCGTTTTTGCCATAGTTGCGTTTTTCCATAGTTGCGTTTTTGCCATAGTTGCGTTTTTGCAATAGTTGCGTTTTTGCAATAGTAGCGTTTTTGCAATAGTAGCGTTTTTGCCATAGGAGCGTTTTTGAAATAGTTGTGTTTTTGCCATATTTGCGTCTTCCCCATATTTGCGTCTTCCCCATATTTGCGTCTTCCCCATATTTGCGTCTTCCCCATATTTGCGTCTTCCCCATATTTGCGTTTTTCAATATTTTTGTTTTTGTTATGTTTTTCCCATATTTGCGTTTTTCCCATATTTGCGTTTTTCCCATATTTGCGTTTACCCCATATTTGCGTTTTTGCCATATTTGCGATTTGCCATATTTGCGAGTTGCCATATTTGAGATTTGCCATATTTGCGATTTGCCATATTTACGTTTTTGCCGTATTTGCGTTTTTGCCATATTTCCGATTTTGCTATATTTCCGATTTTGCCATATTTCCGTTTGTGACATGTTTCCGTTTTTGCCATATTTGCGTTTTGCCATATTTGCGTTTTTGCCATATTTGCATTTTTGCCATATTTGCATTTTTGCCATATTTGCGTTTTTGCCATATTTGCGATTCTGCCATATTTGCGATTCTGCCATATTTGCGATTCTGCCATATTTGCGATTCTGCCATATTTGAGATTTTGCCATATTTCCGATTTTGCCATAATTCCGATTTTGCCATAATTCCGATTTTGCCATATTTCCGATTTTGCCATATTTCCGATTTTGCCATATTTCCGATTTTGCCATAATTCCGTTTGTGACATGTTTCCGTTTTTGCCATATTTGCGTTTTTGCCATATTTGCGTTTTGCCAAATTTGCGTTTTAGCCAAATTTGCGTTTTAGCCATATTTGCGTTTTTGCCATATTTGCGTTTTTGCCATATTTGCGTTTTTGCCATATTTGCGTTTTTGCCATATTTGCGTTTTTTCCATATTTGCGTTTTTGCCATATTTGCGTTTTTGCTATATTTGCGTTTTTGCCATTTTTGCGTTTTTTCCATTTTTGCGTTTTTTCCATATTTGCGTTTTTGCCATATTTGCGTCTTCCCCATATTTGCATTTCTCATATATTTCGTGAACCTTTGACTATTCAGACTATGTTCTACCTACCGATTCTTTCCTCTTGTCAAGTTGTACCACAAGTTTATCTTCTCCCATATTTGCATTTTTCCCATATTTGCGTCTTCCTCATATTTGCGTCTTTCTCATATTTGCGTTTTTGCCATATTTACGTTTTTGCCATATTTGCGTTTTTGCCATAATTGCGTTTTTGCCATATTTGCGTTTTTGCCATATTTGCGTTTTTGCCATATTTGCGTTTTTGCCATATTTGCGTTTTTGCCATATTTGCGTTTTTGCCATATTTGCGTTTTTGCCATAGTTGCGTTTTTGCCATAGTTGCGTTTTTGCCATAGTTGCGTTTTTGCAATAGTTGCGTTTTTGCAATAGTAGCGTTTTTGCAATAGTAGCGTTTTTGCCATAGGAGCGATTTTGAAATAGTTGTGTTTTTGCCATATTTGCGTCTTCCCCATATTTGCGTCTTCCCCATATTTGCGTCTTCCCCATATTTGCGTTTTTCAATATTTGCGTTTTTGTTATGTTTTTCCCATATTTGCGTTTTTCCCATATTTGCGTTTTTCCCATATTTGCGTTTACCCCATATTTGCGTTTTTGCCATATTTGCGATTTGCCATATTTGCGAGTTGCCATATTTGAGATTTGCCATATTTGCGATTTGCCATATTTGCGTTTTTGCCGTATTTGCGTTTTTGCCATATTTCCGATTTTGCTATATTTCCGATTTTGCCATATTTCCGATTTTGCCATATTTCCGATTTTGCCATATTTCCGTTTGTGACATGATTCCGTTTTTGCCATATTTGCGTTTTTGCCATATTTGCGTTTTTGCCATATTTGCGTTTTTGCCATATTTGCGTTTTGCCAAATTTCCGTTTTAGCCATATTTGCATTTTAGCCATATTTGTGTTTTAGCCATATTTGCGTTTTAGCCATATTTGCGTTTTAGCCATATTTGCGTTTTTCCCATATTTGCGTTTTTACCATATTTGCGTTTTTGCCATATTTGCGTTTTTGCCATATTTGCGTTTTTTCCATATTTGCGTTTTTTCCATATTTGCGTTTTTGCCATAGTTGAGGTTTTGCCATGGTTGAGGTTTTGCCATGGTTGCGGTTTTGCCATGGTTGCGGTTTCGCCATGGTTGCGGTTTTGCCATGGTTGCGGTTTTGCCATATTTGCGTTTATGCCATATTTGCGTTTTTGCCATATTTGCGTTTTTGCCATATTTGCGTCTTTCCCATATTTGCGTCTTCCCCATATTTGCGTCTTCCCCATATTTGCGTCTTCCCCATATTTGCGTTTTTCCCAAATTTGCGTCTTTCTCATATTTGCGTTCTTGCCATATTTGCGTTTTTGCCATATTTGCGTTTTTGCCATATTTGCGTTTTTGCCATATTTGCGTTTTTGCCATAGTTGCGTTTTTGCCATATTTGCGTTTTTGCCAAATTTGCGTTTTTGCCATATTTGCGTTTTTGCCAAATTTGCGTTTTTGCCATATTTGCATTCTGCCATATTTGTGATTCTGCCATACTTCCGATTTTGCCATATTTCCGATTTTGCCATATTTCCGATTTTGCCATATTTCCGATTTTGCCATATTTCCGATTTTGCCATATTTCCGATTTTGCCATATTTCCGTTTGACATATTTCCGTTTGACATATTTCCGTTTGACATATTTCCGTTTGACATATTTCCATTTGCCATATTTGCATTTTTGATATATTTGCGTTTTTCCCATATTTGCGTTTTTCCCATATTTGCGATTTGCCATCTTTGCGATTTGCCATCTTTGCGATTTGCCATCTTTGAGATTTGCCATCTCTGAGATTTGCCATCTTTGAGATTTGCCATATTTGAGATTTGCCATATTTGCGATTTGCCATATTTGCGATTTGCCATATTTGCGTTTTTGCCATATTTGCGTTTTTACCATATTTGCGTTTTTGCCATATTTGCATTTTTGCCATATTTGCATTTTTGCCATATTTGCGTTTTTGCCATATTTGCGATTCTGCCATATTTGCGATTCTGCCATATTTGCGATTCTGCCATATTTGCGATTCTGCCATATTTGCGATTCTGCCATATTTGAGATTTTGCCATATTTCCGATTTTGCCATAATTCCGATTTTGCCATATTTCCGATTTTGCCATATTTCCGATTTTGCCATATTTCCGATTTTGCCATAATTCCGTTTGTGACATGTTTCCGTTTTTGCCATATTTGCGTTTTTGCCATATTTGCGTTTTGCCAAATTTGCGTTTTAGCCAAATTTGCGTTTTAGCCATATTTGCGTTTTTGCCATATTTGCGTTTTTGCCATATTTGCGTTTTTGCCATATTTGCGTTTTTGCCATATTTGCGTTTTTGCCATATTTGCGTTTTTGCCATATTTGCGTTTTTGCTATATTTGCGTTTTTGCCATTTTTGCGTTTTTTCCATTTTTGCGTTTTTTCCATATTTGCGTTTTTGCCATATTTGCGTCTTCCCCATATTTGCATTTCTCATATATTTCGTGAACCTTTGACTATTCAGACTATGTTCTACCTACCGATTCTTTCCTCTTGTCAAGTTGTACCACAAGTTTATCTTCTCCCATATTTGCATTTTTCCCATATTTGCGTCTTCCTCATATTTGCGTCTTTCTCATATTTGCGTTTTTGCCATATTTGCGTTTTTGCCATATTTGCGTTTTTGCCATAATTGCGTTTTTGCCATATTTGCGTTTTTGCCATATTTGCGTTTTTGCCATATTTGCGTTTTTGCCATATTTGCGTTTTTGCCATATTTGCGTTTTTGCCATAGTTGCGTTTTTGCCATAGTTGCGTTTTTGCCATAGTTGCGTTTTTGCAATAGTTGCGTTTTTGCAATAGTAGCGTTTTTGCAATAGTAGCGTTTTTGCCATAGGAGCGATTTTGAAATAGTTGTGTTTTTGCCATATTTGCGTCTTCCCCATATTTGCGTCTTCCCCATATTTGCGTCTTCCCCATATTTGCGTTTTTCAATATTTGCGTTTTTGTTATGTTTTTCCCATATTTGCGTTTTTCCCATATTTGCGTTTTTCCCATATTTGCGTTTACCCCATATTTGCGTTTTTGCCATATTTGCGATTTGCCATATTTGCGAGTTGCCATATTTGAGATTTGCCATATTTGCGATTTGCCATATTTGCGTTTTTGCCGTATTTGCGTTTTTGCCATATTTCCGATTTTGCTATATTTCCGATTTTGCCATATTTCCGATTTTGCCATATTTCCGATTTTGCCATATTTCCGTTTGTGACATGATTCCGTTTTTGCCATATTTGCGTTTTTGCCATATTTGCGTTTTTGCCATATTTGCGTTTTTGCCATATTTGCGTTTTGCCAAATTTGCGTTTTAGCCATATTTGCATTTTAGCCATATTTGTGTTTTAGCCATATTTGCGTTTTAGCCATATTTGCGTTTTAGCCATATTTGCGTTTTTCCCATATTTGCGTTTTTACCATATTTGCGTTTTTGCCATATTTGCGTTTTTGCCATATTTGCGTTTTTTCCATATTTGCGTTTTTTCCATATTTGCGTTTTTGCCATAGTTGAGGTTTTGCCATGGTTGAGGTTTTGCCATGGTTGCGGTTTTGCCATGGTTGCGGTTTTGCCATGGTTGCGGTTTTGCCATGGTTGCGGTTTTGCCATATTTGCGTTTATGCCATATTTGCGTTTTTGCCATATTTGCGTTTTTGCCATATTTGCGTCTTTCCCATATTTGCGTCTTCCCCATATTTGCGTCTTCCCCATATTTGCGTCTTCCCCATATTTGCGTTTTTCCCAAATTTGCGTCTTTCTCATATTTGCGTTCTTGCCATATTTGCGTTTTTGCCATATTTGCGTTTTTGCCATATTTGCGTTTTTGCCATATTTGCGTTTTTGCCATAGTTGCGTTTTTGCCATATTTGCGTTTTTGCCAAATTTGCGTTTTTGCCATATTTGCGTTTTTGCCAAATTTGCGTTTTTGCCATATTTGCATTCTGCCATATTTGTGATTCTGCCATACTTCCGATTTTGCCATATTTCCGATTTTGCCATATTTCCGATTTTGCCATATTTCCGATTTTGCCATATTTCCGATTTTGCCATATTTCCGATTTTGCCATATTTCCGTTTGACATATTTCCGTTTGACATATTTCCGTTTGACATATTTCCATTTGCCATATTTGCATTTTTGATATATTTGCGTTTTTCCCTTATTTGCGTTTTTCCCATATTTGCCTTTTTCCCATATTTGCCTTTTTCCCATATTTGCGTTTTTCACATATTTGCGTTTTTCCCATATTTTTGTTTTTCCCATATTTGCGTTTTTCCAATAGTTGCGTTTTTGCCATAGTTGCGTTTTTGCCAAAGTTGCGTTTTTGCCATAGTTGCGTTTTTGATATAGTTGCGTTTTTGCCATAGTTGCGTTTTGCCATAGTTGCGTTTGTGCCATAGTTGCGTTTTGCCATAGTTGCGTTTGTGCCATAGTTGCGTTTGTGCCATAGTTGCGTTTGTGCCATAGTTGCGTTTGTGCCATATTTGCGTTTTTGCCATATTTGCGTTTTTTCCATTTTTGCGTTTTATCCATATTTGCGTTTTTGCCATATTTGCGTTTTTCCCATATTTGCGTCTTCTCCATATTTGCGTCTTCCCCATATTTGCGTCTTCCCCATATTTGCGTCTTCCCCATATTTGCGTCTTCCCCATATTTGCGTCTTCCCCATATTTGCGTCTTCCCCATATTTGCGTCTTCCCCATATTTGCATCTTCCCCATATTTGCGTCTTCCCCATATTTGCGTCTTCCCCAAATTTGCGTTTCTCATATATTTCGTGAACCTTTGACTATTCAGACTATGTTCTACCTACCGATTCTTTCCTCTTGTCAAGTTGTACCACAAGTTTATCTTCTCCCATATTTGCATTTTTCCCATATTTGCGTCTTCCTCATATTTGCGTCTTTCTCATATTTGCGTTTTTGCCATATTTGCGTTTTTGCCATATTTGCGTTTTTGCCATATTTGCGTTTTTGCCATATTTGCGTTTTTGCCATATTTGCGTTTTTGCCATATTTGCGTTTTTGCCATATTTGCGTTTTTGCCATAGTTGCGTTTTTCCATAGTTGCGTTTTTGCCATAGTTGCGTTTTTGCCATAGTTGCGTTTTTGCAATAGTTGCGTTTTTGCAATAGTAGCGTTTTTGCAATAGTAGCGTTTTTGCCATAGGAGCGTTTTTGAAATAGTTGTGTTTTTGCCATATTTGCGTCTTCCCCATATTTGCGTCTTCCCCATATTTGCGTCTTCCCCATATTTGCGTCTTCCCCATATTTGCGTTTTTCAATATTTTTGTTTTTGTTATGTTTTTCCCATATTTGCGTTTTTCCCATATTTGCGTTTTTCCCATATTTGCGTTTACCCCATATTTGCGTTTTTGCAATATTTGCGATTTGCCATATTTGCGAGTTGCCATATTTGAGATTTGCCATATTTGCGATTTGCCATATTTACGTTTTTGCCGTATTTGCGTTTTTGCCATATTTCCGATTTTGCTATATTTCCGATTTTGCCATATTTCCGTTTGTGACATGTTTCCGTTTTTGCCATATTTGCGTTTTGCCATATTTGCGTTTTTGCCATATTTGCATTTTTGCCATATTTGCATTTTTGCCATATTTGCGTTTTTGCCATATTTGCGATTCTGCCATATTTGCGATTCTGCCATATTTGCGATTCTGCCATATTTGCGATTCTGCCATATTTGAGATTTTGCCATATTTCCGATTTTGCCATAATTCCGATTTTGCCATAATTCCGATTTTGCCATATTTCCGATTTTGCCATATTTCCGATTTTGCCATATTTCCGATTTTGCCATAATTCCGTTTGTGACATGTTTCCGTTTTTGCCATATTTGCGTTTTTGCCATATTTGCGTTTTGCCAAATTTGCGTTTTAGCCAAATTTGCGTTTTAGCCATATTTGCGTTTTTGCCATATTTGCGTTTTTGCCATATTTGCGTTTTTGCCATATTTGCGTTTTTGCCATATTTGCGTTTTTGCCATATTTGCGTTTTTGCCATATTTGCGTTTTTGCCATATTTGCGTTTTTGCTATATTTGCGTTTTTGCCATTTTTGCGTTTTTTCCATTTTTGCGTTTTTTCCATATTTGCGTTTTTGCCATATTTGCGTCTTCCCCATATTTGCATTTCTCATATATTTCGTGAACCTTTGACTATTCAGACTATGTTCTACCTACCGATTCTTTCCTCTTGTCAAGTTGTACCACAAGTTTATCTTCTCCCATATTTGCATTTTTCCCATATTTGCGTCTTCCTCATATTTGCGTCTTTCTCATATTTGCGTTTTTGCCATATTTGCGTTTTTGCCATATTTGCGTTTTTGCCATATTTGCGTTTTTGCCATAATTGCGTTTTTGCCATATTTGCGTTTTTGCCATATTTGCGTTTTTGCCATATTTGCGTTTTTGCCATATTTGCGTTTTTGCCATATTTGCGTTTTTGCCATAGTTGCGTTTTTGCCATAGTTGCGTTTTTGCAATAGTTGCGTTTTTGCAATAGTAGCGTTTTTGCAATAGTAGCGTTTTTGCCATAGGAGCGATTTTGAAATAGTTGTGTTTTTGCCATATTTGCGTCTTCCCCATATTTGCGTCTTCCCCATATTTGCGTCTTCCCCATATTTGCGTTTTTCAATATTTGCGTTTTTGTTATGTTTTTCCCATATTTGCGTTTTTCCCATATTTGCGTTTTTCCCATATTTGCGTTTACCCCATATTTGCGTTTTTGCCATATTTGCGATTTGCCATATTTGCGAGTTGCCATATTTGAGATTTGCCATATTTGCGATTTGCCATATTTGCGTTTTTGCCGTATTTGCGTTTTTGCCATATTTCCGATTTTGCTATATTTCCGATTTTGCCATATTTCCGATTTTGCCATATTTCCGATTTTGCCATATTTCCGTTTGTGACATGATTCCGTTTTTGCCATATTTGCGTTTTTGCCATATTTGCGTTTTTGCCATATTTGCGTTTTTGCCATATTTGCGTTTTGCCAAATTTGCGTTTTAGCCATATTTGCATTTTAGCCATATTTGTGTTTTAGCCATATTTGCGTTTTAGCCATATTTGCGTTTTAGCCATATTTGCGTTTTTCCCATATTTGCGTTTTTACCATATTTGCGTTTTTGCCATATTTGCGTTTTTGCCATATTTGCGTTTTTTCCATATTTGCGTTTTTTCCATATTTGCGTTTTTGCCATAGTTGAGGTTTTGCCATGGTTGAGGTTTTGCCATGGTTGCGGTTTTGCCATGGTTGCGGTTTTGCCATGGTTGCGGTTTTGCCATGGTTGCGGTTTTGCCATGGTTGCGGTTTTGCCATATTTGCGTTTATGCCATATTTGCGTTTTTGCCATATTTGCGTTTTTGCCATATTTGCGTCTTTCCCATATTTGCGTCTTCCCCATATTTGCGTCTTCCCCATATTTGCGTCTTCCCCATATTTGCGTTTTTCCCAAATTTGCGTCTTTCTCATATTTGCGTTCTTGCCATATTTGCGTTTTTGCCATATTTGCGTTTTTGCCATATTTGCGTTTTTGCCATATTTGCGTTTTTGCCATAGTTGCGTTTTTGCCATATTTGCGTTTTTGCCAAATTTGCGTTTTTGCCATATTTGCGTTTTTGCCAAATTTGCGTTTTTGCCATATTTGCATTCTGCCATATTTGTGATTCTGCCATACTTCCGATTTTGCCATATTTCCGATTTTGCCATATTTCCGATTTTGCCATATTTCCGATTTTGCCATATTTCCGATTTTGCCATATTTCCGATTTTGCCATATTTCCGTTTGACATATTTCCGTTTGACATATTTCCGTTTGACATATTTCCGTTTGACATATTTCCATTTGCCATATTTGCATTTTTGATATATTTGCGTTTTTCCCTTATTTGCGTTTTTCCCATATTTGCCTTTTTCCCATATTTGCCTTTTTCCCATATTTGCGTTTTTCACATATTTGCGTTTTTCCCATATTTTTGTTTTTCCCATATTTGCGTTTTTCCAATAGTTGCGTTTTTGCCATAGTTGCGTTTTTGCCAAAGTTGCGTTTTTGCCATAGTTGCGTTTTTGCCAAAGTTGCGTTTTTGCCATAGTTGCGTTTTTGATATAGTTGCGTTTTTGCCATAGTTGCGTTTTGCCATAGTTGCGTTTGTGCCATAGTTGCGTTTTGCCATAGTTGCGTTTGTGCCATAGTTGCGTTTGTGCCATAGTTGCGTTTGTGCCATAGTTGCGTTTGTGCCATATTTGCGTTTTTGCCATATTTGCGTTTTTTCCATTTTTGCGTTTTATCCATATTTGCGTTTTTGCCATATTTGCGTTTTTCCCATATTTGCGTCTTCTCCATATTTGCGTCTTCCCCATATTTGCGTCTTCCCCATATTTGCGTCTTCCCCATATTTGCGTCTTCCCCATATTTGCGTCTTCCCCATATTTGCGTCTTCCCCATATTTGCGTCTTCCCCATATTTGCATCTTCCCCATATTTGCGTCTTCCCCATATTTGCGTCTTCCCCATATTTGCGTTTCTCATATATTTCGTGAACCTTTGACTATTCAGACTATGTTCTACCTACCGATTCTTTCCTCTTGTCAAGTTGTACCACAAGTTTATCTTCTCCCATATTTGCATTTTTCCCATATTTGCGTCTTCCTCATATTTGCGTCTTTCTCATATTTGCGTTTTTGCCATATTTGCGTTTTTGCCATATTTGCGTTTTTGCCATATTTGCGTTTTTGCCATATTTGCGTTTTTGCCATATTTGCGTTTTTGCCATAGTTGCGTTTTTCCATAGTTGCGTTTTTGCCATAGTTGCGTTTTTGCCATAGTTGCGTTTTTGCAATAGTTGCGTTTTTGCAATAGTAGCGTTTTTGCAATAGTAGCGTTTTTGCCATAGGAGCGTTTTTGAAATAGTTGTGTTTTTGCCATATTTGCGTCTTCCCCATATTTGCGTCTTCCCCATATTTGCGTCTTCCCCATATTTGCGTCTTCCCCATATTTGCGTTTTTCAATATTTTTGTTTTTGTTATGTTTTTCCCATATTTGCGTTTTTCCCATATTTGCGTTTTTCCCATATTTGCGTTTACCCCATATTTGCGTTTTTGCCATATTTGCGATTTGCCATATTTGCGAGTTGCCATATTTGAGATTTGCCATATTTGCGATTTGCCATATTTACGTTTTTGCCGTATTTGCGTTTTTGCCATATTTCCGATTTTGCTATATTTCCGATTTTGCCATATTTCCGTTTGTGACATGTTTCCGTTTTTGCCATATTTGCGTTTTGCCATATTTGCGTTTTTGCCATATTTGCGTTTTTGCCATATTTGCGTTTTGCCAAATTTGCGTTTTAGCCATATTTGCGTTTTAGCCATATTTGTGTTTTAGCCATATTTGCGCTTTAGCCATATTTGCGTTTTAGCCATATTTGCGTTTTTCCCATATTTGCGTTTTTGCCATATTTGCGTTTTTGCCATATTTGCGTTTTTGCCACATTTACGTTTTTGCCATATTTGCGTTTTTTCCATATTTGCGTTTTTTCCATAGTTGCGTTTTTGCCATAGTTGAGGTTTTGCCATGGTTGAGGTTTTGCCATGGTTGCGGTTTTGCCATGGTTGCGGTTTTGCCATGGTTGCGGTTTTGCCATATTTGCGTTTATGCCATATTTGCGTTTTTGCCATATTTGCGTTTTTGCCATATTTGCGTTTTTGCCATATTTGCGTCTTTCCCATATTTGCGTCTTTCCCATATTTGCGTCTTTCCCATATTTGCGTCTTCCCCATATTTGCGTCTTCCCCATATTTGCGTCTTCCCCATATTTGCGTTTTTCCCATATTTGCGTCTTTCTCATATTTGCGTTTTTGCCATATTTGCGTTTTTGCCATATTTGCGTTTTTGCCATATTTGCGTTTTTGCCATAGTTGCGTTTTTGCCATATTTGCGTTTTTGCCAAATTTGCGTTTTTGCCAAATTTGCGTTTTTGCCAAATTTGCGTTTTTGCCATATTTGCATTCTGCCATATTTGCGATTCTGCCATACTTCCGATTTTGCCATATTTCCGATTTTGCCATATTTCCGATTTTGCCATATTTCCGATTTTGCCATATTTCCGATTTTGCCATATTTCCGTTTGACATATTTCCGTTTGACATATTTCCGTTTGACATATTTCTGTTTGCCACATTTCCGTTTGCCATATTTGCGTTTTTGCCATATTTGCGTTTTTGCCATATTTGCGTTTTTGCCATATTTGCGTTTTTGCCAAATTTGCGTTTTTGCCAAATTTGCGTTTTTGCCACACTTGCGTTTTTCCCATATTTGCGTATCTCATATATTTCATGAACAAGTTTATCATCTCCCATATTTGCATTTTTGATATATTTGCGTTTTTCCCATATTTGCGTTTTTCCCATATTTGCCTTTTTCCCATATTTGCCTTTTTCCCATATTTGCGTTTTTCACATATTTGCGTTTTTCCCATATTTTTGTTTTTCCCATATTTGCGTTTTTCCAATAGTTGCATTTTTGCCATAGTTGCGTGTTTGCCATAGTTGCGTTTTTGCCAAAGTTGCGTTTTTGCCATAGTTGTGTTTTTGATATAGTTGCGTTTTTGCCATAGTTGCGTTTTGCCATAGTTGCGTTTGTGCCATAGTTGCGTTTGTGCCATAGTTGCGTTTGTGCCATAGTTGCGTTTGTGCCATAGTTGCGTTTGTGCCATAGTTGCGTTTGTGCCATAGTTGCGTTTGTGCCATAGTTGCGTTTGTGCCATAGTTGCGTTTTTGCCATATTTGCGTTTTTGCCGTATTTGCGTTTTTGCCGTATTTGCGTTTTTGCCATGTTTGCGTTTTTGCCATGTTTGCGTTTTTGCCATGTTTGCGTTTTTGCCATGTTTGCGTTTTTGCAATGGTTGCGTTTTTGCCATGGTTGCGTTTTTGCCATGGTTGCGTTTTTGCCATGGTTGCGTTTTTGCCATGGTTGCGTTTTTGCCATGGTTGCGTTTTTGCCATGGTTGCGTTTTTGACATGGTTGCGTTTTTGACATGGTTGCGTTTTTGACATGGTTGCGATTTTGACATGGTTGCGATTTTGACATGGTTGCGATTTTGATATGGTAGGGTTTTTGCCATGGTAGCGTTTTTGCTATGGTTGCGTTTTTGCCATGGTTGCTTTTTTGCCATGGTTGCGTTTTTCCAATGGTTGCGTTTTTGCCATGGTTGCGTTTTTGCCATGGTTGCGTTTTTGCCATATTTGCGTTTTTGCCATATTTGCGTTTTTGCCATATTTGCGTTTTTGCCATATTTGCGTTTTTGCCATATTTGCGTTTTTGCCATATTTGCGTTTTTGCCATATTTGCGTTTTTGCCATATTTGCGTTTTTGCCATATTTGCGTTTTTGCCATATTTGCGTTTTTGCCATATTTGCGTTTTTGCCATATTTGCGTTTTTGCCATATATTTCGTGAACATTTTACTATTCAGACTATGACCTACCAACCGATTCGTTCCTCTTGTCAAGTTGTACCACGAGTTCAATAAACCCATATTTGCGTCTTTACCATATTTGCGTCTTTCCCATCTTTGCGTCTTTCCCATCTTTGCGTCTTTCCCATCTTTGCGTCTTTCCCATCTTTGCGTCTTTCCCATCTTTGCGTCTTTCCCATCTTTGCGTCTTTCCCATCTTTGCGTCTTTCCCATCTTTGCGTCTTTCCCATCTTTGCGTCTTTCCCATCTTTGCGTCTTTCCCATCTTTGCGTCTTTCCCATCTTTGCGTCTTTCCCATCTTTGCGTCTTTCCCATATTTGCGTCTTTCCATATTTGTGACTTTCCCATATTTGCGCCTTTCCCATACATGCGCCTTTCCCATACATGCGCCTTTCCCATATTTGCACCTTTCCCATATTACCGCCTTTCCCATATTTCCGCCTTTGCCATAGTTGTGCCTTTGCCATAGTTGTGCCTTTGCCATAGTTGCGCCTTTGCCATAGTTGCACCTTTGCCATAGTTGCGCCTTTGCCGTAGTTGCGCCTTTGCCATAGTTGCGCCTTTGCCATAGTTGCGCCTTTGCCATAGTTGCGCCTTTGCCATAGTTGCGCCTTTGCCATAGTTGCGCCTTTGCCATGTTTGCGTTTTTGCCATGTTTGCGTTTTTGCCATGTTTGCGTTTTTGCCATGTTTGCGTTTTTGCCATGTTTGCGTTTTTGCCATGTTTGCGTTTTTGCCATGTTTGCGTTTTTGCCATGTTTGCGTTTTTGCCATGTTTGCGTTTTTGCCATGTTTGCGTTTTTGCCATGTTTGCGTTTTTGCCATGTTTGCGTTTTTGCCATGTTTGCGTTTTTGCCATGTTTGCGTTTTTGCCATGTTTGAGTTTTTGCCATGTTTCCGTTACTGCCATGTTTGCGTTTTTGCCTTATTTGCTTTTTGCCATATTTGCGTTTCTCATATATATCGTGAACATTTGACTAATCAGACTAAGAAATACCAACCGATTCGTTCCTCTTGTCAAGTTGTACCACGAGTTTATCTTCTCCCATATTTGAGTCTTTCCCATATTTGCGTCTTTCAGATAATTGCGTTTTTCCCATATTTGCGTCTTTCCCATATTTGCGTCTTTCCGATATTTGCGTCTTTCCGATATTTGCGTCTTTCCCATCTTTGCGTCTTTCCCATCTTTGCGTCTTTCCCATCTTTGCGTCTTTCCCATTTTTGCGTCTTTCCCATCTTTGCGTCTTTCCCATCTTTGCGTCTTTCCCATCTTTGCGTCTTTCCCATCTTTGCGTCTTTCCCATCTTTGCATCTTTCCCATCTTTGCGTCTTTCCCATCTTTGCGTCTTTCCCATATTTGCGTCTTTCCCATATTTGCGTCTTTCCCATATTTGCGTCTTTCCCATATTTGCGTCTTTCCCATATTTGCGTCTTTCCCATATTTGCGTCTTTCCCATATTTGTGTCTTTCCCATATTTGTGTCTTTCCCATATTTGTGTCTTTCCCATATTTGTGTCTTTCCCATATTTGCGTCTTTCCCATATTTGCGTCTTTCCCATCTTTGCGTATTTCCCCTATTTGCTTCCCCCCCTGCGGGTTCGGGGGTTAGAATAGGCCCGCGGTATTCCTGCCTGTCGTAAGAGGCGACTAAAAGGAGTCTCACATGTTTTGGCCTTATGTGATGGTCCCCTCTTGGGTTTGACCTCCATCTTTCTAAATTATTCCGAAGAGCGAGCCAATTGGGGATGGGCGCCTTACATGGTGCACTGTATCCGTCGTGCAATTAGACCTTTAGCCAGCTTTCACGTCATTGCAATGGTGTCCCGCTCGT
This sequence comes from Schistocerca cancellata, assembly GCF_023864275.1. Classification (NCBI taxonomy): domain Eukaryota; kingdom Metazoa; phylum Arthropoda; class Insecta; order Orthoptera; family Acrididae; genus Schistocerca; species Schistocerca cancellata. Next base: position 195,072,135 of record NC_064629.1, on the reverse strand, counting down.
TTTCGATCTTTAGGGCGGGGATTCGTCCCTGGGTGCGATTACCACGCTGCCCTCAGCAGTGTTTCTTTTAACTGCGACGACGACCTTGGACAGTTTTGCACCTAAGATCCAGCACGGTAGCCAATCCGTTGTGGTGGGTCCGCCATGTACCCTCTTGGTTGTAGCCCCCTGACAACACAGGGATCGCTCTACTGATGCCTGCGCCGTTAACTCCCCACGTATGCGAAGGAGTAGATGCCTATCCTCCTGGGGTATCAGGACTCCCGGCAACGGCCATCTTGCCAGGTGGCCTTTGCTGTGGCTGGGTGGCGCCCGTGGGGAGGGCCCTTGGTCGGAGTAGGTGGCATCAGGGCAGATGACCCGCAATGAAGCGTGGTACATCATCTCTCGCTGGCGGCCAGCCGCCAGCAGTCTCTAAGCGTTCTCGGGCTCAATTTAATGCTGAAAAGTACAATCCGAAAACGTTCCCCTCTCTGGCCACGCCGTGGGAGGAGCGTAAGTCTCAGGATGGAGGTAATAGTTATTCGCCCCGATTCTTAGTTTGTATGAGAGCTGATGGGGAGTCTCTTCTCTCCACAAAGCCTCAGTTCTTCGTCGAGCATTTAGAGGACAAGTTTGGGGAGGTGGAGGGCTTGTCAAAAATGCGCTCTGGATCGGTCCTGATCCAAACGGCATCCTCTGCCCAGTCACGACGGTTGCTTGCTTGTGACAAGTTGGGTGATGTTGCTGTTACGATCACGCCGCATAAGAGTTTAAATATGGTTCAGGGAGTTATTTACCATAAGGACCTTCTTTTGCAGTCTGATGACGAGCTGCGCGCCAACTTAGAGCGCAGGGGTGTACATTTCGTCCGGCGCGTTCATCGGGGTCCGAGGGACAATCAGGTTGCTACCGGTGCCTTCATCTTGGCCTTCAAGGGTGATACGTTACCGGAAAAGGTCAAGGTGATGGTCTACCGATGTGATGTCAGGCCTTATATTCCTCCCCCGATGCGGTGCTTCAAGTGCTGGAAGTTCGGCCATATGTCTTCCCGCTGCACTTCCAGCCTCACATGTCGAGATTGCGGACGCCCGTCTCATCCCGATACTCCATGTGCCCCGCCTCCCATCTGTGTCAACTGCGGGGAGCACCATTCACCTTGCTCGCCTGACTGCAAAGTCTTTCAGAAAGAGCGCAAAATTATGGAATATAAGACCCTGGACCGGCTGAGCTATACTGAGGCCAAAAGGAAATATGACAGACTCCATCCTGTGAGAATGACATCTTCTTATGCAGCTGCTACGACAACTGTGCTAGCCCCATCAGTTTCGAGACTTCCAGCCAGCTCGATAAGCAGTACGACTCCTCCTGCCCCCTTGCCTGTGGGGGGCTCTACCCAACCGGTTGCTCCTGCACCACCTACCTCAGGAGCAACCTCCTCCCACCCGTCAGGGACGTCCGTCCCCGCTTCTCAGCCGGAGAAGCGTCTAACTTCTTCGGCTACTCTCGCCCGTAAGAGTTCCCTTGGGACCCTCCCTTCCCAGGGTTCCACCAGCGGGAAGGATGACGGCCGCCAGTGGCATAAGTCCTCACCAGCGGCCGGGCGTAGGGCTTCACGATCCTCCTCTGTCCCGGAGACTGAATCGGTGAAGCCTTCCCAGCCGGTGCAACCCAAGGTTCAGCGAGAGAAGTCCAAGAGAAAGACCTCTAAGGCCAAAGAACTTGCGGTGGCGCCAACCCCACCGCACCTTTCGCGCTCTGCGTCTGAGGATGCAGTCGAGATTCTAGCGTCCGCTGAGGACCTTGATCTCGCTGGTCCCTCAGACGCCATGGATGCCTCTCGTACGGGTACTGAATCAGTGGCAGTGAGTGAACAAGCGGCGTAAATTGCCTTCCCAGTCCTTTCACGCCTTTCTCAGCCATGGACAATATCATCCTCCAGTGGAACTGCGGCGGTTTTTTCCACCATCTAGCTGAGCTCCAACAACTTATCAGCCGTCACCCTTTCTTCTGCATTGCTCTTCAGGAAACTTGGTTTCCAGCAATGCGAACCCCCGCCCTCCGTGGCTATCGGGGTTATTATAAGAACAGGGCAGCATATGAAAGGGTGTAGGGTGGCGTCTGCCTCTATGTCCTTCACACTCTGCACAGCGAGTCTGTCCCTCTCCACACACCTTTAGAGGCTGTCGCTGTTCGGGTGTGGACGCCACAGGCTGTTACCGTCTGCAGTCTTTACCTTCCACCAGATGGTGATGTCTCGCAGCATGTCCTGGCTGCGCTGATAGCCCAATTGCCGCCACCTTTCTTGCTATTGGGAGACTTCAACGCCCATAACCCTCTGTGGGGTGGGTCAGTGGCAACAGGTCGAGGCGCCATCGTTGAGCATTTATTGTCGCAGCTCGATCTCTCGATTTTAAATGATGGTGCCTTCACACACTTCAGTGTGGCGCATGGCACATACTCCGCCATTGACCTTTCGATATGTAGCCCTAGCCTCTTACCGTCTCTCCAATGGAGTGTGCATGACGACCTGTGTGGTAGTGACCACTTTCCGATCTTTCTGTCACTACCACAGCGTCACTCTTCTGGGCGCCCTAGCAGATGGGCTATGAATAAGGCTGACTGGGACTTGTTCTCCTCCACTGCCGCTCTTGAGTCTCTCTCTAATGACGACATTGATGCGGTGGTTCAATCGGTCACCACCGGCATCGTTACTGCCGCCGAATCTGCCATTCCCCGTTCTTCTGGGTCCCCTCGGCGGAAGGCTGTGCCTTGGTGGTCGCCTGAGATCGCTGAAGCGATTAAAGATCGCTGGCGGGCGCTCCAGCGTCACAAGCGACATCCCTCCTTAGACCACCTTATCGGCTTCAAACGGCTGCGTGCACGGGCCCGCCTCCTTATCCGCCAAGGCAAGAAGGAGTGCTGGGAGCGGTATGTGTCCACCATTGGCCTCCATGTCACTCCTTCGCAGGCCTGGGCCAAGATTCGACGCGTCTACGGCTATCGGACCCCTGCCAGCGTCCCTGCGCTCTCACTGAATGGAGCAGTTTGTACTGACTCCGACGTCATTGCCAATCGCTTAGCAGAGCATTTTGCTATGAGTTCCGCTTCTGCGAATTACCCCCAGGCCTTCCGCTCCATTAAAGAGCGGATGGAACGTCGGAGCCTTTCGTTTCGCACCAACCACCCAGAATCTTACAATGCTCCATTCAGTGAGTGGGAATTTCGCAGTGCCCTAGCTGCTTGCCCTGATACCGCTCCTGGGCCAGATGGCATCCACTGTCAGATGCTGAAACACCTTTCAGTGGACTGCCAGCGGCGCCTTCTCGATCTTTACAACCGTCTTTGGGTCGAGGGGGTGTTTCCGTCGCAATGGCGGGAAGGCGTTGTCATCCCCGTTTTGAAACCTGGAAAGACCCCTCTGGAGGTGGACAGCTACCGCCCCATTAGCCTCACCAACGTTCTTTGTAAGCTTCTCGAACGGATGGTGAGCCGGCGCTTAAATTGGGTACTGGAGTCTCGGGGCCTTCTGGCTCCGTCTCAGGGTGGGTTCCGGAAAGGCCGCTCCGCCGCCGACAATCTGGTGAGCCTGGAGTCGGCCATCCGTACTGCCTTTGCCCGCCGTCAGCACCTGGTCGCTGTCTTTTTCGACATGCGGAAGGCGTACGATACGACATGGCGTCATCACATCCTTTCTATGCTTCATGGATGGGGTCTTCGGGGCCCTCTGCCGATCTTTATCCGCAATTTCCTGTCGTATCGTACCTTCCGCGTGCAAGTCGCAGCCTCCTATAGTTCCACCCACGTCCAGGAGAACGGTGTGCCACAGGGTTCTGTTTTAAGTGTCTGCCTGTTTTTAATAGCCATTAACGGGCTCGCTGCGGCCGTGGGAAATTCTGTCTCTGCTTCCCTGTATGCTGACGACTTCTGCCTTTATTACAGCTCTACTGGCATTGCAGCTGTTGAACGTCAGCTACAGGGCGCTATCCGTAAGGCGCAGTCTTGGGCTGTAGCGCATGGGTTTCAGTTTTCGGCAGCCAAGACCCGCGTTATGCATTTCTGCCGGCGCCGAACAGTCCATCCTGAGCCGCAGCTTTATCTTGGCGACGAACTCCTTGCTGTGGTGGAAACCCACAGGTTTTTGGGGGTGGTTTTCGATGCCCGGTTGACTTGGCTGCCTCATATCCGGCAGCTTAAACAGACGTGTTGGCGGCATCTAAACGCTCTGAGATGCTTGAGCCACACCCGCTGGGGCGCCGACCGCTCTACCCTGTTGCGGCTCTACCAGGCGTTAATCCAGTCCCGTCTGGATTATGGGAGCCTGGCTTATGGCTCAGCATCCCCATCTGCGTTACGGGTGCTGGACCCAATTCTCCACAGCGGGATACGCCTTGCCACTGGTGCTTTCCGCACCAGCCCTGTGGACAGTGTACTAGTGGAGGCAGGTGTACCCCCACTGCGGTTCCGGCGCCAACGTTTGCTGGCCGCTTATGCTGCCCATGTTCTAAGCTTGCCCGGGCATCCAAATTATCGTGTCCTGTTCCCGCAGTCAGTCGTCCATCTGCCAGACCGTCGGCCCCGGTCGGGTTGTCCGATCGCCGTACGCGTCAAGGAGCTTCTCTGTGGGCTTGGGTTTTTCCCTGTTCCACCTCCTTTCCGGGCGCCTCTGCGTACACCCCCGTGGTGTGTTCCTCGCCCTTGCCTTCGGCTGGACTTGGCACAGGGCTCGAAGGACTCGGTCCCTCCAGAGGCCTTCCGCCGCCGCTTTTATTCCATCCTGGCCACGTATCAGGGCTCTGGAATTGTTTACACCGACGGTTCGATGGTTGCTTGTCGTGTCGGGTATGCGCTAACTCTAGGGGACCATTCCAAACAACGGTCCTTGGCGGCTGGCTGCAGCGTTTACACTGCTGACCTAGTCGCCATCTTTAGAGCCCTAGAGTATATCCGCTTCTGCTCAGGTGAGTCCTTCATTATCTGTAGCGATTCCCTGAGCGGTTTACGAGCTCTCGACCAGTGTTTTCCTCGTTCTCGTCTGGTGATGGCTATCCATGAGTCCCTGCATACTCTTGCGCGTTGCGGCCGCTCTGTGGTCTTTGTGTGGACCCCCGGTCATGTCGGTATCCCGGGCAATGAACATGTTGACCGCCTGGCGAAAGAGGCCACTGGTAAACCATCTCTGGATGTTGGCCTCCCAGAGGCTGATTTGCGGGCAGTCCTCCGCCGAAAAGTTTTTGCGCTTTGGGACGCTGAATGGCGCGATCGGATTACACCCAATAAACTCCGTGCCATTAAGGAGACGACGACTGTGTGGCGGTCCTCCATGCGAGCCAACCGCAGGGACTCAGTCGTCCTTTGTCGGCTCCGCATTGGCCACTCCCGGCTAACACACAGTTATTTACTGCGCCGGGAGGACCCTCCTGTATGTAGCTGCGGGGCAGCTTTGACGGTGGCCCACATTCTGTTGGCCTGCCCCCTTTTAGCTGTGGTCAGGCAGACATTTGCGCTGCCTGATACGCTACCTGCCGTTTTATCCGATGACCCTGTTATGGCTGCCTTAGTTTTACGTTTTACTAGGACAGGGAGTTTTTATTCTTTCATCTGAGTGTTTCTGTTTTATTTTTTGTTTTGATTCTGGCCTTTGGCCTATGATTTTAACTGATCTTTTAATGCGTTTCTAAGTGGTTGGCTTTTCCTTTTTTATTTCTATGGTCGGCCAACCACTGTCACCCTCTGTGTGGTTTTAGTTCGTTTTGTCCTGTCCTTGTCTCCGTTTCTCTTGTTCTGTATCGTCTGTGATCTATACTTTTCCTCGTTTTTATTCTCTGTGGGTGTTCTTTGTATTTGGAAAAAGGGACCGATGACCATAGTAGTCTGGCCCCTTTCATCCCCCAAACCAACCAACCAACCCTATTTGCGTCGTTCCCATATTTGCGTCGTTCCCATATTTGCGCCGTTCCCATATTTGCGCCGTTCCCATATTTGCGCCGTTCCCATATTTGCGCCGTTCCCATATTTGCGCCGTTCCCATATTTGCGCCGTTCCCATATTTGCGCCGTTCCCATATTTGCGCCGTCCCCATATTTGCGCCGTCCCCATATTTGCGCCGTTCCCATATTTGCGCCGTTCCCATATTTGCGCCGTTCCCATATTTGCGCCGTTCCCATATTTGCGCCGTTCCCATTTTTGCGCCGTTCCCATATTTGCGCCGTTCCCATATTTGCGCCGTTCCCATATTTGCGCCGTTCCCATATTTGCGCCGTTCCCATATTTGAGTCGTTCCCATCTTTGCGTTTTTCCCATCTTTGCGTTTTTCCCATCTTTGCGTTTTTCCCATCTTTGCGTTTTTCCCATCTTTGCGTTTTTCCCATCTTTGCGTTTTTCCCATCTTTGCGTTTTTCCCATCTTTGCGTTTTTCCCATCTTTGCGTTTTTCCCATCTTTGCGTTTTTCCCATCTTTGCGTTTTTCCCATCTTTGCGTTTTTCCCATCTTTGCGTTTTTCCCATCTTTGCGTTTTTCCCATCTTTGCGTTTTTCCCATCTTTGCGTTTTTCCCATCTTTGCGTTTTTCCCATCTTCGCGTTTTTCCCATCTTCGCGTTTTTCCCATCTATGCGTTTTTCCCATCTATGCGTTTTTCCCATCTTTGCGTTTTTCCCATCTTTGCGTTTTTCCCATCTTTGCGTTTTTCCCATCTTTGCGTTTTTCCCATCTTTGCGTTTTTCCCATCTTTGCGTTTTTCCCATCTTTGCGTTTTTCCCATCTTTGCGTTTTTCCCATCTTTGCGTTTTTCCCATCTTTGCGTTTTTCCCATCTTTGCGTTTTTCCCATCTTTGCGTTTTTCCCATCTTTGCGTTTTTCCCATCTTTGCGTTTTTCCCATCTTTGCGTTTTTCCCATCTTTGCGTTTTTCATATATTTCGTGAACCTTTGACTATTCAGACTATGTCCTACCATCCGATTCTTTCCTCTTGTCAAGTTGTACCACAAGTTTATCTTCTCCCATATTTGCATTTTTCCCATATTTGCGTTTTTCCCATCTTTGCGTTTTTCCCACATTTCCGTTTTCCCGCATTTGCATTTTTCCCACGTCTGCGTTTTTCCCACATTGCGTCTTTATCACATTTTCGTCTTTCCCACATTTGCGTCTTTCCCACATTTGCGTCTTTCCCACATTTGCGTCTTTCCCACATTTGCGTCTTTCCCACATTTGCGTCTTTCCCACATTTGCGTCTTTCCCACATTTGCGTCTTTCCCACATTTGCGTCTTTCCCACATTTGCGTCTTTCCCACATTTGCGTCTTTCCCACGTTTGCGTCTTTCCCACATTTGCGTCTTTCCCACATTTGCGTCTTTCCCACAGTTGCGTCTTTCCCATAGTTGCGTCTTCCCCATATTTGCGTCTTCCCCATATTTGCGTTTCTCATATATTTCGTGAACCTTTGACTATTCAGACTATATTCTACCTACTGATTCTTTCCTCTTGTCAAGTTGTACCACAAGTTTATCTTCTCCCATATTTGCATTTTTCCCATATTTGCGTCTTTCCAATATTTGCGTTTTTTCAATATTTGCGATTGTGCCATATGTTTTTCCCATATTTGCGATTTTCCCATATTTGCGATTTTCCCCTTATTTGCGTTTTCCCCATATTGCGTTTTCCCCATATTTGCGTTTTTTCCATATTTGCGTTTTTTCCATATTTGCGTCTTTCCCATATTTGCGATTTGCCATATTTGCGATATGCCATATTTTCGATTTGCCATATTTGCGTTTTTTCTGTATTTGCGTTTTTGCCATATTTGCATATTTGCCATATTTGCATTTTTGCCGTATTTTCGATTCTGCCATATTTGCGATTCTGCCATATTTGCGATTCTGCCATATTTGCGATTCTGCCATATTTGCGATTCTGCCATATTTGCGATTCTGCCATATTTGCGATTCTGCCATATTTCCGATTTTGCCATATTCCCGATTTTGCCATATTTCCGATTTTGCCATATTTCCGGTTTTGCCATATTTCCGATTTTGCCATATTTCCGATTTTGCCATATTTCCGATTTTGCCATATTTCCGATTTTGCCATATTTCCGATTTTGCCATATTTCCGATTTTGCCATATTGCCGATTGTGACATATTTTCGTTTTTGCCAAATTTGCTTTTTTGCTTTATTTGCGTTTTTGCCATATTTGCGTTTTTGCCATATTTGCGTTTTTTCCTTATTTCCTTTTTTGCCAGATTTGCGTTTTTGCCGTATTTGCGTTTATGCAGTATTTGCGTTTTTGCCGTATTTGCGTTTTTGCCGTATTTGCGTTTTTGCCGTATTTGCGTTTTTGTCACATTTGCGTTTTTGCCACATTTGCGTTTTTGCCACATTTGCGTTTTTGCCACATTTGCGTTTTTGCCACATTTGCTTTTTTGCCACATTTGCGTTTTTGCCACATTTGCGTTTTTGCCACACTTGCGTTTTCCATATTTGCGTATCTCATATATTTCGTGAACCTTTGATTATTCAGACTATGTCCTACCAACCGATTCTTTCCTGTTGTCAAGTTGTACCACAAGTTTATCTTCTCTCATAATTGGAACTTACCCATATTTGCGTTTTTCCCATAATTGCGTTTTTGCCATAGTTGTGTTTTTCCCATAGTTGCGTTCTTGCCATAGTTGCGTTTTTGCCATAGTTGCGTTTTTGCCATAGTTGCGTTTTTGCCATGGTTGCGTTTTTGCCATGGTTGCGTTTTTGCCATGGTTGCGTTTTTGCCATGGTTGCGTTTTTGCCATGGTTGCGTTTTTGCCATGGTTGCGTTTTTGCCATGGTTGCGTTTTTGCCATGGTTGCGTTTTTGCCATGGTTGCGTTTTTGCCATGGTTGCGTTTTTGCCATGGTTGCGTTTTTGCCATGGTTGCGTTTTTGCCATGGTTGCGTTTTTGCCATGGTTGCGTTTTTGCCATGGTTGCGTTTTTGCCATGGTTGCGTTTTTGCCATGGTTGCGTTTTTGCCATGGTTGCGTTTTTGCCATGGTTGCGTTTTTGCCATGGTTGCGTTTTTGCCATGGTTGCGTTTTTGCCATAGTTGCGTTTTTGCCAAGGTTGCGTTTATGCCATGGTTGCGTTTTTGCCATGGTTGCGTTTTTGCGATGGTTGCGTTTTTGCCATGGTTGCGTTTTTGCCATGGTTGCGTTTTTGCCATGGTTGCGTTTTTGCCATGGTTGCGTTTTTGCCATGGTTGCGTTTTTGCCATGGTTGCGTTTTTGCCATGGTTGCGTTTTTGCCATGGTTGCGTTTTTGCCATGGTTGCGTTTTTGCCATGGTTGCGTTTTTGCCATGGTTGCGTTTTTGCCATGGTTGCGTTTTTGCCATATATTTCGTGAACATTTGACTATTCAGACTATGACCTACCAAGTTGTACCACGAGTTTATCTTCTCCCATATTTGCGTCTTTCCCATATTTGCGTCTTTCCCATATTTGCGTCTTTCCCATATTTGCGTCTTTCCCATATTTGCGTCTTTCCCATATTTGCGTCTTTCCCATATTTGCGTCTTTCCCATATTTGCGTCTTTCCCATATTTGCGTCTTTCCCATATTTGCGTCTTTCCCATATTTGCGTCTTTCCCAAATTTGCGTCTTTCCCAAATTTGCGTCTTTCCCATATTTGCGTCTTTCCCATATTTGCGTCTTTCCCATATTTGCGTCTTTCCCATATTTGCGTCTTTCCCATATTTGCGTCTTTCCCATATTTGCGTCTTCCCCATATTTGCGTCTTTCCCATATTTGCGTCTTTCCCATATTTGCGTCTTCCCCACATTTGCGTCTTCCCCATATTTGCGTCTTCCCCATATTTGCGTCTTCCCCATATTTGCGTCTTCCCCATATTTGCGTCTTCCCCATATTTGCGTCTTCCCCATATTTGCGTCTTCCCCATATTTGCGTCTTCCCCATATTTGCGTCTTCCCCATATTTGGGTCTTTCCCATATTTGCGTCTTCCCCATATTTGCGTCTTCCCCATATTTGCGTCTTCCCCATATTTGCGTCTTCCCCATATTTGCGTCTTCCCCATATTTGCGTCTTCCCCATATTTGCGTCTTCCCCATATTTGCGTCTTCCCCATATTTGCGTTTCTTATATACACTCCTGGAAATGGAAAAAAGAACACATTGACACCGGTGTGTCAGACCCACCATACTTGCTCCGGACACTGCGAGAGGGCTGTACAAGCAATGATCACACGCATGGCACAGCGGACACACCAGGAACCGCGGTGTTGGCCGTCGAATGGCGCTAGCTGCGCAACATTTGTGCACCGCCGCCGTCAGTGTCAGCCAGTTTGCCGTGGCATACGGAGCTCCATCGCAGTCTTTAACACTGGTAGCATGCCGCGACAGCGTGGACGTGAACCGTATGTGCAGTTGATGGACTTTGAGCGAGGGCGTATAGTGGGCATGCGGGAGGCCGGGTGGACGTACCGCCGAATTGCTCAACACGTGGGGCGTGAGGTCTCCACAGTACATCGATGTTGTCGCCAGTGGTCGGCGGAAGGTGCACGTGCCCGTCGACCTGGGACCGGACCGCAGCGACGCACGGATGCATGCCAAGACCGTAGGATCCTACGCAGTGCCGTAGGGGACCGCACCGCCACTTCCCAGCAAATTAGGGACACTGTTGCTCCTGGGGTATCGGCGAGGACCATTCGCAACCGTCTCCATGAAGGTGGGCTACGGTCCCGCACACCGTGAGGCCGTCTTCCGCTCACGTCCCAACATCGTGCAGCCCGCCTCTAGTGGTGTCGCGACAGGCGTGAATGGAGGGACGAATGGAGACGTGTCGTCTTCAGCCATGAGAGTCGCTTCTGCCTTGGTGCCAATGATGGTCGTATGCGTGTTTGGCGCCGTGCAGGTGAGCGCCACAATCAGGACTGCATACGACCGAGGCACACAGGGCCAACACCCGGCATCATGGTGTGGGGAGCGATCTCCTACACTGGCCGTACACCACTGGTGATCGTCAAGGGGACACTGAATAGTGCACGGTACATCCAAACCGTCATCGAACCCATCGTTCTACCATTCCTAGACCGGCAAGGGAACTTGCTGTTCCAACAGGACAATGCACGTCCGCATGTATCCCGTGCCACCCAACGTGCTCTAGAAGGTGTAAGTCAACTACCCTGGCCAGCAAGATCTCCGGATCTGTCCCCCATTGAGCATGTTTGGGACTGGATGAAGTGTCGTCTCACGCGGTCTGCACATCCAGCACGAACGCTGGTCCAACTGAGGCGCCAGGTGGAAATGGCATGGCAAGCCGTTCCACAGGACTACATCCAGCATCTCTACGATCGTCTCCATGGGAGAATAGCAGCCTGCATTGCTGCGAAAGGTGGATATACACTGTACTAGTGCCGACATTGTGCATGCTCTGTTGCCTGTGTCTATGTGCCTGTGGTTCTGTCTGTGTGATCATGTGATGTATCTGACCCCAGGAATGTGTCAATAAAGTTTCCCCTTCCTGGGACAATGAATTCACGGTGTTCTTATTTCAATTTCCAGGAGTGTATTTCGTGAACCTTTGACTATTCAGACTATGTTTTACCTACTGATTCTTTCCTCTTGTCAAGTTGTACCACAAGCTTATCTTCTCCCATATTTGCGTTTTTCCCATATTTGCGTCTTTTCCCATATTTGCGTTTTTTCAATATTTGCGTTTTTGTTATGTTTTTCCCATATTTGCGTTTTTCCCATATTTGCGTTTACCCCATATTTGCGTTTTTCCCATATTTGCGTTTTTCCCATATTTGCGTTTTGCCATCTTTGCGATTTGCCATCTTTGAGATTTGCCATCTTTGAGATTTGCCATCTTTGAGATTTGCCATCTTTGAGATTTGCCATCTTTGAGATTTGCCATCTTTGAGATTTGCCATCTTTGAGATTTGCCATCTTTGAGATTTGCCATCTTTGAGATTTGCCATCTTTGAGATTTGCCATATTTGCGATTTGCCATATTTGCGATTTGCCAAATTTGCGTTATAGCCAAATTTGCGTTTTAGCCATATTTGCGTTTTTGCCATATTTGCGTTTTTGCCATATTTGCGTCTTTCCCAAAGTTGCGGCTTTCCCATATTTTCGTCTTTCCCATACTTGCTTCTTTCCCATATTTGTGTCTTTCCCATATTTGCGTCTTTCTCATATTTGCGTCTTCCCCATATTTGCGTCTTTCCCATATTTGCGTCTTCCTCATATTTGTGTCTTCCCCATATTTGCCTCTTCCCCATATTTGCGTCTTCCCCATATTTGCGTCTTCCCTATATTTGCGTTTTTCCCACATTTTGATTCTCATATATATCGTGAACCTTGGACTATTCAGACTATGTTGTACCTACCGATTCTTTCCTCTTGTCAAGTTGTACCACAAGTTTATCTTCTCCCATATTTGCATTTTTCCCATATTTGCGTATTTCCTATATTTGCGTCTTTCCCATATTTGCGTTTTTTCAATGTCTGCGTTTTTGTTATGTTTTTCCCATATTTGCGTTTTTCCCATATTTGCGTTTTCCGCATTATTGCGTTTTTCCCATATTTGCGTTTTTCACATATTTGTATTTGCCATATTTGCGATTTGCCATATTTGCGATTTGCCATATTTGCGATTTCCCATATTTGCGATTTGCCATATTTGCGTTTTGGCATATTTGCGTTTTTGCCATATTTGCGTTTTGGCATATTTGCGTTTTTGCCATATTTGCGTTTTTGCCATGTTTGCGTTTTTGCCATGTTTGCGTTTTTGCCATGTTTGCGTTTTTGCCATATTTGCGATTCTGCCATATTTGCGATTCTGCCATATTTACGATTTTGCCATATTTCCGATTTTGCCATATTCCCGATTTTGCAATATTTCCGAATTTGCCATATTTCCGATTTTGCTATAATTCCGATTTTGCCATATTTCCGATTTTGCCAAATTTCCGATTTGGCATATTTCCATTTGGGACATGTTTCCGTTTTTGCCATATTTGCGTTTTTGCCATATTTGCGTTTTTGCCATATTTTCGTTTTTGCCATATTTGCACTTTTGCCATTTTTGCGTTTTTGCCATGTTTGCGTTTTTCCATATTTGCGATTCTGCAATATTTGCGATTCTGCCATATTTACGATTTTGCCATATTTCCGATTTTGCCATATTCCCGATTTTGCATTATTTCCAAATTTGCCATATTTCCGATTTTGCTATATTTCCGATTTTGCCATATTTCCGATTTTGCCAAATTTCCGATTTTGCCATATTTCCGTTTGTGACATGTTTCCGTTTTTTCCATATTTGCGTTTATGCCTTATTTGCGTTTTTGCCATATTTGCGTTTTGCCAAATTTGCGTTTTAGACATATTTGCTTTTTAGCCATATTTGCGATTTTGCCATATTTGCTTTTTTGCCATATTTGCGTTTTTCCATATTTGCGATTTTGCCATATTTGCGTTTTTGCCATATTTGCGTTTTTGCCATATTTGCGTTTAGTCCACATTTGCATTTTTGCCATATTTGCGTTTTTGCCATATTTGGGTTTTAGCCATATTTGGGTTTTTGCCATATTTGAGTTTTTGCCATATTTGGGTTTTTGCCATATTTGGGTTTTTGCCATATTTGGGTTTTTGCCATATTTGGGTTTTTGCCATATTTGGGTTTTTGCCATATTTGCGATTCTGCCATATTTGCGATTCTGCCATATTTACGATTTTGCCATATTTCCGATTTTGCCATATTTCCGATTTCTCCATATTCCCGATTTTTCCATATTTCCGATTTTGCCATATTTCCGATTTTGCCATATTTCCGATTTTGCCATATTTCCGATTTTGCCATATTTCCGATTTTGCCATATTTCCGATTTTGCCATATTTCCGATTGTGACATTTTTCCGTTTTTGCCATTTTTCCGTTTTTGCCATATTTGCGTTTTTGCCATATTTGCGTTTTTTCCATATTTGCGTTTTTTCCATATTTGCGTTTTTGCCTTATTTGCGTTTTGCCAAATATGCGTTTTAGCCATATTTGCGTTTTAGCCATATTTGCGTTTTAGCCATATTTGCGTTTTTGCCATATTTGCGTTTTTGCCATATTTGCGTTTTTGCCATATTTGCGATTTTGCCACATTTGCGTTTTTGCCACATTTGCGTTTTTGCCACATTTGCGTTTTTGCCATATTTGCGTTTTTGCCATATTTGCGGTTTTGCCATATTTGCAGTTTTGCCATATTTGCATCTTTCCCATATTTGTGTGGTGTCACCGCCAGACACCACACTTGCTAGGTGGTAGCTTAAATCGGCCGCGGTCCATTAGTACATGTCGGACCCGCGTGTCGCCACTTTCAGTACTTGCAGACTTAGCGCCACCACATGGCAGGTCTAAAAAGACGGACTAGCACTCGCCCCAGTTGTACGGACGACGTTGCTAGCGACTAGACATACGAAGCCTTCCTCTCATTTGCCGAGAGACTGTTAGAATAGCCTTCAGCTAAGTCCATAGCTACGACCTAGCAAGGCGCAGTTAACCAGATCTGGAGAGAGTCTTACTTGTATTCACAATAAACGATGTATACCAAAAGGATGGATTAAAGTTAAGTATTCCCAAAGCAACGTGCTTTTCTTATTAGCATTCATTGAGCATCCTGTTTCAGACTTCACGATATTCTGGGTGAGCTGATAGCGTGCCTATTCGGCCCTTCTAAATAACACTGTGTCGGCACTTCTGTCGACACATAACAATTTGCGTCTTTACCATATTTGCGTCTTTCCCATATTTGCGTCTTTCCCATATTTGCGTCTTTCCCATATTTGCGTCTTTCCCATATTTGCGTCTTTCCCATATTTGCGTCTTTCCCATATTTGCGTCTTTCCCATATTTGCGTCTTTCCCATATTTGCGTCTTTCCCATAGTTGCGTCTTTCCCATAGTTGCGTCTTTCCCATAGTTGTGTCTTTCCCATAGTTGCGTCTTCCCCATATTTGCGTCTTCCCCATATTTGCGTTTCTCATATATTTCGTGAACCTTTGACTATTCAGACTATATTCTACCTACTGATTCTTTCCTCTTGTCAAGTTGTACCACAAGTTTATCTTCTCCCATATTTGCATTTTTCCCATATTTGCGTCTTTCCAATATTTGCGTTTTTTCAATATTTGCGATTGTGCCATATGTTTTTCACATATTTGCGATTTTCCCATATTTGCGTTTTCCCCATATTGCGTTTTCCCCATATTTGCGTTTTTTCCATATTTGCGTCTTTCCCATATTTGCGATTTGCCATATTTGCGATTTGCCATATTTGCGATATGCCATATTTTCGATTTGCCATATTTGCGTTTTTTCTGTATTTGCGTTTTTGCCATATTTGCATATTTGCCATATTTGCATTTTTGCCCTATTTGCGTTTTTGCCATATTTCCTTTTTTGCCGTATTTTCGATTCTGCCATATTTGCGATTCTGCCATATTTGCGATTCTGCCATATTTTCGATTCTGCCATATTTCCGATTCTGCCATATTTCCGATTTTGCCATATTCCCGATTTTGCCATATTTCAGATTTTGCCATATTTCAGATTTTGCCATATTTCCGATTTTGCCATATTTCCGATTTTGCCATATTTCCGATTTTGCCATATTTCCGATTTTGCCATATTTCCGATTTTGCCATATTTCCGATTTTGCCATATTTCCGATTTTGCCATATTTCCGATTTTGCCATATTTCCGATTTTACCATATTGCCGTTTGTGACATATTTTCGTTTTTGCCATATTTGCGTTTTTGCCATATTTGCGTTTTTGCCATATTTGCGTTTTTGCTTTATTTGCGTTTTTGCCATATTTGCGTTTTTGCCATATTTGCGTTTTTTCCTTATTTCCTTTTTTGCCAGATTTGCGTTTTTGCCGTATTTGCTTATATGCAGTATTTGCGTTTTTGCCGTATTTGCGGTTTTGCCGTATTTGCGTTTTTGCCACATTTGCGTTTTTGCCACATTTGCGTTTTTGCCACATTTGCGTTTTTGCCACATTTGCGTTTTTGCCACATTTGCGTTTTTGCCACATTTGCGTTTTTGCCACACATGCGTTTTTGCCATATTTGCGTATCTCATATATTTCGTGAACCTTTGATTATTCAGACTATGTCCTACCAACCGATTCTTTCCTGTTGTCAAGTTGTACCACAAGTTTATCTTCTCTCATAATTGGAATTTACCCATATTTGCGTTTTTCCCATAATTGCGTTTTTGATATAGTTGCGTTTTTGATATAGTTGCGGTTGTGCCATAGTTGCGTTTGTGCCATAGTTGCGTTTGTGCCATAGTTGCGTTTGTGCCATAGTTGCGTTTGTGCCATATTTGCGTTTTTGCCATATTTGCGTTTTTTCCATTTTTGCGTTTTATCCATATTTGCGTTTTTGCCATATTTGCGTTTTTCCCATATTTGCGTCTTCCCCATATTTGCGTCTTCCCCATATTTGCGTCTTCCCCATATTTGCGTCTTCCCCATATTTGCGTCTTCCCCATATTTGCGTCTTCCCCATATTTGCGTCTTCCCCATATTTGCGTCTTCCCCATATTTGCGTCTTCCCCATATTTGCGTCTTCCCCATATTTGCGTTTCTCATATATTTCGTGAACCTTTGACTATTCAGACTATGTTCTACCTACCGATTCTTTCCTCTTGTCAAGTTGTACCACAAGTTTATCTTCTCCCATATTTGCATTTTTCCCATATTTGCGTCTTCCTCATATTTGCGTCTTTCTCATATTTGCGTTTTTGCCATATTTGCGTTTTTGCCATGGTTGCGTTTTTGCCATGGTTGCGTTTTTGCCATGGTTGCGTTTTTGCCATGGTTGCGTTTTTGCCATGGTTGCGTTTTTGCCATGGTTGCGTTTTTGCCATGGTTGCGTTTTTGCCATGGTTGCGTTTTTGCCATGGTTGCGTTTTTGCCATGGTTGCGTTTTTGCCATGGTTGCGTTTTTGCCATGGTTGCGTTTTTGCCATGGTTGCGTTTTTGCCATGGTTGCGTTTTTGCCATATATTTCGTGAACATTTGACTATTCAGACTATGACCTACCAAGTTGTACCACGAGTTTATCTTCTCCCATATTTGCGTCTTTCCCATATTTGCGTCTTTCCCATATTTGCATCTTTCCCATATTTGCGTCTTTCCCATATTTGCGTCTTTCCCATATTTGCGTCTTTCCCATATTTGCGTCTTTTCTATATTTGCGTCTTTTCTATATTTGTGTCTTTCCCATATTTGCATCTTTCCCATATTTGCGTCTTTCCCATATTTGCGTCTTTCCCATATTTGCGTCTTTCCCAAATTTGCGTCTTTCCCAAATTTGCGTCTTCCCCATATTTGCGTCTTTCCCATATTTGCGTCTTCCCCATATTTGCGTCTTCCCCATATTTGCGTCTTCCCCATATTTGCGTTTTTCCCATATTTGCGTTTCTTATATATTTCGTGAACCTTTGACTATTCAGACTATGTTTTACCTACTGATTCTTTCCTCTTGTCAAGTTGTACCACAAGCTTATCTTCTCCCATATTTGCGTTTTTCCCATATTTGCGTCTTTTCCCATATTTGCGTTTTTTCAATATTTGCGTTTTTGTTATGTTTTTCCCATATTTGCGTTTTTCCCATATTTGCGTTTACCCCATATTTGCGTTTTTCCCATATTTGCGTTTTTCCCATATTTGCGATTTGCCATCTTTGCGATTTGCCATCTTTGCGATTTGCCATCTTTGAGATTTGCCATCTTTGAGATTTGCCATCTTTGAGATTTGCCATATTTGAGATTTGCCATATTTGCGATTTGCCATATTTGCGATTTGCCATATTTGCGTTTTTGCCATATTTGCGTTTTTACCATATTTGCGTTTTTGCCCTATTTGCATTTTTGCCATATTTGCATTTTTGCCATATTTGCGTTTTTGCCATATTTGCGATTCTGCCATATTTGCGATTCTGCCATATTTGCGATTCTGCCATATTTGCGATTCTGCCATATTTGCGATTCTGCCATATTTGCGATTCTGCCATATTTGCGATTCTGCCATATTTGAGATTTTGCCATATTTCCGATTTTGCCATATTTCCGATTTTGCCATATTTCCGATTTTGCCATATTTCCGATTTTGCCATATTTCCGATTTTGCCATAATTCCGTTTGTGACATGTTTCCGTTTTTGCCATATTTGCGTTTTTGCCATATTTGCGTTTTGCCAAATTTGCGTTTTAGCCAAATTTGCGTTTTAGCCATATTTGCGTTTTTGCCATATTTGCGTTTTTGCCATATTTGCGTTTTTGCCATATTTGCGTTTTTGCCATATTTGCGTTTTTGCCATATTTGCGTTTTTGCCATATTTGCGATTTTGCCATATTTGCGTTTTTGCTATATTTGCGTTTTTGCCATTTTTGCGTTTTTTCCATTTTTGCGTTTTTTCCATATTTGCGTTTTTGCCATATTTGCGTCTTCCCCATATTTGCATTTCTCATATATTTCGTGAACCTTTGACTATTCAGACTATGTTCTACCTACCGATTCTTTCCTCTTGTCAAGTTGTACCACAAGTTTATCTTCTCCCATATTTGCATTTTTCCCATATTTGCGTCTTCCTCATATTTGCGTCTTTCTCATATTTGCGTTTTTGCCATATTTGCGTTTTTGCCATATTTGCGTTTTTGCCATATTTGCGTTTTTGCCATATTTGCGTTTTTGCCATATTTGCGTTTTTGCCATATTTGCGTTTTTGCCATATTTGCGTTTTTGCCATATTTGCGTTTTTGCCATATTTGCGTTTTTGCCATATTTGCGTTTTTGCCATAGTTGCGTTTTTGCCATAGTTGCGTTTTTGCAATAGTTGCGTTTTTGCAATAGTTGCGTTTTTGCAATAGTAGCGTTTTTGCAATAGTAGCGTTTTTGCCATAGGAGCGTTTTTGAAATAGTTGTGTTTTTGCCATATTTGCGTCTTCCCCATATTTGCGTCTTCCCCATATTTGCGTCTTCCCCATATTTGCGTTTTTCAATATTTGCGTTTTTGTTATGTTTTTCCCATATTTGCGTTTTTCCCATATTTGCGTTTTTCCCATATTTGCGTTTACCCCATATTTGCGTTTTTGCCATATTTGCGATTTGCCATATTTGCGAGTTGCCATATTTGAGATTTGCCATATTTGCGATTTGCCATATTTGCGTTTTTGCCGTATTTGCGTTTTTGCCATATTTCCGATTTTGCTATATTTCCGATTTTGCCATATTTCCGATTTTGCCATATTTCCGATTTTGCCATATTTCCGATTTTGCCATATTTCCGTTTGTAACATGTTTCCGTTTTTGCCATATTTGCGTTTTTGCCATATTTGCGTTTTTGCCATATTTGCGTTTTTGCCATATTTGCGTTTTGCCAAATTTGCGTTTTTGCCATATTTCCGATTTTGCTATATTTCCGATTTTGCCATATTTCCGATTTTGCCATATTTCCGATTTTGCCATATTTCCGATTTTGCCATATTTCCGTTTGTGACATGTTTCCGTTTTTGCGATATTTGCGTTTTTGCCATATTTGCGTTTTTGCCATATTTGCGTTTTTGCCATATTTGCGTTTTGCCAAATTTGCGTTTTAGCCATATTTGCATTTTAGCCATATTTGTGTTTTAGCCATATTTGCGTTTTAGCCATATTTGCGTTTTTGCCATATTTCCGATTTTGCCATATTTCCGATTTTGCCATATTTCCGTTTGACATATTTCCGTTTGACATATTTCCGTTTGACATATTTCCGTTTGCCATATTTGCGTTTTTGCCATATTTGCGTTTTTGCCATATTTGCGTTTTTGCCATATTTGCGTTTTTGCCAAATTTGCGTTTTGCCAAATTTGCGTTTTTGCCACACTTGCGTTTTTCCCATATTTGCGTATCTCATATATTTCGTGAACAAGTTTATCATCTCCCATATTTGCATTTTTGATATATTTGCGTTTTTCCCTTATTTGCGTTTTTCCCATATTTGCCTTTTTCCCATATTTGCCTTTTTCCCATATTTGCGTTTTTCACATATTTGCGTTTTTCCCATATTTTTGTTTTTCCCATATTTGCGTTTTTCCAATAGTTGCGTTTTTGCCATAGTTGCGTTTTTGCCAAAGTTGCGTTTTTGCCATAGTTGCGTTTTTGATATAGTTGCGTTTTTGATATAGTTGCGGTTGTGCCATAGTTGCGTTTGTGCCATAGTTGCGTTTGTGCCATAGTTGCGTTTGTGCCATAGTTGCGTTTGTGCCATAGTTGCGTTTGTGCCATATTTGCGTTTTTGCCATATTTGCGTTTTTTCCATTTTTGTGTTTTATCCATATTTGCGTTTTTGCCATATTTGCGTTTTTCCCATATTTGCGTCTTCCCCATATTTGCGTCTTCCCCATATTTGCGTCTTCCCCATATTTGCGTCTTCCCCATATTTGCGTCTTCCCCATATTTGCGTCTTCCCCATATTTGCGTCTTCCCCATATTTGCGTCTTCCCCATATTTGCGTCTTCCCCATATTTGCGTTTCTCATATATTTCGTGAACCTTTGACTATTCAGACTATGTTCTACCTACCGATTCTTTCCTCTTGTCAAGTTGTACCACAAGTTTATCTTCTCCCATATTTGCATTTTTCCCATATTTGCGTCTTCCTCATATTTGCGTCTTTCTCATATTTGCGTTTTTGCCATATTTGCGTTTTTGCCATATTTGCGTTTTTGCCATATTTGCGTTTTTGCCATATTTGCGTTTTTGCCATATTTGCGTTTTTGCCATATTTGCGTTTTTGCCATATTTGCGTTTTTGCCATAGTTGCGTTTTTGCCATATTTGCGTTTTTGCCATAGTTGCGTTTTTGCCATAGTTGCGTTTTTGCCATAGTTGCGTTTTTGCCATAGTTGCGTTTTTGCAATAGTTGCGTTTTTGCAATAGTAGCGTTTTTGCAATAGTAGCGTTTTTGCAATAGTAGCGTTTTTGCCATAGGAGCGTTTTTGAAATAGTTGTGTTTTTGCCATATTTGCGTCTTCCCCATATTTGCGTCTTCCCCATATTTGCGTCTTCCCCATATTTGCGTTTTTCAATATTTGCGTTTTTGTTATGTTTTTCCCATATTTGCGTTTTTCCCATATTTGCGTTTTTCCCATATTTGCGTTTACCCCATATTTGCGTTTTTGCCATATTTGCGATTTGCCATATTTGCGAGTTGCCATATTTGAGATTTGCCATATTTGCGATTTGCCATATTTGCGTTTTTGCCGTATTTGCGTTTTTGCCATATTTCCGATTTTGCTATATTTCCGATTTTGCCATATTTCCGATTTTGCCATATTTCCGATTTTGCCATATTTCCGTTTGTGACATGTTTCCGTTTTTGCCATATTTGCGTTTTTGCCATATTTGCGTTTTTGCCATATTTGCGTTTTTGCCATATTTGCGTTTTGCCAAATTTGCGTTTTAGCCATATTTGCGTTTTAGCCATATTTGTGTTTTAGCCATATTTGCGTTTTAGCCATATTTGCGTTTTAGCCATATTTGCGTTTTTCCCATATTTGCGTTTTTGCCATATTTGCGTTTTTGCCATATTTGCGTTTTTGCCACATTTACGTTTTTGCCATATTTGCGTTTTTTCCATATTTGCGTTTTTTCCATAGTTGCGTTTTTGCCATAGTTGAGGTTTTGCCATGGTTGAGGTTTTGCCATGGTTGCGGTTTTGCCATGGTTGCGGTTTTGCCATGGTTGCGGTTTTGCCATATTTGCGTTTATGCCATATTTGCGTTTTTGCCATATTTGCGTTTTTGCCATATTTGCGTTTTTGCCATATTTGCGTCTTTCCCATATTTGCGTCTTTCCCATATTTGCGTCTTTCCCATATTTGCGTCTTCCCCATATTTGCGTCTTCCCCATATTTGCGTCTTCCCCATATTTGCGTTTTTCCCATATTTGCGTCTTTCTCATATTTGCGTTTTTGCCATATTTGCGTTTTTGCCATATTTGCGTTTTTGCCATATTTGCGTTTTTGCCATAGTTGCGTTTTTGCCATATTTGCGTTTTTGCCAAATTTGCGTTTTTGCCATATATGCGTTTTTGCCAAATTTGCGTTTTTGCCATATTTGCATTCTGCCATATTTGCGATTCTGCCATATTTCCGATTTTGCCATATTTCCGATTTTGCCATATTTCCGATTTTGCCATATTTCCGTTTGACATATTTCCGTTTGACATATTTCCGTTTGACATATTTCCGTTTGCCACATTTCCGTTTGCCATATTTGCGTTTTTGCCATATTTGCGTTTTTGCCATATTTGCGTTTTTGCCATATTTGCGTTTTTGCCAAATTTGCGTTTTTGCCACACTTGCGTTTTTCCCATATTTGCGTATCTCATATATTTCGTGAACAAGTTTATCATCTCCCATATTTGCATTTTTGATATATTTGCGTTTTTCCCATATTTGCGTTTTTCCCATATTTGCCTTTTTCCCATATTTGCCTTTTTCCCATATTTGCGTTTTTCACATATTTGCGTTTTTCCCATATTTTTGTTTTTCCCATATTTGCGTTTTTCCAATAGTTGCATTTTTGCCATAGTTGCGTCTTTGCCATAGTTGCGTTTTTGCCAAAGTTGCGTTTTTGCCATAGTTGCGTTTTTGATATAGTTGCGTTTTTGCCATAGTTGCGTTTTGCCATAGTTGCGTTTGTGCCATAGTTGCGTTTGTGCCATAGTTGCGTTTGTGCCATAGTTGCGTTTGTGCCATAGTTGCGTTTGTGCCATAGTTGCGTTTGTGCCATAGTTGCGTTTTTGCCATATTTGCGTTTTTGCCGTATTTGCGTTTTTGCCGTATTTGCGTTTTTGCCATGTTTGCGTTTTTGCCATGTTTGCGTTTTTGCCATGTTTGCGTTTTTGCAATGGTTGCGTTTTTGCCATCGTTGCGTTTTTGCCATGGTTGCGTTTTTGCCATGGTTGCGTTTTTGCCATGGTTGCGTTTTTGACATGGTTGCGTTTTTGACATGGTTGCGATTTTGACATGGTTGCGATTTTGATATGGTAGGGTTTTTGCCATGGTAGCGTTTTTGCCATGGTTGCGTTTTTGCCATGGTTGCTTTTTTGCCATGGTTGCTTTTTTGCCATGGTTGCGTGTTTGCAATGGTTGCGTTTTTTCCATGGTTGCGTTTTTGCCATGGTTGCGTTTTTGCCATATTTGCGTTTTTGCCATATTTGCGTTTTTGCCATATTTGCGTTTTTGCCATATTTGCGTTTTTGCCATATTTGCGTTTTTGCCATATTTGCGTTTTTGCCATATTTGCGTTTTTGCCATATTTGCGTTTTTGCCATATTTGCGTTTTTGCCATATTTGCGTTTTTGCCATATTTGCGTTTTTGCCATTTTTGCGTTTTTGCCATATATTTCGTGAACATTTTACTATTCAGACTATGACCTACCAACCGATTCGTTCCTCTTGTCAAGTTGTACCACGAGTTCAATAAACCCATATTTGCGTCTTTACCATATTTGCGTCTTTCCCATTTTTGCGTCTTTCCCATCTTTGCGTCTTTCCCATCTTTGCGTCTTTCCCATCTTTGCGTCTTTCCCATCTTTGCGTCTTTCCCATCTTTGCGTCTTTCCCATCTTTGCGTCTTTCCCATCTTTGCGTCTTTCCCATCTTTGCGTCTTTCCCATCTTTGCGTCTTTCCCATCTTTGCGTCTTTCCCATCTTTGCGTCTTTCCCATCTTTGCGTCTTTCCCATCTTTGCGTCTTTCCCATCTTTGCGTCTTTCCCATCTTTGCGTCTTTCCCATCTTTGCGTCTTTCCCATATTTGCGTCTTTCCATATTTGTGACTTTCCCATATTTGCGCCTTTCCCATACATGCGCCTTTCCCATACATGCGCCTTTCCCATATTTGCACCTTTCCCATATTACCGCCTTTCCCATATTACCGCCTTTCCCATATTTGCGCCTTTCCCATATTTGCGCCTTTGCCATAGTTGTGCCTTTGCCATAGTTGTGCCTTTGCCATAGTTGCGCCTTTGCCATAGTTGCACCTTTGCCATAGTTGCGCCTTTGCCGTAGTTGCGCCTTTGCCATAGTTGCGCCTTTGCCATAGTTGCGCCTTTGCCATAGTTGCGCCTTTGCCATAGTTGCGCCTTTGCCATAGTTGCGCCTTTGCCATGTTTGCGTTTTTGCCATGTTTGCGTTTTTGCCATGTTTGCGTTTTTGCCATGTTTGCGTTTTTGCCATGTTTGCGTTTTTGCCATGTTTGCGTTTTTGCCATGTTTGCGTTTTTGCCATGTTTGCGTTACTGCCATGTTTGCGTTTTTGCCTTATTTGCTTTTTGCCATATTTGCGTTTCTCATATATATCGTGAACATTTGACTAATCAGACTAAGAAATACCAACCGATTCGTTCCTCTTGTCAAGTTGTACCACGAGTTTATCTTCTCCCATATTTGAGTCTTTCCCATATTTGCGTCTTTCAGATAATTGCGTTTTTCCCATATTTGCGTCTTTCCCATATTTGCGTCTTTCCGATATTTGCGTCTTTCCGATATTTGCGTCTTTCCCATCTTTGCGTCTTTCCCATCTTTGCGTCTTTCCCATCTTTGCGTCTTTCCCATTTTTGCGTCTTTCCCATCTTTGCGTCTTTCCCATCTTTGCGTCTTTCCCATCTTTGCGTCTTTCCCATCTTTGCGTCTTTCCCATCTTTGCGTCTTTCCCATCTTTGCGTCTTTCCCATCTTTGCGTCTTTCCCATCTTTGCGTCTTTCCCATATTTGCGTCTTTCCCTTATTTGCGTCTATCCCATATTTGCGTCTTTCCCATATTTGCGTCTTTCCCATATTTGCGTCTTTCCCATATTTGTGTCTTTCCCATATTTGTGTCTTTCCCATATTTGTGTCTTTCCCATATTTGCGTCTTTCCCATATTTGCGTCTTTCCCATCTTTGCGTATTTCCCCTATTTGCTTCCCCCCCTGCGGGTTCGGGGGTTAGAATAGGCCCGCGGTATTCCTGCCTGTCGTAAGAGGCGACTAAAAGGAGTCTCACATGTTTTGGCCTTATGTGATGGTCCCCTCTTGGGTTTGACCTCCATCTTTCTAAATTATTCCGAAGAGCGAGCCAATTGGGGATGGGCGCCTTACATGGTGCACTGTATCCGTCGTGCAATTAGACCTTTAGCCAGCTTTCACGTCATTGCAATGGTGTCCCGCTCGTTTTCGATCTTTAGGGCGGGGATTCGTCCCTGGGTGCGATTACCACGCTGCCCTCAGCAGTGTTTCTTTTAACTGCGACGACGACCTTGGACAGTTTTGCACCTAAGATCCAGCACGGTAACCAATCCGTTGTGGTGGGTCCGCCATGTACCCTCTTGGTTGTAGCCCCCTGACAACACAGGGATCGCTCTACTGATGCCTGCGCCGTTAACTCCCCACGTATGCGAAGGAGTAGATGCCTATCCTCCTGGGGTATCAGGACTCCCGGCAACGGCCATCTTGCCAGGTGGCCTTTGCTGTGGCTGGGTGGCGCCCGTGGGGAGGGCCCCTGGTCGGAGTAGGTGGCATCAGGGCAGATGACCCGCAATGAAGCGTGGTACATCATCTCTCGCTGGCGGCCAGCCGCCAGCAGTCTCTAAGCGTTCTCGGGCTCAATTTAATGCTGAATAGTACAATCCGAAAACGTTCCCCTCTCTGGCCACGCCGTGGGAGGAGCATAAGTCTCAGGATGGAGGTAATAGTTATTCGCCCCGATTCTTAGTTTGTACGAGAGCTGATGGGGAGTCTCTTCTCTCCACAAAGCCTCAGTTCTTCGTCGAGCATTTAGAGGACAAGTTTGGGGAGGTGGAGGGCTTGTCAAAAATGCGCTCTGGATCGGTCCTGATCCAAACGGCATCCTCTGCCCAGTCACGACGGTTGCTTGCTTGTGACAAGTTGGGTGATGTTGCTGTTACGATCACGCCGCATAAGAGTTTAAATATGGTTCAGGGAGTTATTTACCATAAGGACCTTCTTTTGCAGTCTGATGACGAGCTGCGCGCCAACTTAGAGCGCAGGGGTGTACATTTCGTCCGGCGCGTTCATCGGGGTCCGAGGGACAATCAGGTTGCTACCGGTGCCTTCATCTTGGCCTTCGAGGGTGATACGTTACCGGAAAAGGTCAAGGTGATGGTCTACCGATGTGACGTCAGGCCTTATATTCCTCCCCCGATGCGGTGCTTCAAGTGCTGGAAGTTCGGCCATATGTCTTCCCGCTGCACTTCCAGCCTCACATGTCGAGATTGCGGACGCCCGTCTCATCCCGATACTCCATGTGCCCCGCCTCCCATCTGTGTCAACTGCGGGGAGCACCATTCACCTTGCTCGCCTGACTGCAAAGTCTTTCAGAAAGAGCGCAAAATTATGGAATATAAGACGCTGGACCGGCTGAGCTATACTGAGGCCAAAAGGAAATATGACAGACTCCATCCTGTGAGAATGACATCTTCTTATGCAGCTGCTACGACAACTGTGCTAGCCCCATCAGTTTCGAGACTTCCAGCCAGCTCGATAAGCAGTACGACTCCTCCTGCCCCCTTGCCTGTGGGGGGGTCTACCCAACCGGTTGCTCCTGCACCACCTACCTCAGGAGCAACCTCCTCCCACCCGTCAGGGACGTCCGTCCCCGCTTCTCAGCCGGAGAAGCGTCTAACTTCTTCGGCTACTCTCGCCCGTAAGAGTTCCCTTGGGACCCTCCCTTCCCAGGGTTCCACCAGCGGGAAGGATGACGGCCGCCAGTGGCATAAGTCCTCACCAGCGGCCGGGCGTAGGGCTTCACGATCCTCCTCTGTCCCGGAGACTGAATCGGTGAAGCCTTCCCAGCCGGTGCAACCCAAGGTTCAGCGAGAGAAGTCCAAGAGAAAGACCTCTAAGGCCAAAGAACTTGCGGTGGCGCCAACCCCACCGCACCTTTCGCGCTCTGCGTCTGAGGATGCAGTCGAGATTCTAGCGTCCGCTGAGGACCTTGATCTCGCTGGTCCCTCAGACGCCATGGATGCCTCTCGTACGGGTACTGAATCAGTGGCAGTGAGTGAACAAGCGGCGTAAATTGCCTTCCCAGTCCTTTCACGCCTTTCTCAGCCATGGACAATATCATCCTCCAGTGGAACTGCGGCGGTTTTTTCCACCATCTAGCTGAGCTCCAACAACTTATCAGCCGTCACCCTTTCTTCTGCATTGCTCTTCAGGAAACTTGGTTTCCAGCAATGCGAACCCCCGCCCTCCGTGGCTATCGGGGTTATTATAAGAACAGGGCAGCATATGAAAGGGTGTAGGGTGGCGTCTGCCTCTATGTCCTTCACACTCTGCACAGCGAGTCTGTCCCTCTCCACACACCTTTAGAGGCTGTCGCTGTTCGGGTGTGGACGCCACAGGCTGTTACCGTCTGCAGTCTTTACCTTCCACCGGATGGTGATGTCTCGCAGCATGTCCTGGCTGCGCTGATAGCCCAATTGCCGCCACCTTTCTTGCTATTGGGAGACTTCAACGCCCATAACCCTCTGTGGGGTGGGTCAGTGGCAACAGGTCGAGGCGCCATCGTTGAGCATTTATTGTCGCAGCTCGATCTCTCGATTTTAAATGATGGTGCCTTCACACACTTCAGTGTGGCGCATGGCACATACTCCGCCATTGACCTTTCGATATGTAGCCCTAGCCTCTTACCGTCTCTCCAATGGAGTGTGCATGACGACCTGTGTGGTAGAGACCACTTTCCGATCTTTCTGTCACTACCACAGCGTCACTCTTCTGGGCGCCCTAGCAGATGGGCTATGAATAAGGCTGACTGGGACTTGTTCTCCTCCACTGCCGCTCTTGAGTCTCTCTCTAATGACGACATTGATGCGGTGGTTCAATCGGTCACCACCGGCATCGTTACTGCCGCCGAATCTGCCATTCCCCGTTCTTCTGGGTCCCCTCGGCGGAAGGCTGTGCCTTGGTGGTCGCCTGAGATCGCTGAAGCGATTAAAGATCGCTGGCAGGCGCTCCAGCGTCACAAGCGACATCCCTCCTTAGACCACCTTATCGGCTTCAAACGGCTGCGTGCACGGGCCCGCCTCCTTATCTGCCAAGGCAAGAAGGAGTGCTGGGAGCGGTATGTGTCCACCATTGGCCTCCATGTCACTCCTTCGCAGGCCTGGGCCAAGATTCGACGCGTCTACGGCTATCGGACCCCTGCCAGCGTCCCTGCGCTCTCACTGAATGGAGCAGTTTGTACTGACTCCGACGTCATTGCCAATCGCTTAGCAGAGCATTTTGCTATGAGTTCCGCTTCTGCGAATTACCCCCAGGCCTTCCGCTCCATTAAAGAGCGGATGGAACGTCGGAGCCTTTCGTTTCGCACCAACCACCCAGAATCTTACAATGCTCCATTCAGTGAGTGGGAATTTCGCAGTGCCCTAGCTGCTTGCCCTGATACCGCTCCTGGGCCAGATGGCATCCACTGTCAGATGCTGAAACACCTTTCAGTGGACTGCCAGCGGCGCCTTCTCGATCTTTACAACCGTCTTTGGGTCGAGGGGGTGTTTCCGTCGCAATGGCGGGAAGGCGTTGTCATCCCCGTTTTGAAACCTGGAAAGACCCCTCTGGAGGTGGACAGCTACCGCCCCATTAGCCTCACCAACGTTCTTTGTAAGCTTCTCGAACGGATGGTGAGCCGGCGCTTAAATTGGGTACTGGAGTCTCGGGGCCTTCTGGCTCCGTCTCAGGGTGGGTTCCGGAAAGGCCGCTCCGCCGCCGACAATCTGGTGAGCCTGGAGTCGGCCATCCGTACTGCCTTTGCCCGCCGTCAGCACCTGGTCGCTGTCTTTTTCGACATGCGGAAGGCGTACGATACGACATGGCGTCATCACATCCTTTCTATGCTTCATGGATGGGGTCTTCGGGGCCCTCTGCCGATCTTTATCCGCAATTTCCTGTCGTATCGTACCTTCCGCGTGCAAGTCGCAGCCTCCTATAGTTCCACCCACGTCCAGGAGAACGGTGTGCCACAGGGTTCTGTTTTAAGTGTCTGCCTGTTTTTAATAGCCATTAACGGGCTCGCTGCGGCCGTGGGAAATTCTGTCTCTGCTTCCCTGTATGCTGACGACTTCTGCCTTTATTACAGCTCTACTGCCATTGCAGCTGTTGAACGTCAGCTACAGGGCGCTATCCGTAAGGCGCAGTCTTGGGCTGTAGCGCATGGGTTTCAGTTTTCGGCAGCCAAGACCCGCGTTATGCATTTCTGCCGGCGCCGAACAGTCCATCCTGAGCCGCAGCTTTATCTTGGCGACGAACTCCTTGCTGTGGTGGAAACCCACAGGTTTTTGGGGGTGGTTTTCGATGCCCGGTTGACTTGGCTGCCTCATATCCGGCAGCTTAAACAGACGTGTTGGCGGCATCTAAACGCTCTGAGATGCTTGAGCCACACCCGCTGGGGCGCCGACCGCTCTACCCTGTTGCGGCTCTACCAGGCGTTAATCCAGTCCCGTCTGGATTATGGGAGCCTGG
The DNA here is from genome assembly GCF_023864275.1 of Schistocerca cancellata. Classification (NCBI taxonomy): domain Eukaryota; kingdom Metazoa; phylum Arthropoda; class Insecta; order Orthoptera; family Acrididae; genus Schistocerca; species Schistocerca cancellata. Next base: position 195,042,605 of record NC_064629.1, on the reverse strand, counting down.
CTTATGGCTCAGCATCCCCATCTGCGTTACGGGTGCTGGACCCAATTCTCCACAGCGGGATACGCCTTGCCACTGGTGCTTTCCGCACCAGCCCTGTGGACAGTGTACTAGTGGAGGCAGGTGTACCCCCACTGCGGTTCCGGCGCCAACGTTTGCTGGCCGCTTATGCTGCCCATGTTCTAAGCTTGCCCGGGCATCCAAATTATCGTGTCCTGTTCCCGCAGTCAGTCGTCCATCTGCCAGACCGTCGGCCCCGGTCGGGTTGTCCGATCGCCGTACGCGTCAAGGAGCTTCTCTGTGGGCTTGGGTTTTTCCCTGTTCCACCTCCTTTCCGGGCGCCTCTGCGTACACCCCCGTGGTGTGTTCCTCGCCCTTGCCTTCGGCTGGACTTGGCACAGGGCTCGAAGGACTCGGTCCCTCCAGAGGCCTTCCGCCGCCGCTTTTATTCCATCCTGGCCACGTATCAGGGCTCTGGAATTGTTTACACCGACGGTTCGATGGTTGCTTGTCATGTCGGGTATGCGCTAACTCTAGGGGACCATTCCAAACAACGGTCCTTGGCGGCTGGCTGCAGCGTTTACACTGCTGACCTAGTCGCCATCTTTAGAGCCCTAGAGTATATCCGCTTCTGCTCAGGTGAGTCCTTCATTATCTGTAGCGATTCCCTGAGCGGTTTACGAGCTCTCGACCAGTGTTTTCCTCGTTCTCGTCTGGTGATGGCTATCCATGAGTCCCTGCATACTCTTGCGCGTTGCGGCCGCTCTGTGGTCTTTGTGTGGACCCCCGGTCATGTCGGTATCCCGGGCAATGAACATGTTGACCGCCTGGCGAAAGAGGCCACTGGTAAACCATCTCTGGATGTTGGCCTCCCAGAGGCTGATTTGCGGGCAGTCCTCCGCCGAAAAGTTTTTGCGCTTTGGGACGCTGAATGGCGCGATCGGATTACACCCAATAAACTCCGTGCCATTAAGGAGACGACGACTGTGTGGCGGTCCTCCATGCGAGCCAACCGCAGGGACTCAGTCGTCCTTTGTCGGCTCCGCATTGGCCACTCCCGGCTGACAGTTTTTTACTGCGCCGGGAGGACCCTCCTGTATGTAGCTGCGGGGCAGCTTTGACGGTGGCCCACATTCTGTTGGCCTGCCCCCTTTTAGCTGTGGTCAGGCAGACATTTGCGCTGCCTGATACGCTACCTGCCGTTTTATCCGATGACCCTGTTATGGCTGCCTTAGTTTTACGTTTTACTAGGACAGGGAGTTTTTATTCTTTCATCTGAGTGTTTCTGTTTTATTTTTTGTTTTGATTCTGGCCTTTGGCCTATGATTTTAACTGATCTTTTAATGCGTTTCTAAGTGGTTGGCTTTTCCTTTTTTATTTCTATGGTCGGCCAACCACTGTCACCCTCTGTGTGGTTTTAGTTCGTTTTGTCCTGTCCTTGTCTCCGTTTCTCTTGTTCTGTATCGTCTGTGATCTATTCTGTTCCTCGTTTTTATTCTCTGTGGGTGTTCTTTGTATTTGGAAAAAGTGACCGATGACCATAGCAGACTGGTCCCTTTCATCCCCCAAACCAACCAACCAACCCTATTTGCGTCGTTCCCATATTTGCGTCGTTCCCATATTTGCGCCGTTCCCATATTTGCGCCGTTCCCATATTTGCGCCGTTCCCATATTTGCGCCGTTCCCATATTTGCGCCGTTCCCATATTTGCGCCGTTCCCATATTTGCGCCGTCCCCATATTTGCGCCGTCCCCATATTTGCGCCGTTCCCATATTTGCGCCGTTCCCATATTTGCGCCGTTCCCATATTTGCGCCGTTCCCATATTTGCGCCGTTCCCATATTTGCGCCGTTCGCATATTTGCGCCGTTCCCATATTTGCGCCGTTCCCATATATGCGTCGTTCCCATATTTGAGTCGTTCCCATCTTTGCGTTTTTCCCATCTTTGCGTTTTTCCCATCTTTGCGTTTTTCCCATCTTTGCGTTTTTCCCATCTTTGCGTTTTTCCCATCTTTGCGTTTTTCCCATCTTTGCGTTTTTCCCATCTTTGCGTTTTTCCCATCTTTGCGTTTTTCCCATCTTTGCGTTTTTCCCATCTTTGCGTTTTTCCCATCTTTGCGTTTTTCCCATCTTTGCGTTTTTCCCATCTTTGCGTTTTTCCCATCTTTGCGTTTTTCCCATCTTTGCGTTTTTCCCATCTATGCGTTTTTCCCATCTATGCGTTTTTCCCATCTTTGCGTTTTTCCCATCTATGCGTTTTTCCCATCTTTGCGTTTTTCCCATCTTTGCGTTTTTCCCATCTTTGCGTTTTTCCCATCTTTGCGTTTTTCCCATCTTTGCGTTTTTCCCATCTTTGCGTTTTTCCCATCTTTGCGTTTTTCCCATCTTTGCGTTTTTCCCATCTTTGCGTTTTTCCCATCTTTGCGTTTTTCCCATCTTTGCGTTTTTCCCATCTTTGCGTTTTTCATATATTTCGTGAACCTTTGACTATTCAGACTATGTCCTACCATCCGATTCTTTCCTCTTGTCAAGTTGTACCACAAGTTTATCTTCTCCCATATTTGCATTTTTCCCATATTTGCGTATTTCCCATCTTTGCGTTTTTCCCACATTTCCGTTTTCCCGCATTTGCGTTTTTCCCACGTCTGCGTTTTTCCCACATTGCGTCTTTATCACATTTTCGTCTTTCCCACATTTGCGTCTTTCCCACATTTGCGTCTTTCCCACATTTGCGTCTTTCCCACATTTGCGTCTTTCCCACATTTGCGTCTTTCCCACATTTGCGTCTTTCCCACATTTGCGTCTTTCCCACAATTGCGTCTTTCCCACACTTGCGTCTTTCCCACATTTGCGTCTTTCCCACATTTGCGTCTTTCCCACATTTGCGTCTTTCCCACATTTGCGTCTTTCCCACATTTGCGTCTTTGCCACATTTGCGTCTTTGCCACATTTGCGTCTTTCCCATATTTGCGTCTTTCCCATATTTGCGATATACCCATATTTGCGTTTTTCCCATATTTGCGTTTTTCCCATATTTGCGTTTTTCCCATATTTGCGTTTTTCCCATATTTGCGTTTTTCCCATATTTGCGTTTTTCCCATATTTGCGTTTTTCCCATATTCGCGTTTTTCCCATATTTGCGTTTTTCCCATATTTGCGTTTTTCCCATATTTGCGTTTTTCCCATATTTGCGTTTTTGCCATATTTGCGTTTTTGCCATATTTGCGTTTTTGCCATATTTGCGTTTTTCCCATATTTGCGTTTTTCCCATAGTTGCGTTTTTCCCATAGTTGCGTTTTTGCCATAGTTGCGTTTTTGCCATAGTTGCGTTTTTGCCATAGTTGCGTTTTTGCCATAGTTGCGTTTTTGCCATAGTTGCGTTTTTGCCATAGTTGCGTTTTTGCCATAGTTGCGTTTTTGCCATAGTTGCGTTTTTGCCATAGTTGCGTTTTTGCCATAGTTGCGTTTTTGCCATAGTTGCGTTTTTGCCATAGTTGCGTTTTTGCCATAGTTGCGTTTTTGCCATATTTGCGTTTTTCCATATTTCCGTTTTTGATATATTTGCGTTTTTGCCTTAAGTGCGTTTTTGCCTTAAGTGCGTTTTTGCCATATTTGCGTCTTTGCCATATTTGCGTCTTTGCCATATTTATGTCTTTGCCATATTTGCGTCTTTGCCATATTTGCGTCTTTGCCATATTTGCGTCTTTGCCATATTTGCGTCTTTGCCATATTTGCGTCTTTGCCATATTTGCGTCTTTGCCATATTTGCGTCTTTGCCATATTTGCGTCTTTGCCATATTTGCGTCTTTGCCATATTTGCGCCCTTCCCATACTTGCGCCTTCCCATCTTTGCACTTTTCCCATATTTGCGCCTTTGCCATAGTTGCGCCTTTGCTATAGTTGCGCCTTTGCCATAGTTGCGCCTTTGCCATAGTTGCGCATTTGCCATAGTTGCGCCTTTGCAACAGTTGCGCCCTTGCAACAGTTGCGCCTTTGTTATAGTTGCGCCTTTGCGATAGTTGCGCCTTTGCGATAGTTGCGCCTTTGCGATAGTTGCGCCTTTGCCATAGTTGCGCCTTTGCCATAGTTGCGCCTTTGCCATAGTTGCGCCTTTGCCATAGTTGCGTCTTTTCCATAGTTGCGTCTTTTCCATAGTTGCGCCTTTCCCATAGTTGCGTCTTTGCCGTAGTTGCGCTCTTGCCATAGTTGCGCCTTTGCCATAGTTGCGCCTTTGCCATAGTTGCGTCTTTGCCTTTTTTGCGTCTTTGCCATGTTTGCGTCTTTGCCATGTTTGCGTCTTTGCCAGGTTTGCGTCTTTGCCATGTTTGCGTCTTTGCCATGTTTGCGTCTTTGCCATGTTTGCGTCTTTGCCATGTTTGCGTCTTTGCCATGTTTGCGTCTTTGCCATGTTTGCGTCTTTGCCATGTTTGCGTCTTTGCCATGTTTGCGTCTTTGCCATGTTTGCGTCTTTGCCATGTTTGCGTCTTTGCCATGTTTGCGTCTTTGCCATGTTTGCGTCTTTGCCATGTTTGCGTTTTTGCCCTGTTTGTGTTTTTGCCTAATTTGCGTTTTGCCATATTTCCGTTTCTCATATATATCGTGAACATTTGACTAATCAGACTAAGACATACGAACCCATTCGTTCCTCTTGTCAAGTTATACCACGAGTTTATCTTCTCCCATATCGAGTCTTTGCCATATTTGCGTCTTTGCCATATTTGCGTCTTTGCCATATTTGCGTCTTTCCCATATTTGCGTCTTTCCCATATTTGCGTCTTTGCCATATTTGCGTCTTTCCCATATTTGCGCCTTTCCCATATTTGCGCCTTCCCATCTTTGCACTTTTCCCATATTTGCGCCTTTGCCATAGTTGCGCCTTTGCTATAGTTGCGCCTCTGCCATAGTTGCGCCTTTGCCATAGTTGCGTCTTTGCCTTGTTTGCGTCTTTGCCATGTTTGCGTCTTTGCCATATTTGCGTCTTTGCCATATTTGCGTCTTTGCCATGTTTGCGTCTTTGCCATGTTTGCGTCTTTGCCATGTTTGCGTCTTTGCCATGTTTGCGTCTTTGCCATGTTTGTGTCTTTGCCATGTTTGCGTCTTTGCCATGTTTGCGTCTTTGCCATGTTTGCGTCTTTGCCATGTTTGCGACTTTGCCATGTTTGCATCTTTGCCATGTTTGCGTCTTTGCCATGTTTGCGTCTTTGCCATGTTTGCGTCTTTGCCATATTTGCGTCTTTGCCATGTTTGCGTCTTTGCCATGTTTGCGTCTTTGCCATGTTTGTGTCTTTGCCATGTTTGCGTCTTTGCCATGTTTGCGTCTTTGCCATGTTTGCGTCTTTGCCATGTTTGCGTCTTTGCCATGTTTGCATCTTTGCCATGTTTCTGTTTTTTCATGTTTGCGTTTTTGCCATGTTTGCGTTTTTGCCATGTTTGCGTTTTTGCCATGTTTGCGTTTTTGCCATGTTTGCGTTTTTGCCATGTTTGCGTTTTTGCCATGTTTGCGTTTTTGCCATGTTTGCGTTTTTGCCATGTTTGCGTTTTTGCCATGTTTGCGTTTTTGCCATGTTTGAGTTCTTGCCATGTCTGCGTTTTTGCAATGGTTGCGTTTTTGCCATGGTTGCGTTTTTGCCATGGTTGCGTTTTTGCCATGTTTGCGTTTTTGCCATGTTTGCGTTTTTGCCATGTTTGCGTTTTTGCCATGTTTGCGTTTTTGCCATGTTTGCGTTTTTGCCATGTTTGCGTTTTTGCAATATTTGCGTTTAGCCATGTTTGCGTTTTGCCATGTTTGCGTTTTGCCATGTTTACGTTTTTGCCATGTTTGCGTTTTTGCCATGTTTGCGTTTTTGCCATGTTTGCGTTTTTGCCATGTTTGCGTTTTTGCCATGTTTGCGTTTTTGCCATGTTTGCGTTTTTGCCATGTTTGCGTTTTTGCCATGTTTGCGTTTTTGCCATGTTTGCGTTTTTGCCATGTTTGTGTTTTTGCCATGTTTGCGTTTTTGCCATGTTTGCGTTTTTGCCATGTTTGCGTTTTTGCCATGTTTGCGTTTTTGCCATGTTTGCGTTTTTGCCATGTTTGCGTTTTTGCCATGTTTGCGTTTTTGCCATGTTTGCGTTTTTGCCATGTTTGCGTTTTTGCCATGTTTGCGTTTTTGCCATGTTTGCGTTTTTGCCAAGTTTGAGTTTTTGCCATGTTTGCGTTTTTGCCATGTTTGCGTTTTTGCCATGTTTGCGTTTTTGCCATGTTTGCGTTTTTGCCATGTTTGCGTTTTTGCCATGTTTGCGTTTTTGCCATGTTTGCGTTTTTGCCATGTTTGCGTTTCTCATATATTTCGTGATCATTTGACTATTCAGACTATGACCTACCAATCGATTCGTTCCTCTTGTCAAGTTGTACCACGAGTTTATCTTCTCCCATATTTGGGTCTTTCCCATATTTGCGTCTTTCCCATATTTGCGTCTTTCCCATATTTGCGTCTTTCCCATATTTGCGTCTTTCCATATTTCCGTCTTTCCCCATATTCGCGTCTTTCCCCATATTCGCGTCTTTCCCCATATTCGCGTCTTTCCCCATATTCGCGTCTTTCCCCATATTCGCGTCTTTCCCCATATTCGCGTCTTTCCCCATATTCGCGTCTTTCCCCATATTTGCGTCTTTCCCCATATTTGCGTCTTTCCCCATATTTGCGTCTTTCCCCATATTTGCGTCTTTCCCCATATTTGCGTCTTTCCCCATATTTGCGTCTTTCCCCATATTTGCGTCTTTCCCCATATTTGCGTCTTTCCCCATATTTGCGTCTTTCCCCATATTTGCGTCTTTCCCCATATTTGCGTCTTTCCCCATATTTGCGTCTTTCCCCATATTTGCGTCTTTCCCCATATTTGCGTCTTTCCCCATATTTGCGTCTTTCCCCATATTTGCGTCTTTCCCCATATTTGCGTCTTTCCCCATATTTGCGTCTTTCCCCATATTTGCGTCTTTCCCCATATTTGCGTCTTTCCCCATATTTGCGTCTTTCCCCATATTTGCGTCTTTCCCCATATTTGCGTCTTCCCCCATATTTTCGTCTTTCCCCATATTTTCGTCTTTCCCCATATTTGCGTCTTTCTCCATATTTGCGCCTTTCTCCATATTTGCGCCTTTCCCATATTTGCGCCTTTCCCATATTTGCGCCTTTCCCATATTTGCGCCTTTCCCATATTTGCGCCTTTCCCATATTTGCGCCTTTCCCATATTTGCGCCTTTCCCATATTCGCGCCTTTCCCATATTCGCGCCTTTCCCATATTCGCGCCTTTCCCATATTTGCGCCTTTCCCATATTTGCGCCTTTCCCATATTTGCGCCTTTCCCATATTTGCGCCTTTCCCATATTTGCGCCTTTCCCATATTTGCGCCTTTCCCATATTTGCGCCTTTCCGATATTTGCGCCTTTCCCATATTTGCGCCTTTCCCATATTTGCGCCTTTCCCATATTTGCGCCTTTCCCATATTTGCGCCTTTCCCATATTTGCGCCTTTCCCATATTTGCGCCTTTCCCATATTTGCGCCTTTCCCATATTTGCGCCTTTCCCATATTTGCGCCTTTCCCATATTTGCGCCTTTCCCATATTTGCGCCTATCCCATTATTGCACCTTTCCCATTATCGCGCCTTTCCCATGTTTGGGCCTTTCCCATATTTGCATCTTTACCATATTTGCGCCTTTCCCAAATTTGCGCCTTTCCCAAATTTGCGCCTTTCCCAAATTTGCGCCTTTCCCAAATTTGCGCCTTTCCCATATTTGCGCCTTTCCCATATTTGCGCCTTTCCCACATTTGCGCCATTGCCACATTTGCGTCTTTGCCACGTTTGCGTCTTTGCCACGTTTGCGTCTTTGCCACGTTTGCGTCTTTGCCACGTTTGCGTCTTTGCCACGTTTGCGTCTTTGCCACGTTTGCGTCTTTGCCACGTTTGCGTCTTTGCCACGTTTGCGTCTTTGCCACGTTTGCGTCTTTGCCACGTTTGCGTCTTTGCCACGTTTGCGTCTTTGCCACGTTTGCGTCTTTGCCACGTTTGCGTCTTTGCCACGTTTACGTCTTTGCCACGTTTGCGTCTTTGCCACGTTTGCGTCTTTGCCACGTTTGCGTCTTTGCCATGTTTGCGTCTTTGCCATGTTTGCGTCTTTGCCATGTTTGCGTTTTTGCCATGTTTGCGTTTTTGCCATTTTTGCGTTTTTGCCATGTTTGCGTTTTTGCCATGTTTGCGTTTTTGCCATGTTTGCGTTTTTGCCATGTTTGCGTTTTTGCCATGTTTGCGTTTTTGCCATGGTTGCGTTTTTGCCATGTCTGCGTTTTTGCCATGGTTGCGTTTTTGCCATGGTTGCGTTTTTGCCATGGTTGCGTTTTTGCCATGGTTGCGTTTTTGCCATGGTTGCGTTTTTGCCATGGTTGCGTTTTTGCCATGGTTGCGTTTTTGCCATGGTTGCGTGTTTGCCATGGTTGCGTTTTTGCCATGGTTGCGTTTTTGCCATGGTTGCGTTTTTGCCATGGTTGCGTTTTTGCAATGGTTGCGTTTTTGCCATGGTTGCGTTTTTGCCATGGTTGCGTTTTTGCCATGGTTGCGATTTTGCCATAGTTGCGATTTTGCCATGGTTGCGATTTTGCCATAGTTGCGATTTTGCCATGGTTGCGATTTTGCCACGGTTGCGATTTTTCCAAGGTTGCGATTTTGGCATGGTTGCGATTTTGCCATGGTTGCGATTTTGCCATGGTTGCGATTTTGCTATGGTTGCGATTTTGCCATGGTTGCGATTTTGCCATGGTTGCGATTTTGCCATGGTTGCGATTTTGCCATGGTTGCGATTTTGCCATGGTTGCGATTTTGCCATGGTTGCGATTTTGCCATGGTTGCGATTTTGCCATGGTTGCGATTATGCCATGGTTGCGATTTTGCCATGGTTGCGATTTTGCCATGGTTGCGATTTTGCCATGGTTGCGATTTTGCCATGGTTGCGATTTTTCCATGGTTGCGATTTTGCCATGGTTGCGATTTTGCCATGGTTGCGATTTTGCCATGGTTGCGATTTTGCCATGGTTGCGATTTTGCCATGGTTGCGATTTTGCCATGGTTTTGCGATTTTGCCATGGTTGCGATTTTGCCATGGTTGCGATTTTGCCATATTTTCGTTTTTGCCATATATTTCGTGAACATTTGACTATTCAGACTATGACCTACCAACCGATTCGTTCCTCTTGTCAAGTTGTACCATATTTTATCTTCTCCCATATTTGAGTCTTTCCCATATTTGCGTCTTTCCCATATTTGCGTCTTTCCCATAATTGCGTCTTTCCCATATTTGCGTCTTTCCCATATTTGCGTCTTTCCCATATTTGCGTCTTTCCCATATTTGCATCTTTCCCATATTTGCGTCTTTCCCATATTTGCGTCTTTCCCATATTTGCGTCTTTCCCATATTTGCGTCTTTCCCATATTTACGTCTTTCCCATATTTGCGCCTTTCCCATATTTGCGCCTTTCCAATATTAGCAGCTTTCCCATATTTGCGCCTTTGCCATAGTTGCGCCATTGCCATAGTTGCGCCATTGCCATGGTTGCGCCATTGCCATAGTTGCGCCATTGCCATAGTTGCGCCATTGCCATAGTTGCGCCTTTGCCATAGTTGCGCCTTTGCCATAGTTGCGCCTTTGCCATAGTTGCGCCTTTGCCATAGTTGCGCCTTTGCCATAGTTGCGCCTTTGCCATAGTTGCGCCTTTGCCATAGTTGCGCCTTTGCCATAGTTGCGTCTTTGTCATAGTTGCGTCTTTGCCGTAGTTGCGTCTGTGCCGTAGTTGCGTCTGTGCCGTAGTTGCGTCTCTGCCGTAGTTGCGTCTCTGCCGTAGTTGCGTCTCTGCCGTAGTTGCGTCTCTGCCGTAGTTGCGTCTCTGCCGTAGTTGCGTCTTTGCCGTAGTTGCGTCTTTGCCGTAGTTGCGTCTTTGCCGTGGTTGCGTCTTTGCCGTGTTTGCGTCTTTGCCGTGTTTGCGTCTTTGCCGTGTTTGCGTTTTTGCCGTGTTTGCGTTTTTGCCGTGTTTGCGTTTTTGCCGTGTTTGCGTTTTTGCCGTGTTTGCGTTTTTGCCGTGTTTGCGTTTTTGCCGTGTTTGCGTTTTTGCCATGTTTGCGATTTTGCCATGTTTGCGATTTTGCCATGTTTGCGTTTTTTCCATGTTTGCGTTTTTGCCATGTTTGCGTTTTTGCCATGTTTGCGTTTTTGCCATGTTTGCGTTTTTGCCATGTTTGCGTTTTTGCCATGTTTGCGTTTTTGCCATATTTGCGTTACTCATATATTTCGTGATCATTTGACTATTCAGACTATGACCTACCAATCGATTCGTTCCTCTTGTCAAGTTGTACCACGAGTTTATCTTCTCCCATATTTGAGTCTTTCCCATATTTGCGTCTTTCCCATATTTGCGTCTTTCCCATATTTGCGTCTTTCCCATATTTGCGTCTTTCCCATATATGCGTCTTTCCCATCTTTGCGTCTTTCCAATATTTGCGTCTTTCCCATATTTGCGTCTTTCCCATATTTGTGTCTTTCCCATATTTGTGTCTTTCCCATATTTGTGTCTTTCCCATATTTGCGTCTTTCCCATCTTTGCGTATTTCCCCTATTTGCTTCCCCCCCTGCGGGTTCGGGGGTTATAATAGGCCCGCGGTATTCCTGCCTGTCGTAAGAGGCGACTAAAAGGAGTCTCACATGTTTTGGCCTTATGTGATGGTCCCCTCTCGGGTTTGACCTCCATCTTTCTAAATTATTCCGAAGAGCGAGCCAATTGGGGAAGGGCGCCTTACATGGTGCACTGTATCCGTCGTGCAATTAGACCTTTAGCCAGCTTTCACGTCGTTGCAATGGTGTCCCGCTCGTTTTCGATCTTTAGGGCGGGGATTCGTCCCTGGGTGCGATTACCACGCTGCCCTCAGCAGTGTTTCTTTTAACTGCGACGACGACCTTGGACAGTTTTGCACCTAAGATCCAGCACGGTAGCCAATCCGTTGTGGTGGGTCCGCCATGTACCCTCTTGGTTGTAGCCCCCTGACAACACAGGGATCGCTCTACTGATGCCTGCGCCGTTAACTCCCCACGTATGCGAAGGAGTAGATGCCTATCCTCCTGGGGTATCAGGACTCCCGGCAACGGCCATCTTGCCAGGTGGCATTTGCTGTGGCTGGGTGGCGCCCGTGGGGAGGGCCCTTGGTCGGAGTAGGTGGCATCAGGGCAGATGACCCGCAATGAAGCGTGGTACATCATCTCTCGCTGGCGGCCAGCCGCCAGCAGTCTCTAAGCATTCTCGGGCTCAATTTAATGCTGAAAAGTACAATCCGAAAACGTTCCCCTCTCTGGCCACGCCGTGGGAGGAGCGTAAGTCTCAGGATGGAGGTAATAGTTATTCGCCCCGATTCTTAGTTTGTACGAGAGCTGATGGGGAGTCTCTTCTCTCCACAAAGCCTCAGTTCTTCGTCGAGCATTTAGAGGACAAGTTTGGGGAGGTGGAGGGCTTGTCAAAAATGCGCTCTGGATCGGTCCTGATCCAAACGGCATCCTCTGCCCAGTCACGACGGTTGCTTGCTTGTGACAAGTTGGGTGATGTTGCTGTTACGATCACGCCGCATAAGAGTTTAAATATGGTTCAGGGAGTTATTTACCATAAGGACCTTCTTTTGCAGTCTGATGACGAGCTGCGCGCCAACTTAGAGCGCAGGGGTGTACATTTCGTCCGGCGCGTTCATCGGGGTCCGAGGGACAATCAGGTTGCTACCGGTGCCTTCATCTTGGCCTTCGAGGGTGATACGTTACCGAAAAAGGTCAAGGTGATGGTCTACCGATGTGACGTCAGGCCTTATATTCCTCCCCCGATGCGGTGCTTCAAGTGCTGGAAGTTCGGCCATATGTCTTCCCGCTGCACTTCCAGCCTCACATGTCGAGATTGCGGACGCCCGTCTCATCCCGATACTCCATGTGCCCCGCCTCCCATCTGTGTCAACTGCGGGGAGCACCATTCACCTTGCTCGCCTGACTGCAAAGTCTTTCAGAAAGAGCGCAAAATTATGGAATATAAGACCCTGGACCGGCTGAGCTATACTGAGGCCAAAAGGAAATATGACAGACTCCATCCTGTGAGAATGACATCTTCTTATGCAGCTGCTACGACAACTGTGCTAGCCCCATCAGTTTCGAGACTTCCAGCCAGCTCGATAAGCAGTACGACTCCTCCTGCCCCCTTGCCTGTGGGGGGCTCTACCCAACCGGTTGCTCCTGCACCACCTACCTCAGGAGCAACCTCCTCCCACCCGTCAGGGACGTCCGTCCCCGCTTCTCAGCCGGAGAAGCGTCTAACTTCTTCGGCTACTCTCGCCCGTAAGAGTTCCCTTGGGACCCTCCCTTCCCAGGGTTCCACCAGCGGGAAGGATGACGGCCGCCAGTGGCATAAGTCCTCACCAGCGGCCGGGCGTAGGGCTTCACGATCCTCCTCTGTCCCGGAGACTGAATCGGTGAAGCCTTCCCAGCCGGTGCAACCCAAGGTTCAGCGAGAGAAGTCCAAGAGAAAGACCTCTAAGGCCAAAGAACTTGCGGTGGCGCCAACCCCACCGCACCTTTCGCGCTCTGCGTCTGAGGATGCAGTCGAGATTCTAGCGTCCGCTGAGGACCTTGATCTCGCTGGTCCCTCAGACGCCATGGATGCCTCTCGTACGGGTACTGAATCAGTGGCAGTGAGTGAACAAGCGGCGTAAATTGCCTTCCCAGTCCTTTCACGCCTTTCTCAGCCATGGACAATATCATCCTCCAGTGGAACTGCGGCGGTTTTTTCCACCATCTAGCTGAGCTCCAACAACTTATCAGCCGTCACCCTTTCTTCTGCATTGCTCTTCAGGAAACTTGGTTTCCAGCAATGCGAACCCCCGCCCTCCGTGGCTATCGGGGTTATTATAAGAACAGGGCAGCATATGAAAGGGTGTCGGGTGGCGTCTGCCTCTATGTCCTTCACACTCTGCACAGCGAGTCTGTCCCTCTCCACACACCTTTAGAGGCTGTCGCTGTTCGGGTGTGGACGCCACAGGCTGTTACCGTCTGCAGTCTTTACCTTCCACCGGATGGTGATGTCTCGCAGCATGTCCTGGCTGCGCTGATAGCCCAATTGCCGCCACCTTTCTTGCTATTGGGAGACTTCAACGCCCATAACCCTCTGTGGGGTGGGTCAGTGGCAACAGGTCGAGGCGCCATCGTTGAGCATTTATTGTCGCAGCTCGATCTCTCGATTTTAAATGATGGTGCCTTCACACACTTCAGTGTGGCGCATGGCACATACTCCGCCATTGACCTTTCGATATGTAGCCCTAGCCTCTTACCGTCTCTCCAATGGAGTGTGCATGACGACCTGTGTGGTAGAGACCACTTTCCGATCTTTCTGTCACTACCACAGCGTCACTCTTCTGGGCGCCCTAGCAGATGGGCTATGAATAAGGCTGACTGGGACTTGTTCTCCTCCACTGCCGCTCTTGAGTCTCTCTCTAATGACGACATTGATGCGGTGGTTCAATCGGTCACCACCGGCATCGTTACTGCCGCCGAATCTGCCATTCCCCTTCTTCTGGGTCCCCTCGGCGGAAGGCTGTGCCTTGGTGGTCGCCTGAGATCGCTGAGGCGATTAAAGATCGCTGGCGGGCGCTCCAGCGTCACAAGCGACATCCCTCCTTAGACCACCTTATCGGCTTCAAACGGCTGCGTGCACGGGCCCGCCTCCTTATCCGCCAAGGCAAGAAGGAGTGCTGGGAGCGGTATGTGTCCACCATTGGCCTCCATGTCACTCCTTCGCAGGCCTGGGCCAAGATTCGACGCGTCTACGGCTATCGGACCCCTGCCAGCGTCCCTGCGCTCTCACTGAATGGAGCAGTTTGTACTGACTCCGACGTCATTGCCAATCGCTTAGCAGAGCATTTTGCTATGAGTTCCGCTTCTGCGAATTACCCCCAGGCCTTCCGCTCCATTAAAGAGCGGATGGAACGTCGGAGCCTTTCGTTTCGCACCAACCACCCAGAATCTTACAATGCTCCATTCAGTGAGTGGGAATTTCGCAGTGCCCTAGCTGCTTGCCCTGATACCGCTCCTGGGCCAGATGGCATCCACTGTCAGATGCTGAAACACCTTTCAGTGGACTGCCAGCGGCGCCTTCTCGATCTTTACAACCGTCTTTGGGTCGAGGGGGTGTTTCCGTCGCAATGGCGGGAAGGCGTTGTCATCCCCGTTTTGAAACCTGGAAAGACCCCTCTGGAGGTGGACAGCTACCGCCCCATTAGCCTCACCAACGTTCTTTGTAAGCTTCTCGAACGGATGGTGAGCCGGCGCTTAAATTGGGTACTGGAGTCTCGGGGCCTTCTGGCTCCGTCTCAGGGTGGGTTCCGGAAAGGCCGCTCCGCCGCCGACAATCTGGTGAGCCTGGAGTCGGCCATCCGTACTGCCTTTGCCCGCCGTCAGCACCTGGTCGCTGTCTTTTTCGACATGCGGAAGGCGTACGATACGACATGGCGTCATCACATCCTTTCTATGCTTCATGGATGGGGTCTTCGGGGCCCTCTGCCGATCTTTATCCGCAATTTCCTGTCGTATCGTACCTTCCGCGTGCAAGTCGCAGCCTCCTATAGTTCCACCCACGTCCAGGAGAACGGTGTGCCACAGGGTTCTGTTTTAAGTGTCTGCCTGTTTTTAATAGCCATTAACGGGCTCGCTGCGGCCGTGGGAAATTCTGTCTCTGCTTCCCTGTATGCTGACGACTTCTGCCTTTATTACAGCTCTACTGGCATTGCAGCTGTTGAACGTCAGCTACAGGGCGCTATCCGTAAGGCGCAGTCTTGGGCTGTAGCGCATGGGTTTCAGTTTTCGGCAGCCAAGACCCGCGTTATGCATTTCTGCCGGCGCCGAACAGTCCATCCTGAGCCGCAGCTTTATCTTGGCGACGAACTCCTTGCTGTGGTGGAAACCCACAGGTTTTTGGGGGTGGTTTTCGATGCCCGGTTGACTTGGCTGCCTCATATCCGGCAGCTTAAACAGACGTGTTGGCGGCATCTAAACGCTCTGAGATGCTTGAGCCACACCCGCTGGGGCGCCGACCGCTCTACCCTGTTGCGGCTCTACCAGGCGTTAATCCAGTCCCGTCTGGATTATGGGAGCCTGGCTTATGGCTCAGCATCCCCATCTGCGTTACGGGTGCTGGACCCAATTCTCCACAACGGGATACGCCTTGCCACTGGTGCTTTCCGCACCAGCCCTGTGGACAGTGTACTAGTGGAGGCAGGTGTACCCCCACTGCGGTTCCGGCGCCAACGTTTGCTGGCCGCTTATGCTGCCCATGTTCTAAGCTTGCCCGGGCATCCAAATTATCGTGTCCTGTTCCCGCAGTCAGTCGTCCATCTGCCAGACCGTCGGCCCCGGTCGGGTTGTCCGATCGCCGTACGCGTCAAGGAGCTTCTCTGTGGGCTTGGGTTTTTCCCTGTTCCACCTCCTTTCCGGGCGCCTCTGCGTACACCCCCGTGGTGTGTTCCTTGCCCTTGCCTTCGGCTGGACTTGGCACAGGGCTCGAAGGACTCGGTCCCTCCAGAGGCCTTCCGCCGCCGCTTTTATTCCATCCTGGCCACGTATCAGGGCTCTGGAATTGTTTACACCGACGGTTCGATGGTTGCTTGTCATGTCGGGTATGCGCTAACTCTAGGGGACCATTCCAAACAACGGTCCTTGGCGGCTGGCTGCAGCGTTTACACTGCTGACCTAGTCGCCATCTTTAGAGCCCTAGAGTATATCCGCTTCTGCTCAGGTGAGTCCTTCATTATCTGTAGCGATTCCCTGAGCGGTTTACGAGCTCTCGACCAGTGTTTTCCTCGTTCTCGTCTGGTGATGGCTATCCATGAGTCCCTGCATACTCTTGCGCGTTGCGGCCGCTCTGTGGTCTTTGTGTGGACCCCCGGTCATGTCGGTATCCCGGGCAATGAACATGTTGACCGCCTGGCGAAAGAGGCCACTGGTAAACCATCTCTGGATGTTGGCCTCCCAGAGGCTGATTTGCGGGCAGTCCTCCGCCGAAAAGTTTTTGCGCTTTGGGACGCTGAATGGCGCGATCGGATTACACCCAATAAACTCCGTGCCATTAAGGAGACGACGACTGTGTGGCGGTCCTCCATGCGAGCCAACCGCAGGGACTCAGTCGTCCTTTGTCGGCTCCGCATTGGCCACTCCCGGCTAACACACAGTTATTTACTGCGCCGGGAGGACCCTCCTGTATGTCGCTGCGGGGCGGCTTTAACGGTGGCCCACATTCTGTTGGCCTGCCCCCTTTTAGCTGTGGTCAGGCAGACATTTGCGCTGCCTGATACGCTACCTGCCGTTTTATCCGATGACCCTGTTATGGCTGCCTTAGTTTTACGTTTTACTAGGACAGGGAGTTTTTATTCTTTCATCTGAGTGTTTCTGTTTTATTTTTTGTTTTGATTCTGGCCTTTGGCCTATGATTTTAACTGATCTTTTAATGCGTTTCTAAGTGGTTGGCTTTTCCTTTTTTATTTCTATGGTCGGCCAACCACTGTCACCCTCTGTGTGGTTTTAGTTCGTTTTGTCCTGTCCTTGTCTCCGTTTCTCTTGTTCTGTATCGTATGTGATCTATTCTGTTCCTCGTTTTTATTCTCTGTGGGTGTTCTTTGTATTTGGAAAAAGTGACCGATGACCATAGCAGACTGGTCCCTTTCATCCCCCAAACCAACCGACCAACCCTATTTGCGTCGTTCCCATATTTGCGCCGTTCCCATATTTGCGCCGTTCCCATATTTGCGACGTTCCCATTTTTGCGCCGTTCCCATATTTGCGCCGTTCCCATATTTGCGCCGTTCCCATATTTGCGCCATTCCCATATTTGTGCCGTTCCCATATATGCGTCGTTCCCATATTTGAGTCGTTCCCATCTTTGCGTTTTTCCCATCCTTGCGTTTTTCCCATCTTTGCGTTTTTCCCATCTTTGCGTTTTTCCCATCTTTGCGTTTTTCCCATCTTTGCGTTTTTCCCATCTTTGCGTTTTTCCCATCTTTGCGTTTTTCCCATCTTTGCGTTTTCCCATCTTTGCGTTTTTCCCATCTTTGCGTTTTTCCCATCTTTGCGTTTTTCCCATCTTTGCGTTTTTCCCATCTTTGCGTTTTTCCCATCTTTGCGTTTTTCCCATCTTTGCGTTTTTCCCATCTTTGCGTTTTTCCCATCTTTGCGTTTTTCCCATCTTTGCGTTTTTCCCATCTTTGCGTTTTTCCCATCTTTGCGTTTTTCCCATCTTTGCGTTTTTCCCATCTTTGCGTTTTTCCCATCTTTGCGTTTTTCATATATTTCGTGAACCTTTGACTATTCAGACTATGTCCTACCATCCGATTCTTTCCTCTTGTCAAGTTATACCACAAGTTTATCTTCTCCCATATATGCATTTTTCCCATATTTGCGTTTTTCCCATATTTGCGTTTTTCCCACATTTGCGTCTTTCCCACATTTGCGTCTTTCCCACATTTGCGTCTTTCCCACATTTGCGTCTTTCCCACATTTGCGTCTTTCCCACATTTGCGTCTTTCCCACATTTGCGTCTTTCCCACATTTGCGTCTTTCCCACATTTGCGTCTTTCCCACATTTGCGTCTTTCCCACATTTGCGTCTTTCCCACATTTGCGTCTTTCCCGCATTTGCGTCTTTCCCGCATTTGCGTCTTTCCCGCATTTGCGTCTTTCCCACATTTGCGTCTTTCCCACATTTGCGTCTTTCCCACATTTGCGTCTTTCCCACATTTGCGTCTTTCCCACATTTGCGTCTTTCCCACATTTGCGTCTTTCCCACATTTGCGTCTTTCCCACATTTGCGTCTTTCCCACATTTGCGTCTTTCCCACATTTGCGTCTTTCCCACATTTGCGTCTTTCCCACATTTGCGTCTTTCCCACATTTGCGTCTTTCCCACATTTGCGTCTTTCCCACATTTGCGTCTTTCCCATATTTGCGTTTTAGCCATAGTTGCGTTTTTGCCATAGTTGCGTTTTTGCCATAGTTGCGTTTTTGCCATAGTTGCGTTTTTGCCATAGTTGCGTTTTTGCCATAGTTGCGTTTTTGCCATAGTTGCGTTTTTGCTATAGTTGCGTTTTTGCCATAGTTGCGTTTTTGTCATAGTTGCGTTTTTGCCATAGTTGCGTTTTTGCCATATTTGCGTTTTTGCCATAGTTGCGTTTTTCCATATATTTGCGTTTTTGCCATAATTGCGTTTTTGCCATATTTGCGTCTTTGCCATATTTGCCATATTTGCGACTTTGCCATATTTGCGACTTTGCCATATTTGCGTCTTTGCCATATTTGCGTCTTTGCCATATTTGCGTCTTTGCCATATTTGCGTCTTTGCCATATTTGCGTCTTTGCCATATTTGCGTCTTTGCCATAGTTGCGCCTTTGCCATAGTTGCGCCTTTGCCATAGTTGCGCCTTTGCCATAGTTGCGCCTTTGCCATAGTTGCGCCTTTGCCATAGTTGCGCCTTTGCCATATTTGCGTTTTTGCCATAGTTGCGTTTTTCCCATATTTCCGTTTTTGCCATATTTGCGTTTTTGCCATATTTGCGTTTTTGCCATATTTGCGTTTTTGCCATATTTGCGTTTTTGCCATAATTGCGTTTTTGCCATAATTGCGTTTTTGCCATAATTGCGATTTGCCATAATTGCGTTTTTGCCATAATTGCGTTTTTGCCATAATTGCGTTTTTGCCATAATTGCGTTTTTGCCATATTTGCGTCTTTGCCATATTTGCGTCTTTGCCATATTTGCGTTTTTGCCATATTTGCGTCTTTGCCATATTTGCGTCTTTGCCATATTTGCGTCTTTGCCATATTTGCGTCTTTGCCATATTTGCGTCTTTCCCATATTTGCGTCTTTGCCATATTTGCGTTTTTGCAATAGTTGCGCCTTTGCCATAGTTGCGCCTTTGCCATAGTTGCGCCTTTGCGATAGTTGCGCCTTTGCGATAGTTGCGCCTTTGCGATAGTTGCGCCTTTGCCATAGTTGCGTCTTTGCCATAGTTGCGTCTTTGCCATAGTTGCGTCTTTGCCATAGTTGCGTCTTTGCCATAGTTGCGTCTTTGCCATAGTTGCGTCTTTGCCATAGTTGCGTCTTTGCCATAGTTGCGTCTTTGCCATAGTTGCGTCTTTGCCATAGTTGCGTCTTTGTGATAGTTGCGTCTTTGTCATCGTTGCGTCTTTGCCATAGTTGCGTCTTTGCCATAGTTGCGTCTTTGCCATAGTTGCGTCTTTGCCATAGTTGCGTCTTTGCCATAGTTGCGTCTTTGCCATAGTTGCGTCTTTGCCATAGTTGCGTTTTTGCCATGTTTGCGTCTTTGCCATGTTTGCGTTTCTCATATATTTCGTGAACATTTGACTAATCAGACTAAGACCTACCAACCGCTTCGTTCCTCTTGTCAAGTTATACCACGAGTTTATCTTCTCCCAAATATGAGTCTTTCTCATATTTGTGTCTTTCCCATAATTGCGCCTTTCCCATATTTGCGCCTTTCCCATATTTGCGACTTCCCATATTTGCGCTTTTCGCGTATTCGCGCCTTTCCCATATTTGCGCCTTTCCCATATTTGCGCCTTTTCCATATTTGCGCCTTTTCCATATTTGCGCCTTTCCCATATTTGCGCCTTTCCCATATTTGCGCCTTTCCCATATTTGCGCCTTTTCCATATTTGCGCCTTTGCCATATTTGCGCCTTTGCCATATTTGCGCCTTTGGCATAGTTGCGCCTTTGCCATAGTTGCGCATTTGCCCAAGTTGCGTCTTTGCTGTAGTTGTGCCTTTGCCATAGTTGTGCCTTTGCCATAGTTGCGCCTTTGCCATAGTTGCGCCTTTGCCATAGTTGCGCCTTTGCCATAGTTGCGCCTTTGCCATAGTTGCGTCTTTGCAATAGTTGCATCTTTGCCATGTTTGCGTCTTTGCCATGTTTGCATCGTTGCCATGTTTGCGTTTTTCCCATGTTTGCATTTTTGCCATGTTTGCATTTTTGCCATGTTTGCGTTTTTGAAATGATTCCGTTTTTTCATGTTTGCGTTTTTGCCATGTTTGCATTCTTGCCATGTTTGCGTTTTTGCCATGTTTGCGTGTTTGCCGTAGTTGCGTTTTTGCCATATATTTCGTGAACATTTCACTATTCAGACTATGACCTACCAACCGATTCATTCCTCTTGTCAAGTTGTACCATAGTTTATCTTCTCCCATATATGAGTCTTTCCCATATTTGCGTCTTTCCCATATTTGGGTCTTTCCCATATTTGCATCTTTCCCATATTTGCGTCTTTCCCATATTTGTGTCTTTCCCATATTTGCATCTTTCCCATGTTTTCGTCTTTCTCATGTTTGCATCTTTCCCATATTTGCGTCTTTCCCATATTTGCGTCTGTCCCATATTTGGGTCTTTCCCATATTTGCGTCTTTCCCAAATTTGCGTCTTTCCCATATTTGCGTCTTCCCCATATTTGGGTGATTCCCATATTTGCGTCTTTCCCATATTTGCGTCTTTCCCATATTTGTGTCTTTCCCACATTTTTGTCTTTCCCATATTTGTGTCTTTCCCATATTTGCATCTTTCCCATATTTGCGTCTTTCCCATATTTGCGTCTTTCCCATATTTGCGTCTTTCCCACATTTGCGTCTTTCCCACATTTGCGTCTTTCCCACATTTGCGTCTTTCCCACATTTGCGTCTTTCCCACATTTGCGTCTTTCCCACATTTGCGTCTTTCCCACATTTGCGTCTTTCCCACATTTGCGTCTTTCCCACATTTGCGTCTTTCCCACATTTGCGTCTTTCCCACATTTGCGTCTTTCCCACATTTGCGTCTTTCCCACATTTGCGTGTTTCCCACATTTGCGTCTTTCCCACATTTGCGTCTTTCCCACATTTCCGTTTTTCCCATATTTGCGATTTTCCCATATTTGCGTTTTTCCCATATTTGCGTTTTTCCCCTATTTGCGTTTTTCCCATATTTGCGTTTTTCCCATATTTGCGTTTTTCCCATATTTGCGTTTTTCCCATATTTGCGTTTTTCCCATATTTGCGTTTTTCCCATAGTTGGGTTTTTGTCACAGTTGCGTTTTTGCCACAGTTGCATTTTTGCCATAGTTGCGTTTTTGCCATAGTTGCGTTTTTGCCATAGTTGCGTTTTTGCCATAGTTGCGTTTTTGCCATAGTTGCGTTTTTGCCATAGTTGCGTTTTTGCCATAGTTGCGTTTTTGCCATAGTTGCGTTTTTGCCATATTTGCGTTTTTGCCATAGTTGCGTTTTTCCCATATTTGCGTTTTTGCCATATTTGCGTTTTTGCCATATTTGCGTTTTTGCCATATTTGCGTTTTTGCCATAATTGCGTTTTTGCCATAATTGCGTTTTTGCCATAATTGCGTTTTTGCCATAATTGCGTTTTTGCCATAATTGCGTTTTTGCCATATTTGCGTCTTTGCCATATTTGCGTCTTTGCCATATTTGCGTCTTTGCCATATTTGCGTCTTTGCCATATTTGCGTCTTTGCCATATTTGCGTCTTTGCCATATTTGCGTCTTTCCCATATTTGCGTCTTTGCCATATTTGCGTCTTTGCCATATTTGCGTTTTTGCAATAGTTGCACCTTTGCCATAGTTGCGCCTTTGCCATAGTTGCGCCTTTGCGATAGTTGCGCCTTTGCCATAGTTGCGCCTTTGCCATAGTTGCGCCTTTGCCATAGTTGCGCCTTTGCCATAGTTGCGTCTTTGCCATAGTTGCGTCTTTGCCATAGTTGCGTCTTTGCCATAGTTGCGTCTTTGCCATAGTTGCGTCTTTGCCATAGTTGCGTCTTTGCCATAGTTGCGTCTTTGTGATAGTTGCGTCTTTGTCATCGTTGCGTCTTTGCCATAGTTGCGTCTTTGCCATAGTTGCGTCTTTGCCATAGTTGCGTCTTTGCCATAGTTGCGTCTTTGCCATAGTTGCGTCTTTGCCATAGTTGCGCCTTTGCCATAGTTGCGTCTTTGCCATAGTTGCGTCTTTGCCATGTTTGCATCTTTGCCATGTTTGCGTCTTTGCCATGTTTGCGTTTCTCATATATTTCGTGAACATTTGACTAATCAGACTAAGACCTACCAACCGCTTCGTTCCTCTTGTCAAGTTATACCACGAGTTTATCTTCTCCCAAATATGAGTCTTTCTCATATTTGTGTCTTTCCCATAATTGCGCCTTTCCCATATTTGCGCCTTTCCCATATTTGCGACTTCCCATATTTGCGCTTTTCGCGTATTCGCGCCTTTCCCATATTCGCGCCTTTCCCATATTCGCGCCTTTCCCATATTTGCGCCTTTTCCATATTTGCGCCTTTCCCATATTTGCGCCTTTCCCATATTTGCGCCTTTCCCATATTTGCGCCTTTTCCATATTTGCGCCTTTGCCATATTTGCGCCTTTGCCATATTTGCGCCTTTGGCATAGTTGCGCCTTTGCTTTAGTTGCGCATTTGCCCAAGTTGCGTCTTTGCTGTAGTTGTGCCTTTGCCATAGTTGTGCCTTTGCCATAGTTGCGCCTTTGCCATAGTTGCGCCTTTGCCATAGATGCGCCTTTGCCATAGTTGCGCCTTAGCCATAGTTGCGCCTTTGCCATTGTTGCGTCTTTGCAATAGTTGCATCTTTGCCATGTTTGCGTCTTTGCCATGTTTGCGTCTTTGCCATGTTTGTGTCTTTGCCATGTTTGCGTCTTTGCCCTGTTTGCATCGTTGCCATGTTTGCGTTTTTTCCATGTTTGCATTTTTGCCATGTTTGCATTTTTGCCATGTTTGCGTTTTTGAAATGTTTCCGTTTTTTCATGTTTGCGTTTTTGCCATGTTTGCATTCTTGCCATGTTTGCGTTTTTGCCATGTTTGCGTGTTTGCCGTAGTTGCGTTTTTGCCATATATTTCGTGAATATTTCACTATTCAGACTATGACCTACCAACCGATTCATTCCTCTTGTCAAGTTGTACCATAGTTTATCTTCTCCCATATATGAGTCTTTCCCATATTTGCGTCTTTCCCATATTTGGGTCTTTCCCATATTTGCATCTTTCCCATATTTGCGTCTTTCCCATATTTGCGTCTTTCCCATATTTGCATCTTTCCCATGTTTTCGTCTTTCTCATGTTTGCATCTTTCCCATATTTGCGTCTTTCCCATATTTGCGTCTGTCCCATATTTGGGTCTTTCCCATATTTGCGTCTTTCCCATATTTGCGTCTTTCCCATATTTGGGTGATTCCCATATTTGCGTCTTTCCCATATTTGCGTCTTTCCCATATTTGTGTCTTTCCCATATTTGTGTCTTTCCCATATTTGTGTCTTTCCCATATTTGCATCTTTCCCATATTTGCGTCTTTCCCATATTTGCGTCTTTCCCATATTTGCGTCTTTCCCATATTTGCGTCTTTCCCATATTTGCGTCTTTCCCATATTTGCGTCTTTCCCATATTTGCGTCTTTCCCATATTTGCGTCTTTCCCATATTTGCGTCTTTCCCATATTTGCGTCTTTCCCATATTTGCGTCTTTCCCATATTTGCGTCCTTCCCATATTTGCGTCTTTCCCATATTTGCGTCTTTCCCATATTTGCGTCTTTCCCATATTTGCGTCTTTCCCATATTTGCGTCTTTCCCATATTTGCGCCATTCCCATATTTGAGGCTTTCCTATATTTGCACCTTTCCTATATTTGCGCCTTCCCATATTTGCACCATTCCCATATTTGCGCCTTTCCCCTATTTGCGCCTTTCCCATATTTGCGCCTTTCCCATCTTTGCGTCCTTCCCATCTTTGCCTCCTTCCCATCTTTGCCTCCTTCCCATCTTTGCCTCCTTCCCATCTTTGCGTCCTTCCCATCTTTGTGTCCTTCCCATCTTTGTGTCCTTCCCATCTTTGTGTCCTTCCCATCTTTGTGTCCTTCCCATCTTTGTGTCCTTCCCATCTTTGTGTCCTTCCCATCTTTGTGTCCTTCCCATCTTTGCTTTTTTCGCATCTTTGCGTTTTTCCCATATTTGTGTTTTTCCCATATTTGCGTTTGTCATATATTTCGTGAACCTTTGACTATTCAGACTATGACCTACCATCCGATTCTTTCCTCTTGTCAGGTAGTACCACGAGTTTATATTCACCCATATTTGAGTCTTTCCCATAATAGCGTCTTTCCCATTTTTGCGTCTTTCCCATTTTTGCGTCTTTCCCATTTTTGCGTCTTTCCCATTTTTGCGTCTTTCCCATATTTGCGTCGTTCCAATATTTGCGACTTTCCCATATTTGCGTCTTTCCCATATTTGCGTCTTTCCCATATTTGCGTCTTTCCCATATTTGCGTCTTTCCCATATTTGCGTCTTTCCAATATTTGCGTCTTTCCCATATTTGCGTCTTTCCCATATTTGCGTCTTTCCCATATTTGCGTCTTTCTCATATTTGCGTCTTTCCCATATTTGCGTCTTTCCCATATTTGCGTCTTTCCCATAATTGCGTCTTTCCCATAATTGCGTCTTTCCCATAATTGCGTCTTTCCCATAATTGCGTCTTTCCCATAATTGCGTCTTTCCCATATTTGCGTCTTTCCCATATTTGCGTCTTTCCCATATTTGCGTCTTTCCCATATTTGCGTCTTTCCCAAATTTGCGTCTTTCCCATATTTGCGTCTTTCCCATATTTGCGTCTTTCCCATATTTGTGTCTTTCCCATATTTGCGTCTTTCATATATTTGCGTCTTTCCCATATCTGCGTCTTTCCCATATCTGCGTCTCTCCTATATTTGCGTCTCTCCTATATTTGCGTCTTTCCCATATCTGCGTCTATCCTATATTTGCGTCTTTCCCATATTTGCGTCGTTCCCATATTTGCGTCGTTCCCATATTTGCGTCGTTCCCATATTTGCGTCGTTCCCATATTTGCGTCGTTCCCATATTTGCGTCGTTCCCATATTTGCGTCGTTCCCATATTTTCGTCGTTCCCATATTTTCGTCGTTCCCATATTTGCGTCGTTCCCATATTTGCGTCGTTCCCATATTTGCGTCGTTCCCATATTTGCGTCGTTCCCATATTTGCGTCGTTCCCATATTTGCGTCGTTCCCATATTTGCGTCTTTCCCATATTTGCGTCTTTCCCATATTTGCGACTTTCCCATATTTGCGTCTTTCCCATATTTGCGTCTTTCCCATATTTGCGTCGGTCCCCAAATTTGCGTCGGTCCCCAAATTTGCGTCGTTCCCATATTTTCGTCGTTCCCATATTTGCGAAGTTCCCATATTTGCGTCGTTCCCATATTTGCGTCGTTCCCATATTTGCGTCGTTCCCATATTTGCGTCGTTCCCATATTTGCGTCGTTCCCATATTTGGGTCGTTCCCATATTTGCGTCGTTCCCATACTTGCGTCGTTCCCATATTTGCGTCGTTCCCATATTTGCGTCGTTCCCATATTTGCGTCGTTCCCATATTTGCGTCGTTCCCATATTTGCGTCGTTCCCATATTTGCGTCGTTCCCATATTTGCGTCGTTCCCATATTTGCGTCGTTCCCATATTTGCGTCGTTCCCATATTTGCGTCGTTCCCATATTTGCGTCGTTCCCAATTTTGCGTCGTTCCCATATTTTTGTCGTTCCCATATTTGCGTCTTTCCCATATTTGCGTCTTTCCCATATTTGCGTCTTTCCCATATTTGCGTCTTTCCCATATTGGCGTCTTTCCCATATTTGCGTCTTTCCCATATTTGCGTCGTTCCCATATTTGCGTCGTTCCCATATTTGCGTCGTTCCCATATTTGCGTCGTTCCCATTTTTGCGTCGCTCCTATATTTGCGTCGCTCCCATATTTGCATCGCTCCCATATTTGCGTCGTTCCCATCTTTGCGTTTTTCCCATCTTTGCGTTTTTCCCATCTTTGCGTTTTTCCCCTATTTGCGTTTTTCCGATATTTGCGTTTTTCCCATCTTTGCGTATTTCCCCTATTTGCGTTTTTCCCATATTTGCGTTTTTCCCATATTTGCGTTTTTCCCATATTTGCGTTTCTCATATATTTCGTGAACTTTTGACTATTCAGACTATGACCTACCATCCGATTCTTTCCTCTTGTCAAGTTGTACCAGGAATTCATCTTCACCCATATTTGAGTCTTTCCCATATTTGCGTCTTTCCCATATTTGCGTCTTTCCCATATTTGCGCCTTTCCCATATTTGCGCTTTTCCCATATTTGCGCCTTTGCCATATTTGCGCCTTTGCCATATTTGCGCCTTTGCCATATTTGCGCTTTTCCCATATTTGCGCCTTACCCATATTTGTTCCTCTTCCATATTAGCGCCTTTCCCATATTTGCGCCTTTCCCATATTTGCGCCTTTCCCATATTTGCGCCTTTCCCATATTTCCGCCTTTCCCATATTTCCGCCTTTCCCATATTTCCGCCTTTCCCATATTTCCGCCTTTCCCATATTTCCACCTTTCCCATATTTCCGCCTTTGCCATAGTTGCGCCTTTGCCATAGTTGCGCCTTTGCCATAGTTGCACCTTTGCCATAGTTGCGCCTTTGCCATAGTTGCACACTTGCCATAGTTGCGCCTTTGGCATAGTTGCGCCTTTGCCATAGTTGCCCCTTTGCCATAGTTGCGCCTTTGCAATCGTTGCGCCTTTGCAATCGTTGTGCCTTTGCAATCGTTGTGCCTTTGCCATCGTTGCGCCTTTGCCATAGTTGCGCCTTTGCCATAGTTGCGCCTATGCCATAGTTGCGACTTTGCCATAGTTGCGCCTTTGCCATAGTTGCGCCTTTGAAATAGTTGCGCCTTTGCCATAGTTGCGCCTTTGCCATAGTTGCGCCTTTGCCATAGTTGCGCCTTTGCCATAGTTGCGCCTTTGCCATAGTTGCGCCTTTGCCATAGCTGCGCCTTTGCCATAGCTGCGCCTTTGCCATAGCTGCGCCTTTGCCATAGCTGCGCCTTTGCCATAGCTGCGCCTTTGCCATAGCTGCGTCTTTGCCATAGCTGCGTCTTTGCCATAGCTGCGTCTTTGCCATAGCTGCGTCTTTGCCATAGCTGCGTCTTTGCCATAGCTGCGTCTTTGCAATAGCTGCGTCTTTGCCATAGCTGCGTCTTTGCCATAGCTGCGTCTTTGCCATAGCTACGTCTTTGCCATAGCTGCGTCTTTGCCATAGCTGCGTCTTTGCCATAGCTGCGTCTTTGCCATAGCTGCGTCTTTGCCATAGCTGCGTCTTTGCCATAGCTGCGTCTTTGCCATAGCTGCGTCTTTGCCATAGCTGCGTCTTTGCCATAGCTGCGTCTTTGCCATAGCTGCGTCTTTGCCATAGCTGCGTCTTTGCCATAGCTGCGTTTTTGCCATAGCTGCGTTTTTGCCATAGCTGCGTTTTTGCCATAGATGCGTTTTTGCCATAGCTGCGTTTTTGCCATAGCTGCGTTTTTGCCATATTTGCGATTTTGCCATATTTGCGTTTTTGACATATTTGCGTTTTTGCCATATTTGCGTTTTTGCCATATTTGCGTTTTTGCCATATTTTCGTTTCTCATATATTTCCTGAACCGTTGACTAATCAGACTATGACCTACCAACCGATTCTTTCCTCTTGTCTAGTTGTACCACGAGTTTATCTTCACCCATATTTGAGTCTTTCCCATATTTGCGTTTTTCCCATATTTGCGTCTTTCCCATTTTTGCGTCTTTCCCATATTTGCATCTTTCCCATATTTGCATCTTTCCCATATTTGCGTCTTTCCCATATTTGCGTCTTTCCCATATTTGCGTCTTTCCCATATTTACGTCGTTCCCATATTTGCGTCTCTCCCATATTTGCGTCTTTCCAATATTTGCGTCTTTCCCGTATTTGCGTCGTTCCCATATTTGCGTCGAACTCATATTTGCGTCTTTCCCGTATTTGCATCGCTCCCATATTTGCGTCGTTCCCATATTGGCGTCGTTCCCATATTGGCGTCGTTCCCATATTGGCGTCGTTCCCACATTGGCGTCGTTCCCATATTGGCGTCGTTCCCATATTTGCGTCGTTCCCATATTTGCGTCGTTCCCATATTGGCGTAGTTCCCATATTTGCATAGTTCCCATATTTGCATCGTTCCCATATTTGCGTCGTTCCCATATTTGCGTCGTTCCCATATTTGCGTCGTTCCCATATTTGCGTCGTTCCCATATTTGCGTCGTTCCCATATTTTCGTCATTCTCATATTTTCGTCATTCCCATATTTGCGAAGTTCCCATATTTGCGAAGTTCCCATATTTGCGAAGTTCCCATATTTGCGAAGTTCCCATTTTTGCGAAGTTCCCATTTTTGCGAAGTTCCCATATTTGCGAAGTTCCCATATTTGCGAAGTTCCCATATTTGCGAAGTTCCCATATTTGCGAAGTTCCCATATTTTCGAATTTCCCATATTTGCGAAGTTCCCATTTTTGCGAAGTTCCCATATTTGCGAAGGTCCCATATTTGCGAAGTTCCCATTTTTGCGAAGTTCCCATATTTGCGAAGTTCCCATATTTGCGAAGTTCCCATATTTGCGAAGTTCCCATATTTGCGAAGTTCCCATATTTGCGAAGTTCCCATATTTGCCAAGTTCCCATATTTGCCAAGTTCCCATATTTGCGAAGTTCCCATATTTGCGAAGTTCCCATATTTGCGAAGTTCCCATATTTGCGAAGTTCCCATATTTGCGAAGTTCCCATATTTGCGTCGTTCCCATATTTGTGTCGTTCCCATATTTGCGTCGTTCCCATATTTGCGTCGTTCCCATATTTGCGTCGTTCCCATATTTGCGTCGTTCCCATATTTGCGTCGTTCCCATATTTGCGTCGTTCCCATATTTGCGTCGTTCCCATATTTGCGTCGTTCCCAAATTTGCGTCGTTCCCATATTTGCGTCGTTCCCATATTTGCGTCGTTCCCATATTTGCGTCGTTCCCATATTTGCGTCGTTCCCATATTTGCGTCGTTCCCATATTTGCGTCGTTCCCATATTTGCGTCGTTTCCATATTTGCGTCGTTTCCATATTTGCGTCGTTTCCATATTTGCGTCGTTCCCATATTTGCGTCGTTCCCATATTTGCGTCGTTCCCATATTTGCGTCGTTCCCATATTTGCGTCGTTCCCATATTTGCGTCGTTCCCATATTTGCGTCGTTCCCATATTTGCGTCGTTCCCATATTTGCGTCGTTCCCATATTTGCGTCGTTCCCATATTTGCGTCGTTCCCATATTTGCGTCGTTCCCATATTTGCGTCGTTCCCATATTTGCGTCGTTCCCATTTTATCATCTTTGCCGTATTTGCGTCTTTCCCATCTTTGCGTCTTTCCCATCTTTGCGTCTTTCCCATCTTTGCGTCTTTCCCATATTATCATCTTTCCCATATTTGCGTCTTTCCAATCTTTGTGTCTTTCCAATCTTTGTGTCTTTCCAATCTTTGTGTCTTTCCCATCTATGCGTCTTTCCCATCTATGCGTCTTTCCCATCTATGCGTCTTTCCCATCTATGCATCTTTACCATCTTCGCGTCCTTCCCATCTTTGCAACCTTCCCATCTTTGCATCCTTCCCATCTTTGCATCCTTCCCATCTTTGTGTCCTTCCCATCTTTGCGTTTTTCGCATCTTTGCGTTTTTCCCATATTTGTGTTTTTCCCATATTTGCGTTTCTCATATATTTCGTGAACCTTTGACTATTCAGACTATGACCTACCACCCGATTCTTTCCTCTTGTCAAGTAGTACCACGAGTTTATCTTCACCCATATTTGAGTCTTTCCCATAATAGCGTCCTTCCCATATTTGCGTCTTTCCCATATTTGCGTCTTTCCCATATTTGCGTCTTTCCCATATTTGCGTCTTTCCCATATTTGCGTCTTTCCCATATTTGCGTCTTTCCCATATTTGCGTTTTTCATATATTTGCGTCTTTCCCATATATGCGTCTTTCCTATATTTGCGTCTTTCCCATATTGGCGTCTATCCTATATTTGTGTCTTTCCCAAATTTGCGTCTTTCCCATATTTGAGTCGTTCCCATATTTGCGTCGTTCCCATATTTGCGGCGTTCCCAAATTTGCGGCGTTCCCAAATTTGCGTAGTTCCCATATTTGCGTCGTTCCCATATTTGCGTCGTTCCCATATTTGCGTCGTTCCCATATTTGCGTCGTTCCCATATTTGCGTCGTTCCCATATTTGCGTCGTTACCATATTTGCGTCGTTCCCATATTTGCGTCGTTCCCATATTTGCGTCGTTCCCATATTTGCGTCGTTCCCATATTTGCGTCGTTCCCATATTTGCGTCGTTCCCAAATTTGCGTTGTTCCCATATTTGCGTCGTTCCCATTTTTGCGTCGTTCCCATATTTGCGTCGTTCCCATATTTGCGTCGTTCCCATATTTGCGTCGTTCCCATATTTGCGTCGTTCCCATATTTGCGTCGTTCCCATATTTGCGTCATTCCCATATTTGCGTCGTTCCCATATTTGCGTCGTTCCCATATTTGGGTCGTTCCCATATTTGCGTCGTTCCCATATTTGCGTCGTTCCCATATTTGCGTTTTTCCCATATTTGCGTCTTTCCCATATTTGCGTCTTTCCCATATTTGCGTCTTTCCCATATTTGCGTCCGTTCCCATATTTACATCCGTTCCCATATTTGCGTCCGTTCCCAGATTTGCGTCGTTCCCATATTTGCGCCTTTCCCATATTTGCGCCTTTCCCATATTTGCGCCTTTCCCATATTTGCGCCTTCCCATATTTGCGCCTTTCCCATATTGGCGCCTTTCCCATATTGGCGCCTTTCCCATATTTGCGCCTTTCCCATATTGGCGCCTTTATCATATTGGCGCCTTTCCCATATTGGCGCCTTTCCCATATTGGCGCCTTTCCCCTATTGGCGCCTTTCCCCTATTGGCGCCTTTCCCATATTTGCGCCTTTCCCATATTGGCGCCTTTCCCATATTGCCGCCTTTCCCATATTGGCGCCTTTCCCATATAGGCGCCTTTCCCCTATTGGCGCCTTTCCCCTATTGGCGCCTTTCCCCTATTGGCGCCTTTCCCCTATTGGCGCCTTTCCCCTATTGGCGCCTTTCCCCTATTGGCGCCTTTCCCCTATTGGCGCCTTTCCCATATTTGCGCCTTTCCCATATTTGCGCCTTTCCTGTATTTGCGCCTTTCCCATATTTGCGCCTTTCCCATATTTGCGCCTTTCCCATATTTGCGCCTTTGCCATAGTTGCGCCTTTGCCATAGTTGCGCCTTTGCCATAGTTGCGCCTTTGCCATAGTTGCGCCTTTGCCATAGTTGCGCCTTTGCCATAGTTGCGCCTTTGCCATAGTTGCGCCTTTGCCATAGTTGCGCCTTTGCCATAGTTGCGCCTTTGCCACAGTTGCGCCTTTGCCACAGTTGCGCCTTTGCCACAGTTGCGCCTTTGCCACAGTTGCGCCTTTGCCACAGTTGCGCCTTTGCCACAGTTGCGCCTTTGCCACAGTTGCGCCTTTGCCACAGTTGCGCCTTTGCCACAGTTGCGCCTTTGCCACAGTTGCGCCTTTGCCACAGTTGCGCCTTTGCCACAGTTGCGCCTTTGCCACAGTTGCGCCTTTGCCACAGTTGCGCCTTTGCCACAGTTGCGCCTTTGCCACAGTTGCGCCTTTGCCACAGTTGTGCCTTTGCCACAGTTGCGCCTTTGCCACAGTTGCGCCATTGCCATTGTTGCGTCTTTGCCATAGTTGCGCCTTTGCCATAGTTGCGCCTTTGCCATAGTTGCGCCTTTGCCATAGTTGCGCCTATGCCATAGCTGCGCCTATGCCATATTTGTGTTTTTCCCATATTTGCGTTTTTGCCATATTTGCGTTTCTCATATATTTCCTGAACCTTTGATTATTCAGACTATGACCTACCAACCGATGCTTTCCTTTTGTCAAGTTGTACCACGAGTTTATCTTCACCCATATTTGCGTCTTTCCCATATTTGCGTCGTTCCTAAATTTGCGTCGTCCCATATCTGCGTCGTCCCATATCTGCATCATCCCATATCTGCGTCGTTCCCATATTTGCGTCGTTCCCATATTTGCGTCGTTCCCATATTTTCGTCGTTCCCATATTTTCGTCGTTCCCATATTTTCGTCGTTCCCATATTTTCGTCGTTCCCATATTTGCGTCTTTCCTATATTTGCTTCGTTCCTATATTTGCGTCGTTCCAATATTTACGTCGTTCCCATATTTGCGTCGTTCCCATATTTGCGTCGTTCCCATATTTGCGTCGGTCCCCATCTTTGCGTCGTTCCCATTTTTTCGTCGTTCCCATCTTTGCGTCGTTCCCATCTTTGCTTCGTTCCCATCTTTGCGTCGTTCCCATCTTTGCGTCGTTCCCATCTTTGCGTCGTTCCCATCTTTGCGTCGTTCCCATCTTTGCGTCGTTCCCATCTTTGCGTCGTTCCCATCTTTGCGTCGTTCCCATCTTTGCGTCGTTCCCATCTTTGCGTCGTTCCCATCTTTGCGTCGTTCCCATCTTTGCGTCGTTCCCATCTTTGCGTCGTTCCCATCTTTGCGTTTTTCCCATCATTGCGTTTTTCCTATATTTGCGTTTCTCATATATTTCGTGAACCTCTGACTATTCAGACTATGACCTACCATCCGATTCTTTCCTCTTGTCAAGTTGTACCACGAGTTTATCTTCACCCATATTTGAGTCTTTCCCATAATTCTTTCCCATATTTGCGTCTTTCCCATATTTGCGTCTTTCCCATATTTGCGCCTTTCCCATATTTCCGCCTTTCCCATATTTGCGCCTTTCCCATATTCGCGCCTTTCCCATATTTGCGCCTTTCCCATATTTGCGCCTTTCCCATATTTGCGCCTTTCCCATATTTGCGCCTTTCCCAAATTTGCCCCTTTCCCATATTTGCCCCTTTCCCATATTTGCCCCTTTCCCATATTTGCCCCTTTCCCATATTAGCCCCTTTCCCATATTTGCCCCTTTCCCATATTTGCCCCTTTCCCATATTTGCGCCTTTCCCATATTTGCGCCTTTCCCATATTTGCGCCTTTCCCATATTTGCGCCTTTCCCATATTTGCGCCTTTCCCATATTTGCGCCTTTCCCATATTTGCGCCTTTCCCATATTTGCGCCTTTCCCATATTTGTGCCTTTGACATATTTGCGCCTTTGCCATAGATGCGCCTTTGCCATAGTTGCGCCTTTGCCATAGTTGCGCCTTTGCCATAGTTGCGCCTTTGCCATAGTTGCGCCTTTGCCATAGTTGCGCCTTTGCCATAGTTGCGCCTTTGCCTTAGTTGCGCCTTTGCCATAGTTGCGCCTTTGCCATAGTTGCGCCTTTGCCATAGTTGCACCTTTGCCATAGTTGCGCCTTTGCCATAGTTGCACCTTTGCCATAGTTGCGCCTTTGCCATAGTTGCGCCTTTGCTATAGTTGCGCCTTTACCATAGTTGCGCCTTTGCCATAGTTGCGCCTTAGCCATTGTTGCGCCTTTGCCATAGCTGCGCCTTTGCCATAGCTGCGCCTTTGCCATAGCTGCGCCTTTGCCATAGCTGCGCCTTTGCCATAGCTGCGCCTTTGCCATAGCTGCGCCTTTGCCATAGCTGCATCTTTGCCATATTTGCCTTTTTGCCATATTTGCCTTTTTGCCATATTTGTGTTTTTCCCATAATTGCGTTTTTCCCATATTTGCGTTTTTGCCATATTTGCGTTTCTCATATATTTCCTGAACCTTTGATTATTCAGACTATGACCTACCAACCGATGCTTTCCTTTTGTCAAGTTGTACCACGAGTTTATCTTCACCCATATTTGAGTATTTCCCATAATTGCGTCTCTCCCATATTTGCGTCTTTCCCATATTTACGTCTTTCCCATATTTGCGTCTTTCCCATATTTGCGTCTTTCCCATATTTGCGTCTTTCCCATATTTGTGTCTCTCCCATATTTGTGTCTCTCCCATATTTGTGTCTCTCCCATATTTGTGTCTCTCCCATATTTGCGTCTTTCCCATATTTGCGACTTTCCCATATTTGCGTCTTTCCCATATTTGCGTCTTTCCCATATTTGCGTCTTTCCCATATTTGCGTCTTTCCCATATTTGCGTCTTTCACATATTTGCGTCTTTCCCATATTTGCGTCTTTCCCATATTTGCGTCTTTCCCATATTTGCGTCGTTCCCATATTTGCGTCGTTCGCATATTTCCTTCGTTCCATATTTCCTTCGTTCCCATATTTCCTTCGTTCTCATATTGGCGTCTTTCCCGTATTTGCGTCGCTCCCATATTTGCGTCGTTCCCATATTTGCGTCGTTCTCATATTTGCGTCGTTCCTATATTTGCGTCGTTCCTATATTTGCGTCGTTCCTATATTTGCGTCGTTCCTATATTTGCGTCGTTCCTATATTTGCGTCGTTTCCATATCTGCGTCGTTCCCATATTTGCGTCGTTCCAATATTTTCGTCGTTCCCATATTTGCGTCGGTCCCCATATTTGCGTCGGTTCCCATATTTTCGTCGTTCCCATATTTTCGTCGTTACCATATTTTCGTCGTTCCCATATTTGCGTCTTTCCCCATATTTGCGTCTTTCCCCATATTTGCGTCTTTCCCCATATTTGCGTCTTTCCCCATATTTGCGTCTTTCCCCATATTTGCGTCTTTCCCCATATTTGCGTCTTTCCCCATATTTGCGTCTTTCCCCATATTTGCGTCGTTCCCATATTTGCGTCTTTCCCCATATTTGCGTCTTTCCCCATATTTGCGTCTTTCCCCATATTTGCGTCTTTCCCCATATTTGCGTCTTTCCCCATATTTGCGTCTTTCCCCATATTTGCGTCTTTCCCCATATTTGCGTCTTTCCCCATATTTGCGTCTTTCCCCATATTTGCGTCTTTCCCCTTATTTGCGTCTTTCCCCATATTTGCGTCTTTCCCCATATTTGCGTCTTTCCCCATATTTCAGTCTTTCCCCATATTTCAGTCTTTCCCCATATTTGAGTCTTTCCCCATATTTGAGTCTTTCCCCATATTTGAGTCTTTCCCCATATTTGAGTCTTTCCCCATATTTGCGCCTTTCACATATTTGCGCCTTTCCCATATTTGCGCCTTTCCCATATTTGCTCCTTTCCCATATTTGCGCCTTTCCCATATTTGCGCCTTTCCCATATTTGCGCCTTTCCCATATTTGCGCCTTTCCCATATTTGCGCCTTTCCCATATTTGCGCCTTTCCTATAGTTGCGCCTTTCCCATATTTGCGCCTTCCCCATATTTGCGCCTTTCCCATATTTGCGCCTTTCCCATATTTGCGCCTTTCCCATATTTGCGCCTTTCCCATATTTGCGCCTTTCCCATATTTGCGCCTTTCCCATATTTGCGCCTTTCCCATATTTGCGCCTTTCCCATATTTGCGCCTTTCCCATATTTGCGCCTTTCCCATATTTGCGCCTTTCCCATATTTTCGCCTTTCCCATATTTGCGCCTTTCCCATATTTGCGCCTTTCCCATATTTGCGCCTTTCCTATAGTTGCGCCTTTCCCATATTTGCGCCTTTCCCATATTTGCGCCTTTCCCATATTTGCGCCTTTCCCATATTTGCGCCTTTCCCATATTTGCGCCTTTCCCATATTTGCGCCTTTCCCATATTTGCGCCTTTCCCATATTTGCGCCTTTCCCATATTTGCGCCTTTCCCATATTTGCGCCTTTCCCATATTTGCGCCTTTCCCATATTTGCGCCTTTCCCATATTTGCGCCTTTCCCATATTTGCGCCTTTCCCATATTTGCGCCTTTCCCATATTTGCGCCTTTCCCATATTTGCGCCTTTCCCATATTTGCGCCTTTCCCATATTTGCGCCTTTCCCATATTTGTGTCTCTCCCATATTTGCGTCTTTCCCATATTTGCGTCCGTTCCCATATTTGCGTCCGTTCCCATATTTGCGTCCGTTCCCATATTTGCGTCGTTCCCAGATTTGCGTCGTTCCCAGATTTGCGTCCGTTCCCATATTTGCGTCGTTCCCATATTTGCGTCGTTCCCATATTTGCGGCGTTCCCAAATTTGCGGCGTTCCCAAATTTGCGTAGTTCCCATATTTGCGTCGTTCCCATATTTGCGTCGTTCCCATATTTGCGTCGTTCCCATATTTGCGTCGTTCCCATATTTGCGTCGTTCCCATATTTGCGTCGTTCCCATATTTGCGTCGTTCCCATATTTGCGTCGTTCCCATATTTGCGTCGTTCCCATATTTGCGTCGTTCCCATATTTGCGTCTTTCCCATATTTGCGTCGTTCCCATATTTGCGTCGTTCCCATATTTGCGTCGTTCCCATATTTGCGTCGTTCCCATATTTGCGTCGTTCCCATATTTGCGTCGTTCCCATATTTGCGTCGTTCCCATATTTGCGTCGTTCCCATATTTGCGTCGTTCCCATATTTGCGTCGTTCCCATATTTGCGTCGTTCCCATATTTGCGTCGTTCCCATATTTGCGTCGTTCCCATATTTGCGTCGTTCCCATATTTGCGACGTTCCCATATTTGCTCCTTTCCCATACTTGCGCCTTTCCCATACTTGCGCCTTTCCCATACTTGCGCCTTTCCCATACTTGCGCCTTTCCCATACTTGCGCCTTTCCCATACTTGTGCCTTTCCCATACTTGCGCCTTTCCCATACTTGCGCCTTTCCCATACTTGCGCCTTTCCCATACTTGCGCCTTTCCCATATTTGCGCCTTTCCCATATTTGCGCCTTTCCCATATTTGCGCCTTTCCCATATTTGCGCCTTTCCCATATTTGCGCCTTTCCCATATTTGCGCCTTTCCCATATTTGCGCCTTTCCCATATTGCCGCCTTTCCCATATCGGCGACTTTCCCCTATTGGCGCCTTTCCCATATTTGCGCCTTTCCCATATTTGCGTTTTTGCCATATTTGCGTTTCTCATATATTTCCTGAACCTTTGATTATTCAGACTATAACCTACCAACCGATGCTTTCCTTTTGTCAAGTTGTACCACGAGTTTATCTTCACCCATATTTGAGTATTTCCCATAATTGCGTCTCTCCCATATTTGCGTCTTTCCCATATTTACGTCTTTCCCATATTTGCGTCTTTCCCATATTTGCGTCTTTCCCATATTTGCGTCTTTCCCATATTTGTGTCTCTCCCATATTTGTGTCTCTCCCATATTTGTGTCTCTCCCATATTTGTGTCTCTCCCATATTTGCGTCTTTCCCATATTTGCGTCTTTCCCATATTTGCGTCTTTCCCATATTTGCGTCTTTCCCATATTTGCGTCTTTCCCATATTTGCGTCTTTCCCATATTTGCGTCTTTCCCATATTTGCGTCTTTCCCATATTTGCGTCTTTCCCATATTTGCGTCGTTCCCATATTTGCGTCGTTCGCATATTTCCTTCGTTCCATATTTCCTTCGTTCCCATATTTCCTTCGTTCTCATATTGGCGTCTTTCCCGTATTTGCGTCGCTCCCATATTTGCGTCGTTCCCATATTTGCGTCGTTCTCATATTTGCGTCGTTCCTATATTTGCGTCGTTCCTATATTTGCGTCGTTCCTATATTTGCGTCGTTCCTATATTTGCGTCGTTCCTATATTTGCGTCGTTCCTATATTTGCGTCGTTCCTATATTTGCGTCGTTTCCATATCTGCATCGTTCCCATATTTGCGTCGTTCCAATATTTTCGTCGTTCCCATATTTGCGTCGGTCCCCATATTTGCGTCGGTTCCCATATTTTCGTCGTTCCCATATTTTCGTCGTTCCCATATTTTCGTCGTTACCATATTTGCGTCTTTCCCCATATTTGCGTCTTTCCCCATATTTGCGTCTTTCCCCATATTTGCGTCTTTCCCCATATTTGCGTCTTTCCCCATATTTGCGTCTTTCCCCATATTTGCGTCTTTCCCCATATTTGCGTCTTTCCCCATATTTGCGTCTTTCCCCATATTTGCGTCTTTCCCCATATTTGCGTCTTTCCCCATATTTGCGTCTTTCCCCATATTTGCGTTTTCCCCATATTTGCGTCTTTCCCCATATTTGCGTCTTTCCCCATATTTGCGTCTTTCCCCATATTTGCGTCTTTCCCCATATTTGCG
This sequence comes from Schistocerca cancellata, assembly GCF_023864275.1. Taxonomy (NCBI): domain Eukaryota; kingdom Metazoa; phylum Arthropoda; class Insecta; order Orthoptera; family Acrididae; genus Schistocerca; species Schistocerca cancellata. The sequence goes on along the minus strand of NC_064629.1, from coordinate 195,004,460 downwards.
TCTTTCCCCATATTTGCGTCTTTCCCCATATTTGCGTCTTTCCCCATATTTGCGTCTTTCCCCATATTTGCGTCTTTCCCCATATTTGAGTCTTTCCCCATATTTGAGTCTTTCCCCATATTTGAGTCTTTCCCCATATTTGCGCCTTTCACATATTTGCGCCTTTCCCATATTTGCGCCTTTCCCATATTTGCTCCTTTCCCATATTTGCGCCTTTCCCATATTTGCGCCTTTCCCATTTTTGCGCCTTTCCCATATTTGCGCCTTTCCCATATTTGCGCCTTTCCTATAGTTGCGCCTTTCCCATATTTGCGCCTTCCCCATATTTGCGCCTTTCCCATATTTGCGCCTTTCCCATATTTGCGCCTTTCCCATATTTGCGCCTTTCCCATATTTGCGCCTTTCCCATATTTGCGCCTTTCCCATATTTGCGCCTTTCCCATATTTGCGCCTTTCCTATAGTTGCGCCTTTCCCATATTTGCGCCTTTCCCATATTTGCGCCTTTCCCATATTTGCGCCTTTCCCATATTTGCGCCTTTCCCATATTTGCGCCTTTCCCATATTTGCGCCTTTCCCATATTTGCGCCTTTCCCATATTTGCGCCTTTCCCATATTTGCGCCTTTCCCATATTTGCGCCTTTCCCATATTTGCGCCTTTCCCATATTTGCGCCTTTCCCATATTTGCGCCTTTCCCATATTTGCGCCTTTCCCATATTTGCGCCTTTCCCATATTTGCGCCTTTCCCATATTTGCGCCTTTCCCATATTTGCGCCTTTCCCATATTTGCGCCTTTCCCATATTTGCGCCTTTCCCATATTTGCGCCTCTCCCATATTTGCGCCTTTCCCATATTAGCGCCTTCCCCATATTTGCGACTTTCCCATATTCGCGCCTTTCCCATATTTGCGCCTTTCCCATATTTGCGCCTTTCCCATAGTTGCGCCTTTCCCTTATTTGCGCCTTTCCCTTATTTGCGCCTTTCCCATATTTGCGCCTTTCCCATATTTGCGCCTTTCCCATATTTGCGCCTTTCCCATATTTGCGCCTTTCCCATATTTGCGCCTTTCCCATATTTGCGCCTTTCCCATAGTTGTGCCTTTGCCATAGTTGTGCCTTTGCCATAGTTGTGCCTTAGCCATAGTTGTGCCTTTGCCATAGTTGTGCCTTTGCCATAGTTGCGCCTTTGCCATAGTTGCGCCTTTGCCATAGTTGCGCCTTTGCCATAGTTGCGCCTTTGCCATAGTTGCGCCTTTGCCATAGTTGCGCCTTTGCCATAGTTGCGCCTTTGCCATAGTTGCGCCTTTGCCATAGTTGCGCCTCTGCCATAGTTGCGCCTTTGCCATAGTTGCGCCTTTGCCATAGTTGCGCCTTTGCCATAGCTGTGCCTTTGCCATAGCTGTGCCTTTGCCATAGCTGCGCCTTTGCCATAGCTGCGCCTTTGCCATAGCTGCGCCTTTGCCATAGCTGCGCCTTTGCCATAGCTGCGCCTTTGCCATTGCTGCGCCTTTGCCATAGCTGCGCCTTTGCCATAGCTGCGCCTTTGCCATAGCTGCGCCTTTGCCATAGCTGCATTTTTGCCATATTTGCCTTTTTGCCATATTTGTGTTTTTCCCATAATTGCGTTTTTCCCATATTTGCGTTTTCCCCATATTTGCGTTTTTGCCATATTTGCGTTTCTCATATATTTCCTGAACCTTTGATTATTCAGACTATGACCTACCAACCGATGCTTTCCTTTTGCCAAGTTGTACCACGAGTTGATCTTCACCCATATTTGCGTCTTTCCCATATTTGCGTCTTTCCCATATTTGCGCCTTTCCCATATTTGCGTCTTTCCCATATTTGCGCCTTTCCCATATTTGCGTCGTTCCCATATTTCCATCGATCTCATATTGGCGTCTTTCCCGTATTTCGTCGCTCCCAAATTTGCGTCGATCACATATTTGCGTCGTTCCCATATTGCGTCATTCCCATATTTGCCTCGTTCCCGTATTTGCGTCGTTCCCATATTTGCGTCGTTGCCATATTTGCGTCGTTCCCATATTTGCGTCGTTCCCATATTTGCGTCGTTCCCATATTTGCGTCGTTCCCATATTTGCGTCGTTCCCATCTTTGCGTGGTTCCCACCTTTGTGTCGTTCCCATATTTGCGTCGTTCCCATATTTGCGTCGTCCCCATATTTGCGTCGTCCCCATCTTTGCGTCGTTCCCATCTTTGCGTCCTTCACATCTTTGCGTTTTTCCCATCTTTGCGTTTTTCCCATCTTTGCGTCTTTCCCCTATTTGCGTTTTTCCCATCTTTGCGTTTCTCATATATTTCGTGAACCTTTGACTATTCAGACTATGACCTACCATCCGATTCTTTCCTCTTGTCAAGTTGTACCACGAGTTTATCTTCACCCATATTTGAGTCTTTCCCATATTTCTTTCCCATATTTGCGTCTTTCCCATATTTGCCCCTTTCACATATTTGCGCCTTTCCCATATTTGCGCCTTTCCCATATTTGCGCCTTTCCCATATTTGCGCCATTCCCATATTTGCGCCTTTGCCATATTTGCGCCTTTGCCATATTTGCGCCTTTGCCATATTTGCGCCTTTGCCATAGTTGCGCCTTTGCCATAGTTGCGCCTTTGCCATAGTTGCGCCTTTGCCATAGTTGTGCCTTTGCCATAGTTGCACCTTTGCCATAGTTGCGCCTATGCCATAGTTGCGCCTTTGCCATAGTTGCGCCTATGTCATAGTTGCGCCTTTGCCATAGTTGCGCCTTTGCCATAGTTGCGCCTTTGCCATAGTTGCGCCTTTGCCATAGTTGCGCCTTTGCCATAGTTGCGCCTTTGCCATAGTTGCGCCTTTGCCATAGTTGCGCCTTTGCCATAGTTGCGCCTTTGCCATAGTTGCGCCTTTGCCATAGATGCGCCTTTGCCATAGTTGCGCCTTTGCCATAGTTGCGCCTTTGCCATAGTTGCGCCTTTGCCATAGTTGCGCCTTTGCCATAGTTGCGCCTTTCCCATAGTTGCGCCTTTGCCATAGTTGCGCCTATGCCATAGTTGTGCCTTTGCCATATTTGTGCCTTTGCCATAGTGGCACCTTTGCTATAGCTGCACCTTTGCCATAGCTGCGCCTTTGCCATAGCTGCGCCTTTGCCATAGCTGCGCCTTTGCCATAGCTGCGCCTTTGCCATAGCTGCATCTTTGCCATAGCTGCGTTTTTGCCATAGCTGCGTTTTTGCCATGGCTGCGTTTTTGCCATAGCTGCGTTTTTCCCATAGCTGCGTTTTTGCCATAGCTGCGTTTTTGCCATAGCTGCGTTTTTGCCATAGCTCCGTTTTTGCCATATTTGCGTTTTGGCCATATTTGCGTTTTTCCCATATTTGCGTTTTTGCCATATTTTCGTTTCTCATATATTTCCTGATCCTTTGACAATTCAGACTATGACCTACCAACCAATTCTTTCCTCTTGTCAACTTGTACCACGAGTTTATCTTCACCCATATTTGAGTCTTTCCCATATTTGAGTCTTTCCCATTTGTGCGTCTTTCCCATATTTGCGTCTTTCCCATTTTTGCGTCATTCCCATTTTTGCATCGCTCCTGTATTTGCGTCGTTTACATATTTGCGTCGTTCCCATATTTTCGTCGTTCCCATCTTTGCGTCGTTCCCATCTTTGCGTCGTTCCCATCTTTGCGTCGTTCCCATCTTTGCGTCGTTCCCATCTTTGCGTCGTTCCCATCTTTGCGTCGTTCCCATCTTTGCGTCGTTCCCATCTTTGCGTCCTTCACATCTTTGCGTTTTTCCCATCTTTGTGTTTTTCCCATCTTTGCGTTTCTCATATATTTCGTGAACCTTTGACTATGACCTACCATCCGATTCTTTCCTCTTGTCAAGTTGTACCACGAGTTTATCTTCACCCATATTTGAGTCTTTCCCATATTTGTTTCCCATATTTGCGTCTTTCCCATATTTGCGCCTTTCCCATATTTGCGCCTTTCCCATATCTGCGCCTTTCCCATATCTGCGCCTTTCCCATATTTGCCCCTTTCCCATATTTGCGCCTTTCCCATATTTGCGCCTTTCCCACATTTGCGCCTTTCCCATATTTGCGCCTTTCCCATATTTGCGCCTTTCCCATATTTGCGCCTTTCCCATATTTGCGCCTTTCCCATATTTGCGCCTTTCCCATATTTGCGCCTTTCCCATATTTGCGCCTTTGCCATATTTGCGCCTTTGCCATATTTGCGCCTTTGCCATATTTGCGCCTTTGCCATATTTGCGCCTTTGCCCGAGTTGAGCCTTTGCCATAGTTGCGCTTTTGAAATAGTTGCGCCTTTGCCATAGTTGCGCCTTTGCAATAGTTGCGCCTTTGCCATAGTTGCGCCTTTGCCATAGTTGCGCCTTTGCCATAGTTGCGCCTTTGCCATAGTTGCGCCTTTGCCATAGTTGCGCCTTTGCAATAGATGCGCCTTTGCCATAGTTGCGCCTTTGCAATAGATGCGCCTTTGCCATAGTTGCGCCTTTGGCATAGTTGCGCCTTTGCCATAGTTGCGCCTTTGCCATAGTTGCGCCTTTGCCATAGTTGCGCCTTTGCCATAGTTGCACCTTTGCCATAGTTGCGCCTTTGCCATAGTTGCGCCTTTGCCATAGTTGCGCCTTTGCCATAGTTGCGCCTATGCCATAGTTGTGCCTTTGCCATAGTGGCACCTTTGCTATAGCTGCACCTTTGCCGTAGCTGTGCCTTTGCCATAGCTGCGCCTTTGCCATAGCTGCGCCTTTGCCATAGCTGCGCCTTTGCCATAGCTGCGCCTTTGCCATAGCTGCGCCTTTGCCATAGCTGCGCCCTTGCCATAGCTGCGCCTTTGCCATAGCTGCGCCTTTGCCATAGCTGCGCCTTTGCCATAGCTGCGCCTTTGCCATAGCTGCGCCTTTGCCATAGCTGCGCCTTTGCCATGGCTGCGTCTTTGCCATGGCTGCGTCTTTGCCATAGCTGCGTCTTTGCCATAGCTGCATCTTTGCCATATTTGCCTTTTTGCCATATTTGCCTTTTTGCCATATTTGTGTTTTTCCCATAATTGCGTTTTTCCCATATTTGCGTTTTTGCCATATTTGCGTTTCTCATATATTTCCTGAACCTTTGATTATTCAGACTATGACCTACCAACCGATGCTTTCCTTTTGTCAAGTTGTACCACGAGTTTATCTTCACCCATATTTGAGTATTTCCCATAATTGCGTCTCTCCCATATTTGCGTCTTTCCCATATTTGCGTCGTTCCCATATTTGCGTCGTTCCCATATTTGCGTCTTTCCCATATTTGCGTCTTTCCCATATTTGCGTCTTTCCCATATTTGCGTCCGTTCCCATATTTGCGTCCGTTCCCATATTTGCGTCGTTCCCAGATTTGCGTCGTTCCCAGATTTGCGTCCGTTCCCATATTTGCGTCGTTCCCATATTTGCGTCGTTCCCATATTTGCGGCGTTCCCAAATTTGCGGCGTTCCCAAATTTGCGTAGTTCCCATATTTGCGTCGTTCCCATATTTGCGTCGTTCCCATATTTGCGTCGTTCCCATATTTGCGTCGTTCCCATATTTGCGTCGTTCCCATATTTGCGTCGTTCCCATATTTGCGTCGTTCCCATATTTGCGTCGTTCCAATATTTGCGTCGTTCCCATATTTGCGTCGTTCCCATATTTGCGTCTTTCCCATATTTGCGTCGTTCCCATATTTGCGTCGTTCCCATATTTGCGTCGTTCCCATATTTGCGTCGTTCCCATATTTGCGTCGTTCCCATATTTGCGTCGTTCCCATATTTGCGTCGTTCCCATATTTGCGTCGTTCCCATATTTGCGTCGTTACCATATTTGCGTCGTTCCCATATTTGCGTCGTTCCCATATTTGCGCCTTTCCCATATTTGCGCCTTTCCCATATTTGCGCCTTTCCCATATTTGCGCCTTTCCCATATTGCCGCCTTTCCCATATTGCCGCCTTTCCCCTATTGGCGCCTTTCCCATATTTGCGCCTTTCCCATATTTGCGCCTTTCCCATATTTGCGCCTTTCCCATATTTGCGCCTTTCCCATATTTGCGCCTTTCCCATATTTGCGCCTTTCCCATATTTGCGCCTTTCCCATATTTGCGCCTTTGCCATAGTTGTGCCTTTGCCATAGTTGCGCCTTTGCCATAGTTGCGCCTTTGCCATAGTTGCGCCTTTGCCATAGTTGCGCCTTTGCCATAGTTGCGCCTTTGCCATAGTTGCGCCTTTGCCATAGATGCGCCATTGCCATAGTTGCGCCTTTGCCATAGTTGCGCCTTTGCCATAGTTGCGCCTTTGCCATAGTTGCGCCTTTGCCATAGTTGCGCCTTTGCCATAGTTGCGCCTTTGCCACAGTTGCGCCTTTGCCACAGTTGCGCCTTTGCCACAGTTGCGCCTTTGCCACAGTTGCGCCTTTGCCACAGTTGCGCCTTTGCCACAGTTGCGCCTTTGCCACAGTTGCGCCTTTGCCACAGTTGCGCCTTTGCCACAGTTGCGCCTTTGCCACAGTTGCGCCTTTGCCACAGTTGCGCCTTTGCCACAGTTGCGCCTTTGCCACAGTTGCGCCTTTGCCACAGTTGCGCCTTTGCCACAGTTGCGCCTTTGAAACAGTTGCGCCTTTGCCACAGTTGCGCCTTTGCCACAGTTGCGCCTTTGCCACAGTTGCGCCTTTGCCATAGTTGCGCCTATGCCATAGCTGCGCCTTTGCCATAGCTGCGCCTTTGCTATAGCTGCATCTTTGCCATATTTGCCTTTTTGTCATTTTTGTGTTTTTCCCATATTTGCGTTTTTGCCATATTTGCGTTTCTTATATATTTCCTGAAGCTTTGATTATTCAGACTATGACCTACCAACCGATGCTTTCCTTTTGTCAAGTTGTACCACGAGTTTATCTTCACCCATATTAGCGTCATTCCCATATTTGCGTCGTTCCTAAATTTGCGTCGTCCCATATCTGCGTCGCCCCATATCTGCGTCGTCCCATATGTGCGTCGTTCCCATATTTGCGTCGTTCCCATATTTTCGTCGTTCCCATATTTTCGTCGTTCCCATATTTTCGTCGTTCCCATATTTTCGTCGTTCCCATATTTGCGTCTTTCCTATATTTGCGTCGTTCCTATATTGGCGTCGTTCCAATATTGGCGTCGTTCCAATATTTGCGTCGTTCCCATATTTGCGTCGTTCCCATATTTGCGTCGTTCCCATATTTGCGTCGTTCCCATATTTGCGTCGGTCCCCATCTTTGCGTCGTTCCCATTTTTTCGTCGTTCCCATTTTTTCGTCGTTCCCATCTTTGCGTCGTTCCCATCTTTGCGTCGTTCCCATCTTTGCGTCGTTCCCATCTTTGCGTCGTTCCCATCTTTGCGTCGTTCCCATCTTTGCGTCGTTCCCATCTTTGCGTCGTTCCCATCTTTGCGTCGTTCCCATCTTTGCGTCGTTCCCATCTTTGCGTCGTTCCCATCTTTGCGTCGTTCCCATCTTTGCGTCGTTCCCATCTTTGCGACGTTCACATCTTTGCGTCGTTCCCATCTTTGCGACGTTCCCATCTTTGCGTCGTTCCCATCTTTGCGTCGTTTCCATCTTTGCGTCGTTCCCATCTTTGCGTCGTTCCCATCTTTGCGTCGTTCCCATCTTTGCGTCGTTCCCATCTTTGCGTCGTTCCCATCTTTGCGTCGTTCCCATCTTTGCGTTTTTCCCATCATTGCGTTTTTCCTATATTTGCGTTTCTCATATATTTCGTGAACCTTTGACTATTCAGACTATGACCTACCATCCGATTCTTTCCTCTTGTCAAGTTGTACCACGAGTTTATCTTCACCCATATTTGAGTCTTTCCCATAATTCTTTCCCATATTTGCGTCTTTCCCATATTTGCACCTTTCCCATATTTGCGCCTTTCCCATATTTGCGCCTTTCCCATATTTGCGCCTTTCCCATATTCGCGCCTTTCCCATATTTGCGCCTTTCCCATATTTGCGCCTTTCCCATATTTGCGCCTTTCCCATATTTGCGCCTTTCCCATATTTGCCCCTTTCCCATATTTGCCCCTTTCCCATATTTGCCCCTTTCCCATATTTGCCCCTTTCCCATATTTGCCCCTTTCCCATATTTGCCCCTTTCCCATATTTGCCCCTTTCCCATATTTGCCCCTTTCCCATATTTGCCCCTTTCCCATATTTGCCCCTTTCCCATATTAGCGCCTTTCCCATATTTGCGCCTTTCCCATATTTGCGCCTTTCCCATATTTACGCCTTTCCCATATTTGCGCCTTTCCCATATTTGCGCCTTTCCCATATTTGCGCCTTTGACATATTTGCGCCTTTGCCATAGTTGCGCCTTTGCCATAGTTGCGCCTTTGCCATAGTTGCGCCTTTGCCATAGTTGCGCCTTTGCCATAGTTGTGCCTTTGCCATAGTTGTGCCTTTGCCATAGTTGCGCCTTTGCCATAGCTGCGCCTTTGCCATAGCTGCGTCTTTGCCATGGCTGCGTCTTTGCCATGGCTGCGTCTTTGCCATAGCTGCGTCTTTGCCATAGCTGCATCTTTGCCATAGCTGCATTTTTGCCATATTTGTGTTTTTCCCATATTTGCGTTTTTGCCATATTTGCGTTTCTCATATATTTCCTGAACCTTTGATTATTCAGACTATGACCTACCAACCGATGCTTTCCTTTTGTCAAGTTGTACCACGAGTTTATCTTCACCCATATTTGAGTATTTCCCATAATTGCGTCTCTCCCATATTTGCGTCTTTCCCATATTTACGTCTTTCCCATATTTGCGTCTTTCCTATATTTGCGCCTTTCCTATATTTGCGTCTTTCCCATATTTGCGTCTTTCCCATATTTGCGTCTTTCCCATATTTGCGTCTTTCCCATATTTGCGTCTTTCCCATATTTGTGTCTCTCCCATATTTGCGTCTTTCCCATATTTGCGTCTTTCCCATATTTGCGTCTTTCCCATATTTGCGTCTTTCCCATATTTGCGTCTTTCCCATATTTGCGTCTTTCCCATATTTGCGTCTTTCCCATATTTGCGTCTTTCCCATATTTGCGTCGTTCCCATATTTGCGTCGTTCCCATATTTGCGTCGTTCCCATATTTCCTTCGTTCCCATATTTCCTTCGTTCCCATATTTCCTTCGTTCTCATATTGGCGTCTTTCCCGTATTTGCGTCGCTCCCATATTTGCGTCGCTCCCATATTTGCGTCGTTCTCATATTTGCGTCGTTCCTATATTTGCTTCGTTCCTATATTTGCGTCGTTCCTATATTTGCGTCGTTCCCATATTTGCGTCGTTCCCATATTTTCGTCGTTCCCATATTTTCGTCGTTCCCATATTTGCGTCAGTCCCCATATTTGCGTCGGTTCCCATATTTTCGTCGTTCCCATATTTTCGTCGTTACCATATTTTCGTCGTTCCCCATATTTGCGTCTTTCCCCATATTTGCGTCTTTCCCCATATTTGCGTCTTTCCCCATATTTGCGTCTTTCCCCATATTTGCGTCTTTCCCCATATTTGCGTCTTTCCCCATATTTGCGTCTTTCCCCATATTTAGGTCTTTCCCCATATTTGCGTCTTTCCCCATATTTGCGTCTTTCCCCATATTTGCGTCTTTCCCCATATTTGCGTCTTTCCCCATATTTGCGTCTTTCCCCATATTTGCGTCTTTCCCCATATTTGCGTCTTTCCCCATATTTGCGTCTTTCCCCATATTTGCGTCTTTCCCCATATATGCGTCTTTCCCCATATTTGCGTGTTTCCCCATATTTGCGTCTTTCCCCATATTTGCGTCTTTCCCCATATTTGCGTCTTTCCCCATATTTGCGTCTTTCCCCATATTTGAGTCTTTCCCCATATTTGAGTCTTTCCCCATATTTGAGTCTTTCCCCATATTTGAGTCTTTCCCATATTTGCGCCTTTCCCATATTTGTGCCTTTCCCATATTTGCGCCTTTCCCATATTTGCGCCTTTCCCATATTTGCGCCTTTCCCATATTTGCGCCTTTCCCATATTTGCGCCTTTCCCATATTTGCGCCTTTCCCATATTTGCGCCTTTCCCATATTTGCGCCTTTCCCATATTTGCGCCTTTCTCATATTTGCGCCTTTCATATATTTGCGCCTTTCCCATATTTGCGCCTTTCCCATATTTGCGCCTTTCCCATATTTGCGCCTTTCCCATATTTGCGCCTTTCCCATATTTGCGCCTTTCCCATATTTGCGCCTTTCCCATATTTGCGCCTTTCCCATATTTGCGCCTTTCCCATATTTGCGCCTTTCCCATATTTGCGCCTTTCCCATATTTGCGCCTTTCCCATATTTGCGCCTCTCCCATATTTGCGCCTTTCCCATATTAGCGCCTTTCCCATATTAGCGCCTTTCCCATATTTGAGCCTTTCCCATATTTGAGCCTTTCCCATATTTGAGCCTTTCCCATATTTGCGCCTTTCCCATAGTTGCGCCTTTCCCATAGTTGCGCGTTTCCCATACCTGCGCCTTTCCCTTATTTGCGCCTTTCCCATATTTGCGCCTTTCCCATATTTGCGCCTTTCCCATAGTTGCGCCTTTCCCATATTTGCGCCTTTCCCATATTTGCGCCTTTCCCATAGTTGTGCCTTTGCCATAGTTGTGCCTTTGCCATAGTTCTGCCTTTGCCATAGTTGTGCCTTTGCCATAGTTGTGCCTTTGCCATAGTTGTGCCTTTGCCATAGTTGTGCCTTTGCCATAGTTGCGCCTTTGCCATAGTTGCGCCTTTGCCATAGTTGCGCCTTTGCCATAGTTGCGCCTTTGCCATAGTTGCGCCTTTGCCATAGTTGCGCCTTTGCCATAGTTGCGCCTTTGCCATAGTTGCGCCTTTGCCATAGTTGCGCCTTTGCCATAGTTGCGCCTTTGCCATAGTTGCGCCTTTGCCATAGATGCGCCTTTGCCATAGCTGCGCCTTTGCCATAGCTGCGCCTTTGCCATAGCTGCGCCTTTGCCATTGCTGTGCCTTTGCCATAGCTGCGTCTTTGCCATAGCTGCGTTTTTGCCATAGCTGCGTTTTTGCCATATTTGCGTTTTTGCCATATTTTCGTTTCTCATATATTTCCTGAACCTTTGACTATTCAGACTATGACCTACCAACCGATTCTTTCCTCTTGTCAACTTGTACCACAAGTTTATCTTCACCCATATTTGCGTCTTTCCCATATTTGCGTCTTTCCCACATTTGCGTCTTTCCCATATTTGCGTCTTTCCCATATTTGCGTCTTTCCCATATTTGCGTCTTTCCCATATTTGCGTCTTTCCCATACTTGCGTCTACCCAATATTTGCGTCTTCCCCATATTTGCGTCTTCCCCATATTTGCGTCTTCCCCATATTTGCGTCTTCCCCATATTTGCGTCTTCCCCATATTTGCGTCTTCCCCATATTTGCGTCTTCCCCATATTTGTGTCTTCCCCATATTTGCGTCTTCCCCATATTTGCGTCTTCCCCATATTTGCGTCTTCCCCATATTTGCGTTTTTCCCATATCTGCGTTTTTCCCATATTTGCGTTTCTCATATATTTCGTGAACCTTTACTATTCAGACTATGTTCTACCTACCGATTATTTCCTCTAGTCAAGTTGTACCACAAGTTTATTTTCTCCCATATTTGCATATTTCCCATATTTGCATATTTCCCATATTTGCGTTTTTCCCATATTTGCGTCCTTCCCATATTTGCGTTTTTTCAATATTTGCGTTTTTGCCATATGTTTTTCCCATATTAGCGTTTTTCCCATATTAGCGTTTATCCCATATTACCGTTTTCCCCATATTTGCGTTTTTCCCATGTTTGCGTTTTTCCCATATTTGCGATTTGCCATATTTTCGATTTGCTATATTTGCAATTTGCCATATTTGCGATTTGCCATTTTTGCGATTTGCCGTGTTTGCGATTTGCCATATTTGCGATTTGCCAGATTTGCCATATTTGCGTTTTTGCCATATTTGCGTTTTTGCCATATTTGCGTTTTTGCCATATTTGCGTTTTTGCCATATTTGCGTTTTTGCCATATTTGCGTTTTTGCCATATTTGCGTTTTTGCCATATTTGCGTTTTTGCCATATTTGCGTTTTTCCCATATTTGCGTTTTTCCCATATTTGCGTTTTTCCCATATTTGCGTTTTTCCCATATTTGCGTCGTTCCCATATTTGCGTCGTTCCCATATTTGCGTCGTTCCCATATTTGCGTCGTTCCCATATTTGCGTCGTTCCCATATTTGCGTCGTTCCCATATTTGCGTCGTTCCCATATTTGCGTCGTTCCCAAATTTGCGTCGTTCCCAAATTTGCGTCGTTCCCAAATTTGCGTCGTTCCCAAATTTTGCGTCGTTCCCAAATTTGCGTCGTTCCCATATTTGCGTCGCTCCCATATTTGCGTCGTTCCCATATTTGCGTCGTTCCCATATTTGCGTCGTTCCCATATTTGCGTCATTCCCATATTTGCGTCATTCCCATATTGCGTCTTTGCCATATTTGCGTCTTTGCCATATTTGCGTCTTTGCCATATTTGCGTCTTTGCCATATATGCGTCTTTGCCATATATGCGTCTTTCCCATATATGCGTCCTTCCCATCTTTGCGTCCTTCCCATGTTTGCGTCCTTCCCTTCTTTGCGTCCTTCCCATCTTTGCGTCCTTCCCATCTTTGCGTCCTTCCCATCTTTGCGTCCTTCCCATCTTTGCGTCCTTCCCATCTTTGCGTCCTTCCCATCTTTGCGTCCTTCCCATCTTTGCGTCCTTCCCCATATTTGCATCTTCCCCATATTTGCGTCTTCCCCATATTTGCGTCTTCCCCATATTTGCGTTTTCCCCATATTTGCGTCTTCCCCATATTTGCGTTTTTCCCATATTTGCGTTTCTCATATATTTCGTGAACCTTTGACTATTCAGACTATGTTCTACCTACCGATTCTTTCCTCTTGTCAAGTTGTACCACAAGTTTATCTTCTCCCATATTTGCATTTTTCCCATATTTGCGTTTTTCCCATTTTTGCGTCTTTCCCATATATGTTTTTTTTAATATTTGCGTTTTTGCCATATGTTTTTCCCATATTTGCATTTTTGCCATATTTGCATTTTTGCCACATTTGCGTTTTTGCCATATTTGCGTTTTTGCCATATTTGCGTTTTTGCCATATTTGCGTTTTTGCCATATTTGTGTTTTTGCCGTAATTGCGTTTTTGCCGTAATTACGTTTTTGCCATATTTGCGTTTTTGCTATATTTGCGTTTTTGCCATAGTTGCGTTTTTGCCACAGTTGCGTTTTTGCCATAGTTGCGTTTTTGCCATAGTTGCGTTTTTGCCATAGTTGCGTTTTTGCCATAGTTGCGTTTTTGCCATAGTTGCGTTTTTGCCATAGTTGCGGTGTTGCCATAGTTGCGGTGTTGCCATAGTTGCGGTGTTGCCATAGTTGCGGTGTTGCCATAGTTGCGGTGTTGCCATAGTTGCGGTTTTGTCGTAGTTGCGTTTTTGCCATAGTTGCGTTTTTGCCATATAGTCAAGTTGTACCACAAGTTTATCTTCTCCCATATTTGCATTTGTCCCATATTTGCGTTTTTCCCATTTTTGCGTTTTTCCGATATTTTCGTTTTTCCGATATTTGCGTTTTTCCCATATTTGCGTTTTTCCCAAATTTGCGTTTTTCCCAAATTTGCGTTTTTCCCAAATTTGCGTTTTTCCCATATTTTCGTTTTTGTCATATTTTATTCCCATATTTGCGTTTTTCCCATATTTGCATTGTGATATTCGCTATTTTTGCCTTCATTAAAACAGCAAATACGAGTAGTTAATACTTTCAGCTAGAAGGCAAATACTTGTTTAAAATAATGATTAATGTATAATAAGGCGTCGCATAGCGACGGTGGAATTTTCTAAATAATGTAGTTCGTCGTCTTTGTGCGGCAATATAAACAGAAAAATACGGATGGACATGCGATCCTTCTCTATTTTGTTCGCTGGAGAACAAATGAAGCCTTGAGAGCTAAAGACTTTTACTATTTTTCTCGAGTAAGACGGACGCAGATTTGTGGCGGTCTGATCTAATTATTTTTACTAAATAAATAAAAACGTGTTCCGTCTATGTTTGAGTGAAGTGTAAGAAGAACTGTTAAAACTTATCGTGACGATGCACGGGTGACTCGAAAGGACAATGGCTATATAAAAGAGCACTCAATGGAAATGATACGGACATAAAAATCTACCGTCATTGTAGTATTAAGCTTAAGGTACGATATATGTTTTAGTTATAATAAATATTTGTTCTGGGAATACTGAATCATTTAGCAGTGCTCATTTCTATTATCTCCTCAGTATTATTTTCATTTTAATTATGCATTTTGCTAGTATTACAGACTCCAAGATCAGCAGCCAATGTTCGTGTTACATTGATAAAAAGAAAACTGTTTTATCGTCTTCTTGCATCAGCTTTAATATTGAATTTCCCTTTTGTGTGATGTTACAGTTGTTTTTGCGCCCTTAAGAACTTTCTGGTCCCTTAGGAAATTGTTTTGTCATAACAATAACTTCACAACCGGGTATGATCGTATCTATGATCATGAAGTAATTAGAAAGACGATAACGCAACTTCTTAATCAATAGCACGCTAGTTGTGACTGCCTCAAGCCACGCGAAACTGCAAGTAAAAACTATTCACATCTCATAATGCAATATTTTATGACAATGGTCAATCCATGATTCTTACGCCAATTGTGATCGATAAAACAGTTAGTTAAATCTCAATTTCCAACATTCCATTGAATAACATCACTTTTATTTTGTAACATGACACTTGGCGCCCGAACAGGGACTTGACCAAAAATTAGTTCAAATTCTTGGAAAATTTTCTATGTGCTTGTGTTAATAAATGTTCTGTCGTTTCATGTACACATCATCTCTCTGTGAGAATAACGGATAATATGCTGGTCAATATCGCAGTTTAATTACCGAGAGAAAAGAAAAGAAAAGAGACGTGAATTTGCTGAGACAACATAGCGGTAATAAAGCCATCAAAAAGTAAGTCAGAATTTTGCGTACGCAGTGTAGTGCTTCAGTAGCAACGTTGCTTTTCCAAGTCGATCCACATCTGTTTGGACTCTGCTACTCACTCCAACTGCCATCTAGTGGCAGCTTCAAACTGGACAGGTCAGACTGTCCAGTATAGTCTGCTCCCTGTTGGAAGAATTTGCAACCTACGTGCAGAAGTGGACCTCCCAGGTCCTTTGTGCGCGCAGGTAGGATTAGCCGTTGTAACGGCCGAGCAGGTAGCTGTGAGACCCCGTAGCGGACGGGCGTGTATGTCTCCCAGCTAAGCCAGGAGCCGCAGTTTGGCGCGCTGCCTGTGCAAGTTGTAACGCTTAATGTAATAAACACTTATACCATACAACTTGTTCCGTCTAGTTATTGTGAGTGGAAACAAGGGGAGGACAGGAAGTCCTCTCGTACTATACATTCACACTCAAATGTGCCACCAAGGGAAGAAGAGCCCGCGCGCACATTTTTTGGTCCTCCGGGCCGGATAGTGACCACGCGGAATGTACGTTCGCGCGGATTTATGTTCCGGTATTTGTGAACTTCTAAAAACCCACGTGTGAGCTGCGCACGTTATCGGTTTCGTTGTTGACTGCTATCGAGTGTTCCAAGGCCTGTTCGGGACTTCGACAATAACAGCCTTAACAACGGCGATCGGGGACATATTTGTGAACATTTAATGTGTCTCTAATTCAAACGCGAGAGGCACAGAAACGCGTCGGTGCCAGCATCATCGCTGACGTCACGTCCTGCTCCCACCGAAACTTCGCGCCGTCGGAGACTGCAGCGCCTGCCACGCCAGCTGCCAGTGCCCGTGACGCCGCTGCAGCGTGGTAAGTGCAACTGTTGGCTTCCTACTATCATCTTCCTGGTCCTAAAATGGAGCCCTTAGAGAAAACAAAATTAGTCAAGCAGAGAGGTGTAGCAAAGGCCGCTCTCGCGCGCTTAGCGAGCTTTGTGCAGTCTGCAGACAGTGCCAGCATCGAAATGTTGGAATCAAAATTAAGTCGATTGACTCGGATTCAGACTGATTTTGAGTCGTCTCAAACACGGCTGGAAATTGAAGACGAATCAGCAGATCATAGTAAGGACAGGGCAGAATTCGAGGATTCGTGGGACTTTGTTGAATCCACTATCAAGGGTTCAATGAAGAGGTACACCCAGCTTCCGCAGCCTTTGGGCTCGAATCCATCAGGCAGTGTCAGTTCTTTGAAACTACCCGCTATTAACTTGCCAAATTTTGAAGGTGACTACCTTAAGTGGTCATCATACAGGGATACGTTTTTGAGTCTCATTATGAATAACAATTCAATTGATGACGTTCAAAAACTTCATTACCTTAATTCGTCTTTGCGAGGTGAAGCTAAGGACCTTTTGAAACATATACCTGCCACAGCAGGAAATCTATCAATAGCCTGGGGACTTATTACGCAGAGGTATAATAACCCAAAAATAATTGCAGCCAGACATGCTAAGGCTTTGTTGGCCTTGCCTACAGTCGGCCATGGCGCAGCGAGCGATTATAGGCAACTAATTAATCACGTATGCAGCCATTTGAAGGCCTTAGAAGCTCTCAAACCTGATGTTCCACTTCATGAAGTTATTCTTTCGGAAGAGATTCTGTCCAGTATGCGACCCACAGATCGTCATGAGTGGGAGGTAAAGATGTCTGGGTCGACATTCACCACATTAAATCAACTAATAGATTTTTTGGAAACAAAATGTCAGGCCCTTGAGTTGATCAGGTTCAGGGATAACACCTCAAGGGATTCGCAAGGAAATGCCAATAATTTAAGTCAAACAAGACATGTGAGGAGGGCTCATCTCGCTAATGCCGATGCTGAGGAATCATGTAAATTTTGTAGTGAACCTCATACTATCACTAAATGCAAAGGGTTTCAAGCACTAAATGTCGATGAGCGAAGGGCATATGTGACAAAAAATAAGCTTTGTTTTTTGTGCATCCGCTCTGGTCATTTCTCTACTAAATGCAGGATTTCTCCTTGTAAGACCTGTAAAGGGAGGCACAACATACTGCTCCACAAGCCTGCTGAACCAAGGAATGGGCAGAACAGTGAACCAGGAGGCCATTCCTTGGCCCATCAAGCTATGAACGGGAAGGCAAACATCCATTGTAATGTTTTGTTACCAACAGCTGTTGTCAACATTAAAGACAGCATGGGTAGACAGCAGGTTTGCAGAGTTCTGCTAGATAGTGCGAGTCAGATATCCTTTATATCTAAGGGCATGGCAGAGAAATTAAAACTGAAACGAAGTAAACATTCGTTTCCTGTGAAGGGTATAAACAACGCCTTTGCAGCCTCAGTGTCTCACACATGTGATGTTGAACTGTCGTCGAGGCTCAACGACTTTCATATCAGAACCACATGTGCTATCGTAAATCATGTCACTAGTGACCTACCGGCGAGCAAGATAGACACAAGGTCCTGGAGTGTCCCATGTAATCTTCCACTCGCTGATCCAGAATTCAACAAGCCTGCCACAGTAGATTTAATTCTTGGTGCTGAGGTTTTCTTTGACGTTGTTTGTAAGGAAAGGCTGGCGAAACCAAGTCATCCTTCACTGGTCGAAACAAGATTTGGCTGGATTTTGTCTGGTAGGATGCCTTCAGCTTCATGCAACATGGCTCGTTCTACAGTGACCTCGTGTTTTGTTAGAGGTAACAATTTAGATGCCAAATTGCAAAGGTTTTGGGAGTTAGAGGAACTGTCTACGAAAACGATAAGTAAGCAGGATAAAATATGTGAGGCACACTTTCAGCGCCACACGGCACGAGATGAAGAAGGGAGATTTGTGGTTCGACTACCAGTGAAACCTGACTGTAAATCATTAGGCGAATCACGACAACAAGCCTCTCGGAGACTGGCGCATCTTGAGAGGAGGTTTAAAAGGAAACCTTCTCACATGTACAGTGACAATGGCACCACAGTTGTAGGTGCAGACAATGAGTTTAAACGTTTTCTCTCCAACGATGGTACTGTTGAAGGTGTAGTGAATTTTCGACCTCAGAGGGAATCAGTTGGAGGTTCACTCCACCTCGTGCCCCTCACTTTGGTGGACTCTGGGAGGCAGGAATCAAATGCATGAAGTCGCATCTCAAACGTGTCCTCGGCAATGCAGTGCTGTCATTCGAAGAACTGACTACTGTGTTAATTCAGATAGAAGCATGCTTGAATTCAAGGCCGTTGTGTCTTCTCTCTGATGACCTAGATTCTCCTATTCTCCTGCTGCTCTCACTCCTGGCCATATCCTATCGGACAGCCCCTTTGTGCTCATCCTGAACCCTCTGTCGTTGAGGTTCCCGCCAACAGGTTGCACAGATGGCAACTTGTGCAGCAGTTGCATCAGTCCTTTTGGAAGAGGTGGTCCACAGAATATATACATGATCTGCAGCAACGCAAAAAATGGACATCGGATGGAGCATGGCAACCCCAGATCGGCGATCATGTGCTGGTCAAGGAGGATAATTTGCCTCCCTTGGTGTGGAGGCTGGGTGTCATTGACCAGCTGTTTCCCGGTCCTGATAAGTGTGTGCGTGTGGTAATGGTAAAAACTGCTAATGGGCATATTAAGAGGCCTATAGCAAAATTGTGTCCCCTACCTAAACAGTGAATCAGTTAAGTGTTCCCTCAGATCTGTGTAGTGATATATGATACAGAGCCACTGCCAAATTGTAATTTACTGGAATAACCTCATAATTCATAAAATCAGCTTGGGAGGCTGTGGATGTTTCTTGTGGACTAACTACTGTTAGTATTGATTTCATGTTTTTATGCAGTATAATATTAATACTCTATTGTTTTGTGTCCTGCATGTTAGTACCCATCGTGTTTCACATGCAGCATGACAGTGGTGTTTGGTGATGTGGGCATCCCAAATGTTAGTATATTCATGTTTTATGTGCATTGATATTGTGTCTAGTTATATTTTTATTGTTTACTTGTTTTGGTGTTGATGTTTGTTAAAATGTTGGTTATTTGTAAAAAATGTTAGTGTATTCATGTTTTATGTGCATTGATCTTGTACCTAGTTATATTTTTTATTGTTTACTTGTTTTGGTTTTGTTGTTTCTTAAAATGTTGGTATTTGTAAAATGAGAAAACTCATTTTAGAGTGGGAGTATGTTTGGACTCTGCTACTCACTCCAACTGCCATCTAGTGGCAGCTTCAAACTGGACAGGTCAGACTGTCCAGTATAGTCTGCTCCCTGTTGGAAGAATTTGCAACCTACGTGCAGAAGTGGACCTCCCAGGTCCTTTGTGCGCGCAGGTAGGATTAGCCGTTGTAACGGCCGAGCAGGTAGCTGTGAGACCCCGTAGCGGACGGGCGTGTATGTCTCCCAGCTAAGCCAGGAGCCGCAGTTTGGCGCGCTGCCTGTGCAAGTTGTAACGCTTAATGTAATAAACACTTATACCATACAACTTGTTCCGTCTAGTTATTGTGAGTGGAAACAAGGGGAGGACAGGAAGTCCTCTCGTACTATACATTCACACTCAAATGTGCCACCAAGGGAAGAAGAGCCCGCGCGCACAACATCCTTTCTATCTCCTTCCCGCTATAGAAAATCTGCTTTATTTTATCTTTCAAAGTAAAATTCTTTGTAGTCTGATAATAGAAATTATTTCTCCCCATTGTTAGTATAGCTGTATTGCATTTTCAACATGGTGGATAGTGTGCGCAATTTGCAGTGAAGAGCATCTTCATTCATTTGTCTGAAACGGGTAGGTTCCATCTTGTCTTCTCGCCAGATAGAATTTCATTTGTTGCTCACGCGAGGGCGGTGCTCTTAGTGGACTCACCACGTCACTGACAAATGACGAAAGCCTTGCGTAGCACGTGATTTACTGACGAAAATGGCAGATAGTAAACAGAGACAGGTGACAACAGGAGACGGGAGTGAAGACGTTAATAGTATTCCATACCCTTTACGATCGTGAACGGTAGGTTCCCGTGTGGAAACTCAACTAACCATGTCTGTAACAGGGGAAAGTGACCCTAAAGTCCAAACTCTTCCCGCTGCAGCTACAAATGACCTCGGTGCGTTAATGGAAATGCTGAAACAACAGTTTGACGCAGTAAATGAGACTATAAAAACACAAAATGAGACTGTTAACGCCCGATTAGATGCTGTAAGCGAATCATTAAAAACAGAGCTAGGCACAATCAAAACAGATCTGCATAAAGAAATTACGGCTGAATTAAATACCCATTTGGGTGAGTCGCAAACTAAGATCAGTGATCAAATTCAGAAAATGCAGAAACAGGTGAAAAGTGAAATAGCTGAAGTATCTGGAACATTAAACACAAAAATTCAGGCAGCTACCAAAGAAATAAACTCAGTTAGAAATGCAGTATCTGACATTGAAGGTGTAGTGGAGGATCTGTCGAGGCAGATAGTTTCAATCAATATTGAAGAACAGGTTAAGAGCACCGTGAAAGCACACGCAGAGGCATTGTCGGAACACTACGGTGAATGGATAAAGGGTAAAGATATTTTTATCGAAAAGAAGGTCAGGGAGGAGCTTAGGGAGACTGTCAAGGATGTAACTTATGAAATCTTAGCTGCTCCTGGTAAGTCGGGAGACACAGTGGTTTCTGAATTGGGACAGATTCGGAGGACACTTACACGGGATCTTCCCGAGTGGAAGCAGCAAGTAGTGGACGAAGTCAGAATGCTGAAAAACTGGGTAGAAAATCCGCACACGCACACGCAAACTATAGGGAACAACTCTTTAGACGGTGACGAATGTCAGTCAACTCCTTATCGTTCACCGCCTGATTACATGCAAAACAACAGTCCTGTTGAGTCCCGAGTAGGGAAACTAAATGATCTGCCCACAATTGTGAGTTTAATGCAAGAGGAAAGTGTGATTAAGCATCGCACTTTTCCTGTTTTTCATCCGCAGAAACGAGAAATACACCCCATCGTGTTCCTAAAGAATTTTTCCGGCATATTTCCCAGGAGCTGGACAGACAGACAGCGTATTCAGTTCGTCACTAGCTTTATTTCTGGTGATGCAGCATTATGGGGAACGGAAATGGTAGACACGTGTAGGAATTATGAAGAGTTTGAGAAAATGTTCTTGGCAAAATTTTGGAGTAATGGGGTACAGCAAAGATTAAGGAAGCAGGTGTATGGTGCGGAAATTTTCAATGAGAAGCATGGAAGTCTCCGGCGATACTTCGAGAAGTATCTAGCAAAAATTAAATTCTGGGATTCTCCGATTTCTTCCAAGGACGTAATTATGATTCTCAAAAGCAAACTCCCTGTGTCTATTAGAGAGAAACTAGTAAATGTGTCCGAAGAAGACACGGATGTATTCCTTTCTGTGCTGGATTCCTTAGATTTAATTAGCGAGGATGTGCGCTCCAAGGTTGGCAGCGGCAAATTCTTCCCTGGCAGCCAGCAGAATGCATCGCACGCGGACAACAATGCGCCGAAGGAGAGAGCGAGCTACTGCGACCGCTATTACCAACCTGCCAGCGGTTATCAAAACGCAAACGGCAATAACTTTAAACGGAAGCAGAAAACCAATTACAGTAATCAGCAGAGATACCACCCAATTTACAACCACCAGGTACAACATCAGTACGGAAACCCACCCTTCAATTCTGCGCCTGAGCACTATGGAAATTCTCCACAAACGATTGGTAATTTTTCAAATGGGCCAGTGTACAATCAAAGTTATAGGTCGAAAAATAGCAAGTGGCATGGGCAAGGTGGAGGCCACCCAGCACAACATCAGAACAACTTTTCACAGGATAGAGGACCGCCGAACAATTTTCAAATGGCACCAAATGCGAACTTTCCTTCACAAGGAAATGGTTTTGCCGGCAACCGAAAGATCGGGCGACATCAGTCGTCTCAAGTATTCTATTCACAAGTGAATGCACCCAGTGGATTTGACCCCTTTACACCGGCATGTGTACCACATAACCAGCACCAATATGAAACGGAACAAACACTTAAGGCCATGAATGACAAACAGGTTAAACATCCTGCGGAAAATTAGAGGCAGCGCCTTTCAGCCTCCTAGAGGTCGCTGCCGGTTCCAGTGGGGGTACTAACGAATACTCTGATTCTGAGTATGTTAATGCGATACGGTACGACCATGAGACCGACTTACGAGATGACCTTGCACCTGACCTAGAAGCTCAAGACATTAATGACATTTATGATGAACAGGTCCAGGCTTCGATTAAGATTTCTATTGCCAACATTCCTGTCACAGCCATTGTTGATACAGGAGCAAACATCAATGTGATGTCATCATGTCTTTTCAGACAGGTGTCTTCTGTTTCAAAAGTTTTATCATTGCCGATTCAGGGTTGCTCCATATTGGGAGCGATTGGTCCATTGAAACAGAGAGTTAGTTTACAGACACAGCCTCAACTGCAGATAGAATCTGTTTTCGTTTCTTACTTCTTGCGTACTGGAAATTTCCTTGTGTGAACTGTTAATGATAAATATTGTGTTGAACAGCGCACTGACTAAATGGTAACGGCTACTACATTTAAACTTTAAGTATTAAATGCTATGTATGGAAAAATTGTTTATAGTGATGGACATGAACTGATATTTCTTCAACAAGCTGAAGCAGGAAATTAGGGTTGCAGAAAGAATTTCAATTTAGCTTTAAGTTAGTATTAAGAAAAAAAAGTGCTTGCGAGGTGATTGCCCGGAGCTAAATAAAATATGTAAAGGTGAGAAATGGAGGAGGATGCGTAAATAAGCACTTCTCTCAAGGTACAAGAAGATTTATAGATTTATATTTAGTAATATAAGTGCTTGAAATTCTGTTGTAAAAGCCCAAATTACCTGCTTAAAAAAAAGGAACATGTTCAAACCGACCAGACAGTGGACAGGAGTAGAAGAAATAGCTTAAAGTTCAGTTAAAGCGTGCTGTTAAATGGAAAAACAAGTGGTAACCCACATGTGTTCACGCAAGGAGACAATAAGCTGTAGTAAACTAAGTTAGTTGAAATACGGTACAAAGAGAGGCAAACCATGAAGCATCAATAACGTAGCGTAAGTACTCCACGAGGCCACTAATTGCTATGAAAGTAAACTATTTCCCTGTGATCTGAGCCCAATGTAAAGAGTATATGAGGAATGTTAGCTGACGAATTGATTTCAGTAGAATCGAGGTACTAAATAACCACACAGCAAGCCCCCTGTATCATAAATAAGTCCAAGTAAAGATCTTCAGAAGATTTGTAGTGTAATCTAGCGACCATTCAATACCCTAATTGAAGGCTAATCTAAAGAACAAGCAATGCAGTGATATTTAAACTTAATACTGACTATAACCAGAGTAAGACGTAGAAGTAGCAAAGCATGCTGTAATGAAAGAGGTTAAAATTTATATATGTGCCTATGTTTATTATGATAATTTTATTTACATGCAGATTTTATTGCAAAAAATGTCTCCTAAGACACTCCTCTTATGAAAGCCATTTTCCTTGTGCCTGTTCCTTTTGATCCTGGTTCATTAACCCAGACCAAGGGTCGACTTCTAAAAGGCATGTGTGCTTCGGAGCAAAGCAGTGCTTATGAGAAATGAGACACGTAGCATGATGAACTTCGCTAGCTTTGGTAATGTTTGTTATGGACCGGTTGCGTAAACCCAGTGAACTGTCGGTAATTACATTCATGCGAAAAGTAGTAGACACGCGTTACACTATTTTTTTAACGGAGAACGATTGCTGAGTACATGAAGCGAAGAGGGAGACCTATTGTTATCCAGTCTGCCGTCAAATATAAAAAAAAATTTGGCAAGTACAAAGGAAAGCACAAAAAGAAAAAAAAAGATTCAGCATTAAATGTGTACTCGTTAAGTAGTAGATATGCTGCGTGGCAGTAGAAAATGATCTTGGGTGCACTAAAGAATAAATGCAACGAGTGTTGCGAAACCTGTAGTTTTCATAATGAGGAGATGACCACTTAAAAGAAAGTTTGAAAGAATATTTTTAGGTTCACTAGTGAAAGTAAACCTTGAGATATAAGGAGTCCATTCATAAAGCAGTTGTTCACTGGACTTAACAAAAGGAGTGACCATTAATTGTAAATATTAGCTCCTAAGTGATTCTTTGTAAATAGTAGAATATAAGTCTTTCTATACCAGTGGAGGAAACCTGCAAAATTGATTGTTTTGTAAATGAACTCTATCGGCGAAGGAACTAAGCACGAATGCTGTGTGAAGATGCACACCAAAGTGCGACGTGCACAATAAAAATAACTGTTCACTGTATATTAGTGGTAGTGTTGTACTGCAAGTGTAAAAAGAAGTCAAGGCTACGACAACAGGTGCAACGCTAAGTTCAATGTTGTTCTAAGTGCAGCGACAGCTAAAACATTCGTCGACACTTACCTGTGAGCCTCATGGGAGGCAGTTGACAGAGAAGTATGGAGGCAGCTTCAGTGTCCGGCTCCTCTGATGGAAAACGCGCGCGAGGTGTTTATATCGATGCACTCGTGTGATACGAAGTTCACAAAAAAAAGGAGCAATCGACGACCAGCAGCTCTGTTACAGCCTGAGCGCGAACGGATACTGAGTATTGGAGCTCACGCAACACTGTGCAGCCGCTGTGAGTGGCTGACGTGTGGTTGACGAAACAATCCAAACTTTGAACTGCTAACCGCCATGACTTCAATCGTACATACTGGAGGAAAGACATTTGCACACTTGTGTGACTACATTTTCATACGTAAATTAAGCAATTTTCTTGAGTTGAAGTTAAGATGAGTGAGAAGTAGATTGTTAGATTACTCAGGCCTTAAAGTGATTAATACCGGCACTCCTGAACACTGCTCAAAATGAATTATAATCCTGTCTCTTGATGGACAAAGAAAATGAATGTGCATTATAGGAAGACCCTAAACTCCAGACCAGTCCCGATCCTTAAAAAATGTATCCAATAGGTTGTAAGTTATACTAATAATTTTCCACTTCTTCTGTTTCATATTGTAAATAAAAACCCGGGAAGCAACTTGAATTCCTGGCACCACAGTGGAAAGGACAGATGTACTGCATGATGAACGCCGTAGACAGCTAACACAGAAAGTGAAAGCATCACAAAGTGTAGTGCTACGTTATTGAACTGTAATTGAACCACAATGAGTCAACATATGCTCGAACATTGTCCACTCTAGTTTAGTGAAAATAAGCACTCACTGTACTCATGTATTAGTTGTTAAGCTCAAGAGAAAGTAATTTCTGAATTCTATCCCCTATAGTGCGAAATGAACGTTCACTTATTGTTATAAGCAAATATGGACCAAACTTAAATATGCACATAAATGTTAATCTTGGTATTATAGAATGAAGTGACTGATGAACAAAGAATGAAAAAACTTTATTTTAAAAAATGATAAATATCTCATATATATTTATAAATGTAATTTCAATTTATGTACTTTGTATGCCAGTAACATTATGTAAATGTCACACCAAAAATCACGAATATCTCATGCGGACATGAGGATCGAGGTAATCCTTCGGCATTCCCTCTCTCCTCATGGGAGGCAATGTGATATTCGCTATTTTTGACTTCATTAAAACAGCAAATACGAGTAGTTAATACTTTCAGCCAGAAGGCAAATACTTGTTTATAAATAATGATTACTATATAATAAGGCGTCGCATAGCGATGGTGGAATTTTCTAAATAATGTAATTCGTCGTCTTTCGGCGGCAATATAAACAGAAAAATACGGATGGATATGCGATCCTTCACTATTTTGTTCGCTGGAGAACAAATGAAGCCTTGAGCGCTAAAGACTTTTACCGTTTTTCTCGAGTAAGACGGATGCAGATTTGTGGCGGTCTGATCTAATTATTTTTACTAAATAAATAAAAACGTGTTCCGTCTAAATTTGAGTGAAGTGTAAGAAGAACTGTTAAAACTTATCGTGATGATGCACGGGTGACTCGAAAGGACAATGGCTATATAAAAGAGCGCTCAATGGATATGATACGGACATAAAAATCTACCGTCATTGTAGTATTAAGCTTAAGGTACGATATATGTTTTAGTTATAATAAATATTTGTTCTGGGAATACTGAATCACTTAGCAGTGCTCATTTCTATTATCTCCTCAGTATTATTTTCATTTTAATTATGCATTTTGCTAATATTACAGACTCCAAGATCAGCAGCCAATGTGCGTGTTACATAGATAAAAAGAAAACTGTTTTATCGTCTTCTTGCATCAGCTTTAATATTGAATTTCCCTTTTGTGTGATGTTACAGTTGTTTTTGCGCCCTTAAGAACTTTCTGGTCCCTTAGGAAATTGTTTGTCATAACAATAACTTCACAACCGGGTATGATCGTATCTGTGATCATGAAGTAATTAGAAAGACGATAACGCAACTTCTTAATCAATAGCACGCTAGTTGTGACTGCCTCAAGCCATGCGAAACTGCAAGTAAAAACTATTCACATCTCATAATGCAATATTTTATGACAATGGTCAATCCATGATTCTTACACCAATTGTGATTGATAAAACAGTTAGTTAAATCTAAATTTCCAACTATCCATTGAATAACAACATCACTTTTATTTTGTAACATCACAGCGTTTTTCCCATATTTGCGATTTGCCATATTTGCGTTTTTGCCATATTTGCGTTTTTGCCATATTTGCGTTTTTGCCATATTTGCGTTTTTGCCATATTTGCGTTTTTGCCATATTTGCGTTTTTGCCATATTTGAGTTTTTTCCATATTTGCGTTTTTGCCATATTTGCGTTTTTGCCATATTTGCGTTTTTGCCATATTTGCGTTTTTGCCATATTTGCGTTTTTGCCATATTTGCGTCTTTCCCATATTTGCGTCTTCCCATATTTGCGTCTTTCCCATATTTGCGATTTTGCCATATTTGCGATTTTGCCATATTTGCGATTTTGCCATATTTGCGTTTTTCCCATATTAGCGTTTTTCCCATTATTGCGTTTTTCCCATATTTGCGTTTTTCCCATATTTGCGTTTTCCCCATATTTGCGTTTTTCCCATATTTGCGTTTTTCCCATATTTGCGTTTTTCCCATATTTGCGTTTTTCCCATATTTGCGTTTTTCCCATATTTGCGTTTTTCCCATATTTGCGTTTTTCCCATATTTGCGTTTTTCCCATATTTGCGTTTTTCCCATATTTGCGTTTTTCCCATATTTGCGTTTTTCCCATATTTGCGTTTTTCCCATATTTGTGTTTTTGCCATATTTTTTTCCATATTTCCGTTTTTCCCGTATTTGCGTTTTTCCCATATTTGCGATTTGCCATATTTGCGATTTGCCATATTTGCGATTTGCCATATTTGCGATTTGCCATATTTGCGATTTGAAATATTTGCGTTTTTGCCAAATTTGCGTTTTTGCCAAATTTGCGTTTTTGCCAAATTTGCGTTTTTGCCAAATTTGCGTTTTTGCCAAATTTGCGTTTTTGCCATATCTGCGTTTTTGCCATATCTGCGTTATTGCCATATCTGCGTTATTGCCATATCTGCATTATTGCCATATCTGCGTTTTTGCCATATCTGCGTTTTTGCCATTTTTTGCCACTTTTGCGGTTTTTGCCACTTTTGCGTTTTTGCCATTTTTGCGTTTTTGCCAATTTTTCGTTTTTGCCATATTTGCGTTTTTCCCATATTTGCGTTTCTCATATATTTCATGAACCTTTGACTATTCAGACTATGTCCTACCAACCAATTCTTTCCTGTTGTCAGGTTGTGCCAAAGGTTTATCTTCTCCCACATTTGTGTCTTTCCCAACATTTGTGTCTTTCCCAACATTTGCGTCTTTCCCAACATTTGCGTCTTTCCCAACATTTGCGTCTTTCCCAACATTTGCGTCTTTCCCAACATTTGCGTCTTTCCCAACATTTCCATCTTTCCCAACATTTGCGTCCTTCCCACATTTGCGTCCTTCCCACATTTGCGTCCTTCCCACATTTGCGTCCTTCCCAAATTTGCGTCTTTCCCTCATTTGCGTCTTTCCCTCATTTGCGTCTTTCCCTCATTTGCTTCTTTCCCTCATTTGCGTCTTTCCCTCATTTGCGTCTTTCTCTCATTTGCGTCTTTCCCTCATTTGCGTCTTTCCCTCGTTTACGTCTTTCCCTCGTTTACGTCTTTCCCTCGTTTACGTCTTTCCCTCGTTTACGTCTTTCCCTCGTTTACGTCTTTCCCTCGTTTACGTCTTTCCCTCGTTTACGTCTTTCCCTCGTTTACGTCTTTCCCTCCTTTACGTCTTTCCCTCGTTTACTTCTTTCCCTCGTTTACGTCTTTCCCTCGTTTACGTCTTTCCCTCGTTTACGTCTTTCACTCATTTGCGATTCTCTAATATTTCGTGAACCTATGATGCTTCAGATTATGTCCCACCAACCGATTCATGCCTCTTGCCATGTTGTGCGACAAGTTGATCTTCTCCCATATTTGCGTTTTTCCCATATTTGCTTTTTTCCCATATCTGCGTTTTTCCCATATCTGCGTTTCTCCCATATCTGCGTTGTTCCCATATCTGCGTTGTTCCCATATCTGCGTTGTTCCCATATCTGTGTTGTTCCCATATCTGCGTTGTTCCCATATTTGCATTTTTCCCATATTTGCGTTTTTCCCATATCTGCTTTTTCCCACATTCGCGTTTTTCCGATATCTTCGTTTTTGCCATTTTTGTGTTTTTGCCATACTGCGTTTTTGCCATATTGCGTTTTTGCCATATTGCATTTGTGGCATATTGCGTTTTTGCCATATTTTGTTTTGCCATATGTGCGATTATGCCATATTTTCGATTTTGCCATGTTTTCGTTTTTGCCATGTTTTCGTTTTTGCCATATTTTCGTTTTTGCCATATTTTCGTTTTTGCCATATTTTCCTTTTTGCCATATTTTCGTTTTTGCCATATTTTCGTTTTTGACATATTTTCGTTTTTGCCATATTTTCGTTTTTGCCATAATTTCGTTTTTGCCATGTTTGCGTTTTTGCCAAGTTTTTTGGTTTTTGTCAAGTTTGGGTTTTTGCCATGTTTGCGTTTTTGCCATGTTTGCGTTTTTGCCATGTTTGCGTTGTTGCCATGTTTGCGTTGTTGGCATGTTTGCGTTGTTGGCATGTTTGTGTTGTTGCCATGTTTGCGTTGTTGCCATGTTTGCGTTGTTGCCATGTTTGCGTTTTTGCCATGTTTGCGTTTTTGCCATGTTTGCGTTTTTGCCATGTTTGCGTCTTTGCCATGTTTGCGTTTTTGCCATGTTTGCGTTTTTGCCATGTTTGCGTTTTTGCCATGTTTGCGTTTTTGCCATGTTAGCGTTTTTGCCATGTTTGCGTTTTTCCCACATATGCATTTCCCACATTTGCGTCTTTCCCACATTTGCGTTTCTCTAAAATTTCGTGAACCTTTGATGCTTCAGATTATGTCCTACCAACCGATTTTTGCCTCTTGCCAAGTTGTGATACATGTTGATCCTCTCTTAAATTTGCGTTTTTCCCATATTTGTGTTATTCCCATATTTGCGTTTTTCCCATATTTGCATTTTTCCCATAGTTGCGTTTTTCCATATTTGCGTTTTTCCATATTTGCGTTTTTCCCAAAGCTGCGTTCTTCCCATATCTGCGTTTTTCACATATCTGCGTTTCTCCCATATCTGCGTTTCTCCCATATCTGCGTTTCTCCCATATCTGCGTTTTTCCCATATCCACATTTTTCCCATATGTGCGTTTTCCCATATCTGGGTGTTTCCGATATCTGCGTTTTTTCCATATTTGCGTTTTTGCCATATTTGCATTTTTGCCATATTTGTGACTTGCCATATTTTTGTTTTTGCCATATTTGCGTTTTTGCCATATTTGCGTTTTTGCCATATTTGCGTTTTTGCCATATTTGCGTTTTTGCCATATTTGCGTTTTTGCCATATTTGCGTTTTTGCCATATTTGCGTTTTTGCCATATTTGTGTTTTCGCCATCCTTGCGTTTTCGCCATCTTTGCGTTTTCGCCATTTTTGCGTTCTTGCCTTTTTTGCGTTTTTGCCTTTTTTGCGTTTTTGCCTATCTTCCGTTTTTGCCTTTTTTGCGTTGTTGCCTTTTTCGTGTGTTCCATATTTGCGTTTTAACCATATTTGCGTTTTTCCCAGATTTGCGTTTTTGCCATTTTTTCGTTTTTGCCATTTTTCCGTTTTTGCCTTTTTTGCGTTTTTTTCATTTTTGTGTTTTTGCCATTTTTTTCGTTTTTGCCATTTTTTCGTTTTTGCCATTTTTGCGTTTTTGTCATTTTTTGCGTTTTTGTCATTTTTTGCGTTTTTGCCTTTTTAGCGTTTTTGCCTTTTTGCGTCTTTGCCTTTTTTGCGTCTTAACCTTTTTTGCGTTTTTGCCTTTTTTGCGTTTTTGCCTTTTTTGCGTTTTTGCCTGTTTTGCGTTTTTGCCTTTTTTGCGTTTTTGCCTTTTTTGCGTTTTTGCCTTTTTTGCGTTTTTGCCTTTTTTGCGTTTTTGCCTTTTTTGCGTTTTTGCCTTTTTCGTTCTTTCCGTATTTGCGTTTCTGCCGTATTTGCGTTTCTGCCGTATTTGCGTTTCTGCTGTATTTGCGTTTTTTTCCATATTTGCGTTTTTCCCGTATTTGCGTTTTTGCCGTATTTGCGTTTCTGCCGTATTTGCGTTTCTTATATATTTCGTGAACTTTTGATTATTCAGACTGTCCTACCAACCGATTCTTTCCTCTTGTCAAGTTGTGCCATAAGTTTATCTTCTCCCATATTTATGTTTTTCCCATTTTTGCGTTTTCTCAACATTTGCGTTTTTCCAACATTTGCGTTTTTCCAACATTTGCGTTTTTTCTAATATTTCCGTTTTTACCATATTTGCGTTTTTCCCATATTTGCGTTTTTCCCATACTTGCGTTTTTCTCATATTTGCGTTTCACCCATATTTGCGTTTTTCCCTTATTTGCAATTTTCCCATATTTGCGTTTTTCCCATATGTGCGCTTTTCCCATATCTGTGTCTTTCCCATATCTGTGTCTTTCCCATATCTGCGTTTTTCCCATATCTGTGATTTTCCCATATTTGCGTTTTTCCCATATTTGCGTTTTTCCCATGTATGCGTTTTTCTTATATTTACGTTTATCTATAATTTGCAATTTTCCCATATTTAAAATTTTGCCATATTTGCGTTTTTCCCATATTTGCGTTTTTCCCATATTTGCATTTTTCCCGTATCTGCGTTTTTCCCATACTTGCATTTTTCCCATACTTGCGTTTTTCCCATACTTGCGTTTTTGCCATATTTGCGTTTATCCCATATTTGCATTTATCCCATATTTGCGTTTACACCATATTTGCGTTTATCCCATATTTGCGTTTATCACATATTTCCATTTTTGCCATATTTGCGTTTTTGCCATATTTGCGTTTTTGCCATATTTGTGTCCTTGCCAAATTTGTGTTTTTGCAAAACTTGCGTTTTTGCCAAATTTGTGTTTATGCCAAATTTGTGTTTATGCCAAATTTGCGTTTTTACCAAATTTGCGTTTTTGCCAAAATGGCGTTTCTGACAAATTTGCGTTTTTGACAAATTTGCGTTTTTGACAAATTTGCGTTTTTGCCTAATTTGCGTTTTTGTGCCTAATTTGCGTTTTTGCCTAATTTGCGTTTTTGTGCCTAATTTGCGTTTTTGCCTAATTTGCGTTTTTGCCATATTAGTTTTTTCCCCATATTTGCGTTTTTACCATATTTGCGTTTTTGCCATTTTTGCGTTTTTCCCATAATTGCGTTTTTCCCATATTTGCGTTTTTCCCACATTTGCGTTTTTCCCACATTTGCGTTTTTCCCATATTTGCGTTTTTCCCATATTTGCGTTTTTCCCATATTTGCGTTTTCCCATATTTGCGTTTCTCATATATTTCGTGAACCTTGGAGGATTCAGACTATGTGCTACCAACCCATTCTTTCTTTTTGTCAAGTTGTGTCACAAGTTTATCTTCTCCCATTTTTGCATTATTCCCATATTTGCGTTTTTCCCATATTTGCGTTTTTGCCATATTTGCGTTTCTGCCATATTTTGCGTTTTTCCCCATATTTACGTTTCTTCCGTATTTGCGTTTTTCCCATATTTGCATTTTTCCCATATTTGAGTCTTTCCCATATGTGCTCTTTCCCATATCTGCGTCTTTCCCGTATCTGCATCTGTCCCGTATCTGTGTCTTTCCCGTATCTGCGTCCTTCCCATATCTGCGTCTGTCCCGTAACTTTGTCTGTCCCGTGTCTGCGTCTGTCCCGTATCTGCGTCTGTCACATATCTGCGTCTGTCACATATCTGCGTCTGTCCTGTATCTGCGTCTGTGTCCCGTATCTGCGTTTGTCCCGTATCTGCGTTTGTCCCGTATCTGCATTTGTCCCGTATCTGCGTTTGTCCTGTATCTGCGTTTGTCCCGTATCTGCGTTTGTTCCCATATTTTAGTTTGTTCCCATATTTGCGTTTTTTGTCATATTTGCGTTTATGCCATATCTGCGTTTATACCATATCTGTGTTTATACCATATCTGCGTTTATACCATATCTGCGTTTTTGCCAAATCTGCATTTTGGCAAATCTACTTTTTTTCCATATCTGCCTTTTTGCCAAATCTGCTTCTTTGCCAAATCTGCCTTTTTGCCAAATCTGCCTTTTTGCTAAATCTGCGTTTTTGCCAAATCTGCGTTTTTGCCATATCTGCGTTTTTGCCATATCTGCAGTTTTGCCATATCTGCAGTTTTGCCATATCTGCGTTTTTGCCATATCTGCGTTTTTGCCATATCTGCGTTTTTGCCATTTCTGCAGTTTTGCCATATCTGTGTATGTGCTATATCTGCGTTTTTGCCATATCTGCGTTTTTGCCATATCTGCGTTTTTGCCATATTTGCGTTTTTGCTATTTTTGCGTTTTTTGCCATTTTTGCGTTTTTTGCCACTTTTGCGTTTTTTGCCACTTTTGCGTTTTTTGCCATTTTTGTGTTTTTGCCATTATTGCGTTTTTGCCATTTTTGCGTTTTTGCCATTTTTTTCGTTTTTGACAATTTTGCGTTTTTGCCAGTTTTTCGTTTTTGACAATTTTGCGTTTTTGCCATTTTTGCACTTTGCCATTTTTGCGTTTTTGCCATATTTTCGTTTTTGCCCTATTTGCGTTTTTGCCCTATTTGCGTTTTTGCCCTATTTGCGTTTTTCCCATATTTGCGTTTTTCCCATATTTGCGTTTTTCCCATATTTGCGTTTTTACCATATTTGCGTTTTCCCAAAATTGCGTTTTTCCCATATTTGCGTTTTTGCCGTATTTGCGTTTCTCCCATATTTGCGTTTCTGCCATATTTGCTTTTTTGCCATATATGTGTGTCTGCCATATTTGCATTTCTGCCATATTTGCGTTTTTGCCATATTTGCGTTATTGCCATATTTTTGTTTTTGCCATATTTCCGTTTTTTCCATATCTGCGTCTCTGCCATATTTGCGTCGTTGCCATATTTGCATCTTTGCCATATTTGCGCCTTGGCGTATTTGCGTCTTTGCCATATTTGCGTCTTCACCGAATTTGCGTTTTTGCCGTATTTGCGTTTTTGCAGTATTTGCGTTTTTGCCGTATTTGCGTTTTTGCCATATTTGCGTTTTTCCCATATTTGTGTTTTTCCCATATTTTAGTTTGTTCCCATATTTGCGTTTTCCGTCATATTTGCATTTTTTGTCATATTTGCGTTTTTGCCATGTTTGCATTTATGCCATATTTGCGTTTATGCCATATCTGCCTTATCTGCATGTATGTCATATCTGCGTTTTTGCCAAATCTGCGTTGTTGCCAAATCTGCGTTTTTGAGAAATCTGCGTTTTTGCGAAATCTGCGTTTTTGCGAAATCTGCGTATATGCCTTATCTGCGTTTATGCCATATCTGCGTATTTGCGAAATCTGCGTTTTTGCGAAATCTGCGTTTTTGCGAAATCTGCGTTTTTGCGAAATCTGCGTTTTTGCGAAATCTGCGTTTTTGCGAAATCTGCCTGTTTGCCAAAACTGCGTTTTTGCTCAATCTGCGTTTTTGCCAAATCTGCGTTTTTGCCAAATCTGCGTTTTTGCCAAATTTGCGTTTTTGCCATATCTGCGTTTTTGCCATATCTGCGTTTTTGCCATATCTGCGTTTTTGACATATCTGCGTTTTTGCCATATCTGTGTATTTGCCATGTCTGCGTTTTTGCCATATCTGCGTTTTTGCCATATCTGGGTTTTTCCATTTCTGCGTTTTTGCCATTTCTGTGTTTTTGCCATATCTGCGTTTTTGCCATATCTGCGTTTTTCCCATTTTTGCGTTTTTCCCATTTTTGCGTTTTTTGCCATTTTTGTGTTTTTGCCATTTTTGCTTTTTTTGCCATTTTTGCGTTTTTTGCCACTTTTGCGTATTTTGCCACTTTTGCGTATTTTGCCACTTTTGCGTATTTTGCCATTTTTGTGTTTTTGCCATTTTTGCGTTTTTGCCATATTTGCGTTTTTGACATATTTGCGTTTTTCCCATATTTGCGTTTTTCCCATATTTGCGTTTCTCATATATTTCGTGAACCTTGGACGAAACGGATAATGTCCTACCAACCCATTCTTTCTTTTTGTCAAGTTGTGCCACAAGTTTATCTTCTCCCATTTTTGCATTTTTCACATATTTGCGTTTTTCCATATTTGTGTTTTTCCCATATTTTAGTTTGTTCCCATATTTGCGTTTTCCGTCATATTTGCATTTTTTGTCATATTTGCGTTTTTGCCATATTTGCATTTATGCATATTTGCGTTTATGCCATATCTGCCTTATCGGCGTTAATGCCATATCTGCGTTTTTGCCAAATCTGTGTTTTTGCCAAATCTGCGTTTTTGAGAAATCTGCGTTTTTGCGAAATCTGCGCCTTGCCAAATCTGCGTTTTTGCCATATCTGCGTTTTTGCCATATCTGCGTTTTTGCCATATCTGCGTTTTTGCCATATCTGCGTTTTTGCCATATCTGCGTTTTTGCCATATCTGCGTTTTTGCCATTTCTGCGTTTTTGCCATTTCTGCGTTTTTGCCATATCTGCGTTTTTGCCATATCTGCGTTTTTGCCTTATCTGCGTTTTTCCAACTTTTGTGTTTTTCCCATTTTTCCGTTTTTCCAATATTTGCGTCTTTACCATATTTGCGTCTTTGCTATATTTGCGTCTTTGCCATATTTGCTTCTTTGCCATATTTGCCATTTTTGCCATTTTTGCGTTTTGCCATTTATGCGTTTCGCCATTTTTCCGTTTTAGTCATATTTGCGTTTTTGCCATTTTTGATGTTTTTTCCATTTTTGCATTTTTGCCATTCTTGCGTTTTTACAATTTTTGCGTTTTTGCCATTTTGCGTTTTTGCCATTTTGCGTTTTGCCATTTTTGCGGTTTTGCCATTTTTGCGTTTTTGCTATATTTGCGTTTTTGCCATATTCGCGTTTTCGCCATATTTGCGTTTCTCCCATATTTGCGTTTTTGCCATATTTGCGTCTTTGCCATATTTGTGTCTTTCCCATATTTGCGTCTTCCCATATTTGTGTCTTTCCCATATTTGCGATTTTGCCATATTTGCGATTTTGCCATATTTGCATTTTTCCCATGTTAGCGTTTTTCCCATTATTGCGTTTTTCCCATATTTGCGTTTTTCCCATATTTGCGTTTTTCCCATATTTGCGTTTTTCCCATATTTGCGATTTTCCCATATTTGCAATTTTTCCATATTTGCGTTTTTCCCATATTTGCGTTTTTCCCATATTTGCGTTTTTCCCATATTTGCGTTTTTCCCATATTTGCGTTTTTCCATATTTGCGTTTTTCCCATATTTGCGTTTTTCCCATATTTGCGTTTTTCCCATATTTGTGTTTTTGCCATATTTTTTTCCATATTTGCGTTTTTCCCGTATTTGCGTTTTTCCCATATTTGCGATTTTCCATATTTGCGATTTGCCATATTTGCGATTTGCCATATTTGCGATTTGAAATATTTGCGTTTTTGCCATATTTGCGTTTTTACCAAATTTGCGTTTTTACCAAATTTGTGTTTTTGCCAAATTTGCGTTTTTGCCAAATTTGCGTTTTTGCCAAATTTGCGTTTTTGCCATATCTGCGTTTTTGCCATATCTGCGTTATTGTCATATCTGCATTATTGCCATATCTGCGTTTTTGCCAAATCTGCGTTTTTGCCAAATCTGCGTTTTTGAGAAATCTGCGTTTTTGCGAAACCTGCGCCTTGCCAAATCTGCGTTTTTGCCA
The DNA here is from genome assembly GCF_023864275.1 of Schistocerca cancellata. Lineage (NCBI taxonomy): Eukaryota > Metazoa > Arthropoda > Insecta > Orthoptera > Acrididae > Schistocerca > Schistocerca cancellata. The sequence continues at coordinate 194,968,109 of NC_064629.1, read as the reverse complement.
TATTTGCGTTTTTGCCAAATTTGCGTTTTTGCCAAATTTGCGTTTTTGCCAAATTTGCGTTTTTGCCAAATTTGCGTTTTTGCCAAATTTGCGTTTTTGCCATATCTGCGTTATTGCCATATCTGCGTTATTGCCATATCTGCGTTATTGCCATATCTGCGTTTTTGCCATATCTGCGTTTTTGCCATATCTGCGTTTTTGCCATATCTGCGTTTTTGCCATATTTGCGTTTTTGCCATATTTGCGTTTTTCCCATATTTGCGTTTCTCATATATTTCATGAACCTTTGACTATTCAGACTATGTCCTACCAACCAATTCTTTCCTGTTGTCAGGTTGTGCCAAAGGTTTATCTTCTCCCACATTTGTGTCTTTCCCAACATTTGTGTCTTTCCCAACATTTGCGTCTTTCCCAACATCTGCGTCTTTCCCAACATTAGCGTCTTTCCCAACATTTGCGTCTTTCCCAACATTTGCGTCTTTCCCAACATTTGCGTCTTTCCCAACATTTCCATCTTTCCCAACATTTGCGTCCTTCCCACATTTGCGTCCTTCCCACATTTGCGTCCTTCCCACATTTGCGTCCTTCCCAAATTTGCGTCTTTCCCTCATTTGCGTCTTTCCCTCATTTGCGTCTTTCCCTCATTTGCGTCTTTCCCTCATTTGCGTCTTTCCCTCATTTGCGTCTTTCCCTCATTTGCGTCTTTCTCTCATTTGCGTCTTTCCCTCATTTGCGTCTTTCCCTCATTTACGTCTTTCCCTCGTTTACGTCTTTCCCTCGTTTACGTCTTTCCCTCGTTTACGTCTTTCCCTCGTTTACGTCTTTCCCTCGTTTACGCTTTTCCCTCGTTTACGTCTTTCCCTCGTTTACGTCTCTCACTCGTTTACATCTTTCCCTCGTTTACGTCTTTCCCTCATTTGCGATTCTCTAATATTTCGTGAACCTATGATGCTTCAGATTATGGCCCACCAACCGATTCATGCCTCTTGCCGTGTTGTGCGACAGGTTGATCTTCTCCCATATTTGCGTTTTTCCCATATTTGCTTTTTTCCCATATCTGTGTTTTTCCCATATCTGCGTTTTTCCCATATCTGCGTTGTTCCCATATCTGCGTTGTTCCCATATCTGCGTTGTTCCCATATTTGCGTTTTTCCCATATTTGCGTTTTTCCCATATCTGCTTTTTCCCACATTCGCGTTTTTCCGATATCTTCGTTTTTGCCATATTTTGTTTTGCCATATGTGCGATTATGCCATATTTTCGATTTTGCAATGTTTTCGTTTTTGCCATGTTTTCGTTTTTGCCATATTTCCGTTTTTGCCATATTTTCGTTTTTGCCATATTTTCCTTTTTGCCATATTTTCGTTTTTGACATATTTTCGTTTTTGCCATATTTTCGTTTTTGCCATAATTTCGTTTTTGCCATGTTTGCGTTTTTGCCAATTTTTTTGGTTTTTGTCAAGTTTGGGTTTTTGCCATGTTTGCGTTTTTGCCATGTTTGCGTTGTTGCCATGTTTGCGTTGTTGCCATGTTTGCGTTTTTGCCATGTTTGCGTTTTTGCCATGTTTGCGTTTTTGCCATGTTTGCGTTTTTGCCATGTTTGCGTTTTTGCCATGTTTGCGTTTTTGCCATGTTAGCGTTTTTGCCATGTTTGCGTTTTTCCCACATATGCATTTCCCACATTTGCGTCTTTCCCACATTTGCGTTTCTCTAAAATTTCGTGAACCTTTGATGCTTCAGATTATGTCCTACCAACCGATTTTTGCCTCTTGCCAAGTTGTGATACAAGTTGATCCTCTCTTAAATTTGCGTTTTTCCCATATTTGCGTTATTCCCATATTTGCGTTTTTCCCATATTTGCAAATTTCCCATAGTTGCGTTTTTCCATATTTGCGTTTTTCCCAAAGCTGCGTTCTTCCCATATCTGCGTTTTTCACATATCTGCGTTTCTCCCATATCTGCGTTTCTCCCATATCTGCGTTTCTCCCATATCTGCGTTTTTCCCATATCCACATTTTTCCCATATGTGCGTTTTCCCATATCTGGGTGTTTCCGATATCTGCGTTTCTTCCATATTTGCGTTTTTGCCATATTTGCATTTTGCCATATTTGTGACTTGCCATATTTTTGTTTTTGCCATATTTGCGTTTTTGCCATATTTGCGTTTTTGCCATATTTGCGTTTTTGCCATATTTGTGTTTTCGCCATCCTTGCATTTTCGCCATCTTTGCGTTTTCGCCATCTTTGCGTTTTCGCCATTTTTGCGTTCTTGCCTTTTTTGCGTTTTTGCCTTTTTTGCGTTTTTGCCTATTTTCCGTTTTTGCCTTTTTTGCGTTGTTGCCTTTTTCGTGTGTTCCATATTTGCGTTTTTCCCAGATTTGCGTTTTTGCCATTTTTTCGTTTTTGCCATTTTTCCGTTTTTGCCTTTTTTGCGTTTTTTTCATTTTTGTAATTTTGCCATTTTTCGTTTTTGCCATTTTTGCGTTTTTGCCATTTTTGCGTTTTTGTCATTTTTTGCGTTTTTGCCTTTTTAGCGTTTTTGCCTTTTTGCGTCTTTGCCTTTTTTGCGTCTTTGCCTTTTTTGCGTTTTTGCCTTTTTTGCGTTTTTGCCTTTTTTGCGTTTTTGCCTTTTATGCGTTTTTGCCTTTTTCGTTCTTTCCGTATTTGCGTTTCTGCCGTATTTGCGTTTCTGCCATATTTGCGTTTCTGCTGTATTTGCGTTTTTGCCGTATTTGCGTTTTTTCCATATTTGTGTTTTTGCCGTATTTGCGTTTCTGCCGTATTTGCGTTTCTTATATATTTCGTTAACTTTTGGTTATTCAGACTGTCCTACCAACCGATTCTTTCTTCTTATCAAGTTGTGCCATAAGTTTATCTTCTCCCATATTTATGTTTTTCCCATTTTTGCGTTTTCTCAACATTTGCGTTTTTCCAACATTTGCGTTTTTTCTAATATTTCCGTTTTTACCATATTTGCGTTTTTTCCATATTTGCGTTTTTCCCATACTTGCGTTTTTCTCATATTTGCGTTTTACCCATATTTGCGTTTTTCCCTTATTTGCAATTTTCCCATATCTGTGTCTTTCCCATATCTGTGTCTTTCCCATATCTGCGTTTTTCCCATATCTGCGATTTTCCCATATTTGCGTTCTTCCCATATTTGCGTTTTTCCAATATTTGCGTTTTTCCCATGTATGCGTTTTTCTTATATTTACGTTTATCCATTATTTGCAATTTTCCCATATTTAAAATTTTGCCATATTTGCGTTTTTCCCATATTTGCGTTTTTCCCATATTTGCATTTTTCCCATATCTGCGTATTTCCCATACTTGCATTTTTCCCATACTTGCGTTTTTCCCATACTTGCGTTTTTGCCATATTTACGTTTATCCCATATTTGCATTTATCCCATATTTGCGTTTACACCATATTTGCGTTTATCCCATATTTGCGTTTATCACATATTTCCATTTTTGCCATATTTGCGTTTTTGCCATATTTGCGTTTTTGCCATATTTGCGTTTTTGCCATATTTGCGTCCTTGCCAAATTTGTGTTTTTGCAAAACTTGCGTTTCTGACAAATTTGCGTTTTTGACAAATTTGCGTTTCTGACAAATTTGCGTTTTTGCCTAATTTGCGTTTTTGTGCCTAATTTGCGTTTTTGCCTAATTTGCGTTTTTGTGCCTAATTTGCGTTTTTGCCTAATTTGCGTTTTTGCCATATTTGCGTTTTTGCTATATTAGTTTTTTCCCCATATTTGCGTTTTTGCCATTTTTGCGTTTTTGCCATTTTTGCGTTTTTGCCATTTTTGCGTTTTTCCCACATTTGCATTGTTCCCATATTTGCGTTTTTCCCATATTTGCGTTTTTCCCATATTTGCGTTTTTCCCATATTTGCGTTTTCCCATATTTGCGTTTCTCATATATTTCGTGAACCTTGGAGGATTCAGACTATGTGCTACCAACCCATTCTTTCTTTTTGTCAAGTTGTGTCACAAGTTTATCTTCTCCCATTTTTGCATTATTCCCATATTTGCGTTTTTCCCATATTTGCGTTTTTGCCATATTTGCGTTTCTGCCATATTTTGCGTTTTTCCCCATATTTACGTTTCTTCCATATTTGCGTTTTTCCCATATTTGCTTTTTTCCCATATTTGAGTCTTTCCCATATGTGCGTCTTTCCCATATCTGCGTCTTTCCCGTATCTGCATCTGTCCCGTATCTGTGTCTTTCCCGTATCTGCGTCCTTCCCATATCTGCGTGTGTCCCGTATCTTTGTCTGTCCCGTGTCTGCGTCTGTCCCGTATCTGCGTCTGTCACGTATCTGCGTCTGTCCTGTATCTGCGTCTGTCCCGTATCTGCGTTTGTCCCGTATCTGCGTTTGTCCCGTACCTGCATTTGTCCCATATCTGCGTTTGTCCTGTATCTGCGTTTGTCCCGTATCTGCGTTTGTTCCCATATTTTAGTTTGTTCCCATATTTGCGTTTTCTGTCATATTTGCGTTTTTTGTCATATTTGCGTTTATGCCATATCTGCGTTTGTACCATATCTGCGTTTATACCATATCTGCGTTTTCCAAATCTGCATTTTGGCAAATCTCCTTTTTTTCCAAATCTGCCTTTTTGCCAAATCAGCTTCTTTGCCAAATCTGCCTTTTTGCCAAATCTGCCTTTTTGCCAAATCTGCCTTTTTGCCAAATCTGCGTTTTTGCCATATGTGCGTTTTTGCCATATCTGCGTTTTTGCCATATCTGCAGTTTTGCCATATCTGCGTTTTTGCCATATCTGCGTTTTTGCCATATCTGCGTTTTTGCCATATCTGCGTTTTTGCCAAATCTGCGTTTTCGCCAAAACTGCGTTTTGGCAAATCTGGTTTTTTTCCAAATCTGCCTTTTTGCGAAATCTGCGTTTGTGCCAAATCTGTGTTTTTGCCATATCTGCGTTTTTGCTATATCTGTAGTTCTGCCATATCTGCGTTTTTGCCATATCTGCGTTTTTGCCATTTCTGCAGTTTTGCCATATCTGTGTATGTGCTATATCTGCGTTTTTGCCATTTTTGCGTTTTTGCTATTTTTGCGTCTTTTGCCACTTTTGCGTTTTTTGCCACTTTTGCGATTTTTGCCACTTTTGCGTTTTTTGCCATTTTTGTGTTTTTGCCATTTTTGCGTTTTTGCCATTTTTGCGTTTTTGCCATTTTTGCGTTTTTGCCATTTTTTTCGTTTTTGACAATTTTGCGTATTTGCCAGTATTTCGTTTTTGCCAATTTTACGTTTTTGCCATATTTTCGTTTTTGCCATATTTGCGTTTTTCCCATATTTGCGTATCTCATATATTTCGTGAACCTTGGACGTTTCAGACGATGTCCTACCAATCCATTCTTTCTTTTTGTTAAGTTGTGCCACAAGTTTAACTTCTCCCATATTTGCATTTTTCACATATTTGCGTTTTTCCCATATTTGCGTTTTTCACATATTTGCGTTTTTTCCATATTTGCGTTTTTACCATATTTGCGTTTTTCCCATATATGCTTTTTTCATATATTTCGTGAACCTTGGACGATTCAGACAATGTCCTACCAACCCATTCTTTCTTTTTGTCAAGTTGTGCCACAAGTGTATCTTCTCCCATTTTTGCATTTTTCCCATATTTGCGTTTTTCCCATATTTGAGTTTTTCCCAAATTTGCGTTTTTGTCATATTGGCGTTTTTACCATCTTTGCGTTTTTCCCATATTTGCGTTCCACCCATATTTGCGTTTCTGCCGTATTTGCGTTTTTGCCATATTTGCGTTTTTGCCGTATTTGCGTTTTCCCCATATTTGTGTTTTTCCCATATTTTAGTTTGATCCCAAATTTGCGTTTTCTGTCATATTTGCATTTTTTGTCATATTTGTGTTTTTGCCATATTTGCATTTATGCCATATTTGCGTTTATGCCATATATGGCTTATCTGCGTTTATGCCATATCTGCGTTTTTGCCAAATCTGCGTTTTATCGAAATCTGCGTTTTTGCGAAATCAGCGTTTTTGCGAAATCTGCCTGTTTGCCAAAACTGCGTTTTTGCCAAAACTGCGTTTTTGCCAAATCTGCGTTTTTGCCAAATCTGCGTTTTTGCCCAATCTGCGATTTTGCCAAATCTGCGTTTTTGCCAAATTTGCGTTTTTGCCAAATTTGCGTTTTTGCCATATCTGCGTTTTTGCCATATCTGCGTTTTTGCCATATCTGCGTTTTTACCATTTCTGCGTTTTTGCCATTTCTGCGTTTTTGCCATATCTGCGTTTTTGCCATATCTGCGTTTTTGCCATATCTGCGTTTTTGCCATATCTGCGTTTTTGACATATTTGCGTTTTTCCCATATTTGCGTTTCTCATATATTTCGTGAACCTTGGACGATTCAGACAATGTCCTACCAACCCATTCTTTCTTTTTGTCAAGTTGTGCCACAATTTTATCTTCTCCCATTTTTGCATTTTTCACATATTTGCGTTTTTCCCATATTTGCGTTTTTCCCATATTTGCGTTTTTGACAAATTTGCGTTTTTACCATATTTGCGTTTTTCACATATTTGCGTTTCTCATATATTTCGTGAACCTTGGACGATTCAGACAATGTCCTACCAACCCATTCTTTCTTTTTGTCAAGTTGTGCCACAAGTTTATCTTCTCCCATTTTTGCTATTTCACATATTTGCGTTTTCCCCATATTTGCGTTTTTCCCATATTTGCGTTTTTGCCATATTTGTGTTTTTACCATATTTGCGTTTTCCCATATTTGCGTTTTTCCCATATTTGCGTTTTCCCATATTTGCGTTTTTCCCATATTTGCGTTTTTCCCATATTTGCGTTTTTGCCATATTTGCGTTTCTCCCATATTTGCGTTTCTGCCATATTTGCTTTTTTGGCATATTTGTGTGTCTGCCATATTTGCATTTCTGCCATATTTGCGTTTTTGCCATATTTGCGTTATTGCCATATTTTTGTTTTTGCCATATTTGCGTTTCTGCCATATTTCCGCTTTTTCCATATCTGCGTCTCTGCCATATTTGCGTCGTTGCCATATTTGCATCTTTGCCATATTTGCAACTTTGCCATATTTGCGCCTTTGCCGTATTTGCGTCTTTGCCATATTTGCGTCTTCGCCGAATTTGCGTTTTTGCCATATCTGCGTTTTTGCCAAATCTGCGTTTTTGCCAAATCTGCGTTTTTGCCAAATCTGCGTTTTTGAGAAATCAGCGTTTTTGCGAAATATGCGTTTTTGCGAAATCTGCGTTTTTGCCAAATCTGCGTTTTTGCCCAATCTGCGTGTTTGCCAAATCTGCGTTTTTGCCAAATCTGCGTTTTTGCCATATCTCCGTTTTACCATTTCTGCGTTTTTGCCATATCTGCCTTTTTGCCATATCTGCATTTTTTCCATTTTGGCGTTTTTCCCATTTTTCCGTTTTTCCAATATTTGCGTCTTTGCCATTTTCGCGTCTTTGACAAATTTGCGTCTTTACCATATTTGCGTCTTTGCCATATTTGCTTCTTTGCCATATTTGCCATTTTTGCCATTTTTGCCATTTTTGCGTTTTTGCCATATCTGCGTTTTTGCCATATCTGCGTTTTTGCCATATCTGCGTTTTTGCCATATCTGCGTTTTTGCCATATCTGCGTTTTTGACATATTTGCGTTTTTCCCATATTTGCGTTTCTCATATATTTCGTGAACCTTGGACGATTCAGACAATGTCCTACCAACCCATTCTTTCTTTTTGTCAAGTTGTGCCACAATTTTATCTTCTCCCATTTTTGCATATTTCACATATTTGCGTTTTTCCCATATTTGCGTTTTTCCCATATTTGCGTTTTTGACAAATTTGCGTTTTTACCATATTTGCGTTTTTCACATATTTGCGTTTCTCATATATTTCGTGAACCTTGGACGATTCAGACAATGTCCTAGCAACCCATTCTTTCTTTTTCTCAAGTTGTGTCACAAGTTTATCTTCTCCCATTTATGGATTTTTCACATATTTGCCTTTTTCCCTTTTTTGCGTTTTTCCCATATTTGCGTTTTGCCATATTTATGTTTTTACCATATTTGCGTTTTCCCATATTTGCGTTTTTCCCATATTTGCGTTTTTGCCATATTTGCGTTTCTCCCATATTTGCGTTTCTGCCATATTTGCTTTTTTGCCATATTTGTGTGTCTGGCATATTTGCATTTCTGCCATATTTGCATTTCTGCCATATTTGCGTTTTTGCCATATTTGCGTTATTGCCATACTTTTGTTTTTGCCATATTAGCGTTTTTGCCATAATTCCGTTTTTTCCATATCTGCATCTCTGCCATATTTGCGTCGTTGCCATATTTGCATCTTTGCCATATTTGCGCCTTTGCCGTATTTGCATCTTTGCCATATTTGCGTCTTCGCCGAATTTGCGTTTTTGCCATATTTGCGTTTTTGCCGTATTTGCATTTTTGCCGTATTTGCGTTTTTCCCATATTTGCGTTTTTCCCTTATTTGCGTTTTTCCCATATTTGTGTTTTTCCCATATTTGCATTTTTGCCACATTTGCGCTTTCGTCATATTTGCGTTTTTGCCATATTTGCGATTTTGTCATTTTTGCGTTTTTGTCATTTTTGGGTTTTTGCCATTTTCGATTTTGCCATTTTTACGTCTTTACCATTTTTGCGTTTTTGCTATTTTTGCGTTTTTGCCATTTTTGCGTTTTTGCCATTTTTGCGTTTTTGCCATTTTGCGTTTTTGCCATTTTGCGTTTATGCCATTTTTGCGTTTTTGCCTAATTTGCGTTTTAGCAATTTTTACGTTTTTGCCATTTTTTCGTTTTCCCCATATATGCCATATTTGCGTTTTTGCAATTTTTACGTTTTTGCCATATTTGCGTATTTGCCATATTTGCGATTTTGCCATTTTTGCGTTTTTGGCATTTTTGCGTTTTTCCCATATTTGCGTTTCTCACATATTTCGTGAACCTTCGACGATTCAGACTATGTCCTACCAACTCATTCTTTCTTTTTGTCAAGTTGTGCCACAAGTTTATCTTCTCACATTTTTGCATGTGTCCCATGTTTGCGTTTTTCCCATATCTGCGTTTCTGCCAAATTTGCGTTTCTGCCATATTTGCGTTTCTGCCATAATTGCGTTTCTGCCATATTTGCGTTTCTGCCATATTTGCATTTCTGCCATATTTGCGTTCTTGCCATATTTGAGATCTTGCCATATTTGTGTTCTTGCCATATTGTGTTCTTGCCATATTTGCGTCCTGCCATATTTGCGTTCTAGCCATATTTGCGTTTTTTCCGTTTTTGCGTGTTTCCCATATTTGCGTCTTTCACATATTTGCGTCTTTCCCATATTTGTGTTTTACCCATTTTTGCGTATTTCCCGTATTTGCGTTTTTCCCATATTTGCGTTTTTCGCATATTTGCGTTTTTCCCATATTTGCGTTTTTCACATATTTGCGTTTTTTACATATTTGCGTCTTTCCCATATTTGGTTTTTTCCATATTTTCGTTTTTCCCATATTTGCGTTTTTCCCATATTTGCGTTTTTCCCATATTTGCGATTTTCCGTATTTGCGTTTTTCCCAAATTTGCGTTTCTCATATATATCGTGAACCTTCGATGATTCAGACTATGTCCTACCAACCCATTCTTTCTTTTTGTCAAGTTGTGCCTCAAGTTTTTCTTCTCCCATTTTTGCATGTTTCCCATATTATCGTATTTCCCATAATTGCGTTTTTCCCATATTTGCGTTTTTTCCATTTTTGCATTTTTGCCATATTTGCGTTGTTGCCATATTTGCGTTTTTGCCATAGTTGCGTTTTTGCCATATTTGCGTTTTTCCCATATTTGCGTTTCTCATATATTTCGTGGACCTTCGACGCTTCAGACTATGTCCTACCAACCCATTCTTTCATTTTGTCAAATTGTGCCACAAGTTTAACTTCTCCCATTTTTGCATGTTTCCCATATTTGCGTTTTTCGCATATTTGCGTTTCTGCCATATTTGCGTTTCTGCCATAATTGCGTTTCTGCCATAATTGCGTTTCTGCCATATTTGCGTTTCTGCCATATTTGCGTTTCTGCCATATCTGCGTTCTTGCCACATTTGAGTTCTTGCCATATTTGTGTTCTTGCCATATTGCGTTTTTGCCATATTTGCGTTGTTGCCATAATTGCGTTTTTGCCATTTTTGCGATTTTGCAATTTTTGCGTTTTTGCCATTTTTGGGTTATTGCCATATTTGCGTTTTTGCCATTTTTGTGTGTTTGCCATATTTGCGTTTTTGCCATTTTTGCGTTTTTGCCATTTTTGCGTTTTTGCCATTTTTGCGTTTTTGACATTTTGCATTTTTGCCATTTTTGCGTTTTTGCCATACTTGCGTTTTTGCAATTTTTACGTTTTTGCCATTTTTGCGTTTTCCCCATATTTGTGATTTTCTCATATTTGCGTTTATGCCATATTTGCGTTTTTGCAATATTTGCGTTTTTGCCGTATTTGCGTATTTCCCATATTTGCGTTTCTCATATATTTCGTGAACCTTCGACGATTCAGACTATGTCCTACCAACCCATTCTTTCTTTTTGTCAAGTAGTGCCACAAGTTTTTCTTCTCCCATTTTTGCATGTTTCCCATATTATCGTTTTTCCCATATTTGCGTTATTCCCATATTTGCGTTTTTCCCATATTTGCGTTTTTCCCATATTTGCGTTATTGCCATATTTGCGTTTTTGCCATATTTGCGTTTTTCCCATATTTGCGTTTTTCCCGTATTTGCGTTTTTCCCATATTTGCGTTCTTCCCATATTTGCGTTTTTCCCATATTTGCGTTTTTCCCATATTTGCATTTCTCATATATTTCGTTAACCTTTGACGATTCAGACTATGTCCTACCAACCCATTCTTTATTTTTGTCAAGTAGTGCCACAAGTTTATCTTGTCCCATTTTTGCATTTTTCCCATATTTGCGTTTTTCCCATATTTGCGTTTTTCCCATATGTACGTTTTTCCCATATGTACGTTTTTCCCATATTTGCGTTTTTCCCATATTTGCGTTTTTCCCATATTTGCGTTTTTGCCATATTTGGGTTTTTGCCATATTTACGTTTTTGCCATTGTGCGTTTTTGCCAGACTTGCTTTTTTGCCATTTTTGCGGTTTGCCATTTTTGCGTTTTTGCCATTTCTGCGATTTCTGAATATTTGTGATTTTCCCATATTTGCGATTTTCTCATATTTGCATTTTTGCCACATTAGCGTTTTTGCCATATTTGCGTTTTTGCCATATTTGCGTTTTTGCCATATTTGCGTTTTTGCCATATTTGCGTTTTTGCAATTTTTATGTTTTTGCCATTTTTTCGTTTTCCCCATATATGCCATATTTGCGTTTTTGCAATTTTTACGTTTTTTCCATATTTGCGTATTTGCCATATTTGCGATTTTGCCATATTTGCGTTTCTGCCATATTTGCGTTTCTGCCATAATTGCGTTTCTGCCATAATTGCGTTTCTGCCATATTTGCGTTTCTGCCATATTTGCGTTCTTGCCATATTTGAGTTCTTGCCATATTTGTGTTCTTGCGTTCTTGCCATATTTGCGTTCTTGCCATATTTGCGTTTTTTCCTTTTTTGCGTTTTTCCCATATTTTCGTCTTTCCCATATTTGCGTTTTTCCCATTTTTGCGTATATCCCATATTTGCGTTTTTCACATATTTGTGTTTTTCGCATATTTGCGTTTTCCCCATATTTGCGTTTTTCCCATATTTGCGTTTTTCCCATATTTGCGTTTTTCCATATTTGCGTTTTTCCCATATTTGCGTTTCTCATATATTTCGTGAACCTTCGACGATTCAGACTATGTCCTACCAACCCATTTTTTATTTTTGTCAAGTTGTGCCACAAGTTTATCTTCTCCCATTTTTGCATATATCCCATATTTGCGTTTTTCCCATATTTGCGTTTTTCCCATATTTGCGTTTTTCCCATATTTGCGTTTTTCCCATATTTGCGTTTTTCCCGTATTTGCGTTTTTCCCATATTTGCGCTTTTCCGTTATTTACATTGTTCCCATATTTGCGTTTTACCCATATTTGCGTTTTTCCCATATTTGCGTTTTTCCCACATTTGCGTTTTTCCCATATTTGCGTTTTTCCATACTTGCGTTTTTCCATATTTGCGTTTTTCCCAAATTTGCGTTTCTCATATATTTCGTGAACCTTCGACGATTCAGACTATGTCCTACCAACCCATTCTTTCTTTTTGTCAAGTTGTGCCAGAACTTTATCTTCTCCCATTTTTGCATGTTTCCCATATTTGCTTATTTCCCATAATTGCGTTTCTGCCATATTTGCGTTTCTGCCATATTTGCATTTCTGCCATATTTGCGTTTCTGCCATATTTGCGTTTCTGCCATATTTGCGTCTCTGCCATATTTGCGTTTCTGCCATATTTGCGTCTCTGCCATATTTGCGTTTCTCCCATATTTGCGTTCCTGCCATATTTGCGTTTCTGCCATATTTGTGTTTTTGCCATATTTTCGTTTTTGCCATATTTGCGTATTTCCCATATTTGCGTTTCTCATATATTTCGTGAACCTTCGACGATTCAGACTATGTCCTACCAACCCATTCTTTCTTTTCGTAAAGTTGTGCCACAAGTTTTTTTTCTCACATTTTTGCATGTTTCCCATATTTGCGTTTTTCCCATATTGCGTTTTTCCAATATTTGCGATTTTCCCATATTTGCGTTTTTGCCATATTTGCGTTTTTGCCATATTTGCGTTTTTGCCATATTTGTGTTTTTGCCATATTTGCGTATTTCCCATATTTGCGTTTCTCACATATTTCGTGAACCTTCGACGATTCAGACTATGTCCTAACAACCCATTCTTTATTTTTGTCCAGTTGTGCCACAAGTTTATCTTCTCCCCTTTTCGCATTTTTCCCATGTTTGCGTTTTTCCCATATTTGCGTTTTTCCCAGATTTGCGTTTTTCCCATACGTGCTTTTTTGCCAAATTTGCGTTTTTGCTATATTTGAGTTTTCGCCATATTTGAGTTTTTGCCATATTTCCGTTTTTGCCATTTTTGGAATTTTGCCATATTTCCATTTTTGGCATTTTTGCGTTTTTGCCATATTTGCGTTATTGCCACTTTTGCGTTTTTGCCATTTTTGCGTTTTTGTCATTTTTGCATTTTTGCCATTTTTGCGATTTTCCGATTTTTGCGATTTTGCCATTTTTGTGTTTTTGCCATTTTTGCGTTTTTGCCATTTTTGCGTTTTTGCCAATTTGCGTTTTTGCAATTTTTACGTTTTTGCCATATTATCGTTTTTGTAATTTTTACGTGTTTGCCATTTTTGCGTTTTCCCATATTTGCGATTTTTTCAAATTTGCGTTTTTGCCATATTTGCGTTTTTCCCATATTTGCGTTTTTCCCATATTTGCGTTTTTCCCATATGTGCGTGTTTCCCATATTTGAGTTTTTGCCATATTTGCGTTTTTGCCATATTTGGGTTTTTGCCATATTTCCGTTTTTGCCATATTTCCGTTTTTGCCATATTTCCGTTTTTGCCATTTTTGCGTTTTTGCCATATTTCCGTTTTTGCCATTTTTGCGTTTTTGCCATTTTTGCGTTTCTGCCATATTTGCGTTTTTGCCATTTTTGCGTTTCTGCCATATTTGCGTTTTTGCCATTTTAGCGTTTTTGCCATTTTTGCGTTTTGCCATATTTGCGTTTTCCCCATGTTTGCGATTTTCCCATATTTGCGATTTTGCCATATTTGCGTTTTTGCCATATTTGCGTTTTTGCCATATTTGCGTTTTTGCCATATTTGCTTTTTTGCCATATTTGCGTTTTTACCATATTTGCGTTTTTGTCATATTTGCGTTTTTCCCATATTTGCGTTTCTCATATATTTCGTGAACCTTCGATGATTCAGACTATGTCCTACCAACCCATTCTTTCTTTTTGTCAAGTTGTGCCACAAGTTTATCTTCTCCCATTTTTGCATGTTTACCATATTTGCGTTTTTGCCATTTTTGCGTTTTTTGCCATTTTTGCGTTTTGCCATTTTTGCGTTTTGCCATTTTTCGTTTTTGTCATATTTGCGTTTTGTGCCATTTTTGCGTTTTTTGCCACTTTTGCGTTTTTTGTGACTTTTGCGTTTTTGCCAATTTTGCGTTTTTGCCAATTTTGCGTTTTTGCCATTTTAGCGTTTTTGAAATATTTGCGTTTTTTCCAATTTTGCGTTTTCGCCATTTTTGCGTTTTTGCCAATTTTGCGTTTTTGCCATATTTGCGTTTTTAACATATTTGCGTTTTTCCCATATTTGCGTTTCTCATATATTTCGTGAACCTTGAACGATTCAGACAATGTCCTACGAACCCATTCTTTCTTTCTGTCAAGATGTGCCACAAGTTTATATTCTCCCATTTTTGCATTTCTCACATATTTGCGTTTTTCCCATATTTGCGTTTTTGCCATATTTGCGTATTTCCCATATTTGCGTTTCTCACATATTTCGTGAACCTTCGACGATTCAGACTATGTCCTACCAACCCATTCTTTATTTTTGTCCAGTTGTGCCACAAGTTTATCTTCTCCCCTTTTCGCATTTTTCCCATATTTGTGTTTTTCCCATATTTGCGTTTTTCCCATATGTTCGTTTTTGCCAAATTTGCGTTTTTGCTATATTTGAGTTTTCGCCATATTTGAGTTTTAGCCATATTTCCGTTTTTGCCATTTTTGGGTCTTTGCCATATTTCCAATTTTGGCATTTTTGCGTTTTTGCCATTTTTGCGTTTTTGCCATATTTGCGTTTTTGCTATATTTGCGTTATTGCCACTTTTGCGTTTTTGCCTTCTTTGCGTTTTTGCCATTTTTGCGTTTTTGTCATTTTTGCATTTTTGCCATTTTTGCGATTTTGCAATTTTTGTGTTTTTGCCATTTTTGCGTTTTTGCCATTTTTGCGTTTTGCCATTTTTGCGTTTTTGCCATTTTTGCGTTTTTGCCATTTTGCGTTTTTGCCATTTTTGCGTTTTTGCCATATTTGCGTTTTTTGCAATTTTTACGTTTTTGCCACATTATCGTTTTTGCAATTTTTACGTGTTTGCCATTTTTGCGTTTTCCCATATTTGCGATTTTCTCATATTTGCGTTTTTGCCATTTGTGCGTTTTTGCCATATGTTACGTTTTTGCCATATTTGCGTTTTTCCCATATTTGTGTTTTTCCCATATTTGCGTTTTTCCCATATGTGCGTTTTTCCCATATTTGCGTTTTTCGCATATTTGGGTTTTTGCCATATTTGGGTTTTCGCCATATTTGCGTTTTTGCCATATTTCCGTTTTTGCCTTTTTTGCCATTTTTGCGTTTTTGCCATATTTCCGTTATTGCCATTTTTGCGTTTTTGCGATATTTGCGTTTTTGCCATATTTGCGTTTTTGCCATATTTGCGTTTTTGCTATATTTGCGTTTTTGCCATTTTTGCGTTTTTGCTATTTTTGCGTTTTGCCATATTTGCGTTTTCCCCATGTTTGCGTTTTCCCCATGTTTGCGATTTTCCCATATTTGCGATTTTGCCGTATTTGCGTTTTTGCCATATTTGCGTTTTTGCCATATTTGCGTTTTTGCCATATTTGCGTTTTTGCCATATTTGCGTTTTTACCATATTTGCTTTTTTGCCAAATTTGCGTTTTTACCATGTTTGCGTTTTTGTCATATTTGCGTTTTTCCCATATTTGCGTTTCTCATATATTTCGTGAACCTTCGATGATTCAGACTATGTCCTACCAACCCATTCTTTCTTTTTGTCAAGTTGTGCCACAAGTTTATCTTCTCCCATTTTTGCAAGTTCACCATATTTGCGTTTTTGCCATTTTTGAGTTTTTTGCCATTCTTGCGTTTTGCCATTTTTGCTTTTTGCCATTTTTTGTTTTTGTCATATTTGCGTTTTTGCCATTTTTGCGTTTTTGCCATTTTTGCGTTTTTGACATTTTTGATGTTTTTTCCATTTTTGCGTTTTTGCCATTTTTGCGTTTTTGCCATTCTTGCGTTTTTGCCATATTTGCGTTTTTGCCATATTTGCGTTTTTGCTATATTTGCGTATTTCCCATATTTGCGTTTCTCATATATTTCGTGAGCATTCGACGATTCAGACTGTTTCCTACTGACCCATTCTTTCTTTTTCTCAAGTTGTGCCACAAGTTTATCTTCGCCCATTTTTCACATATTTGCGTTTTCCGCGTATTTGCGATTTTCCCGTATTTGTGTTTTTTCCGTATATTTGTGTTTTTGCCATATTTGCGTTTTTGCCATTTTTGCGTTTTTGCCATTTTTGCGTTTTTGCCATATTTGCGTTTTTAACATATTTGCGTTTTTCCCATACTTGCGTTTCTCATATATTTCGTGAACCTTGAACGATTCAGACAATGTCCTACGAACCCATTCTTTCTTTCTGTCAAGATGTGCCACAAGTTTATCTTCTCCCATTTTTGCACTTCTCACATATTTGCGTTTTTCCCATATTTGCGTTTTTGCCATATTTGCGTTTTTGCCGTATTTTCGTTTTTACCATATTTACGTTTATCCCATATTTGCGTTTCTCATATATTTCGTGAACCTAGGACGATTCAGACAATGTCCTACCAACCCATTCTTTCATTTTGCCAAGCTGTGCCACAGGTTTATCTTCTCCCATTTTTGCATTTTTCACATATTTGCGTTTTTCCCATATTTGCGTTTTTCCCATATTTGCGTTTTTTCCATATTTGCGTTCCTCCCATATTTGCGTTTCTGCCATATTTGGTTTTTTGCCATATTTGCGTGTCGGCCATATTCGCATTTCTGCCATATCTGCGTTTTTGCCAAATTTGCGTTATTGCCATATTTTTGTTTTTGCCATATTTGCGTTTTTGCCATATTTCCATTTTTTCCATATCTGCGTCTATGCCATATTTGCGTCGTTGCCATATTTGCATCTTTGCCATATTTGCGTCTATGCCGTATTTGTGTCTTTGCCATATTTGCGTCTTTGCCGAATTTGCGTTTTTGCCGTATTTGCGTTTTTGCCATATTTGCGTTTTTGCCGTATTTGCGTTTTTGCCATATTTGCGATTTTGCCATATTTGCGTTTTTCCCATATTTGTGTTTTTCCCATATTTTAGTTTGTTCCCATATTTGCGTTTTCCGTCATATTTGCATTTTTTGTCATATTTGCGTTTTTGCCATATTTGCATTTATGCCATATTTGCGTTTATGCCATATCTGCATTTTTGCCAAATCTCTGTTTTCGCCAAATCTGCGTTTTTGCCAAATCTGCGTTTTTGAGAAATCTGCGTTTTTGCTAAATCTGCGTTTTTGCCAAATTTGCGTTTTTGCCCAATCTGCGTTTTTGCCCAATCTGCGTTTTTGCGAAATCTGCGTTTTTGCCAAATTTTCGTTTTTGCCATATCTGCGTTTTTGTCATATCTGCGTTTTTGCCATATCTGTGTTTTTGCCATATCTGCGTTTTTGCCATATCTGTGTTTTACCATTTCTGCGTTTTTGCCATATCTGCGTTTTTGCCATATCTGCGTTTTTTCCATTTTGGCGTTTTTCCCATTTTTGCGTTTTTCCTATACTTGCGTCTTTGCCATTTTCGCGTCTTTGTCAAATTTTTCGTCTTTACCATATTTGCGTCTTTGCCATATTTGCTTCTTTGCCATATTTGCCATTTTTGCTATTTTTGCCATTTTTGCCATTTTTGCGTTTTTGCCATTGTTGATGTTTTTTCCATTTTTGCATTTTTGCCATTCTTGCGATTATGCAATTTTTGCGTTTTTGCCATTTTGCGTTTTGCCATTTTTGCGTTTTGCCATTTTTGCGTTTTTGCCATTTTTGCGTTTTTGCCATTTTTGCGTTTTTGCTATATTTGCGTTTTTGCCATATTTGCGTTTTCGCCACATTTGCGTTTTCCCCGTATTTGCGGTTTTCCCGTATTTGCGTTTTTGCTGTATTTGCGTTTTTGCCATATTTGCGTTTTTGCCATATTTGCGTTTTTGCCATGTTTGTGTTTTTGCCATATTTGCTTTTTTGCCATAATTGCGTTTTTGCAATATTTGGGTATTTCCCATATTTGCGTTTCTCACATATTACGTGAAACTTCGACGATTCAGACTATGTCCTACCGACCCATACTTTCTTTTTCTCAAGTTGTGCCACAAGTTTATCTTCTCCCATTTTTCCATTTTTCACATATTTGCGTTTTTCCCATATTTACGTTTTTGCCATATTTGCGATTTTGCCATATTTGCGTTTTTGCCATATTTGCGTTTCTGCCATATTTGCGTTCTTGCCATATTTACATTCTTGCCATATTTGCGGTCTTGCCATATTTGCGTTCTTGCCATATTTGCGTTTTTCCCGTATTTGTGTTTTTGCCATATTTACGTTTTTCCCGTATTTGCGTTTTTTCCATATTTGCGTTTTTCCCATTTTTGCGTTTTTCCCATATTTGCGTTTTTCCCACATTTGCGTTTTTCCCATACTTGCGTTTTTCCCATATTTTCGTTTTTCCCATATTTGCGTTTTTCCCATATTTGCGTTTTCCCATATTTGCGATTCTCATATTTTTCGTGAACATTCGACGATTCAGACTATGTCCTACCAACCCATTCTTTCTTTTTGTCAAGTTGTGCCACAAGTTTATCTTCTCCCATTTTTGCATTATTCCCATATTTGCGTTTTTGCCATATCTGCGTTTTTGCCATATCTGCGTTTTTGCCATATCTGCATTTTTGCCATATCTGCGTTTTTGCGATATCTCTGTTTTTGACATATCTGCGTTTTTGCCATGTCTGCGTTTTTGCCATATCTGCGTTTTTGCCATATCTGCGTTTTTGCCATTTTTTCGTTTTTTGCCATTTTTTCGTTTTTTGCCATTTTTGCGTTTTTTGCCACTTTTGCGTTTATTGCCACTTCTGCGTTTTTTGACACTTTTGCGTTTTTCGCCATTTTCGCGTTTTTCCATTTTTGCGTTTTTGCCATTTTTGCGTTTTTGCCATTTTGCGTTTTTGCCATTTTTGCGTTTCTGCCATATTTGCATTTCTGCCATATTTGCGTTTTTGCCATAATTGCGTTATTGCCATATTTTTGTTTTTGCCGTATTTGCGTTTTTTCCATATATGCGTTTTTTCCATATTTGCGCCTTTGCCATATTTGCATCTTTGCCATATTTGCATCTTTGCGATATTTGCGTTTTTGCCGTATTTGCGTTTTTGCCGTATTTGCGTTTTTGCCATATTTGAGTTTTTGCCATATTTGCGTTTTTGCTATATTTGCGTTTTTGGCATATTTGCGTTTTTCCCATATTTGTGCTTTTCCCATATTTTAGTTTGATCCCATTTTTGCGTTTTCTGTCATATTTGCATTTGTTGTCATATTTGGGTTTTTGCCTAATTTGCATTTATGCCATATTTGCGTGTATGCCATATTTGCCTTATCTGCGTTTATGCCATATCTGCGTTTTTGCCAAATCTGCATTTTTGCCAAATCTGCTTTTTTGCGAAATCTGCGTTTTTGCGAAATCTGCATTTTTGCCAAATCTGCGTTTTTGCCATATCTGCGTTTTGCCGTATCTGCGTTTTTGCCGTATCTGCGTTTTTGCCGTATTTGCGTTTTTGCCATTTTTGAGTTTTTACCTTTTTTTCGTTTTTGCCATTTTTGCGTTTTTGCCATTTTTGCGTTTTTGCCATTTTTGCGTTTTTGCCATTTTTGCGTTTTTGCCATATTTGCGTTTTTGCCACTTTTGCGTTTTGGCTATTTTTGCGTTTTTGCCATATTTGCGTCTTTCCCATATGTGCGTCTTTCACATATCTGCGTCTTTACCGTATCTGCATCTGTCCCGTATCTGTCTCTGTCCTGTATGTGCGTCTTTCCTGTATCTGCATCTGTCCCGTTGTAAGTAGGCTGTTTATGTTTTCTTTATGTAAGTTTGCTGTTTATGTTTTCTTATTGGCAACGTTATGTAGCGCTCTGTATGAAAATCACTGGCTGTGGTGTGTGCAGTATGTGGCTAGTTTGCATTGTTGCCTGCCATTGTTATCATGAACTGCTATAGCTGGATGTGAACAGCGCGTAGCGTTGCGCAGTTGGAGGTGAGCCGCCAGCAGTGGTGGATGTGGGGAGAGAGATGGCGGAGGTTTGATAATCTGTAAGACTGGATGTCAATTATGATTATTAAGGTAAATACAGTGTTTGTTCTCTATTAAAATCTTTCATTTGCTAACTATCCCTATCAGTAGTTAGTGCCTTCAGTAGTTTGAATCTTTTATTTAGCTGGCAGTAGTGGCGCTCGCCGTATTGCAGTAGTTCGAGTAACGGAGATTTTTGTGAGGTAAGTGATTTGTGAAAGGTATAGTTTAATGTTACTCAGGGCCATTCTTTTGCAGGGATCTTTGATAGTCAGATTGCGTTGCGCTAAATAATATTGTGTGTCAGGTTAAGCACAGTCGAGTATAAATTAGTTGTAAGAGGACGTTTCATGTGTCGACCCTTAGCCTAGGATACCTCACTGGAATCTTCTGATTTTTTCTTGTAGTTTGTGAATTTAGTGTAGCTTTAGTTTATTGCTAGCGCGTAATTATAGAGAGATTTTCCTTGGTAGTTGCAGTCTTTCATTGTTGTACTGTAAAACAGTTGTGGCATGCATGTAGGTTTGCACCAAGTATTTCGCAGCTGCAATTAACTACATATTATTTTCAGTGCTATGTTAATGTGTTCTCTTATTTTTGCTATTCAAATTGTGCTTTTCTGTGTTATCGTGTGAAATATTGTGACATAATGGCGTGTGAAAAACGTAACACTCGGCTCCAAAGTAAAATGAGAAATGACAGTGAAGACGAAAGCAGTGTCTTGGCCCCACCATGTAATGAATTAACTAATATTCAAAGTAGTAATTTGGTAACTGTGCATAGGGAAATGGAGCGGGCGTCAAACAATGGCGTAGGCAGTGAAACAGGTAGTGAACAGGGAAGCATTATCGATCGATCGGTCGGCAACAGCTCGCCTCAGGAATCCGAAATGATAGGACACAATTTTGCAAATACTGTAGATTCAGGTTTTGCGTCCTCACCGTTTTCTCAAATAAGTCAAGACACATTTTCAGCTTGTCAAAATGTGAATGTTGCCGGTGCAAATGCACTGCCAAAAAGAGTAGAGGAACAGATTCCAGACACTAATGTATTGTTATTACAACTAATGCAACAAATGGAACAAAATCAGAGACAAACACAGCAACAGTTAGACACAATGGGACAAAATCTTCAAAAGTTAGACCCAATGGAACAAAATCAGAGACAAACACAGCAAAAGCTGCAAAAGTTAGACACAATGGAACAAAATCAGAGACAAACACAGCAAAAGCTTCAGAAGTTAGACACAATGGAACAAAATCTTCAAAAGTTAGACACCACACTTGAACAAACACGTGAAGATTTAACTACTGAGTTACATAACATCGAATCGAAATGTCAAAAGGTCTGTAATGACGTAAAAACACAAATTTGTGAACATTTTCAACCTATTTTTTCGCGTCATGAAAATGCATTACAGAATCACGAAGCAGCCATAAAAGAACTGCAAACTATTGTTCATGAAAATCAATAGACCTTGCAAGCTAAAATGGACTCAGTTGCATCTACCGATTCGGTTACGCAACTGGCAAAAACTCAGGAAAACTTAAAGAACACAGTAGATTCGATTTCAACACAAATGGACACTCTGAAACTTGGTTCAGAAAAACACACTGAGGAAATGTGTTCACTATCGGAGAAAGTAGCTGAACTTTCGGATCAGGTCACTAACTTATCTACAAAGGTAGATGAAGATCTGAATGACACAAGACCCGTAGCCTTCACTGACACAGAAGAGTATGAACAAATAAGAAAATTCAAACAAAATCAAAATCAAATCAATACACAGTATAAAAGAGAAATCCGGGAAGTACAAGATCAGTTGACACAGGTGATACAAGAATTACGTATTTCAGAGGACACTCGCGCCCCAATACTGGAAGAGGGACATAGAAATACGGAAAAGCCACAATATAATAACACAGAGCATTTCGGTAATTATGAAAGGAATTGGCAAGGTGCACCGAATTTTGAGATGGAACCGCCGACACGACGTAACAATGACCGATATGTGACTCGCCGACATGATGATTTTGACTATAAGCTGTTCATTACTACACGTAAATTCAAAACATTTAAGAATCCTGGCAGGGTCGCCATACATGCAGTTACGACTCAGGGAGAAATTCTCCGCCACGTGACAGACAAGAAAGAAACTATGTAAACTACCGAAAAATCGACAGACGTGAATTTCATCAGAACTGGCGGGTTTCTAACAGAGCTGGGCCCTCTGGGCAACGTGAATTTGTAGAAGTTAGGTCTCCAAATCCCAACAATGACGCGCGCCAACAAAGAGACAATAGGCGATGACTCACACCACTGGCAGCCACAAGACGTACTTATGAAACTGATGATGCAGCTGCCGTAGCTAGTAATTACGTAAAAATGGAACACATTAGAGACATCTTACTCCAGGAACACGACGTAAAACATAACAACATTGCATATCCTGTGATTCACATTACTGTAAATGACGTAAAATTTACGGCAGTACTTGACTCTGGCAGTCCCATTTCAGTAATTAGTGAAACAGCTTTTAGCAAATGCAACAAATCGAACGATTGCCCCACACTTCCGTTACGTAAGATTAAATTACAAGGTGCAATCTTTGGAAAAAGTGTAGATGTACGCCAACAAACCAACTTAGAATTCTTTTGTCAAAGCCACAGCTTCTCTATGAACTTTCTTATTGCTCCATTATTGTCGACGGAAATTATACTGGGAGTAGACTTTTTGAATGAATACAAAGCAATCTTAAGCTTTCACGATGCTGAAATAAGTTTAGAGAAAGAAGGTAAGTCAATAGCTTTGAAATTTGAAGACTGGCTCTCAAACCATGATGAGGAAATTAATCGGCTTTACCTTCTGTTAGATAACAGTTCGGAATTTTCTACGGAACTAGACACTAACAATCATTCTGCAAGTACTGACAGGGATGGTATCGACGGCATATTTGAAACTAATGAGTTAATTCAGAATAAAATTCAAACAATTGAGAATTGTAATGACACTGATAGGCAGGGCCTTTTTGAGATTTTACAAGCACTTTCCACAGTTTTTACTCACAAAACAGGAACAATCAAGGGATTTCAATACCAATTTCGTGTTCGTGAGCATACTAAATTTTGTGTTAGACCATACGTAATTCCAGCACATTATAGGGACCGTGTTAGAACAGAAATACAATCTATGCTTGACGAGGGCATTATTGAGCCTGCAGTAAGCTCATACAACAATCCGTTACATGTTGTTGAGAAGAAAAATGGATCGATCAGGCTTGTCTTAGATTCGAGACCAATCAATACTATCATTATTCCTGAAACAGACAGGCTGCAGACGATGGAAGAACATCTTCAAAATTTTAATGGTGTAAAAGTGTTGTCTTCCATTGATCTCAGATCCAGCTTTTATCAGATCGAACTTCATCCAGAATGCAGAAAATACACAGCTTTCCTTTGTTTCGGCGTTTGTTATCAGTTTCGGAAACTTCCTTTTGGTTTGAACATTTCTTCGGCAGCATTCATTCGCGGGTTAAATTCCATATTACCTGAGTTCTTAAAACGTCACATCACCTTATATGTGGACGATATTCTAATAGCAGAAGCTTCATGGGAACAACATAACCGCATTCTCGACAGTTTGTTACGTATTTTTGCAGAATCTGGAATTACAGTTAACTTGGAAAAGTCTGAATTCGGTAGGTCAAAGGTGAAGTTTTTGGGACATATTATTTCTTCTGAAGGCATTCAGCCGGATCCTGAAAAGTTAGAAGCAATCAGAGCCATTCCAGTTCCATCCACAAAAAAACAAGTTCGCAGTTTTCTAGGTCTCGTAAATTTTTACCGTCGTTTTCTGAATATGCAAATTCTTGTTACACCAAAACTTTGTTCTCTCACTGGAAAAAATACTATTTGGAACTGGGACGAACAAGCACAGTTGGAATTCAATTCTTTGAAAGAAGCGTTACTTCACGCGCCAATACTAGCTCATCCAGATCTGTCACAAGATTTCTGCCTTAGCACGGCTTCTTCTAAAGTCGGTCTTGGTGCCCACTTATTTCAAGAAGCCATAGAAAATAACACTACTGTTCAGAAAACCATTGCTTTTGCTAGCCGAGTGCTAACAAAATCTGAAAAAAATTATTCTGTTACTGAATTAGAAGCTTTAGCTATCGTTTGGGCATTTAACAAATTCCGTTTTTTTCTTTCTGGTAAGCACGTAAAAGTATACAGTGATCATCGTGCATTACAATTTCTTATGTCTTCAAAATTAAATCATGATAGGTTAAAACGTTGGGCATTGTTTCTGCAAGAATTCCGCTTCACAATAGTCTACATTCCCGGCAAGGAGAACATTGTTGCGGACGCGCTGTCACGCGCACCGGCTGGGCTTGAGAAAAGTAACACAGAAGGCAACCTCGAGAAAAATTTCAGTATTCTTTACATTCAGAAAGTCGCCTTTGAAAACTTCATCACCACATCTTTAAAGGACATTGCTCATGAACAAGATAAAGATCCGATTTGGAAAGACATCAAAGGTAAATGGCATGAAAAGACACACACTCAGATTCGGCATTATTACCTGGTTAGAAACAACATACTGTTCAAACGCTGCACTGTTGATGACAAGCTATGGGTACTTTGCATTCCAGACGATTTTGTTAATAAGCTCATTTGGTACATTCATTTCAGCTACGCACATTTTGGCCCACGAAAATGTTATCATATTCTTCGAACGACTTGTTATTTTAACAATATGGAAAAGAGAATTCGAAGAGTCTTGTCTATTTGTAAACTTTGTCAAAAGGCGAAACCATCTACTGTCTCCCATCGTGCTCCGCTGTTTCCTATCATTCCTTCTAAATTAAAAGAATTTGCTGCTGTTGATCTCTTGGGACCGCTTGTCAGAACATCTAATGGATTTGCGTACGTTCTAGTCGCTGTTGAACTCACTTCAAAATTTGTTTCTTTCACTCCGTTACGTAAAGCCACTGGACGGTCTGTATCCAACGCCTTTGTTAAAAATTTCTTACGTGAAGTTGGACACGTTAGTAAAGTCATTTCAGATAACGGACCGCAATTCAGATCTGCTGTTTGGTCACGCATGCTTCGGAATCATAAAATCAAACCTGTTTTTGTTTCATTGTATTCACCACATTGTAACCCGTCTGAACGGATTATGAAAGAAATCAATAAGCTTTGCAGACTTTATTGTCACAGAAAGCATCAGCATTGGGACAGATATTTACACTTATTTCAAAATGTGCTGAATGAAATGCCTCATGATTCCACTGCTTTACCACCTACTCTTGTACTGAAGAATGTAGAACCTCCGAACAGAATCAGAGAGCTTGTACCTTTCCCGAATACACGTAAACTTCGACACAAAGACATAATTGATTTGGCTCTTAAAAATATAAAATCTGCAGCAGACAAAAGGAGAAAACTACACGGTAAAGCAAATGCAAAGAAATTATATATTGGTCAGAAAGTTCTCATTAAAGCTCATTCATTGTCACATAAGAAGAAACACTTGAGTCACAAATTCTTTCTAGTCTACAATGGACCTTACAGAATCCGACGTATACCACATGATAATTGCGTTGAAGTTGAAACTCTGCGTACTAGGAAGAGTAAAGGTTTACACCACATTTCTCATGTAAAACCATTTATTGACAGATAATCTGCTTTTTAACTTAGTCTTTGCAATTTTCACTTCACGCTACTTGTACAATTTGTCACACTGAGAAACTGTTAACATGCAACTATGTTTTAAAGCTAACTAACCATCCAGTCACGAACATAGGTAACTTAGACAAGTAATTGCGAATGTATTGTTATTGCGAACAGACGACACAGTGTGGTTATTTATACATTCCTCCTTGTTAGTTGCACGATTACGTAATGAATATACGGCTTACATACTTAGAACATATACCAGCACTGCTAATGAGATTTTCATGCAACATTTTGGTTTGCTTGAGAGTGGATTCTGGATTTGAGGTGCTTTCTGTGAAATGCCAGATGACACAGTGGTTAGTTTATGTGACAGCTACACGATTTTATCACGACGCTGCTAATGCGTGACAATTTACAATGTTGCTTTTGCGGTGTATCTGTTTTATATCGGCACAGTTTTTTCTGAATTCTTCTGGAAAGCAAAACATGTTTTAGTAGTAACTTTTGTGGTATAGCTACAAGGAAACAGCCTTTTCTGTAGCACAACAATACGTTACAGCACAGTACTTTCTTCATCACGGCAATAAGCGTAATAAGTATGATATCTATACGCAAAGCATTCCACTTTGTTTATCATGAGGTAAGTACATTGACTTCTGCAGAACTTAGCTTTCGGAGGACAATAACTACGACACTTCCCAGAGATTATCTTACAGCAAAACGCACATTTAGCGCTACAGGACATGTATTTGAGTGATTAATTTTGTACTTAAAACATTTATTTTTAAAGATTTTTGAATTACAAAGAAAGTTTTTCGTAATACATTTCATTCCATTCTTGTAATCTGTAACACCTGAGGGTATAATTACAATAATCCTCAGGGGGGTACACGCCTACTTTGTGTATCATGTGTTTGGCAAGCACAAGGAGCCCTAGCTAATATGGTATTTGCTTATTCAATTTAACACATCGGTACCATATTTCTCAAACACATAAATTACACAGCTATCTGATCATTTAACTGAGAGAGACAAACTTTTTTATTACGTCAGTGACAGATGTTTACGTGATTACACCGTTGGATAACTTCACACTTAAGAAATTGTATTTTGTCTGTACTTTGTGAACTGTTCATATTTTTTCAGAACCATTGTGATACTATGAGAGCTTTGAATGATGTATTTGGTAAGGGAGAATGATTTTAAAGTACGTTTGAGGTAGATGACGCTATTTAAATGAGCAGAGAATTTTTTTTAGATTTTGAAATTATTGCAGAAAGGTACGACTTTTTTGAGATTTGACTGAGGTGTTATGATGTTATTTTTACGACGACGATGTGTATTATGCTGTTGAGGTATGTTTATGTCAATAAGATGATGCTACCATATATGAGGAATGTGATTACGTGTTTATATGTATATGAATAATGAATAGAAGTTAGGGACACTTGACTTGTGAAAAAGGATGTTGGAAACCGAGAATCGTACTTTAAGAGTTATGAAATGTGTGTAAATGCGTGAATGTATCACAATGCCGGCGAAAATTTTTTGGACACTGTTATATTCATAGGATTTTGTTTCTACACACTTGTGACGTAAATTTTCGACCTGTGAAATTTTCATATGAGACTGTCACTGTAGCGGAAACTGGTGTCGTAAATATTTCCGTAAGAAAGTGACCACCTGCACGTGCGTCGTCGGCACACAGCTGTGTCAGACACCTGGAGAACTAGCCATTAGGGTGTGCCTTTCCGGAAGCCTATAGCCCGCTAATGACATTCCTTTGTAGAGGGCATCGCTAATGCGACACGCTCGTTACTTGAAAACATATGATTTTTGTAATGCGTTGTGGGCACACAGCTGCGTCAAACACCTGGAGACCAAGCCATTAGGGTGTGCCTTTCATCGCTAATGCGACACCCTCGTTACTTAAAAACATATGATTACTCGCACTTTGTGCTAATTATTGAAATGCTTATGAATTGATGGGAAATATTCGTACATCTGCACACCTGATTATGACAAGTGTCTTTCTCCGAGAGTTGAGTGCTACTGACTTACGAAATGCCACATGACTATTGAATGATATTTTTATGCTTTGCTTTTCATAGTTGCTTATTTCATTTAATATCTGGTTTCCAGCTGTGTTGCAGCATTCGTTTTATAAAATAAACTTAGATGCATTTGCTAATGTGAACTCTTTCTGTCAACAGATCTATTAAATAATTATTTTATGATCCACATTCTTTAAAAAGGAGCACTTGGAAAAGAAAGAACAATAAGAAGGAACTAGTAACAGTAACACATAATTTTCTTCTCAAGTACATGGTAATATTTTTTTACAATCAGTTGTTATGGTGCACCACTTTAATTACATATACATTAAGATGTGAATAGACATTTCCCTTGTCTGCATTGTTGTTTTTACTGTAATATTTTTTCTGCTTGAGCTATGTCATGTTTAGGTATAAGTTGCTGCTGTTTGCCAGGCATAGTGTTATTGAATTTGACTTTTGCTAATTTCTTAATGCTGCTTGCTTCGCAAATCTGCGTTTTTTTTCATTGCTGTTTATATTAACTGTGTTATGTGATGCTGCATTGCCACGTCCCTTGGTATATATATCTGAGCTCAGTAGATTTAAGTTAGCTTAAGAGGGGGTAGACTATATAAGAAACTGACTATGGAGAATAGGTAAAGAATGCAATGCAAAGTTATATGAAAAAGATTTGGGCCCCAATGAGTATTGTACAATCAGAAATAATTATTTTGAAAGAAATATGAATAGAATACAGGAAGGAGGTATAGATAGGACTTTTTGGGAATGATGATGAACGAAGGGAGATCTCCAAGAAGCAAAGAAAGTTTTATTGCAAAATACTGCAATGAAACAAACCCTGTCCTTTCCTTTTGTGTATCCCACTATGTGTTTGGGTACCCGTGTGTATTTGTGTTTTTCCTGTCTTTATGTGTTTAGCTGATGAGAGCTATGTTGAAGAATTTTTCTAATACTATGTTATTTACTTTGTAAAGATGTTGAGACATTATTTATTCTGTTTTGTTTTAATGTTCATGTGTAAAGTTGATGTTTCAAAAGTTATTCTGATCTTTTATGTATGTACTTATGTCATAATTCCTGTAACACTGATGTATATGTTTATTTCTATTCTTTTGTAAAGCCTGTACTACAAATGTTATCTGTATTGTTATGTTTTTAATGTTGTATTTTGTACCTTTGTTATTGTATTCTTCTGCTATAAAATTGTAATTGACGCCAGTTCATCATATTATTAACTTGTAAGCATTCATTTCACTGCACACTTTTCTGTTGGTCATACTATATGGACACTATGTGAGAAGTTGGGACTGTTAGTGTTTGCACGTGTGTTACTAATTCAGCAAGGGACTGGATAACAGCATTGCTGGTTCTAAGGACAATTCAAAAAACTTTGTGAGTGCACGAGTGGTGGTTTATGGACTTGCTATATTATCCGCAAGACTCTTCACTGGTGATTGTGCACCCGAACAGTCACAACAGATGGCTGCTGGTCATCTCTACCAGGACTACAGTGGGCCTGTCCACACTTTCTACAAGGACTGCAGTGGGTCTGCACCTCTGGTGGCCCGCCAATACCGTCACCTCTACCAGGACTACAGTGGGCCTGTCCACAATTTCTACAAGGACTGCAGTGGGTCTACACCTTTGATGACTCACCAATACCATACTCTCTACCAGGACTACAGTGGGTCTGCTCTGTGATGACCTACCTACCAATATTCGTCAGAACTTCGAATGACTCTGCTGTGGGTTTGCTCTGTTGTGGCCCATAACCTGTCTGCATGTCAAGAGTCAGCACTGTCTTTCTGTTGGAAGGACAACACTACTTCTTCAAGACTGCATGGAAATCGACTAATTCTGTGTGCAATTTTTTTACTAACGAGACTTTGTGAAAAAAAACTGTAATTACTATTATGCTGAATGATCAGGACTGTCTTTATGGACTGTGAGAAAATTTTCGCTTTTGACCAACATTGTATCAATAAGTGTGTGCATTTTATATCTTTGTTACTGTAATTGTGAAAATTTTTTTTCAAATCTGTATTGGCCAGTGCCCAACACCATTTGTAAAAATTTTTTTGTGGGGAGCATGGGGGCTATGTAAGTAGGCTGTTTATGTTTTCTTTATGTAAGTTTGCTGTTTATGTTTTCTTATTGGCAACGTTACGTAGCGCTCTGTATGGAAATCACTGGCTGTGCTGTGTGCAGTATGTGGCTAGTTTGCATTGTTGCCTGCCATTGTTGTCATGAACTGCTATAGCTGGATGTGAACAGCGCGTAGCGTTGCGCAGTTGGAGGTGAGCCGCCAGCAGTGGTGGATGTGGGGAGAGAGATGGCGGAGGTTTGATAATCTGTAAGACTGGATGTCAATTATGATTATTAAGGTAAATACAGTGATTGTTCTCTATTAAAATCTTTCATTTGCTAACTATCCCTATCAGTAGTTAGTGCCTTCAGTAGTTTGGATCTTTTATTTAGCTGGCAGTAGTGGCGCTCGCCGTATTGCAGTAGTTCGAGTAACGGAGATTTTTGTGAGGTAAGTGATTTGTGAAAGGTATAGTTTAATGTTACTCAGGGCCATTCTTTTGCAGGGATCTTTGATAGTCAGATTGCATTGCGCTAAATAATATTGTGTGTCAGGTTAAGCACAGTCGGGTATAAATTAGTTCTAAGGGGACGTTACACCGTATCTGCGTCTTTCCTGTATCTGCGTCTGTCCCGTATCTGTATGTGTCCCGTATCTGCGCCTGTCCCGTATCTGCGTCTGTCCCGTGTCTGCGTTTGTCCCGTATCTGCGTTTGTCCCGTATCTGCGTTTGTTCCCATATTTTAGTTTATTCCCATATTTGCCTTTTCTGTCATATTTGCGTTTATGTCATATTTGCGTTTATGCCATATCTGCGTTCTTGCCAAATCTGCTTTTTTGCCAAAACTGCCTTTTTTGCCAAATCTGCGTTTTTGCCAAATCTGCGTTTTTGCCATATCTGCGTTTTTGCCATATCTGCAGTTTTGCCATTTCTGCGTTTTTGCCATATCTGCGTTTTTGCCATATCTGCGTTTTTGCCATATCTGCGTTTTTGCCATATCTGCGTTTTTGCCGTATCTGCGATTTTCCATATCTGCGATTTTCCATATCTGCGTTTTTGCCATTTTTGCGTTTTTGCCATTTTTGCGTTTTTTGCCACTTTTGCGTTTTTTTGCCACTTTTGCGTTTTTTGACACTTTTGCGTTTTTTGCCATTTTTGCGTTTTTGCCATTTTTGCGTTTTTGCCATTTTTGCGTTTTTGCCATTTTTGCGTTTTTGCCATTTTTGCGTTTCTGCCAATTTTGCGTTTTTGCCAATTTTCGTTTTTGCCATTTTTGAGTTTTTGCCATTTTTGCGTTTTTGCCATTTTTGCGTTTTTGCCATTTTTGTGTTTTTCCTATATTTGCGTTTTTGCCATTTTTGCGTTTCTGCCATATTTGCGTTCTTGCCATATTTACATTCTTGCCATATTTGCGGTCTTGCCATATATGCGTTCTTGCCATATTTGCGTTTTCCCCATATTTTTGCGTTTTTGCCATATTTTCGTTTTTCCCATTTTTGCGTTGTTCCCATATTTGTGTTTTTCCAACATTTGCGTTTTTCACATATTTGCATTTTTCCGATATTTGCGTTTTTCCCATATTTGCGTTTTCACCATATTTGCGTTTTCCCATATTTGCGTTTCTCATATATTTCGTGAACATTCGACGATTGAGACTATGTCCTACCATCACATTCTTTCTTTTTGTCAAGTTGTGCCACAAGTTTATCTTCTCCCATTTTTGCATTATTCCCATATTTGCGTTTTTCCCATATTTGCGTTTTTGCCATATTTGCGTTTTTGACACATTTGCGTTTTTGCCATATTTTGCGCTTCACCCATATTTGCGTTTTTCCCATATTTGCGTTTTTCCCATATTTGCATTTTTCCCATATTTGCGTCTTTCCCGTATCTGCGTCTTGCCCGTATCTGCGTCTGTCCCAAATCTGCGTCTGTCCCATATCTGCGCCTGTTCCGTATCTGCGTCTGTCCCGTATCTGCTTCTGTCCCGTATCTGCGTCTGTCCCGTATCTGCGTCTGTCCCGTATCTGCGTCTGTCCCGTATCTGCGTCTGTCCCGTATCTGCGTCTGTCCCGCATCTGCGTCTGTCCCGTATCTGCGTTTGTCCTGTATCTGTGTTTGTCCCGTATCTGCGTATGTCCCTTATCTGCGTTTATCCCCTATCTGCGTTTGTTCCCATATTTTAGTTTGTTTCCATATTTGCGTTTTCTGTCATAATTGCGTTTTTTGCCATATTTGCGTTTATGCCATATTTGCGTTTATGCCATATTTGCGTTTATGCCATATCTGCGTTTTCCAAATCTGCGTTTTTGCCAAATCTGTGTTTTGGCAAATCTGTTTTTTTTCCAAATCTGCCATTTTGCCAAATCTGCTTTTTTGCCAAATCTGCCTTTTTGCCAAATCTGCGTTTTTGCCAAATCTGCGTTTTTGCAATATCTGCGTTTTTGCCATATCTGAAGTTTTGCCATATCTGCGTTTTTGCCATATCTGCGTTTTTGCCATATCTGCGTTTATGCCATATCTGCGTTTTTGCCATATCTGCGTTTTTGGCAAATCTGCGTTTTTGCGAAATCTGCGTTTTTGCGAAATCTGCGTTTTTGCCATGTCTGCGTTTTTGCAGTATCTGCGTTTTTGCCATTTTTGCGTTTTTGCCATTTTTGCGTTTTTGCCATTTTTGCGTTTTTGCCATTTTTGCGTTTTTTCTATATTTGCGTTTTTGCCATTTTTGCGTTTTCGCCATGTTTGTGTTTTCCCCGTATTTGCGATTTTCCCGTATTAGTGTTTTTGCCATATTTGCGTTTATGCCGTATTTGCGTTTTTGCCATATTTGCGTTTTTGCCATATTTGCGTTGTTGCCATATTTGCGTTTTTGCCATATTTGCGTTTTTGCCATATTCGCGTTTTTCCCATATTTGCGTTTCTCATATATTTCGTGAACCTTGGACGATTCAGACTATGTCCTACCAACCCATTCTTTCTTTTTGTCAGGTTGAGCCACAAGTCAATCTTCTCCCATTTTTGCATTTTTCACATATTTGCGTTTCTCACATATTTACATTTTTCCCATATTTGCGTTTTTGCCATGTTTGCGTTTTTACCATAATTGCGTTTTTGCCATATTTGCGTTTCTGCCTTATTTTCGTTTTTGCCATCTTTGCGTTCTTGCCATATATGCGTTTTCCCATATTTGCGTTTTTCCCATATTTGCGTTTTTCCCATATTGCGTTTTTCCCATATTTGCGTTTTTCCCATATTTGCGTTTTTCCCATATTTGCGTTTTTCCCATATTTGCGTTTTTGCCATATTTTCGTTTCTGCCATATTTGCGTTTTTGCCATATTTGCGTTTCTGCCATATTTGCATTACTGCCATATTTGCGATTTTGCCATATTTGCGTTATTGCCATATTTTTGTTTTTGCCATATTTGCGTTTTTGTCATATTTGCGTTTTTTCCATATTTGCGTCTTGGCCATATTTGCATCTTTGCCATATTTGCATCTTTTCCATATTTGCGTCTTTGCCGTATTTGCGTCTTAGCCATATTTGCGTCATTGCCGTTTTTCCGTTTTTGCCTCGTATGCGTTTTTGCCGTATTTGCGTTTTTCCCGTATTTGCGTTTTGGAGGTATTTGCGTTTTTGCCATATTTGAGTTTTTGCTTATTTGCGTTTTTGCCACATTTGCGTTTTTGCCATATTTGCGTTTATGCCATATATGCCTTATCTGCGTTTATGCCATATCTGCGTATTTGCCAAATCTGCGTTTTTGCGAAATCTGCGTTTTTGCGAAATCTGCGTTTTTGCGAAATCTTCCTGTTTGCCAAATCTGCGTTTTTGCCATATCTGCGTTTTTGCCCAATCTGCGTTTTTGCCCAATCTGCGTTTTTGACATATCTGCGTTTTTGCCAAATTTGCGTTTTTGCCATATCTGCGTTTTTGCCATATCTGCGTTTTTGCCATATCTGCGTTTTTGCCATATCTGGGTTTTACCATATCTGCGTTTTTGCCATATCTGCGTTTTTGCCATATCTTGGTTTTTGCCATATCTGCGTTTTTCCCATTTTTGCGTTTTTTGCCATTTTTGTGTTTTTGCCATTTTTGCTTTTTTTGCCATTTTTGCGTTTTTTGCCACTTTTGCGTATTTTGCCACTTTTGCGTTTTTTGCCACTTTTGCGTATTTTGCCACTTTTGCGTTTTTTGCCATTTTTGTGTTTTTGCCATTCTTGCGTTTTTGCCATATTTGCGTTTTTGACACATTTGCGTTTTTCCCATATTTGCGTTTCACATATATTTCGTGAACCTTGGACGAATCAGACAATGTCCTACCAACCCATTCTTTCTTTTTCTCAAGTTGTGCCACAAGTTTATCTTCTCCCATTTTTCCATTTTTCACATATTTGCGTTTTTCCCACATTTACGTTTTTGCCATATTTGCATTTTTGCCATATTTGCGTTTTTGCCTTATTTGCGTTTTTGCCACATTTGCGTTTCTGCCATATTTGCGTTCTTGCCATATTTACATTCTTGCATATTTGTGGTCTTGCCATATTTGCGTTCTTGCCATATTTGCGTTTTCCCCATATTTTTGCGTTTTTGCCATATTTGCGTTTTTCCCATTTTTGCGTTGTTCCCATATTTGTGTTTTTCCCACAATTGCGTTTTTCCCATATTTGCATTTTTCCCATATTTGCGTTTTTCCCATATTTGCGTTTTCACCATATTTGCGTTTTCCCATATTTGCGTTTCTCATATATTTCGTGAACATTCGACGATTCAGACTATGTCCTACCATCACATTCTTTCTTTTTGTCAAGTTGTGCCACAAGTTTATCTTCTTCCATTTTTGCATTATTCCCATATTTGCGTTTTTCCCATATATGCGTTTTTGCCATATTTGCGTTTTTGACATATTTGCGTTTCTGCCATATTTTGCGCTTCTACCATATTTGCGTTTTTCCCATATTTGCGTTTTTCCCATATTTGCATTTTTCCCATATTTGCGTCTTTCCCATATGTGCGTCTTGCCCGTATCTGTGTCTGTCCCGTATCTGCGTCTGTCCCGTATCTGCGTCTGTCCCGTATCTGCATGTGTCCCGTATCTGCGTCTGTCCCGTATCTGCGTCTGTCCTGTATCTGCGTTTGTCCCATATCTGTGTTTGTCCCGTATCTGCGTTTGTCCCTTATCTGCGTTTGTCCCGTATCTGCGTTTTTGCAATATCTGCATTTTGCCATATCTGCAGTTTTGCCATATCTTCGTTTTTGCCATATCTGCGTTTTTGCATATCTGCGTTTTTGCCATATCTGCGTTTATGCCATATCTGCGTTTTTGCCAAATCTGCGTTTTTGCCAAATCTGCGTTTTTGCGAAAACTGCGTTTTTGCCAAATCTGCGTTTTTGCCATGTCTGCGTTTTTGCTATATCTGCGTTTTTGCCATTTGTGCGTTTTTGGCATTTTTCTGTTTTTGCCATTTTTGCGTTTTTGCCATATTTGCGTTTTTGCCATTTTTGCGTTTTTGCTATATTTGCGTTTTTGCCATTTTTGCGTTTTCGCCATGTTTGTGTTTTCCCCGTATTTGCGATTTTCCCGTATTTGTGTTTTTGCCGTATTTGCATTTATGCCGTATCTGCGTTTTGCCATATTTGCGTTTTTGCCGTATTTTCGTTCTTGCCATATTTGCGTTCTTGCCATATTTGCGTTCTTGCCATATTTGCAGTCTTGCCATATTTGCGTTTTTCCCATATTTGCGTTTTTCCCATATTGCGTTTTTCCCATATTTGCGTTTTTCCCATATTTGCGTTTTTCCCATATTTGCGTTTTTCCCATATTTGCGTTTTTGCCATATTTTCGTTTCTGCCATATTTGCGTTTTTGCCATATTTGCGTTTCTGCCATATTTGCATTACTGCCATATTTGCGTTTTTGCCATATTTGCGTTATTGCCATATTTTTGTTTTTGCCATATTTGCGTTTTTGTCATATTTGCGTTTTTTCCATATTTGCGTCTTGGCCATATTTGCATCTTTGCCATATTTGCATCTTTGCCATATTTGCGTCTTTGCCGTATTTGCGTCTTAGCCATATTTGCGTCATTGCCGTATTTCCGTTTTTGCGGCGTATGCGTTTTTGCCGTATTTGCGTTTTTGCCATATTTGCGTTTTGGCCGTATTTGCGTTTTTGCCATATTTGAGTTTTTGCATATTTGCGTTTTTGCCATATTTGCGTTTTTGCCATATTTGCGTTTTTTCCATATTTGCGTTTTTCCCATATTTGTGTTTTTCCCATATTTTAGTTTGTTCCCATATTTGCGTTTTCTGTCATATTTGCATTTTTTGTCATATTTGGGTTTTTGCCATATTCGCATTTATGCCATATTTGCGTTTATGCCATATCTGCTTTATCGGCGTTTATGCCATATCTGCGTTTTTGCCAAATCTGCATTTTTGCGAAATCTACGTTTTTGCCAAATCTGCGTTTTTGCCAAATCTGCGTTTTTGCCATATCTACGTTTCTGCCGAATTTGCGTTTTTGCCATTTTTGCGTTTTTGCCATTTTTGCGTTTTTACCGTTTTTGCGTTTTTGCCATTTGTGCGTTTTTGCCATTTTTGCATTTTTGCCATTTTTGCTTTTTTGCCATTTTTGAGTTTTTGCCATTTTTGCGTTTTTGCCATATTTGCGTTTTCGCCATATTTGCGTATTCCCCATATTTGCGGTTTTCCCATATTTGCGTTTTTGCCATATTTACGTTTTTGCCATATTTGCGTGTTTTCCATATTTGCATCTTTGCCATATTTGCATCTTTTCCGTATTTGCGTGCGAGCCACATTTGCATCATTGCCGTACTTGCGTTTTTGCCGCGTTTGCGTTTTTGCCATATTTGCATTTTTGCCGTATTTGCGTTTTTTCCGAATTTGCGTTTTTGCCATATTTGAATTTTTGCCATATTTGCGTTTTTGCCATATTTGCGTTTTTGCCATATTTGCGTTTTTGCCATATTTGCGTTTTTCCCATATTTGTGTTTTCCCCATATTTTAGTTTGTTCCCATATTTGCGTTTTCTGTCTTATTTGCATTTTTTGTCATATTTTGGTTTTTGCCATATTTGCATTTATGCCATATTTGCGTTTATGCCATATCTGCCTTATCTGCGTTTATGCCATATCTGCGTTTTTGCCAAATCTGCGTTTTGACCAAATCTGCATTTTTGCCAAATCAGCGTTTTAGCCCAATCTGCGTATTTGCCGTATCTGCATTTTTGCTGTATCTGCGTTTTTGCCGTATTTGCGTTTTTGCCATTTTAGCGTTTTTGCCATTTTTGCGTTTTTGCCGTTTTTGCGTTTTTCCCATTTTTGCGTTTGTGCCATATTTGCGTTTTCGCTATATTTGCGTTTTCACTGTATTTGCGGTTTTTCCCGTATTTGCGTTTTTGTCATATTTGCGTTTCTGCCATATTTGCGTTCTTGCCATATTTACATTCTTGCCATATTTGCGGTCTTGCCATATTTGCGTTCTTGCCATATTTGCGTTTTTCCCGTATTTGTGTTTTTGCCATATTTACGTTTTTCCCGTATTTGCGTTTTTCCCATTTTTGCGTTTTTCCCATATTTGCGTTTTTCCCACATTTGCGTTTTTCCCATACTTCCGTTTTTCCCATATTTTCGTTTTTCCCATATTTGCGTTTTTCCCATATTTGCGTTTTCCCATATTTGCGATTCTCATATTTTTCGTGAACATTCGACGATTCAGACTATGTCCTACCAACCCATTCTTTCTTTTTGTCAAGTTGTGCCACAAGTTTATCTTCTCCCATTTTTGCATTATTCCCATATTTGCGTTTATCCCATATTTGCGTTTTCGCCATATTTGCGTTTCTGCAATATTTTGCGTTTTTCATCATATTTACGTTTTTTCCATATTTGCGTTTTTCCCATATTTGCATTTTTCCCATATTTGCGTCTTTCCCATATGTGCGTCTTTCCCATATCTGGGTCTTTCCCGTATCTGCGTCTGTCCCGTATCTGCATTTGTTCCCATATTCTAGTTTGTTCCCAAATTTGCGTTTTCTGTCATATTTGCGTTTTTTGTCATATTTGCATTTATGCATTATTTGCGTTTATGCCATATCTTCATTTATGCCATATCTGCGTTTTTGCCAACTCTGCGTTTTTGCGAAATCTGCATTTTGGGAAATCTGCTTTTTTCCAAATCTGCCTTTTGGCCAAATCTGCTTTTTTGCCAAATCTGCCTTTTTGCCAACTCTGCGTTTTTGCCATATCTGCGTTTTTACCATATCGGCGTTTTTGCCATATCTGCATTTTTGCCAGATCTGCGATTTTGCCATTTTTGCGTTTTTTGCCACTTTTGCGTTTTTTGCCACTTTTGCGTTTTTTGACACTTTTGCGTTTTTTGACACTTTTGCGTTTTTTGCCATTTTTGTGTTTTTGCCATTTTTGCATTTTTGCGGTTTTTGCGTTTCTGCGATTTTTGCGTTTTCGCCATATTTGCATTGTCCCCCTGTTTCCGATTTTCCCGTATTTGCCTTTTTGCCGTATTTGCGTTTTTGCCGTATTTGCGTTTTTGCCATATTTGCATTTTTGCCATATTTGCGTTGTTGTCATATTTGCGTTTTTGCCATATTTGCGTTTTTGCCATATTTGCGTTTTTGCCATATTTTCGTTTTTCCCATATTTGCGTTTCTCATATATTTCGTGAACCTTGAACGATTCAGACTATGTCCTACCAACCCATACTTTCTTTTTGTCAAGTTGTGCCACAAGTTTATCTTCTACAATTTTTGCATTTTTCACATATTTGCGTTTTTCCCATATTTACGTTTTTCCCATATTTGCGTTTTTGCCATATTTGTGTTTTTACCATATTTCCGTTTTTGCCATATTTGCGTTTCTGCCATATTTTCGTTCTTGCCATATTTGCGTTCTTGCCACATTTGCGGTCTTGCCATATTTGCGTTTTTCCCATATTCGCGTATTTCCCATAGTTGCCTTATTCCCATATTTGCGTTTTTCCCATATTTGCATTTATCCCACATTTGCATTTTTCCCATTTTTGCGTTTTTCCCATATTTGCGTTTTTCCCATATTTGCGTTTTTCCCATATCTGCGTTTTTGCCATATTTGCGTTTTTGCCATATTTGCGTTTTTGCCACGTCTGCGTTTTTGCCATATCTGCGTTTTTGCCATATTTGCATCTTTGCCATATTTGTGTCTTTGCCATATTTGCGTCTTTGCCATATTTGCGACTGCCATATTTGCCATTTTTCCCATTTTTGCCATTTTTGCGTTTTTGCCATTTTTGCGTTTTTTGCCATTTTTGCGTTTTGCCATTTTTGGTTTTTGACATTTTTGCGTTTTTGCCATTTTTGCGTTTTTGCCATTTTTGCGTTTTTGCCATTTTTGCTTTTTTGCCTTTTTTCGTTTTTGCCATTTTTGTATTTTTTCCATTTTTGCGTATTTGCCATTTTTGAGTTTTTGCCATATTTGCGTTTATTGCCATTTTTGCGTTTTGCCATTTTTGCGTTTCGCCATTTTTGCGTTTCTGTCATTTTTGCGTTTTTACCATTTTTGCGATTATCCATTTTTGGGTTTTTGCCATTTTTACGTTTTTGCCATTTTTGTGTTTTCCGCTTATTTTCGATTTTCCCATATTTACGTTTTTCCCATATATTCGATTTTCCCATATTTGCGTTTTTGCCACATTTGCGTTCTTGCCATATTTGCGTTGTTGCCATATTTGCGTTTTTGCTATATTTGCGTTTTTGCCATATTAGCGTTCTTCCCGTATTTGCGTTTCTCATATATTTCGTGAATCTTCGACGATTCAGAGTATGTCCTACCAACCCATTCTTTCTTTTTGTCAAGTTGTACCACAAGTTTATCTTCTCCCATTTTTGCATGTTTCCCATATTGGCGTTTCTCCCATATTTGCGTTTCTTCCATATTTGCCTTCTTGCCATATTTGCGTTCTTGCCATATTTGCGATCTTGCCATATTTGCGTTCTTGCCATGTTTGCGTTCTTGCCATATTTGCATTCTTGCAATATTTGCATTCTTGCCATATTTGCATTTTTGCCATATTTGCGTTTTTCCCTTTTTTGCGTTTTTCCCATATTTGCGTTTTTCCCATATTTGCGTTTTTCCCATATTTGCGTTTTTCCAATATTTGCGTTTTTCCAGTCCTTGCGTTTTTCCCATATTTGCGCTTTTCCGTTATTTACGTTTTTCCCATATTTGCGTTTTTCCCATATTTGCGTTTTTCCCGTATTTGCGTTTTTTCCATATTTGCGTTTTTCCCCTATTTGCGTTTTTCCCATATTTGCGTTTTTCCCATATTTGCGTTTCTCATATATTTCGTTAACCTTCGACGATTCAGACTATGTCCTACCAACCAATTCTTTATTTTTGTCAAGTAGTGCCACAAGTTTATCTTGTCCCATTTTTGCATTTTTCCCATATTTGCGTTATTCCCATATTTGCGTTTTTCCCATATGTACGTTTTTCGCATATTTGCGTTTTTCCCATATTTGTGTTTTTGCCATATTTGGGTTCTCGCCATATTTACGTTTTTGCCATATGTGCGTTTTTGCCATATTTGCGTTTTCGCCATATTTGCGTTTTTCCCATATTTGCGTTTTTCCCATATTTGCGTTTTTCCAATATTTGCGTTTTTCCAGTCCTTGCGTTTTTCCCATATTTGCGCTTTTCCGTTATTTACGTTTTTCCCATATTTGCGTTTTTCCCATATTTGCGTTTTTCCCGTATTTGCGTTTTTTCCATATTTGCGTTTTTCCCCTATTTGCGTTTTTCCCATATTTGCGTTTTTCCCATATTTGCGTTTCTCATATATTTCGTTAACCTTCGACGATTCAGACTATGTCCTACCAACCAATTCTTTATTTTTGTCAAGTAGTGCCACAAGTTTATCTTGTCCCATTTTTGCATTTTTCCCATATTTGCGTTATTCCCATATTTGCGTTTTTCCCATATGTACGTTTTTCGCATATTTGCGTTTTTCCCATATTTGCGTTTTTGCCATATTTGGGTTCTCGCCATATTTACGTTTTTGCCATATGTGCGTTTTTGCCATATTTGCGTTTTCGCCATATTTGCGTTTTTCCCATATTTGCGTTTTTCCCATATTTGCGTTTTTCCAATATTTGCGTTTTTCCAGTCCTTGCGTTTTTCCCATATTTGCGCTTTTCCGTTATTTACGTTTTTCCCATATTTGCGTTTTTCCCATATTTGCGTTTTTCCCGTATTTGCGTTTTTTCCATATTTGCGTTTTTCCCCTATTTGCGTTTTTCCCATATTTGCGTTTTTCCCATATTTGCGTTTCTCATATATTTCGTTAACCTTCGACGATTCAGACTATGTCCTACCAACCAATTCTTTATTTTTGTCAAGTAGTGCCACAAGTTTATCTTGTCCCATTTTTGCATTTTTCCCATATTTGCGTTATTCCCATATTTGCGTTTTTCCCATATGTACGTTTTTCGCATATTTGCGTTTTTCCCATATTTGCGTTTTTGCCATATTTGGGTTCTCGCCATATTTACGTTTTTGCCATATGTGCGTTTTTGCCATATTTGCGTTTTCGCCATATTTGCGTTTTTGCCATATTTGCGTTGTTGGCATATTTGCGTTTTTGCCATAGTTGCGTTTTTGCGATATTTGCGTTTTTCCCATATTTGCGTTTCTCATATATTTCGTGAACCTTCGACGCTTCAGACTATGTCCTACCAACCCATTCTTTCTTTTTGTCAAGTTGTGCCACAAGTTTATCTTCTCCCATTTTTGCATGTTTCCCATAATTGCGTTTTTCCCATATTTGCGTTTCTACCATATTTGCGTTTCTGCCATATTTGCGTTTCTGCCATAATTGCGTTTCTGCCATATTTGCGTTTCTGCCATTTTTGCGTTTCTGCCATATTTGCGTTCTTGCCAGATTTGAGTTCTTGCCATATTTGTGTTCTTGCCATATTGCGTTCTTGCCATATTTGCGTTCTTGCCGTATTTGCGTTCTTGTTATATTTGCGTTCTTGCCATATTTGCGTTTTTTCCTTTTTTGGGTTTTTCCCATATTTGCGTCTTTCCCATATTTGTGTTTTACCCATATTTGCCTATTTCCCATATTTGCGTTTTTCCCATATTTGCGTTTTTCATATATTTGCGTTTTTCCATATTTGCGTTTTTCCCAAATTTGCGTTTCTCATATATTTCGTGAACCTTCGACGATTCAGACTATGTCCTACCAACCCATTCTTTATTTTTGTGAAGTTGTGAAACGTCCCCTTTGAACAATTTTACATGTGAAACGTCCACTTAGAACAATTGTACATGACTGTGCTTAACCTGACACACAATAATTTTAGCGCAACGCAATCTGACTATCAAAAATCCCTGCAAAAGAATGGCCCTGAGTAACATTAAACTATACTTTTCACAAATCACTTACCTCACAAAAATCTTCGCTACTCAAGCTACTGCAAAACAGCGAGTGCCACTACTGCCAGCTAAATAAAAGATTCAAACTACTGAAGGCACTAACTACTGATAGGGATAGTTAGCAAATGAAAGATATTAATAGAGAACAAACACTGTATTTACCTTAATAGTCATCAATAGTCATAATATATACAGCAGCTCATGACATCAATTTTTACAAATTT
The DNA here is from genome assembly GCF_023864275.1 of Schistocerca cancellata. Taxonomy (NCBI): domain Eukaryota; kingdom Metazoa; phylum Arthropoda; class Insecta; order Orthoptera; family Acrididae; genus Schistocerca; species Schistocerca cancellata. The sequence continues at coordinate 194,925,441 of NC_064629.1, read as the reverse complement.
CAAACTCCGCCATCTCTGTCCTCACATCCACCACTGCTGGCGGCTCCCCTCCAACTGCCCAGCGCTATGCGCTGTTCGCATCCAGCTATAGCAGTTCATGACAACAATGGCAGACAACAATTCAAACTAGCCACATACTGCACACAGCACAGCCAGTGATTTTCATATAGAGAGTGCTACGTAACGTTGCCAATAAAAAACATAAACAGCAAACTTACATAAAGAAAACATAAACAGCCTACTTACATAGCCCCCATGCTCCCCACAAAAAAATTTACAAATGTTTTTGGCCAGTGGCCAATAATGATTTGATAAAATTTTTCATAATTGCACTAACAAAGATATCCAATGCACACACTTATTGATACAATGTTGGTCAAAAGCTAAAATTTTCTCACAGTCCATAAAGACAGTCCTGATCATTCATCATAATAGTAATTACAGTTTTTTTCACAAAGTCTCATTAGTAAAAGAAATTGCACACAGAAGTAGTGGATTTCCATGCAGTCTTGAAGAAGTAGTGTTGTCCTTCCAACGGAAAGACAGTGCTGACTTTTGACATGCTGACAGGTAATGGGCCACAACAGAGCAAACCCACAGCAGAGTCATTCGAAGTTCTGGCGAATATTGGTAGGTAGGTCATCACAGAGCAGACCCACTGCAGTCCTGGTAGAGAGTATTGGTGGGCCACCAGAGATGCAGACCCACTGTAGTCCTTGTAGAAGTTGTGGTCAGGCCCACTGTTGCGACTGTGCAGGTGCACAATCACCATTGAAGAGTCTTGCGGATAATAGAGCAAGTCCATAACCACCACTTGTGCACTCACAAAGTTTTTGGAATTGTCCTTAGAACCAGCAATGCTGTTATCCAGTCCCTTGCTGAATTATTAACACACGTGCAAACACTCTCAGTCCCTACTTCTCACATATTGTCCATATAGTATGACCAACCGAAATGTGTGCAGTGAAATGAATGGTTTCAAGTTACTTAATTTGATTAACTGGCGTCAATTACAATTATATAACATAAGAATACAATTACAAAGATACAAAATACATCATTAAAAACATAACAATACAGATAATATTTGTGGTAATAGGGGCTTTACAAAAGAATAGAAATAAACATATACATCAGTGTTACAGGAATGATGACATGAGTACATACATAAAAGATCAGAATAACTTTTGAAACGTCAACTTCACACATGAGCATTAAAACAAAACAGAATAAATAAAGTCTAAGCATCTTTACAAAGAAAATAACAGAGTATTAGAAAAATTCTACAACATAGCTCTCATCAGCTAAACACATAAAGACAGGAAAAACACAAATACACACGGGTACCCAAACACATAGTGGGATAACACAAATGGTAAGGACAACACACAATTACATATTGGGAAAAAGCAGCAAAGAGGAAAGGACAGGGTTTCTTTTACTGCAGTATTTTGCTTGGAGATCTCCCTTCATTCCATAGATCGTTCGTCTTATTTCAACCTTTGCTTCCACCAAAAATTCTATCTAAGCATGCTTTCTGTATTTATATGTTCACACATTGCTTACCTCATCATTTATTTCCAAGAAAATCCTACCTATACCTCGTTCCTGTATTCTATTCATATTTCTTTCAAAATAATTATTTCTGATTGTACAATACTCATTGGGGCCCAAATCTTTCTTCGCAATGCATTCTTTACCTATTCTCCATAGTCAGTTTCTTATATAGTCTACCCCCTCTTAAGCTAACTTAAATCTACTGAGCTCAGATATATATACCAAGGGATGAGGCAATGCAGCATCACAACAAATCAACACAAACAGAAATGACAAAAAATGCAAATTGGCAAAGCTAGCAGCATAAATTAGCAAAGCAAGTGCAATATTACAACTAATATAAGGCAATGCAGGAAACAAGAAAAACTAGCTTAGAAGAGTAACACAAAGTCAAATTCAGTAACACTATGCCTGGCAAACAGCAGCAACTTATACCTAAACATGACATAGCTCAAGCAGAAAAAATATTACAGTAAAAACAACAATGCAGACAAGGGAAAAGCATATTCACATCTTAATGTCTATGTAATTAAAGTGGTGCACCATAACAACTTATTGTAAAAAAATATTACCATGTACTTGAAAAGAAAATCATGTTTTACTGTTACGAGTTCCTTCGTATTGTTCTTTCCTTTCCAAGTGCTCCTTTTTAAAGAATGTGGATCATAAAATAATTATTTAATAGATCTGTTGACAGAAAGTGTTCACATTAGCAAATGCATTTTATTTTATAAAAGCAATGCTGCTACACAGCTGGAAACCAGACATCAAATGAAATAAGCAATTACGCAAACCAAAGCATAAAAATGTCATTCAGTAGTCATGTGACATTTCATTTCATAAGTTAATTGCTCTCAACTCTCGTACAAAGACTCTTGTCATAATCAGGTGTGCAGATGTAAAAATATTTCTTGTCATTTTGTTAGGCATTTCAGTAAATATCATAAATTTTTAAGTAACGAGGGTGTCGCATTAGCGATGAAAGGCACATCCTAATGGCTTGTTCTCCAGGTGTTTGACACAGCTGTGTGCCCACAACGCATTACAAAAATCATATGTTTTCAAGTAACGAGCGTGTCGCATTAGCGATGCCCTCTACAAAGAATTGTCAACAGCGAGTTTAATGGCCTCTCTTTGTCCTTCTCTTCCAACCTGTGCCTCTGGCACACCCTAATGGCTTTCTTTTCTACCTGAGCGTCTGAAAAGGCTTGTTCTCCAGGTATCTGACACACCTGGGTGCCCACGTCACATTATGTGCAGGTGGTCACTTAACTTTCTTACGGAAATATTTACGACAGTAGTTTCCGCTACAGTGACAGTCTCATATAAAAACATTTCACAGGTCAAGAATTTTATTGACATAAACATACTTCAACAGCATAATACACATCGTCGTCGTAAAAATAACATCATATCACCTCAGTCAAATGTCAAAAACGTCGTAGCTTCCTCCAATAATTTCAAAACCTAACAAAATTCTCTGCTCATGTCAAAAGTGTCATCTGCCTCCAACGTACTTTAAAATCATACTCTCTTACCAAATACATCATTCAAAGTTCTCATAGTATCACAATGGTTTCAAAAAAAATTATGAACAGTGCACAAAGCACAGACAAAGTACAATTTCTTAAGTGTGAAGTAATCCATCTCTGTAATTGCGTAAACATGTGTCACTGACGTAGTAAAAGGATGTTTGTTTCTCTGTTAAATGATCAGATAGGTGTGTAATTTATGTGTTAGAGAAATATGGTACCGATGTGTAAAGTTGTATAAGCAAATACCATATTAGCTAGGGCTCCTTGTGCTTGCCAAACACATGGTACACAAAGTAGGTGTGTACCCCCCTGAGGTTTATTGTAATTATACCCTCAGGTGTTACAGATTACAGCAATGGAATGAAATGTATCACGAAAAACTTTCTTTGTAATTCAAAAATCTTTAAAAATAAATGTTTTAAGTACAAAATTAATCACTTAAATACGTGTCCTGTAGCGCTAAATGTGCGTCTTGCTGTAAGATAATCTCTGGGAAGTGTCGTAGTCATTGTCCTCCGAAAGCTAAGTTCTGCAGAAGTCAATGTACTTACCTCATGATAAACAAAGTGAAATGCTTTGCGTATAGATAACTTAGTTATTACGCTTATTGCCGTGATGAGGAAAGTACTGTGCTGTAACGTATTGTTGTCCTACGGAAAAGGCTGTCTCCTTGTAGCAATAGCACAAAAGTTACTACTAAAACATGTTTTACTTTACAGAAGAATTCAGAAAAACTGTGCAGATATCAAACAGATACACCGCAAAAGCAACATTGTAAATTGTCACTCATTAGTAACGTCGTGATATAATCGTGTAGCTGTCACACAAACCAACCACTGTGTCATCTGGCATTTCACAGAAAGCACCTCAAATCCAGAATCCACTCGTATGCAAACCAAAATGTTGCATGTTAACAGTTTCTTAAGTCTGACAAATTGTACAGGTAGCGTGAAGTGAAAATTGCAAAGACTAAGTTAAAAAGCAGATTATCTGTCAATAAATGGTTTTACATGAGAAATGTGGTGAAAACCTTTACTCTTCCTAGTACGCAGAGTTTCAACTTCAACGCAATTATCATGTGGTATACGTCGGATTCTGTAAGGTCCATTGTAAACTAGAAAGAATTTGTGACTCAAGTGTTTCTTCTTATGTGACAATGAATGAGCTTTAATGAGAACTTTCTGACCAATATATAATTTCTTTGCATTTGCTTTACCGTGTAGTTTTCTCCTTTTGTCTGCTGCAGATTTTATATTTTTAAGAGCCAAATCAATTATGTCTTTGTGTCGAAGTTTACGTGTATTCGGGAAAGGTACAAGCTCTCTGATTCTGTTCGGAGGTTCTTCATTCTTCAGTACAAGAGTAGGTGGTAAAGCAGTGGAATCATGAGGCATTTCATTCAGCACATTTTGAAATAAGTGTAAATATCTGTCCCAATGCTGATGCTTTCTGTGACAATAAAGTCTGCAAAGCTTATTGATTTCTTTCATAATCCGTTCAGACGGGTTACAGTGTGGTGAATACAATGAAATAAAAACAGGTTTGATTTTATGGTTCCGAAGCATGCGTAACCAAACAGCAGATCTGAATTGCGGTCCGTTATCTGAAATGACTTTACTAACGTGTCCAACTTCACGTAAGAAATTTTTAACAAAGGCGTTGGATACAGACCGTCCAGTGGCTTTACGTAACGGAGTGAAAGAAACAAATTTTGAAGTAAGTTCAACAGCGACTAGAACGTACGAAAATCCATTCGATGTTCTGACAAGGGGTCCCAAGAGATCAACAGCAGCAAATTCTTTTAATTTAGAAGGAATAATAGGAAATAACGGAGCACGATGTGAGATAGTAGATGGTTTCGCCTTTTGACAAAGTTTACAAATAGACAAGACTCTTCGAATTCGCTTTTCCATATTGTTAAAATAACAAGTCGTTCGAAGAATATGATAACATTTTCGTGGGCCAAAATGTGCGTAGCTGAAATGAATGTACCAAATGAGCTTATTAACAAAATCGTCTGGAATGCAAAGTACCCATAGCTTGTCATCAACAGTGCAGCGTTTGAAGAGTATGTTGTTTCTAACCAGGTAATAATGCCGAATCTGAGTGTGTGTCTTTTCATGCCATTTACTTTTGATATCTTTCCAAATCGGATCTTTATCTTGTTCATGAGCAATGTCCTTTAAAGATGTGGTGATGAAGTTTTCAAAGGCGACTTTCTGAATGTAAAGAATACTGAAATTTTTCTCGAGGTTGCCTTCTGTGTTACTTTTCTCAAGCCCAGCCGGTGCGCGTGACAGTGCGTCCGCAACAATGTTCTCCTTGCCGGGAATGTAGACTATTGTGAAGCGGAATTCTTGCAGAAACAATGCCCAACGTTTTAACCTATCATGATTTAATTTTGAAGACATAAGAAACTGTAATGCACGATGATCACTGTATACTTTTACGTGCTTACCAGAAAGAAAGAAACGAAATTTGTTAAATGCCCAAACGATAGCTAAAGCTTCTAATTCAGTAACGGAATAATTTTTTTCAGATTTTGTTAGCACTCGGCTAGCAAAAGCAATGATTTTCTGAACAGTAATGTCATCTTCTATGGCTTCTTGAAATAAATGGGCACCAAGACCAACTTTGGAAGAATCAGTGCTAAGGCAGAAATCTTGTGACAGATCTGGATGAGCTAGTATTGGCGCGAAAAGTAACGCTTCTTTCAAAGAATTGAATTCCAACTGTGCTTGTTCGTCCCAGTTCCAAATAGTATTTTTTCCAGTGAGAGAACAAAATTTTGGTGTAACTAGAATTTGCATATTCAGAAAACGACGGTAAAAATTTACGAGACCTAGAAAACTGCGGACTTGTCTTTTTGTGGATGGAACAGGAATGGCTCTGATTGCTTCTAACTTTTCTGGATCCGGCTGAATGCCTTCAGAAGAAATAATATGTCCCAAAAACTTCACCTTTGACCTACCGAATTCAGACTTTTCCAAGTTAACTGTAATTCCAGATTCTGCAAAAATACGTAACAAACTGTTAAGGATGCGGTTATGTTGTTCCCATGAAGCTTCTGCTATTAGAATATCGTCCACATATAAAGTGATGTGACGTTTTAAGAACTCAGGTAATATGGAATTTAACCCACGAATGAATGCTGCTGAAGAAATGTTCAAACCAAAAGGAAGTTTCCGAAACTGATAACAAACGCCGAAACAAAGGAAAGCTGTGTATTTTCTGCATTCTGGATGAAGTTCGATCTGATAAAAGCTGGATCTGAGATCAATGGAAGACAACACTTTTACACCATTAAAATTTTGAAGAAGTTCTTCCATCGTCTGCGGCCTGTCTGTTTCAGGAATAATGATAGTATTGATTTGTCTCGAATCTAAAACAAGCCTGATCGATCCATTCTTCTTCTCAACAACATGTAATGGGTTGTTGTATGAGCTTACTGCAGGCTCAATAATGCCCTCGACAAGCATAGATTGTATTTCTGTTCTAACACGGTCCCTATAATGCGCCGGAATTACGTAAGGTCTAACACAAAATTTAGTATGCTCACGAACACGAAATTGGTATTGAAACCCCTTGATTGTTCCTGTTTTGTGAGTAAAAACTGTGGAATGTGCTTGTAAAATCTCAAAAAGGTCCTTCCTATCAGTGTCATTACAATTCTCAATTGTCTGAATTTTATTCTGAATTAACTCATTAATTTCAAATATGCCGTCAATATCATCCCTTTCAGTACTTGCAGAGTGATTGTTGGTGTCTAGTTCCGTAGAAAATTCCGAACTGTTATCTAACAGAAGGTAAAGCCGATTAATTTCCTCATCATGGTTTGAGAGCCAGTCTTCAAATTTCAAAGCTATTGACTTACCTTCTTTCTCTAAACTTATTTCAGCATCGTGAAAGCTTAAGATTGCTTTGTATTCATTCAAAAAGTCTACTCCCAGTATAATTTCCGTCGACAATAATGGAACAATAAGGAAGTTCATAGAGAAGCTGTGGCTTTGACAAAAGAATTCTAAGTTGGTTTGTTGGCGTACATCTACACTTTTTCCAAAGATTGCACCTTGTAATTTAATCTTACGTAACGGAAGTGTGGGGCAATCGTTCGCTTTGTTGCATTTGCTAAAAGCTGTTTCGCTAATTACTGAAATGGGACTGCCAGAGTCAAGTACTGCCGTAAATTTTACGTCATTTACAGTAATGTGAATCACAGGATATGCAATGGTGTTACGTGTTACGTCGTGTTCCTGGAGTAAGATGTCCCTAATGTCTTCCATTTTTACGTAATTACTAGCTACGGCAGCTGCGTCATCAGTTTCATAAGTACGTCTTGTGGCTGCCAGTGGTGTGAGTCATCGCCTATTGTCTCTTTGTTGGCGCGCGTCGTTATTGGGATTTGGAGACCTAACTTCTACAAATTCATCGTGACGAGAGTGCTCTGCTCTGTTTAAATCTCGCCAGTTCTGATGCAATTCAGGTCTGTCGTTACGATCATATCGTCTGTCGTCATGTCGGTAGTTTCCATAGTTTCTTTCTTGTCGGTCACATGGTGGAGAATTTCTCCTTGAATCGTAACTACGCGCTGGACCGTTGCGTCTAAAGTTATTCTGTCTCCCTTGATAATAGTTATTTTGGTTCCCATATTGTCTGTTTCTCTGATTGTCTCTGTGATAGTCATTACCGCGGAAAGGTGATCTTTCCCTGTAACTATTACTCTGCCAGTGGTTGTCATATGGGTGGTGTCTGTTTTGGTCACGATTTACGTTGTAAGAATAGGTTTGTCGTGGCCATTTATTGTTTCTGTCGTCACGGAATTGTGACGGATGTGACCTGTAATGATTGTTTTCCTGTTTTCGAATCCCGCGACTGTCTGTGTCAATTTCCAGTTCTTGTAACAGTCCCTGAAAAGCTTCAATGTCGTCTTTGCAACATCCTGCTAAAATAATATGCCGTAAGTGTTCAGGTAATTTGATTAAGCAAATGCGGATGAGTTCTGAGGGGCTGTATGGGTTTGACAGGTACTGATTCTTGTGCAACATGTCTTCAAAATATTTCACAAGACTGGAAAATTCAGATTGTTCGAAACGTTTCATCATTATGATGTTATGTTTTACGCGGTCTTGTGTGGCTTGAGACCAATATGCTGAGAGGAAGGCATGGTAAAATTCTCCTTCACTGTGGCAATCGTGAATGACTGATCGCATTCTTACAGCTGGTTCATTCTCCAAGTAGCCACACATAAATTCTAATCTGTGCTCCAATGACCAGTTGGGAGGAAAACAATGAGAGAATTGATGGAGCCATGCTTGTGGATGAATGTCGTTGCCAGAATTCTTAAATGTTTTGAATTTACGTGTAGTAATGAACAGCTTATAGTCAAAATCATCATGTCGGCGAGTCACATATCGGTCATTGTTACGTCGTGTCGGCGGTTCCATCTCAAAATTCGGTGCACCTTGCCAATTCCTTTCATAATTACCGAAATGCTCTGTGTTATTATTTTGTGGCTGTTCCGTATTTCTATGTCCCTCTTCCCTTATTGGGGCGCGAGTGTCCTCTGAAATACGTAATTCTTGTATTACCTGTGTCAGCTGATCTTGTACTTCCCGCATTTCTCTTTTGTATTGCGTATTAATTTGATTCTGATTTTGTTTGAATTTTCTTATTTGTTCATACTCTTCTGTGTCAGTGAAGGCTACGGGTCTTGTGTCATTCAGATCAGCATCTACCTTTGTAGATAAGTTAGTGACCTGATCCGAAAGTTCAGCTACTTTCTCCGATAGTGAACACATTTCCTCAGTGTGTTTTTCTGAACCAAGTTTCAGAGTGTCCATTTGTGTTGAAATCGAATCTACTGTGTTCTTTAAGTTTTCCTGAGTTTTTGCCAGTTGCGTAACCGAATCGGTAGATGCAACTGAGTCAATTTTAGCCCACAAGGTCTCATGATTTTCATGAACAATGGTTTGCAGCTCTTTTATGGCTGCTTCGTGATTCTGTAATGCATTTTCATGCCGCGAAAAAATAGGCTGAAAATGCTCACAAATTTGTGTTTTTACGTCATTACAGACTTTTTGACATTTCGATTCAATGTTATGTAATTCAGTAGTTAAATCTTCACGTGTTTGTTCAAGTGTGGTGTCTAACTTTTGAAGCTTTTGCTGTGTTTGTCTCTGATTTTGTTCCATTGTGTGTAACTGTTGCTGTGTTTGTTTCTGGTGTTGTTCCATTGTGTCTAACTTTTGAAGATTTTGTTCCACTGTGTCTAACTTTTTAAGATTTTGTTCCATTGTGTCTAACTTTAGAAGATTTTGTCCCATTTGTTGCATTAATTGTAATAACAATGCATTAGTGTCTGGAATCTGTTCCTCTACGCTTTTCGGCAGTGCATTTGCACCAGCAACATTCACATTTTGACAAGCAGAAAATGTGTCTTGACTCATTTGAGAAAACGGTGAGGACGCAAAACCTGAATCTACAGTATTTGCAAAATTGTGTCCTATCATTTCGGATTCCTGAGGCGAGCTGTTGCCGACCGATCGATCGATAATGCTTCCCTGTTCACTACCTGTTTGACTGTCTACGCCATTGTTTGACGTCCGCTCCATTTCCCTATGCACAGTTACCAAATTACTACTTTGAACATTAGTTAACTCATTACACAGTGGCGCTAACACATTGCTTTCGTCTTCACTGTCGTTTCTCATTTTACTTTGGAGCCGAGTGTTACGTTTTTCACACGCCATTATTGTGACAATATTTCACACGATAACACAGAAAAACACAATTTGAAGAGCAAAAATAAGAGAACACATTAACATAGCACTGAAAATAATATGTAGTTAATTACAAGCGCAGCTGCGAAATACTTGTTGCAAATCTACATGCATGCCACAACTGTTTTACATTACAACAATGAAAGACTGCAACTACAAAGGAGATTCTCTCTACAATTACGCGCTAGCAATAAACAAAAGCTACACTAAATACACAAACTACAAGAAAAAATCAGAAGATTCCAGTGAGGTATCCTAGGCTAAGGGTCGACATATGAAACGTCCCCTTTGAACAATTTTACATGTGAAACGTCCACTTAGAACAATTGTACATGACTGTGCTTAACCTGACACACAATAATTTTAGCGCAACGCAATCTGACTATCAAAAATCCCTGCAAAAGAATGGCCCTGAGTAACATTAAACTATACTTTTCACAAATCACTTACCTCACAAAAATCTTCGCTACTCAAGCTACTGCAAAACAGCGAGTGCCACTACTGCCAGCTAAATAAAAGATTCAAACTACTGAAGGCACTAACTACTGATAGGGATAGTTAGCAAATGAAAGATATTAATAGAGAACAAACACTGTATTTACCTTAATAGTCATCAATAGTCATAATATATACAGCAGCTCATGACATCAATTTTTACAAATTTCAAACTCCGCCATCTCTGTCCTCACATCCACCACTGCTGGCGGCTCCCCTCCAACTGCCCAGCGCTATGCGCTGTTCGCATCCAGCTATAGCAGTTCATGACAACAATGGCAGACAACAATTCAAACTAGCCACATACTGCACACAGCACAGCCAGTGATTTTCATATAGAGAGTGCTACGTAACGTTGCCAATAAAAAACATAAACAGCAAACTTACATAAAGAAAACATAAACAGCCTACTTACAGTTGTGCCACAAGTTTATCTTCTCCCATTTTTGCATTTTTCCCATATTTGCGTTTTTGCCATATTTGCGTTTTTCCTATAATTGCGTTTTTCCCATTTTTGCGTATTTCCCATATTTGCATTTTTCCCACATTTGCATTTTTCCCATATTTGCGATTTTGCCATTTTTGCGTTTTTACCATTTTTTGGTTATTGCCATTTTTGCGTTTTTGCCATTTTTGCGTGTTTTCCATTTGCGAAAATTCCATTTTGCGTTTTTGCCATTATTGCGTTTTTGCCATTTTGCGTTTTTGCCATTTTGCCTTTGTGACATTTTGCGTTTTTGACATTTTGCGTTTTTGCCATTTTTGCGTTTTTGCCATACTTGCGTTTTTGCAATTTTTACGTTTTTGCTATTTTTGCGTTTTCCCCATATTTGCGTTTTTCCCATATTTGCGTTTTTCCCATATTTGCATTTTTGCCACATTTGGGTTTTTGTCATATTTGCGCTTTTGCCATATTTGCGTCTTTGCCATATTTGCGTCTTTGCCATATTAGCGTCTTTGCCATATTTGCGTCTTTGCCATATTAGCGTCATTGCCATATTTGCGTCCTTGCCATATTTGCGTTTTTGCCATTTTTGCGTTTTTGTCATATTTCCTTTTTGTCATTTTTGCGTTTTTGCCATTTTTGCGATTTTGCCGTTTTTGCGTTTTTGCCATTTTGCGTTTTTGCCGTTTTGCCTTTTTGGCATTTAGCATTTTTGACATTTTGACATTTTTGCGTTTTTGCAATTTTTTTGCGTTTTTGTCATTTTTCCTTTTTGTCATTTTTGCGTTTTTGCCATTTTTGCGATTTTGCCATTTTTGCGTTTTTGCCATTTTTGGGTTATTGCCATTTTTGCGTTTTTGCCATTTTTGCGTGTTTTCCATTTGCAAAAATTCCATTTTGCGTTTTTGCCATTATTGCGTTTTTGCCATTTTGCCTTTTTGGCATTTTGCGTTTTTGACATTTTTCGTTTTTCCCATTTTTCGTTTTTGCCATTTTTGCGTTTTTGCCATACTGCGTTTTTGCAATTTTTACGTTTTTGCCATTTTTGCGTTTTCCCCATATTTGCGTTTTTCCCATATTTGCGTTTTTCCCATATTTGCATTTTTGCCACATTTGGGTTTTTGTCATATTTTCGCTTTTGCCATATTTGCGTCTTTGCCATATTTGCGTCTTTGCCATATTAGCGTCTTTGCCATATTTGCGTCTTTGCCATATTAGCATCTTTGCCATATTTGCGTCTTTGCCATATTTGCGTTTTTGCTATTTTTGCGTTTTTGTCATTTTTCCTTTTTGTCATTTTTGCGTTTTTGCCATTTTTGCGATTTTGCCATTTTTGCGTTTTTGCCATTTTGCGTTTTTGCCATTTTGCCTTTTTGACATTTTGCGTTTTTGACATTTTGCGTTTTTGCCATTTTTGCGTTTTTGCAATTTTTTTGCGTTTTTGTCATTTTTCCTTCTTGTCATTTTTGAGATTTTGCCATTTTCGCGATTTTGCCATTTTTGCGTTTTTGCCATTTTGCCTTTTTGACATTTTGCGTTTTTGCCATTTTTGCGTTTTGCCATACTTGCGTTTTTGCAATTTTTACGTTTTTGCCATTTTTGCGTTTTCGCCATATTTGCGATTTTCTCATATTTTTGTTTTTGCCATATTTGCATCTTTGCCATATTAGCGACTTTGCCATATTTGCCTCTTTGCCATATTTGCGTTTTTGCCATTTTCGCGTTTTTGTCATTTTTCCTTTTTGTCATTTTTGCGTTTTTGCCATTTTTGCGATTTTGCCATTTTTGCGTTTTTGCCATTTTTGGGTTATTGCCATTTTTGCGTTTTTGCCATTTTTGCGTGTTTTCCATTTTTACGTTTTTGCCATTATTGCGTTTTTGCCATTTTGCGTTTTTGACATTTTGCGTTTTTGCCATTTTTGCGTTTTTGCCATATTTGCGTTTTTTCCTTTTTTGCGTTTTTCCCATATTTGCGTCTTTCCCATATTTATGTTTTACCCATATTTGCGTATTTCCCATATTTGCGTTTTTCGCATATTTGCGTTTTTCCCATATTTGCGTTTTTCACATATTTGCGTTTGTTACATATTTGCGTTTTTCCCATTTTTGGTTTTTTCCCATATTTGGGTTTTTCCCATATTTGCGTTTTTCCATATTTGCGTTTTTCCCAAATTTGCGATTCTCATATATTTCGTGAACCTTCGACGATTCAGACTATGTCCTACCAACCCATTCTTTATTTTTGTCAAGTTGTGCCACAAGTTTATCTTCTCTCATTTTTGCATTTTTCCCATATTTGCGTTTTTGCCATATTTGCGTTTTTCCCATAATTGCGTTTTTCCTTTATTTGCGTTTCTCCCATATTTGCGTTTTTCCCATATTTGCATTTTTGCCACATTTGGGTTTTTGTCATATTTGCGCTTTTGCCATATCTGCGTCTTTGCCATATTTGCGTCTTTGCCATATTTGCATCTTTGCCATATTTGCGTCTTTGCCATATTTGCGTTTTTGCCATTTTTGCGTTTTTGTCATTTTTGCCTTTTTGTCATTTTTGCGTTTTTGCCATTTTTGCGATTTTGCCATTTTTGCGTTTTTGCCAGTTTTGGGTTATTGCATTTTTTGCGTTTTTGCCATTTTTGCGTGTTTGCCATTTTTGCGTTTTTTCCATTTTGGTGATTTTGCCCTTTTCGTATTTGCCATTTTGCGATTTTGCCATTTTGCGTTTTCGCCATACTTGCGTTTTTGCAATTTTTACGTTTTTGCCATTTTTGCGTTTTCCCCATATTTGCGATGTTCTCATATTTGCGTTTTTGCCATATTTGCGTTTTTGCCATATTTGCGTTTTTGCCATATTTGCGTTTTTGGCATTTTTGCGTCCTATAAACCCATTCTTTCATTTTGTCAAGTTGTGCCTCAAGTTTTTCTTCTCCCATTTTTGCATGTTTCCCATATTATCGTTTTTCCCATATTTGCGTTTTTTCCATATTTGCGTTTTTCCCATATTTGCGTTTTTCCCATATTTGCGTTTTTGCCATATTTGCGTTTTTCCTATATTTGCGTTTTTCCCGTATTTGCGTTTTTCCCATATTTGCGCTTTTCCGTTATTTACGTTTTTCCCATATTTGCGTTTTTCCCATATTTGCGTTTTTCCCGTATTTGCGTTTTTTCTATATTTGCGTTTTTCCCATCTTTGCGTTTTTCCCATATTTGCGTTTTTCCGATATTTGCGATTTTGCCATATTTGCGTTTCTCATATATTTCGTTAACCTTCGATGATTCAGACTATGTCCTACCAACCCATTCTTTATTTTTGTCAAGTAGTGCCACAAGTTTATCTTGTCCCATTTTTGCATTTTTCCCATATTTGCGTTTTTCCCATATTTGCGCTTTTCCAATATGTACGTTTTTCCCATATTTGCGTTTTTCCCATATTTGCGTTTTTGCCATATTTGGGTTTTTGCCATATTTACGTTTTTGCCATATGTGCGTTTTTGCCAGATTTGCTTTTTTGCCATTTTTGCGGTTTGCCATTTTTGCCTGTTTGCCATTTTTGCGATTTCCGAATATTTGTGATTTTCCCATATTTGCGATTTTCTCATATTTGCATATTTGCCATATTTGCGTTTTTGCCTTATTTGCGTTTTCCATATTTGCGTTTTTGCCATATTTGCGTTTCTCATATATTTCGTGAACCTTCGATGATTCAGTCTATGTCCTACCAACCCATTCTTTCTTTTTGTCAAGTTGTGCCACAAGTTTATCTTCTCCCATTTTTGCATGTGTCCCATGTTTGCGTTTTTCCCATATTTGCGATTCTGCCAAATTTGCGTTTCTTCCATATTTGCGTTTCTGCCATAATTGCGTTTCTGCCATAATTGCGTTTCTGCCATATTTGCGTTTCTGCCATATTTGCGTTTCTGCCATATTTGCGTTTCTGCCATATTCGCGTTCTTGCCATATTTGAGTTCTTGCCATATTGCGTTCTTGCCATATTTGCGTCCTGCCATATTTCCGTTCTTGCAATATTTGCGTTTTTTCCTTTTTTGCGTTTTTCGCATATTTGCGTTTTTCGCATATTTGCGTTTTTCCCATATTTGCGTTTTTCACATATTTGCGTTTTTTACATATTTGCATCTTTCCCATATTTGGTTTTTTCCCATATTTGCGTTTTTCCCATATTTGCGTTTTTCCCATATTTGCATTTTCCCATATTTGCGTTTTTCCCATATTTGCGTTTTTCCATATTTGCGTTTTTCCCAAATTTGCGTTTCTCATATATTTCGTGAACCTTCGACAATTCAGACTATGTCCTACCAACCCATTCTTTATTTTTGTCAAGTTGTGCCAGAAGTTTATCTTCTCCCATTTTTGCATTATTCCCATATTTGCGTTTTTCCCATATTTGCGTTTTTCCCATAATTGCGTTTTTCCCTTATTTGCGTTTTTGCCATATTTGCGTCTTTGCCATATTTGCGTCTTTGCCATATTAGCGTCTTTGCCATATTTGCATCTTTGCCATATTTGCTTTTTTGCCATTTATGCGTTTTTGTCATTTTTGCCTTTTTGTCATTTTTGCGTTTTTGCCATTTTTGCGATTTTGCATTTTTGCAATTTTGCCATTTTGCGTTTTTGCCATTTTGTGGTTTTTGTCATTTTTTCGTTTTTGCCATACTTGCGTTTTTGCAATTTTTACGTTTTTGCCCATTTTCTCATATTTTCGTTTTTCCCATATTTTCGATTTTCCCATATTTGCGTTTTTGCCACATTTGCGTTCTTGCCATATTTGCGTTTTTGCCGTATTTGCGTTTTTGCCATATTATCGTTTTTCGCATAATTGCGTTTCTCATATATTTCGTGAATCTTCGACGATTCAGACTATGTCCTACCAACCCATTCTTTCTTTTTGTCAAGTTGTGCCACAAGTTTGTCTTCTCCCAGTTTTGCATGTTTCCCATATTGGCGTTTTTCCCATATTTGCATTTCTTCCATATTTGCGTTCTTGCCATATTTGCATTCTTGCCAGATTTCCGATCTTGCCATGTTTGCATTCTTGCCATATTTGCGTTCTTGCCATATTTGCATTCTTGCCATATTCGCGTTCTTGCCATATTTGCGTTTTTCCCTTTTTTGCGTCATTCCCATATTTGCATTTTTCGCATATTTGCGTTTTTCCCATATTTGCGTTTTTCCCGTATTTGTGTTTCTCCCATATTTGCGCTTTTCCGTTATTTACGTTTTTCCCATATTTGCGTTTTTCCCATATTTGCGTTTTTCCCATATTTGCGTTTTTCCCATATTTGCGTTTTTCCCATATTTACGTTTCTCATATATTTCGTTAACCTTCGACGATTCAGACTATGTCCTACCAACCAATTCTTTATTTTTGTCAAGTAGTGCCACAAGTTTATCTTGTACCATTTTTGCATTTTTCCCATATTTGCGTTTTTTCCCTATTTTCCGTTTTTTTCCATATGTATGTTTTTCCCATAGTTGCGTTTTTCCCATATTTGCATTTCTGCCATATTTGCGTTTCTGCCATATTTGCGTTCTTGCCATATTTGAGTTCTTGCCATATTTGTGTTCTTGCCATATTGCGATTTTGCCATATTTGCGTTGTTGCCATAATTGCGTTTTTGCCATTTTTGCGATTTTGCAATTTTTGCGTTTTTGCCATTTTTGGGTTATTGCCATATTTGCATTTTTGCCATTTTTGCATGTTTGCCATATTTGCGTTTTTGCCATTTTTGCGTTTTTGCCATTTTGCGTTTTTGACATTTTGCGTTTTTGCCATTTTTGCGTTTTTGCCATACTTGCGTTTTTGCAATTTTTACGTTTTTGCCATTTTTGCGTTTTCCCCATATTTGCGATTTTCTCATATTTGTGTTTTTGCCATATTTGCGTTTTTGCCATATTTGCGTTTTTGGCATTTTTGCGTATTTCCCATATTTGCGTTTCTCACATATTTCGTGAACCTTCGACGATTCAGACTATGTCCTACCAACCCATTCTTTCTTTTTGTCAAGTTGTGCCAGAACTTCATCTACTACCATTTTTGCATGTTTCCCATATTTGCTTATTTCCCATATTTGCGTTTCGGCCATATTTGCGTTTCTGCCATATTTGCGTTTTTGCCATATATGCGTTTCTGGCATATTTGCATTTCTGCCATATTTGTGTTTTTGCCATATTTGCGTTTTCTCCATATTTGCGTTTTTCCCAAATTTGCGATTCTCATATATTTCGTGAACCTTCGACGATTCAGACTATGTCCTACCAACCCATTCTTTATTTTTGTCAAGTTGTACCACAAGTTTATCTTCTCTCATTTTTGCATTTTTCCCATATTTGCGTTTTTGCCATATTTGCGTTTTTCCCATAATTGCGTTTTTCCTTTATTTGCGTTTTTCCCATATTTGCGTTTTTCCCATATTTGCATTTTTGCCACATTTGGGTTTTTGTCATATTTGCGCTTTTGCCATATCTGCGTCTTTGCCATATTTGCGTCTTTGCCATATTTGCATCTTTGCCATATTTGCGTCTTTGCCATATTTGCGTTTTTGCCATTTTTGCGTTTTTGTCATTTTTGCCTTTTTGTCATTTTTGCGTTTTTGCCATTTTTGCGATTTTGCCATTTTTGCGTTTTTGCCAGTTTTGGGTTATAGCCTTTTTTGCGTTTTTGCCATTTTTGCGTGTTTGCCATTTTTGCGTTTTTTCCATTTTGGTGATTTTGCCCTTTTCGTATTTGCCATTTTGCGATTTTGCCATTTTGCGTTTTCGCCATACTTGCGTTTTTGCAATTTTTACGTTTTTGCCATTTTTGCGTTTTCCCCATATTTGCGATTTTCTCATATTTGTGTTTTTGCCATATTTGCGTTTTTGCCATATTTGCGTTTTTGGCATTTTTGCGTATTTCCCATATTTGCGTTTCTCACATATTTCGTGAACCTTCGACGATTCAGACTATGTCCTATAAACCCATTCTTTCATTTTGTCAAGTTGTGCCTCAAGTTTTTCTTCTCCCATTTTTGCATGTTTCCCATATTATCGTTTTTCCCATATTTGCGTTTTTCCCATATTTGCGTTTTTTCCATATTTGCGTTTTTCCCATATTTGCGTTTTTCCCATATTTGCGTTTTTGCCATATTTGCGTTTTTCCTATATTTGCGTTTTTCCCGTATTTGCGTTTTTCCCATATTTGCGCTTTTCCGTTATTTACGTTTTTCCCATATTTGCGTTTTTCCCATATTAGCGTTTTTCCCATATTTGCGTTTTTCCCGTATTTGCGTTTTTTCTATATTTGCGTTTTTCCCATCTTTGCGTTTTTCCCATATTTGCGTTTTTCCGATATTTGCGATTTTGCCATATTTGCGTTTCTCATATATTTCGTTAACCTTCGATGATTCAGACTATGTCCTACCAACCCATTCTTTATTTTTGTCAAGTAGTGCCACAAGTTTATCTTGTCCCATTTTTGCATTTTTCCCATATTTGCGTTTTTCCCATATTTGCGCTTTTCCAATATGTACGTTTTTCCCATATTTGCGTTTTTCCCATATTTGCGTTTTTGCCATATTTGGGTTTTTGCCATATTTACGTTTTTGCCATATGTGCGTTTTTGCCAGATTTGCTTTTTTGCCATTTTTGCGGTTTGCCATTTTTGCCTGTTTGCCATTTTTGCGATTTCCGAATATTTGTGATTTTCCCATATTTGCGATTTTCTCATATTTGCATATTTGCCATATTTGCGTTTTTGCCATATTTGCGTTTTCCATATTTGCGTTTTTGCCATATTTGCGTTTCTCATATATTTCGTGAACCTTCGATGATTCAGTCTATGTCCTACCAACCCATTCTTTCTTTTTGTCAAGTTGTGCCACAAGTTTATCTTCTCCCATTTTTGCATGTGTCCCATGTTTGCGTTTTTCCCATATTTGCGATTCTGCCAAATTTGCGTTTCTTCCATATTTGCGTTTCTGCCATAATTGCGTTTCTGCCATAATTGCGTTTCTGCCATATTTGCGTTTCTGCCATATTTGCGTTTCTGCCATATTTGCGTTTCTGCCATATTCGCGTTCTTGCCATATTTGAGTTCTTGCCATATTGCGTTCTTGCCATATTTGCGTCCTGCCATATTTCCGTTCTTGCAATATTTGCGTTTTTTCCTTTTTTGCGTTTTTCGCATATTTGCGTTTTTCGCATATTTGCGTTTTTCCCATATTTGCGTTTTTCACATATTTGCGTTTTTTACATATTTGCATCTTTCCCATATTTGGTTTTTTCCCATATTTGCGTTTTTCCCATATTTGCGTTTTTCCCATATTTGCATTTTCCCATATTTGTGTTTTTCTCATATTTGCGTTTTTCCATATTTGCGTTTTTCCCAAATTTGCGTTTCTCATATATTTCGTGAACCTTCGACAATTCAGACTATGTCCTACCAACCCATTCTTTATTTTTGTCAAGTTGTGCCAGAAGTTTATCTTCTCCCAATTTTGCATTATTCCCATATTTGCGTTTTTCCCATATTTGCGTTTTTCCCATAATTGCGTTTTTCCCTTATTTGCGTTTTTGCCATATTTGCGTCTTTGCCATATTTGCGTCTTTGCCATATTAGCGTCTTTGCCATATTTGCATCTTTGCCATATTTGCTTTTTTGCCATTTATGCGTTTTTGTCATTTTTGCCTTTTTGTCATTTTTGCGTTTTTGCCATTTTTGCGATTTTGCCATTTTTGCGTTTTTGCCATTTTGCGTTTTTGCCATTTTGCGGTTTTTGTCATTTTTTCGTTTTTGCCATACTTGCGTTTTTGCAATTTTTACGTTTTTGCCCATTTTCTCATATTTTCGTTTTTCCCATATTTTCGATTTTCCCATATTTGCGTTTTTGCCACATTTGCGTTCTTGCCATATTTGCGTTTTTGCCGTATTTGCGTTTTTGCCATATTATCGTTTTTCGCATAATTGCGTTTCTCATATATTTCGTGAATCTTCGACGATTCAGACTATGTCCTACCAACCCATTCTTTCTTTTTGTCAAGTTGTGCCACAAGTTTGTCTTCTCCCAGTTTTGCATGTTTCCCATATTGGCGTTTTTCCCATATTTGCATTTCTTCCATATTTGCGTTCTTGCCATATTTGCATTCTTGCCAGATTTCCGATCTTGCCATGTTTGCATTCTTGCCATATTTGCGTTCTTGCCATATTTGCATTCTTGCCATATTCGCGTTCTTGCCATATTTGCGTTTTTCCCTTTTTTGCGTCTTTCCCATATTTGCATTTTTCGCATATTTGCGTTTTTCCCATATTTGCGTTTTTCCCGTATTTGTGTTTCTCCCATATTTGCGCTTTTCCGTTATTTACGTTTTTCCCATATTTGCGTTTTTCCCATATTTGCGTTTTTCCCATATTTGCGTTTTTCCCATATTTGCGTTTTTCCCATATTTACGTTTCTCATATATTTCGTTAACCTTCGACGATTCAGACTATGTCCTACCAACCAATTCTTTATTTTTGTCAAGTAGTGCCACAAGTTTATCTTGTACCATTTTTGCATTTTTCCCATATTTGCGTTTTTTCCCTATTTTCCGTTTTTTTCCATATGTATGTTTTTCCCATAGTTGCGTTTTCCCCATATTTGCGTTTCTGCCATATTTGCGTTTCTGCCATATTTGCGTTCTTGCCATATTTGAGTTCTTGCCATATTTGTGTTCTTGCCATATTGCGTTTTTGCCATATTTGCGTTGTTGCCATAATTGCGTTTTTGCCATTTTTGCGATTTTGCAATTTTTGCGTTTTTGCCATTTTTGGGTTATTGCCATATTTGCATTTTTGCCATTTTTGCATGTTTGCCATATTTGCGTTTTTGCCATTTTTGCGTTTTTGCCATTTTGCGTTTTTGACATTTTGCGTTTTTGCCATTTTTGCGTTTTTGCCATACTTGCGTTTTTGCAATTTTTACGTTTTTGCCATTTTTGCGTTTTCCCCATATTTGCGATTTTCTCATATTTGTGTTTTTGCCATATTTGCGTTTTTGCCATATTTGCGTTTTTGGCATTTTTGCGTATTTCCCATATTTGCGTTTCTCACATATTTCGTGAACCTTCTACGATTCAGACTATGTCCTACCAACCCATTCTTTCTTTTTGTCAAGTTGTGCCAGAACTTCATCTACTACCATTTTTGCATGTTTCCCATATTTGCTTATTTCCCATATTTGCGTTTCGGCCATATTTGCGTTTCTGCCATATTTGCGTTTTTGCCATATATGCGTTTCTGGCATATTTGCATTTCTGCCATATTTGTGTTTTTGCCATATTTGCGTTTTTTCCATATTTGCATATTTTCCATATTTGCGTTTCTCATATATTTCATGAACCTTCGACGATTCAGACTATGTCCTACCAACCCATTCTTTCTTTTTGTCAAGTAGTGCCACAAGTTTTTCTTCTCCCATTTTTGCATGTTTCCCATATTATCGTTTTTCCCATATTTGCGTTTTTCCCATATTTGCGTTTTTCCCATATTTGCGTTTTTGCCATATTTGCGTTTTTGCCATATTTGCGTTATTGCCATATTTGCGTTTTTGCCATATTTGCGTTTTTCCCATATTTGCGTTTTTCGCGTATTTGCGTTTTTCCCATATTTGCGCTTTTCCGTTATTTACGTTTTTCCCATATTTGCGTTTTTCCCATATTAGCGTTTTTCCGATATTTGCGTTTTTCCCGTATTTGCGTTTTTTCCATATTTGCGTTTTTCCCATATTTGCGTTCTTCCCATATTTGCGTTTTTCCCATATTTGCGTTTTTCCCATATTTGCATATCTCATATATTTCGTTAACCTTCGACGATTCAGACTATGTACTACCAACCCATTCTTCATTTTTGTCAAGTAGTGCCACAAGTTTATCTTGTCCCATTTTTGCATTTTTCCCATATTTGCGTTTTTCCCATATTAGCGTTTTTCCCATATGTACGTTTTTCCCATATTTGCGTTTTTCCCATATTTGCGTTTTTGCCATATTTATGTTTTTGCCATATTTACGTTTTTGCCATTGTGCATTTTTGCCAGATTTGCTTTTTTGCCATTTTTGCGGTTTGCCATTTTTGCGTTTTTGCCATTTTTGCGATTTCCGAATATTTGTGATTTTCCCATATTTGCGATTTTCTCATATTTGCATTTTTGCCATATTTGCGTTTTTGCCATATTTGCGTTTTTGCCATCTTTGCGTTTTTGCCATATTTGCGTTTCTCATATATTTCGTGAACCTTTGATGATTCAGACTATGTCCTACCAACCCATTCTTTCTTTTTGTCAAGTTGTGCCACAAGTTTATCTTCTCCCATTTTTGCATGTTTCCCATATTTGCGTTTTTCCCATATTTGCGTTTCTGGCATATTTGCGTTTCTGCCATATTTGCGTTTCTGCCATATTTGCGTTTCTGCCATAATTGCGTTTCTGCCATATTTGCGTTTCTGCCGTATTTGCGTTTCTGCCATATTTGCGTTCTTGCCATATTTGAGTTCTTGCCATATTTGTGTTCTTGCCATATTGCGTTCTTGCCATATTTGCGTTCTTGCCATATTTGCGTTCTTGCCATATTTGCGTTTTTTCCTTTTTTGCGTTTTTCCCATATTTGCGTCTTTCCCATATTGGGTTTTTCCCATTTTTGCGTATATCCCAAATTTGCGTTTTTCACATATTTGTGTTTTTCGCGTATTTGCGTTTTTCCCGTATTTGCGTTTTTCACATATTTGCGTTTTTTACATATTTGCGTTATTCCCATATTTGGTTTTTTCCCATATTTGCGTTTTTCCCATAATTGCATTTTTCCCATATTTGCGTTTTTCCCATATTTGCATTCTTCCCATATTTGCGTTTTTCCATATTTGCGTTTTTCCCATATTTGCGTTTCTCATATATTTCGTGAACCTTCGACGATTCAGACTATGTCCTACCAACCCATTCTTTATTTTTGTCAAGTTGTGCCACAAGTTTATCTTCTCCCATTTTTGCATATTTCCCATATTTGCGTTTTTCCCATATTTGCGTTTTTCCCATATTTGCGTTTGTCCCTTATTTGCGTTTTTCCCATATTTGTGTTTTTCCCATATTTGTATTTTTGCCACATTTGCGTTTTCGTCATATTTGCGTTTTTGCCATATTTGCGTCTTTGCCATATTTGCGTCTTTGCCATATTTGCGTCTTTGCCATATTTGCGTCTTTGCCATATTTGCGTTTTTGCCATTTTTGCGTTTTTGTCAGTTTTGCGTTTTTGCCATATTTGCGATTTTGCCATTTTTGCGTCTTTGCCATTTTGTGTTTTTGCTATTTTTGCGTTTTTGCCATTTTTGCGTTTTTGCCATTTTTGCGTTTTTGCCATTTTTGCGTTTTTACCATTTTGCGTTTTTGCCATTTTGCGTTTATGCCATTTTTGCGTTTTTGCCATATTTGCGTTTTTCCCATATTTGCGTTATACCCATATTTGCGTTTTTCCCGTATTTGCGTTTTTCACATATTTGCGCTTTTCCGTTATTTACGTTTTTCCTATATTTGCGTTTTACCCATATTTGCATTTTTCCGATATTTGCGTTTTTCCCACATTTGCGTTTTTCCCATATTTGCGTTTTTCCCATATTTGCGTTTTTCCCATAGTTGCGTTTTTCCATATTTGCGTTTTTCCATATTTGCGTTTTTCCCAAATTTGCGTTTCTCATATATTTCGTGAACTTTCGACAATTCAGACTATGTCCTACCAACCCATTCTTTCTTTTTGTCAAGTTGTGCCACAAGTTTTTTTCTCCCATTTTTGCATATTTCCCATATTTGCTTATTCCCCATAATTGCGTTTCTGCCATATTTGCGTTTCTGCCATATTTGCGTTTCTGCCATATTTGCGTTTCTGCCATATTTGCGTTTCTGCCATATTTGCGTTTCTGCCATATTTATGTTTTTGTCATATTTTCGTTTTTGCCATATTTGCGTATTTCCCATATTTGCGTTTCTCATATATTTCGTGAACCTTCGACGATTCAGACTATTTCCTACCAACCCATTCTTTCTTTTTGTCAAGTTGTGCCACAAGTTTTTTTCTCCCTTTTTTGCATATTTCCCATATTTGCGTTTTTCCCATATTTGCGATTTTCCCATATTTGCGTTTTTGCCATATTTGCGTTTTTGCCATATTTGCGTTTTTGCCATATTTGTGTATTTCCCATATTTGCGTTTCTCACATATTTCGTGAACCTTGGACGATTCAGACTATGTCCTACCAACCCATTCTTTATTTTTGTCCAGTTGTGCCACAAGTTTATTTTCTCCCCTTTTTGCATTTTTCCCGTATTTGCGTTTTTTCCATATTTGCGTTTTTCCCATATTTGCTTTTTTCCCATATGTGCGTTTTTGCCAAATTAGCGTTTTTGCCATATTTGAGTTTTCGCCATATTTGAGTTTTTGCCATATTTCCGTTTTTGCCATATTTCCATTTTTGGCATTTTTGCGTTTTTGCCATTTTCGCGTTTTTGCCATATTTGCGTTTTTGCTATATTTGCGTTATTGCCACTTTTGCGTTTTTACCTTCTTTGCGTTTTTGCCATTTTTGCGTTTTTGTCATTTTTGCATTTTTGCCATTTTTGCGATTTTCCGATTTTTGCGTTTTTGCCATTTTTGTGTTTTTGCCATTTTTGTGTTTTTGCCATTTTTGCGTTTTTGCCATTTTTGCGTCTTTGCCATTTTGCATTTTTGCCATTTTGCGTGTTTGCCATATTTGCGTTTTTGCAATA
The DNA here is from genome assembly GCF_023864275.1 of Schistocerca cancellata. Lineage (NCBI taxonomy): Eukaryota > Metazoa > Arthropoda > Insecta > Orthoptera > Acrididae > Schistocerca > Schistocerca cancellata. Next base: position 194,900,853 of record NC_064629.1, on the reverse strand, counting down.
TTTACGTTTTTGCCACATTATCGTTTTTGCAATTTTTACGTGTTTCCCATTTTTGCGTTTTCCCATATTTGCGATTTTCTCATATTTGCGTTTTTGCCATATTTGCGTTTTTGCCATATTTGCGTTTTTCCCATATTTGCGTTTTTCCCATATGTGCGTTTTTCCCATATGTGCGTTTTTCCCATATTTGCGTTTTTCCCATATTTGCGTTTTTGCCATATTTGGGTTTTCGCCATATTTGCGTTTTTGCCATATTTCCGTTTTTGTCATTTTTGCGTTTTTGCCATATTTCCGTTTTCGCCATTTTTGCGTTTTTGCCATTTTTGCGTTTTTGCGATATTTGAGTTTTTGCCATATTTGCGTTTTTGCCATTTTTGCGATTTTGCCATTTTTGCGTTTTGCCATATTTGCGTTTTCCCCATGTTTGCGATTTTCCCATATTTGCGATTTTGCCATATTTGCGTTTTTGCCATATTTGCGTTTTTGCCATATTTGCGTTTTTGCCATATTTGCGTTTTTACCATAGTTGCGTTTTTGACATATTTGCGTTTTTCCCAGATTTGCGTTTCTCATATATTTCGTGAACCTTCGATGATTCAGACTATGTCCTTCCAACCCATTCTTTCTTTTCGTCAAGTTGTGCCACAAGTTTATCTTCTCCCATTTTTGCATGTTTACCATATTTGCGTTTTTCCCATATTTGCGTTTCCGCCATATTTGCGTTTTTGCCATATTTGCGGTTCTGCCATATTTGCGTTTCTGCCATATTTGCGTTTCTGCCATATTTGCGTTTCTGCCATATTCGCGTTTCTGCCATATTTGCGTTCTTGCCATACTTGCGTTCTTGCCATATTTGCATTCTTGCCATGTTTGCGTTATTGCCATATTTGTGTTCTTGCCATTTTGCGTCTTGCCATATTTCCGTGTTTGCCTTTTTTGCGTTTCTGCCATATTTCCGTTTCTGCCATATTTTGGTTTTTGCAATATTTGCGTTTTTTCCATATCTGCGTTTTACCATTTCTGCGTTTTTGCCATATCTGCGTTTTTGCCATATCGGAGTTTTTCCCATTTTTGCGTTTTTCCTTGCGTTTTTCCAATGTTTGCATCTTTGCCATTTTCGCGTCTTTGCCAAATTTGCGTCTTTACCATATTTACGTCTTTGCCATATTTGCGTTTCTGCCATATTTGCTTCATTGCCATATTTGCCATCTTTGCCATTTTGCCATTATTGCCATTTTTGCGTTTTTGCCATTTTTGCGGTTTTTGCCATTTTTGCGTTTTGCCATTTTTGCGTTTTGCCATTTTTCGTTTTTGTCATATTTGCGTTTTTGCCATTTTTGCGTTTTTGCCATTCCTGCGTTTTTGCCATATTTGCGTTTTTGCCATATTTGCGTTTTTGCCATATTTGCATATTTCCCATATTTGCGTTTCTCATATGTTTCGTGAGCATTCGACGATTCAGACTGTTTCCTACCGACCCATTCTTTCTTTTTCTCAAGTTGTGCCACAAGTTTACCTTCGCCCATTTTTCCATTTCTCACATATTTGCGTTTTCCGCGTATTTGCGATTTTCCCGTATTTGTGTTTTTTTCGTATATTTGTGTTTTTGCCGTATTTGCGTTTTTGCCATTTTTGCATTTTTGCCACTTTTGCGTTTTTTGTGACTTTTGCGTTTTTGCCAATTTTGCGTTTTTGCCAATTTTGCGATTTTGCCAATTTTGCGTTTTTGCCAATTTTGCGTTTTTGCCATTTTAGCGTTTTTAAATTTTTGCGTTTTTGCCATATTTGTGTTTTTGCCAATTGTGCGTTTTTGCCATTTTTGCGTTTTTGCCATATTTGCGTTTTTAACATATTTGCGTTTTACCATATTTGCGTTTCTCATATATTTCGTGAACCTTTAACGATTCAGAAAATGTCCTACGAACCCATTCTTTCTTTCTGTCAAGTTGTGCCACAAGTTTATCTTCTCCCATTTTTGCATTTCTCACATATTTGCGTTTTTCCCATATTTGCGTTTTTCCCATATTTGCGATTTTCCCATATTTGCGTTTTTTCCATATTTGCGTTTCTCCCATATTTGCGTTTCTGCCATATTTGCTTTTTTGCCATATTTGTGTGTCTGCCATATTAGCATTTCTGCCATATCTGCGTTTTTGCCATATTTGCGTTATTGCCATATTTTTGTTTTTGCCATATTTGCGTTTTTGCCATATTTCCATTTTTTCCATATCTGCGTCTCTGCCATATTTGCGTCGTTGCCATATTTGCATCTTTGCCATATTTGCATCTTTGCCGTATTTGCATCTTTGCCATATTTGCGTCTTTGCCGTATTTGCGTCTTTGCCATATTTGCGTCTTTGCCGAATTTGCGTTTTTGCCGTATTTGCGTTTTTGCCATATTTGCGTTTTTGCCGTATTTGCGTTTTTGCCATATTTGCGATTTTGCCATATTTGCGTTTTTCCCATATTTGTGTTTTTCCCATATTTTAGTTTGTTCCCATATTTGAGTTTTCCGTCATATTTGCATTTTTTGTCATATTAGCGTCTTTGCCATATTTGCTTCTTTGCCATATTTGCCATTTTTGCCATTTTTGCGTTTTTGCTATATTTGCGTTTTTGCCATATTTGCGTTTTCGCCACATTTGCGTTTTCCCTGTATTTGCGGTTTTCCCGTATTTGCGTTTTTGCCATATTTGCGTTTTTGCTATATTTGCGTTTTTGCCATATTTGTGTTTTTGCCATGTTTGTGTTTTTGCCATATTTGCTTTTTTGCCATAATTGCGTTTTTGCCATATTTGGGTATTTCCCATATTTGCGTTTGTCACATATTTCGTGAACCTTCGACGATTCAGACTATGTCCTACCGACCCAAACTTTCTTTTTCTCAAGTTGTGCCACAAGTTTATCTTCTCCCATTTTTCCATTTTTCACATATTTGCGTTTTTCCCATATTTACGTTTTTGCCATATTTGCGTTTTTGCCATATTTGCGTTTTTGCCATATTTGCGTTTCTGCCATATTTGCGTTCTTGCCATATTTACATTCTTGCCATATTTGCGGTCTTGCCATATTTGCGTTCTTGCCATATTTGCGTTTTTCCCGTATTTGTGTTTTTGCCGTATTTACGTTTTTCCCATATTTGCGTTTTTCCCATATTTGCGTTTTCCCCATTTTTGCGTTTTTCCCATATTTGCGTTTTACCCACATTTGCGTTTTTCCCATATTTGCGTTTTTCCAATATTTTCGTTTTTCCCATATTTGCGTTTTTCCCATATTTGCATTTTCTCATATTTGCGATTCTCATATATTTCGTGAACTTTCGACGATTCAGACTATGTCCTACCAACCCATTCTTTCTTTTTGTCAAGTTGTGCCACAAGTTTATCATCTCCCATTTTTGCATTATTCCCATATTTGCGTTTTTGCCATATCTGCGTTTTTGCCATATCTGCGTTTTTGCCATATCTGCGTTTTTGCCATATCTCCATTTTTGACATATCTGCGTTTTTGCCATGTCTGCGTTTTTGCCATATCTGCGTTTTTGCCATTTTATCGTTTTTGCCATTTTTGCGTTTTTTGCCACTTTTGCGTTTTTTGCCACTTCTGCGTTTTTTTACACTTTTGCGTTTTTCGCCATTTTCGCGTTTTTCCATTTTTGCGTTTTTGCCATTTTGCGTTTTTGCCATTTTTGCGTTTTTGCCATTTTTGCGTTTTTGCCATATTTGCGTTTTCGCCATTTTTGCGTTTTCGCCATATTGCATTTTCCCAGTATTTGCGATTTTCCCGTAATTGTGGTTTTGCCATATTTGCGATTATGCCGTATTTGCGTTTTTGCCATATTTGCGGTCTTGCCATATTAGCGTTTTTCCCATATTTGCTTTTTTCCCATATTTGCGTTTTTCCCATATTGCGTTTTTCCCATATTTGCGTTTTTCCCATATTTGCGTTTTTGCCATATTTTCGTTTCTGCCATATTTGCATTTTTGCCATATTTGCGTTTCTGCCATATTTGCATTTCTGCCATATTTGCGTTTTTGCCATATTTGCGTTTTTCCCATATTTCGTTTTCCCCATATTTGCGTTTTTCCCATATTTGCGTTTTTGCCATATTTTCGTTTCTGCCATATTTGCGTTTCTGCCATATTTGCATTTTTGCCATATTTGCGTTTTTGCCATATTTGCGTTATTGCCATATTTTTGTTTTTGCCATATTTGCGTTTTTTCCATATTTGCGTCTTTGCCATATTTGCATCTTTGCCATATTTGCATCTTTGCCATATTTGGGATTTTTGCCGTATTTGCGTTTTTGCCGTATTTGCGTTTTTGCCGTATTTGCGTTTTTGCCATATTTGAGTTTTTGCCATATTTGCGTTTTTGCCATATTTGCGTTTTTGCCATATTTGCGTTTTTCCCATATTTGTGTTTTTCCCATATTTTAGTTTGATCCCATTTTTGCGTTTTCTGTCATATTTGCATTTGTTGTCATATTTGGGTTTTTGCCAAATTTGCATTTATGCCATATTTGCGTGTATGCCATATCTGCCTTATCTGCGTTTATGCCATATCTGCGTTTTTGCCAAATCTGCATTTTTGCCAAATTTGCGTTTTTGCGAAATCTGCGTTTTTGCGAAATTTGCGTTTTTGCCAAATCTGCGTTTTTGCCATATCTGCGTTTTGCCGTATCTGCGTTTTTGCCGTATCTTCGTTTGTGCCGTATTTGCGTTTTTGCCATTTTTACGTTTTTACCTTTTTTCGTTTTTGCCATTTTTGCGTTTTTGCCACTTTTGCGTTTTGGCCATTTTTGCGTTTTTGCCATATTTGCGTTTTTCCCATATTTGCATTTTTCCCATATTTGCGTCTTTCTCATATGTGCGTCTTTCCCATATCTGCGTCTTTACCGTATCTGCATCTGTCCCGTATCTGTCTCTGTCCCGTATGTGCGTCTTTCCTGTATCTGCATCTGTCCCGTTGTAAGTAGGCTGTTTATGTTTTCTTTATGTAAGTTTGCTGTTTATGTTTTCTTATTGGCAACGTTACGTAGCGCTCTGTATGAAAATCACTGGCTGTGCTGTGTGCAGTATGTGGCTAGTTTGCATTGTTGCCTGCCATTGTTGTCATGAACTGCTATAGCTGGATGTGAACAGCGCGTAGCGTTGCGCAGTTGGAGGTGAGCCGCCAGCAGTGGTGGATGTGGGGAGAGAGATGGCGGAGGTTTGATAATCTGTAAGACTGGATGTCAATTATGATTATTAAGGTAAATACAGTGTTTGTTCTCTATTAAAATCTTTCATTTGCTAACTATCCCTATCAGTAGTTAGTGCCTTCAGTAGTTTGAATCTTTTATTTAGCTGGCAGTAGTGGCGCTCGCCGTATTGCAGTAGTTCGAGTAACGGAGATTTTTGTGAGGTAAGTGATTTGTGAAAGGTATAGTTTAATGTTACTCAGGGCCATTCTTTTGCAGGGATCTTTGATAGTCAGATTGCGTTGCGCTAAATAATATTGTGTGTCAGGTTAAGCACAGTCGGGTATAAATTAGTTCTAAGAGGACGTTTCATATGTCGACCCTTAGCCTAGGATACCTCACTGGAATCTTCTGATTTTTTCTTGTAGGTTGTGTATTTAGTGTAGCTTTTGTTTATTGCTAGCACGTAATTATAGAGAGAATTTCCTTGGTAGTTGCAGTCTTTCATTGTTGTACTGTAAAACAGTTGTGGCATGCATGTAGGTTTGCACCAAGTATTTCGCAGCTGCAATTAACTACATATTATTTTCAGTGCTATGTTAATGTGTTCTCTTATTTTTGCTATTCAAATTGTGCTTTTCTGTGTATCGTGTGAAATATTGTGACAATAATGGCGTGTGAAAAACGTAACACTCGGCTCCAAAGTAAAATGAGAAATGACAGTGAAGACGAAAGCAGTGTCATGGCCCCACCATGTAATGAATTAACTAATATTCAAAGTAGTAATTTGGTAACTGTGCATAGGGAAATGGAGCGGGCGTCAAACAATGGTGTAGGCAGTGAAACAGGTAGTGAACAGGGAAGCATTATCGATCGATCGGTCGGCAACAGCTCGCCTCAGGAATCCGAAATGATAGGACACAATTTTGCAAATACTGTAGATTCAGGTTTTGCGTCCTCACCGTTTTCTCAAATAAGTCAAGACACATTTTCAGCTTGTCAAAATGTGAATGTTGCCGGTGCAAATGCACTGCCAAAAAGAGTAGAGGAACAGATTCCAGACACTAATGCATTGTTATTACAACTAATGCAACAAATGGAACAAAATCAGAGACAAACACAGCAAAAGCTGCAAAAGTTAGACACAATGGAACAAAATCAGAGACAAACACAGCAAAAGCTGCAAAAGTTAGACACAGTGGAACAAAATCTTCAAAAGTTAGACACCACACTTGAACAAACACGTGAGGATTTAACTACTGAGTTACATAACATCGAACCGAAATGTCAAAAGGTCTGTAATGACGTAAAAACACAAATTTGTGAACATTTTCAACCTATTTTTTCGCATCATGAAAATGCATTACAGAATCACGAAGCAGCCATAAAAGAACTGCAAACTATTGTTCATGAAAATCATGAGACCTTGCAAGCTAAAATGGACTCAGTTGCATCTACCGATTCGGTTACGCAACTGGCAAAAACTCAGGAAAACTTAAAGAACACAGTAGATTCGATTTCAACACAAATGGACACTCTGAAACTTGGTTCAGAAAAACACACTGAGGAAATGTGTTCACTATCGGAGAAAGTAGCTGAACTTTCGGATCAGGTCACTAACTTATCTACAAAGGTAGATGAAGATCTGAATGACACAAGAACCGTAGCCTTCACTGACACAGAAGAGTATGAACAAATAAGAAAATTCAAACAAAATCAAAATCAAATCAATACACAGTATAAAAGAGAAATCCGGGAAGTACAAGATCAGTTGACGCAGGTGATACAAGAATTACGTATTTCAGAGGACACTCGCGACCCAATACTGGAAGAGGGACATAGAAATACGGAAAAGCCACAATATAATAACACAGAGCATTTCGGTAATTATGAAAGGAATTGGCAAGGTGCACCGAATTTTGAGATGGAACCGCCGACACGACGTAACAATGACCGATATGTGACTCGCCGACATGATGATTTTGACTATAAGCTGTTCATTACTACACGTAAATTCAAAACATTTAAGAATCCTGGCAGGGTCGCCATACATGCAGTTACGACTCAGGGAGAAATTCTCCACCACGTGACAGACAAGAAAGAAACTATGTAAACTACCGACAAATCGACAGACGTGAATTTCATCAGAACTGGCGGGTTTCTAACAGAGCTGGGCCCTCTGGGCAACGTGAATTTGTAGAAGTTAGGTCTCCAAATCCCAATAAGGACGCGCGCCAACAAAGAGACAATAGGCGATGACTCACACCACTGGCAGCCACAAGACGTACTTATGAAACTGATGACGCAGCTGCCGTAGCTAGTAATTACGTAAAAATGGAACACATTAGAGACATCTTACTCCAGGTACACGACGTAAAACATAACAACATTGCATATCCTGTGATTCACATTACTGTAAATGACGTAAAATTTACGGCAGTACTTGACTCTGGCAGTCCCATTTCAGTAATTAGTGAAACAGCTTTTAGCAAATGCAACAAATCGAACGATTGCCCCACACTTCCGTTACGTAAGATTAAATTACAAGGTGCAATCTTTGGAAAAAGTGTAGATGTACGCCAACAAACCAACTTAGAATTCTTTTGTCAAAGCCACAGCTTCTCTATGAACTTTCTTATTGTTCCATTATTGTCGACGGAAATTATACTGGGAGTAGACTTTTTGAATGAATACAAAGCAATCTTAAGCTTTCACGATGCTGAAATAAGTTTAGAGAAAGAAGGTAAGTCAATAGCTTTGAAATTTTAAGACTGGCTCTAAAACCATGATGAGGAAATTAATCGGCTTTACCTTCTGTTAGAAAACAGTTCGGAATTTTCTACGGAACTAGACACTAACAATCATTCTGCAAGTACTGACAGGGATGGTATCGACGGCATATTTGAAACTAATGAGTTAATTCAGAATAAAATTCAAACAATTGAGAATTGTAATGACACTGATAGGCAGGGCCTTTTTGAGATTTTACAAGCACTTTCCACAGTTTTTACTCACAAAACAGGAACAATCAAGGGATTTCAATACCAATTTCGTGTTCGTGAGCATACTAAATTTTGTGTTAGACCATACGTAATTCCAGCACATTATAGGGACCGTGTTAGAACAGAAATACAATCTATGCTTGACGAGGGCATTATTGAGCCTGCAGTAAGCTCATACAACAATCCGTTACATGTTGTTGAGAAGAAAAATGGATCGATCAGGCTTGTCTTAGATTCGAGACAAATCAATACTATCATTATTCCTGAAACAGACAGGCCGCAGACGATGGAAGAACTTCTTCAAAATTTTAATGGTGTAAAAGTGTTGTCTTCCATTGATCTCAGATCCAGCTTTTATCAGATCGAACTTCATCCAGAATGCAGAAAATACACAGCTTTCCTTTGTTCTACATCTACATCTACATTTATACTCCGCAAGCCACCCAACGGTGTGTGGCGGAGGGCACTTTACGTGCCACTGTCCTTATCTCCCTTTCCTGTTCCAGTCGCGTATGGTTCGCGGGAAGAACGACTGTCTGAAAGCCTCCGTGCGCGCTCTAATCTCTCTAATTTTACATTCGTGATCTCCTCGGGAGGTATAAGTAGGGGGAAGCAATATATTCGATACCTCATCCAGAAACGCACCCTCTCGAAACCTGGCGAGCAAGCTACACCGCGATGCAGAGCGCCTCTCTTGCAGGGTCTGCCACTTGAGTTTGTTAAACATCTCCGTAACGCTATCACGGTTACCAAATAACCCTGTGACGAAACGCGCCGCTCTTCTTTGGATCTTCTCTATCTCCTCCATCAACCCGATCTGGTACGGATCCCACACTGATGAGCAATACTCAAGTATAGGTCGAACGAGTGTTTTGTAAGCCACCTCCTTTGTTGATGGACTACATTTTCTAAGGACTCTCCCAATGAATCTCAACCTGGTACCCGCCTTACCAACAATTAATTTTATATGATCATTCCACTTCAAATCGTTCCGCACGCATACTCCCAGATATTTTACAGAAGTAACTGCTACCAGTGTTTGTTCCGCTATCATATAATCATACAATAAAGGATCCTTCTTTCTATGTATTCGCAATACATTACATTTGTCTATGTTAAGGGTCAGTTGCCACTCCCTGCACCAAGTGCCTATCCGCTGCAGATCTTCCTGCATTTCGCTACAATTTTCTAATGCTGCAACTTCTCTGTATACTACAGCATCATCCGCGAAAAGCCGCATGGAACTTCCGACACTATCTACTAGGTCATTTATATATATTGTGAAAAGCAATGGTCCCATAACACTCGGCGTTTGTTATCAGTTTCGGAAACTTCCTTTTGGTTTGAACATTTCTTCGGCAGCATTCATTCACGGGTTAAATTCCATATTACCTGAGTTCTTAAAACGTCACATCACCTTATATGTGGACGATATTCTAATAGCAGAAGCTTCATGGGAACAACATTACCGCATCCTCTACAGTTTGTTACGTATTTTTGCAGAATCTGGAATTACAGTTAACTTGGAAAAGTCTGAATTCGGTAGGTCAAAGGTGAAGTTTTTGGGACATATTATTTCTTCTGAAGGCATTCAGCCAGATCCTGAAAAGTTAGAAGCAATCAGAGCCATTCCAGTTCCATCCACAAAAAAACAAGTTCGCAGTTTTCTAGGTCTCGTAAATTTTTACCGTCGTTTTCTGAATATGCAAATTCTTGTTACACCAAAACTTTGTTCTCTCACTGGAAAAAATACTATTTGGAACTGGGACGAACAAGCACAGTTGGAATTCAATTCTTTGAAAGAAGCGTTACTTCATCCGCCAATACTAGCTCATCCAGATCTGTCACAAGATTTCTGCCTTAGCACGGATTCTTCTAAAGTCGGTCTTGGTGCCCACTTATTTCAAGAAGCCATAGAAAATAACACTACTGTTCAGAAAACCACTGCTTTTGCTAGCCGAGTGCTAACAAAATCTGAAAAAAATTATTCTGTTACTGAATTAGAAGCTTTAGCTATCGTTTGGGCATTTAACAAATTCCGTTTTTTTCTTTCTGGTAAGCACGTAAAAGTATACAGTGATCATCGTGCATTACAATTTCTTATGTCTTCAAAATTAAATCATGATAGGTTAAAACGTTGGGCATTGTTTCTGCAAGAATTCCGCTTCACAATAGTCTACATTCCCGGCAAGGAGAACATTGTTGCGGACGCGCTGTCACGCGCACCGGCTGGGCTTGAGAAAAGTAACACAGAAGGCAACCTCGAGAAAAATTTCAGTATTCTTTACATTCAGAAAGTCGCCTTTGAAAACTTCATCACCACATCTTTAAAGGACATTGCTCATGAACAAGATAAAGATCCGATTTGGAAAGACATCAAAGGTAAATGGCATGAAAAGACACACACTCAGATTCGGCATTATTACCTGGTTAGAAACAACATACTGTTCAAACGCTGCACTGTTGATGACAAGCTATGGGTACTTTGCATTCCAGACGATTTTGTTAATAAGCTCATTTGGTACATTCATTTCAGCTACGCACATTTTGGCCCACGAAAATGTTATCATATTCTTCGAACGACTTGTTATTTTAACAATATGGAAAAGAGAATTCGAAGGATCTTGTCTATTTGTAAACTTTGTCAAAAGGCGAAACCATCTACTGTCTCCCATCGTGCTCCGCTGTTTCCTATCATTCCTTCTAAATTAAAAGAATTTGCTGCTGTGAAATATTGTGACAATAATGGCGTGTGAAAAACGTAACACTCGGCTCCAAAGTAAAATGAGAAACGACAGTGAAGACGAAAGCAATGTGTTAGCGCCACTGTGTAATGAGTTAACTAATGTTCAAAGTAGTAATTTGGTAACTGTGCATAGGGAAATGGAGCGGACGTCAAACAATGGCGTAGGCAGTGAAACAGGTAGTGAACAGGGAAGCATTATCGATCGATCGGTCGGCAACAGCTCGCCTCAGGAATCCGAAATGATAGGACACAATATTGCAAATACTGTAGATTCAGGTTTTGCGTCCTCACCGCTTTCTCAAATGAGTCAAGACACATTTCCTGCTTGTCAAAATGTGAATGTTGCTGGTGCAAATGCACTGCCGAAAAGCGTAGAGGAACAGATTCCAGACACTAATGCATTGTTATTACAATTAATGCAACAAATGGGACAAAATCTTCAAAAGTTAGACACAATGGAACAACACCAGAAACAAACACAGCAACAGTTACACACAATGGAACAAAATCAGAGACACACACAGCAAAAGCTTCAAAAGTTAGACACCACACTTGAACAAACACGTGAAGATTTAACTACTGAATTACATAACATTGAATCGAAATGTCAAAAAGTCTGTAATGACGTAAAAACACAAATTTGTGAGCATTTTCAGCCTATTTTTTCGCGGCATGAAAATGCATTACAGAATCACGAAGCAGCCATAAAAGAGCTGCAAACTATTGTTCATGAAAATCACGACACTTTGCAAGCTAAAATTGACTCAGTTGCATCTACCGATTCGGTTACGCAACTGGCAAAAACTCAGGAAAACTTAAAGAACACAGTAGATTCGATTTCAACACAAATGGACACTCTGAAACTTGGTTCAGAAAAACACACTGAGGAAATGTGTTCACTATCGGAGAAAGTAGCCGAACTTTCGAATCAGGTCACTAACTTATCTACAAAGGTAGATGATGATCTGAATGACACAAGACCCGTAGCCTTCACTGACACAGAAGAGTATGAACAAATAAGAAAATTCAAACAAAATCAGAATCAAATTAATACGCAATACAAAAGAGAAATGCGGGAAGTACAAGATCAGCTGACACAGGTAATACAAGAATTACGTATTTCAGAGGACACTCGCGCCCCAATAAGGGAAGAGGGACATATAAATACGGAAAAGCCACAAAATAATAACACAGGGCATTTCGGTAATTATGAAAGGAATTGGCAAGGTGCACCGAATTTTGAGATGGAACCGCCGACACGACGTAACAATGAGCGATATGTGACTCGCCGACACGATGATTTTGACTATAAGCTGTTCATTACTACACGTAAATTCAAAACATTCAAGAATTCTGCCAACGACATTCATCCACAAGCGTGGCTCCATCAATTCTCTCATTGTTTTCCTCCCAACTGGTCATTAGAACACAGATTAGAAGTTATGTGTGGCTACTTGGAGAATGAACCAGCTGTAAGAATGCGATCGGTCATTCACGATTGCCACAGTGAAGGAGAATTTTACCATGCCTTCCTCTCAGCATATTGGTCTCAAGCCACACAAGACCGCGTAAAACATAGCATCATAATGATGAAACACTTCGAGCAATCTGAATTTTCCAGTCTTGTGAAATATTTTGAAGACATGTTGCACAAGAATCAATACCTGTCAAACCCATACAGCCCCTCAGAACTCATCCGCATTTGCTTAATCAAACTGCCTGAACATTTGAGACATATTATTTTAGCAGGACGTTGCAAAGACGACATTGAAGCTTTTCAGGGACTGTTACAAGAACTGGAAATTGACACAGACAGTCGCGGGATGCGAAAACCGGAAAACAATCACTACAGGGCACATCCGTCACAATTCCGTGACGACAGAAATAATAACTGGACACGACAAGTCTATTAAGAATCGTGACCAAAACAGACACCACCCGTATGACAACCGTTGGCAGAGTAGTAATAATTACAGGGAAAGATCACCTCTCCGCAGTAATGACTATCATAGAGACAATCAGAGAAACAGACAATATGGGAACCAAAACTATTATTATCAAGGGAGACAGAATAACTTTAGACGCAACGGTCCAGCGCGTAGTTACGATTCAAGGAGAAATTCTCCACCATGTGACCGACAAGAAAGAAACTATGGAAACTACCGACATGACGACAGGCGATATGATCGTAACGACAGACCTGAACTCCATCAGAACTGGCGAGCTTTAAACAGAGCTGGGCCCTCTGGGCAAGGCGAATTTGTGGAAGTTAGGCCTCCTAATCCCAATAACGGCGCGCGCCAACAAAGAAACAGACAATGACTCGCACCGCAGGCAGCTGCGTGCGCCGGCTGGCTCCGAGAAAAATAACATTGACGCTAACCTTGAGCAAAATTCCCGTATTCTTTACGGACGAATACCGCATGATACTTGCATTCAAGTTGAAACTCTGCGTACTGAGAAGAGCAAAGGGTAAAAGATTGCACCACATTTCTCATGTCAAACCATTTATTGACAGATAATTTGCTTTTTAACTTAGTCTTTGCAATTTTCACTTCACGCTACTTGTACAATTTGTCAGACTTAAGAAACTGTTAACATGCAACATTTTGGTTTGCTTACGAGTGGATTCTGGATTTGAGGTGCTTTCTGTGAAATGCCAGATGACACAGCGGTTGGTTTGTGTGACAGCTACACGATTATATCACGACGTTACTAATGAGTGACAATTTACAATGTTGCTTTTTCGGTGTATCTGTTTGATATCTGCACAGTTTTTCTGAATTCTTCTATAAAGTGAGACATGTTTTAGTGGTGACTTTTGTGCTATTGCTACAAGGAGACAGCCTTTTCCGTAGGACAACAATACGTTACAGCACAGTACTTTCCTCATCACGGCAATAAGCGTAATAACTAAGAAATCTATACGCAAAGCATTTCACTTTTGTGTATCATGAGGTAAGTACATTGACTTCTGCAGAACTTAGCTTTCGGAGGACAATGACTACGACACTTCCCAGAGATTATCTTACAGCAAGACGCACATTTAGCGCTACAGGACACGTATTTAAGTGATTAATTTTGTACTTAAAACATTTATTTTTAAAGATTTTTGAATTACAAAGAAAGTCTCTCGCAATACATTTCATTCCATTGCTGTAATCTGTAACACCTGAGGGTATAATTACAATAATCCTCAGGGGGGTACACGCCTACTTTGTGTATCATGTGTTTGGCAAGCACAAGGAGCCCTAGCTAATATGGTATTTGCTTATACAACTTTACACATCGGTACCATATTTCTCTAACACATAAATTACACAGCTATCTGATCATTTAACTGAGAGAGACAAATCTTTTTTACTACGTCAGTGACAGATGTTTACGCAATTGCACAGTTGGGTAAATTCACACTTACGAAATTGTATTTTGTCTGTACTGTGTGAACTCTTCATATTTTTTCGGAACCATTGTGATACTATGAGAGCTTTGAATGATGTATTTGGTATGAGATCATGATTTTTAAAGTACGTTTGAGGTAGATGACACTACTGAAATGAGCAGAGAATTTTCTTTAGGTTTTGAAATTATTGGAGGAAGCTACGACGATTTTGAGATTTGACTGAGGTGTTATGGTGTTATTTTTACGATGACTATGTGTATTATGCTGTTGCGGTATGTTTATGATCAATAAGCTAATGCTATATGAGTTATTTGATTATGCTACGTATGTTATGATGAAATATTGAAGAAGTGTTGACGAATAAGGTAAGGAGTAGTGGTTAGGGACTCTGATTTATGAAAAGGATGTTGGAAACCAAGAATCGTACTTTAAGAGTTATGAAATGTGTGTAAATGCGTGAATGTATCACAATGCCGGCGAAAATTTTTTGGACACTGTTATATTCGTAAGATAGAACAATTTATACATATGAAATGTCCGCTTAGAACAATTATACAAGCCTGTGCTTAACCTGGCACACAATATTATTTAGCGCAACGCAATCTGACTTTCAATAACCCCTACAAAAGAATGGCCCTGAGTAACATTAAACTACACCTTTCAGAAATCACTTACCTCACAAAAATCTTCGTTACTGGAACTACGGCAATACGGCGAGCGCCACTACTGCCAGCTAAATAAAAGATTCAAACTACTGAAGGCACTAACTGCTGATAGGGATAGTTAATAGGACTTTCGGGAATAATGATGAACGAAGGGAGATCTCCATGCAAAATACTGCAGTAAAAGAAACCCTGTCCTTTCCTTTGGTGTTATCCCACTATGTGTTTGTGTACCCTTGTGTATTTATTTTCTTCCTGTCTCTGTGTAGTTTCATAGAATTTTTTCTTCTTTTAATATTAAGCTACATTCACTATGATGAGGAATACTGTTATCCTCAAATATACATTGCATTAATAATATGGTATTTTCTTTGTAAAGATGTTTAGCCATTATGTATTCTGTTTTGTTTTAATGCTCATGTGTAAAGTTGACGTTTTAAAAGTGATTCTGATCTTTTATTTTTGTACTCATGTCATCATTCCTGTAACACTGATGTATATGTTTATTTCTATTCTGTTGTAAAGCCTGTACTACAAATGTTATCTGTATTGTTATGTTTTTAATGATGTATTTTGTACCTTTGTAATCGTATTCTTACGTTATAAAATTGTAATTGCCAGCAGTTCATCAAGTAACTTGTAAGTTCCATTTCACTGCACACGTTTCTGTTGGTCATAGTATATGGACAATATGTGAGAAGTAGGGACTGTTAGTGTTTGCACGTGTGTTAATAATTCAGCAAGGGACTGGATAACAGCATTGCTGGTTCTAAGGACAATTCCAAAAACTTTGTGAGTGCACAAGTGGTGGTTATGGACTTGCTCTATTATCCGCAAGACTCTTCAATGGTGATTGTGCACCTGCACAGTCGCAACAGATGGCTGCTGGCCATCTCTACAAGGACTACAGTGGGTCTGCATCTCTGATGACCCACCGATACCATTATTTCTACAAGGACTGCAGTGGGTCTGCACCTCTGGTGGCCCACCAATACCATACTCTCTACCAGGACTACAGTGGGCCTGTCCACAATTTCTACAAGGACAACAGTGGGTCTGCACCTCTGGTGGCCCACCAATACCACAATCTCTACCAGGACTACAGTGGGTCTACTCTGTGATGACCTACCTACCAATCTTCTTCAAAACGTCGAATGACTCTGCTGTGGGTTTGCTCTGTTGTGGCCCATTACCTGTCAGCATGTCAAGAGTCAGCACTGTCTTTCCGTTGTAAGGACAACACTACTTCTTCAAGACTGCATGGAAATCCACTACTTCTGTGTGCAATTTTTTTTACTAATGAGACTTTGTGAACAAACACCTGTAATTACTATTATGATGAACAATCTGGACTGTCTTTATTGACTGTAAAAAAATTTTAGCTGTTGACCAACATTGTATCAATAAGTGTGTGCATTTGATATCTTTGTTATTGTAATTATGAAAAATTTTATCAAATCTTTATTGGCCACTGCCCAAAAATATTTTGTAAAATTTTTTGTGGGGAGCATGGGGGCTATGTAAGTAGGCTGTTTAGATTTTTATATGGGTAATGCCACGTAGCGCTCTATATGAAAATCACTGGCTGTGCTGTGTTCAGTCTGTGGCTAGTTTGCATTGTTGTCTGCCATTGTAGAGGGGCAGCTGGATGTTAACAGCGCGTAGCGTTGCGCAGTTGGAGGTGAGCCGCCAGCAGTGGTGGATGTGGGGAGAGAGATGGCGGAGTTTTGAAAAATGTCATGAACTGCTGTATATATTATGAATCTTGAGGTAAATACATTGTTTGTTCTCTATTAGAATCTTTCATTTGCTAAGACTATCAGTAGTTAGTGCCTTCCGTAGTTTGTATCTTTTATTTAGCTGGCAGTAGTGGCGCTCGCCGTATTGCAGTAGTTCGAGCAACGAAGATTTTTGTGAGGTAAGTGATTTGTGAAAGGTATAGTTTAATGTTTGTCAGGGCCATTCTTTTGCAGGGATTTTTGATAGTCAGATTGCGTTGCGCTAAAAACATTGTGTGTCAGGTTAAGCACAGTCTTGTACAATTGTTCTAAGTGGACATTTCATATGTATAAATTGTTCTAAGGGGATGTTTCACCATATTTGCGGTCTTGCCATATTTGCGTTCTTGCCATATTTGCGTTTTCCCCATATTTTTGCGTTTTTGCCATATTTGCGTTTTTCCCATTTTTGCGTTGTTCCCATATTTGTGTTTTTCCAACATTTGCGTTTTTCACATATTTGCATTTTTCCGATATTTGCGTTTTTCCCATATTTGCGTTTTCACCATATTTGCGTTTTCCCATATTTGCGTTTCTCATATATTTCGTGAACATTCGACGATTCAGACTATGTCCTACCATCACATTCTTTCTTTTTGTCAAGTTGTGCCACAAGTTTATCTTCTCCCATTTTTGCATTATTCCCATATTTGCGTTTTTCACATATTTGCGTTTTTGCCATATTTGCGTTTTTGACACATTTGCGTTTCTGCCATATTTTGCGCTTCACCCATATTTGCGTTTTTCCCATATTTGCGTTTTTCCCATATTTGCATTTTTCCCATATTTGCGTCTTTCCCGTATCTGCGTCTTGCCCGTATCTGCGTCTGTCCCAAATCTGCGTCTGTCCCATATCTCCGCCTGTTCCGTATCTGCGTCTGTCCCGTATCTGCGTCTGTCCCGTATCTGCTTCTGTCCCGTATCTGCGTCTGTCCCGTATCTGCGTCTGTCCCGTATCTGCGTCTGTCCCGTATCTGCGTCTGTCCCGTATCTGCGTCTGTCCCGCATCTGCGTCTGTCCCGTATCTGCGTTTGTCCCGTATCTGTGTTTGTCCCGTATCTGCGTTTGTCCCTTATCTGCGTTTGTCCCGTATCTGCGTTTGTTCCCATATTTTAGTTAGTTTCCATATTTGCGTTTTCTGTCATAATTGCGTTTTTTGCCATATTTGTGTTTATGCCATATTTGCGTTTATGCCATATTTGCGTTTATGCCATATCTGTGTTTTTGCCAAATCTGCGATTTTGCCAAATCTGTGTTTTGGCAAATCTGTTTTTTTCCAAATCTGCCATTTTGCCAAATCTGCTTTTTTGCCAAATCTGCCTTTTTGCCAAATCTGCGTTTTTGCCAAATCTGCGTTTTTGCAATATCTGCGTTTTTGCCATATCTGAAGTTTTGCCATATCTGCGTTTTTGCCATATCTGCGTTTTTGCCATATCTGCGTTTTTTCATATCTGCGTTTTTGCCATATCTGCGTTTATGCCATATCTGCGTTTTTGCCATATCTGCGTTTTTGCGAAATCTGCGTTTTTGCGAAATCTGCGTTTTTGCCAAATCTGCGTTTTTGCCAAATCTGCGTTTTTGCCATGTCTGCGTTTTTGCCATATCTGCGTTTTTGCCATTTTTGCGTTTTTGCCATTTTGCGTTTTTGCCATTTTTGCGTTTTTGCCATTTTTGCGTTTTTTCTATATTTGCGTTTTTGCCATTTTTGCGTTTTCGCCATGTTTGTGTTTTCCCCATATTTGCGATTTTCCCGTATTTGTGTTTTTGCCATATTTGCGTTTATGCCGTATTTGCGTTTTTGCCATATTTGCGTTTTTGCCATATTTGCGTTGTTGCCATATTTGCGTTTTTGCCATATTTGCGTTTTTGCCATATTCGCGTTTTTCCCATATTTGCGTTTCTCATATATTTCGTGAACCTTGGACGATTCAGACTATGTCCTACCAACCCATTCTTTCTTTTTGTCAGGTTGAGCCACAAGTCAATCTTCTCCCATTTTTGCATTTTTCACATATTTGCGTTTCTCACATATTTACATTTTTCCCATATTTGCGTTTTTGCCATGTTTGCGTTTTTACCATAATTGCGTTTTTGCCATAGTTGCGTTTCTGCCATATTTTCGTTTTTGCCATATTTGCGTTCTTGCCATATTTGCGTTTTCCCATATTTGCGTTTTTCCCATATTTGCGTTTTTCCCATATTGCGTTTTTCCCATATTTGCGTTTTTCCCATATTTGCGTTTTTCCCATATTTGCGTTTTTCCCATATTTGCGTTTTTGCCATATTTTCGTTTCTGCCATATTTGCGTTTTTGCCATATTTGCGTTTCTGCCATATTTGCATTACTGCCATATTTGCGATTTTGCCATATTTGCGTTATTGCTATATTTTTGTTTTTGCCATATTTGCGTTTTTGTCATATTTGCGTTTTTTCCATATTTGCGTCTTGGCCATATTTGCATCTTTGCCATATTTGCATCTTTGCCATATTTGCGTCTTTGCCGTATTTGCGTCTTAGCCATATTTGCGTCATTGCCGTTTTTCCGTTTTTGCCACGTATGCGTTTTTGCCGTATTTGCGTTTTTCCCGTATTTGCGTTTTGGAGGTATTTGCGTTTTTGCCATATTTGAGTTTTTGCTTATTTGCGTTTTTGCCATATTCTCGTTTTTGCCATATTTGCATTTATGCCATATATGCCTTATCTGCGTTTATGCCATATCTGTGTATTTGCCAAATCTGCGTTTTTGCGAAATCTGCGTTTTTGCGAAATCTGCGTTTTTGCGAAATCTGCCTGTTTGCCAAAACTGCGTTTTTGCCATATCTGCGTTTTTGCCCAATCTGCGTTTTTGCCCAATCTGCGTTTTTGCCAAATCTGCGTTTTTGCCAAATTTGCGTTTTTGCCATATCTGCGTTTTTGCCATATCTGCGTTTTTGCCATATCTGCGTTTTTGCCATATCTGGGTTTTACCATTTCTGCGTTTTTGCCATATCTGCGTTTTTGCCATATCTGCGTTTTTGCCATATCTGCGTTTTTCCCATTTTTGCGTTTTTTGCCATTTTTGTGTTTTTGCCATTTTTGCGTTTTTGCCATATTTGCGTTTTTGACACATTTGCGTTTTTCCCATATTTGCGTTTTTCCCATATTTGCGTTTTCACCATATTTGCGTTTTCCCATATTTGCGTTTCTCATATATTTCGTGAACATTGGACGATTCAGACTATGTCCTACCATCACTTTCTTTCTTTTTGTCAAGTTGTGCCACAAGTTTATCTTCTCCCATTTTTGCATTATTCCCATATTTGCGTTTTTCCCATATTTGCGTTTTTGCCATATTTGCGTTTTTGACATAATTGCGTTTCTGCCATATTTTGCGCTTCTCCCATATTTGCGTTTTTCCCATATTTGCGTTTTTCCCATATTTGCATTTTTCCCATATTTGCGTCTTTCCCATATGTGCGTCTTGCCCGTATCTGTGTCTGTCCCGTATCTGCGTCTGTCCCGTATCTGCTTCTGTCCCGTATCTGCTTCTGTCCCGTATCTGCGTCAGTCCCGTATCTGCGTCGGTCCCGTATCTGCGTCTGTCCCGTATCTGCGTCTGTCCCGTATCTGCGTCTGTCCCGTATCTGCGTCTGTCCCGTATCTGCGTCGGTCCCGTATCTGCGTCTGTCCCGTATCTGCGTCTGTCCCGTATCTGCGTCTGTCCCGTATCTGCGTCTGTCCCGTATCTGCGTCTGTCCTGTATCTGCGTCTGTCCTGTATCTGCGTTTGTCCCATATCTGTGTTTGTCCCTTATCTGCGTTTGTCCCGTATCTGCCTTTGTTCCCATATTTTAGTTTGTTTCCATATTTGCGTTTTCTGTCATAATTGCGTTTTTTGCCATATTTGCGTTTATGCCATATTTCCGTTATGGCATATTTGCGTCTATGCCATATCTGGGTTTTTGCCAAATCTGTGTTTTGGCAAATCTGTTTTTTTCCAAATCTGCCATTTTGCCAAATCTGCTTTTTTGCCAAATCTGCCTTTTTGCCAAACCTGCGTTTTTGCCAAATCTGCGTTTTTGCAATATCTGCGTTTTTGCCATATCTGCAGTTTTGCCATATCTGCGTTTTTGCCATATCTGTGTTTTTGCCATATCTGAGTTTTTGCCATATCTGCGTTTTTGCATATCTGCGTTTTTGCCATATCTGCGTTTATGCCATATCTGAGTTTTTGCCAAATCTGCGTTTTTGCCAAATCTGCGTTTTTGCGAAATCTGCGTTTTTGCCAAATCTGCGTTTTTGCCATGTCTGCGTTTTTGCTATATCTGCGTTTTTGCCATTTTTGCGTTTTTGGCATTTTTGCGTTTTTGCCATTTTTGCGTTTTTGCCATATTTGCGTTTTTGCCATTTTTGCGTTTTTGCTATATTTGCGTTTTTGCCATTTTTGCGTTTTCGCCATGTTTGTGTTTTCCCCGTATTTGCGATTTTCCCGTATTTGTGTTTTTGCCGTATTTGCGTTTATGCCGTATTTGCGTTTTGCCATATTTGCGTTTTTGCTGTATTTGCGTTGTTGCCATATTTGCGTTTCTGCCATATTCGCGTTTTTCCCATATTTGCGTTTCTCATATATTTCGTGAACCTTGGACGATTCAGCCTATGTCCTATCAACCCATTCTTTCTTTTTGTCAGCCATAAGTTAATATTCTCCCATTTTTGCATTTTTCACATATTTGCGTTTCTCACATATTTACATTTTTCCCATATTTGCGTTTTTGCCATATTTGCGTTTTTACCATAATTGCGTTTTTGCCATATTTGCGTTTCTGCCATATTTTCGTTCTTGCCATATTTGCGTTCTTGCCATATTTGCGTTCTTGCCATATTTGCGGTCTTGCCATATTTGCATTTTTCCCATATTTGCGTTTTTCCCATATTTGCGTTTTTCCCATATTGCGTTTTTCCCATATTTGCGTTTTTCCCATATTTGCGTTTTTCCCATATTTGCGTTTTTCCCATATTTGCGTTTTTGCCATATTTTCGTTTCTGCCATATTTGCGTTTTTGCCATATTTGCGTTTCTGCCATATTTGCATTACTGCCATATTGGCGTTTTTGCCATATTTGCGTTATTGCCATATTTTTGTTTTTGCCATATTTGCGTTTTTGTCATATTTGCGTTTTTTCCATATTTGCGTCTTGGCCATATTTGCATCTTTGCCATATTTGCATCTTTGCCATATTTGCGTCTTTGCCGTATTTGCGTCTTAGCCATATTTGCGTCATTGCCGTATTTCCGTTTCTGCCACGTATGCGTTTTTGCCGTATTTGCGTTTTTGCCATATTTGCGTTTTGGCCGTATTTGCGTTTTTGCCATATTTGAGTTTTTGCATATTTGCGTTTTTGCCATATTTTCGTTTTTTCCATATTTGTGTTTTTCCCATATTTTAGTTTGTTCCCATATTTGCGTTTTCTGTCATATTTTCATTTTTTGTCATATTTGGGTTTTTGCCATATTCGCATTTATGCCATATTTGCGTTTATGCCATATCTGCCTTATCGGCGTTTATGCCATATCTGCGTTTTTGCCAAATCTGCGTTTTTGCGAAATCTGCGTTTTTGCTAAATCTGCGTTTTTGCCAAATCTGCGTTTTTGCCAAATCTGCGTTTTTGCCGTATCTGCGTTTCTGCCAAATTTGCGTTTTTGCCCTTTTTGCATTTTTGCCATTTTTGCGTTTTTACCGTTTTTGCGTTTTTGCCATTTGTGCGTTTTTGCCATTTTTGCATTTTTGCCATTTTTGTGTTTTTGCCATTTTTGAGTTTTTGCCATTTTTGCGTTTTTGCCATATTTGCGTTTTCGCCATATTTGCGTATTCCCCATATTTGCGGTTTTCCCATATTTGCGTTTTTGCCATATTTACGTTTTTGCCATATTTGCGTGTTTTCCATATTTGCATCTTTGCCATATTTGCATCTTTGCCATATCTGCATCTTTGCCATATTTGCGTCTTTTCCGTATTTGCGTGCGAGCCACATTTGCATCATTGCCGTACTTGCGTTTTTGTCGTGTTTGCGTTTTTGCCATATTTGCATTTTTGCCGTATTTGCGTTTTTTCCGAATTTGCGTTTTTGCCATATTTGAATTTTTGCCATATTTGCGTTTTTGCCATATTTGCGTTTTTGCCATATTTGCGTTTTTGCCATATTTGCGTTTTTCCCATATTTGTGTTTTTCCCATATTTTAGTTTGTTCCCATATTTGCGTTTTCTGTCATATTTGCATTTTTTGTCATATTTGGGTTTTTGCCATATTTGCATTTATGCCATATTTGCGTTTATGCCATATCTGCCTTATCTGCGTTTATGCCATATCTGCGTTTTTGCCAAATCTGCGTTTTGACCAAATCTGCATTTTTGCCAAATCTGCGTTTTAGCCAAATCTGCGTATTTGACGTATCTGCGTTTTTGCTGTATCTGCGTTTTTGCCGTATTTGCGTTTTTGCCATTTTAGCGTTTTTGCCATTTTTGCGTTTTTGCCGTTTTTGCGTTTTTCCCATTTTTGCGTTTTTCCCATTTTTGCGTTTTTCCCATTTTTGCGTTTTTGCCATTTTTGCGTTTTTGCCATTTTTGCGTTTGTGCCATTTTTGCGTTTGTGCCATATTTGCGTTTTCGCTATATTTGCGTTTTCACTGTATTTGCGGTTTTTCCCGTATTTTCGTTTTTGCCATATTTGCGTTTTTGCCATATTTGCGTTTTTGCCATATTTGCGTTTTTCCATATTGGCGTTTTTGCCATATTTGCGTTTTTCCCATATTTGCGTTTCTCATATATTTCATGAACATTCGACGATTCAGACTATGTCCTACCGACCCATTCTTTCTTTTTCTCAAGTTGTGCCACAAGTTTATCTTCTCCCATTTTTCCATTTTTCACATATTTGCGTTTTTCCATATTTGCGTTTTTGCCATATTTGCGTTTTTGCCATATTTGCGTTTTTCCCATATTTGCGTTTTTCCATTATTTGGGTTTTTCCAATTTTTGCATTTTTCCCACATTTGCGTTTTTCCCATATTTGCGTTTTTCCCATATTTGCGTTTTTCCCATATTTGCTTTTTCCCATATTTGCGTTTCTCATATATTTCATGAACCTTCTACAATTCAGACTATGTCCTAACAACCCATTCTTTCTTTTTGTCAAGTTGTGCCACAAGTTTATCTTCTCCCATTTTTGCATTATTCCCATATTTGCGTTTATCCCATATTTGCGTTTTCGCCATATTTGCGTTTCTGCCACATTTTGCGTTTTTCATCATATTTACGTTTTTCCCATATTTGCGTTTTTCCCATATTTGCATTTTTCCCATATTTGCGTCTTTCCCATATGTGCGTCTTTCCCATATCTGGGTCTTTCCCATATCTGCATCTGTCCCATACCTGTGTCTGTCCCGTATCTGCGTCTGTCCTGTATCTGCGTCTGTCCCGTATCTGCGTCTGTCCCGTATCTGCATTTGTTCCCATATTCTAGTTTGTTCCCAAATTTGTGTTTTCTGTCATATTTGCCTTTTTTGTCATATTTGCATTTATGCATTATTTGCGTTTATGCCATATCTTCATTTATGCCATATCTGCGCTTTTGCCAACTCTGCGTTTTTGCGAAATCTGCATTTTGGCAAATCTGCTTTTATCCAAATCTGCCTTTTTGCCAAATCTGCTTTTTTGCCAAATCTGCCTTTTTGCCAACCCTGCGTTTTTGCCATATCTGCGTTTTTGCCATATCGGCGTTTTTGCCATATCTGCATTTTTGCCAGATCTGCGATTTTGCCATTTTTGCGTTTTTGCCATTTTTGCGTTTTTTGCCACTTTTGCGTTTTTTGCCACTTTCGCGTTTTTTGACACTTTTGCGTTTTTTGCCATTTTTGTGTTTTTGCCATTTTTGCATTTTTGCGGTTTTTGCGTTTCTGCGATTTTTGCGTTTTCGCCATATTTGCATTGTCCCCCTGTTTCCGATTTTCCCGTATTTGCCTTTTTGCCGTATTTGCGTTTTTGCCGTATTTGCGTTTTTGCCATATTTGCGTTGTTGCCATATTTGCGTTTTTGCCATATTTGCGTTTTTGCCATATTTGCGTTTTTGCCATATTTTCGTTTTTCCCATATTTGCGTTTCTCATATATTTCGTGAACCTTGAACGATTCAGACTATGTCCTACCAACCCATACTTTCTTTTTGTCAAGTTGTGCCACAAGTTTATCTTCTACAATTTTTGCATTTTTCACATATTTGCGTTTTTCCCATATTTACGTTTTTCCCATATTTGCGTTTTTGCCATATTTGCGTTTTTACCATATTTCCGTTTTTGCCATATTTGCGTTTCTGCCATATTTTCGTTCTTGCCATATTTGCGTTCTTGCCATATTTGCGGTCTTGCCATATTTGCGTTTTTCCCATAGTTGCCTTATTCCCATATTTGCGTTTTCCCCATATTTGCGTTTATCCCACATTTGCGTTTTTCCCATATTTGCGTTTTTCCCATATTTGCGTTTTTCCCATATTTGCGTTTTTCCCATATCTGCGTTTTTGCCATATTTGCGTTTTTGCCATATTTGCGTTTTTGCCACGTCTGCGTTTTTGCCATATCTGCGTTTTTGCCATATTTGCATCTTTGCCATATTTGCGTCTTTGCCATATTTGCGTCTTTGCCACATTTGCGACTGCCATATTTGCAATTTTTCCCATTTTTGCCATTTTTGCGTTTTTGCCATTTTTGCGTTTTTTGCCATTTTTGCGTTTTGCCATTTTTGGTTTTTGACATTTTTGCGTTTTTACCATTTTTGCGTTTTTGCCATTTTTGCGTTTTTGCCATTTTTGCGTTTTTGCCTTTTTTCGTTTTTGCCATTTTTGTATTTTTTCCATTTTTGCGTATTTGCCATTTTTGAGTTTTTGCCATATTTGCGTTTATTGCCATTTTTGCGTTTTGCCATTTTTGCGTTTCGCCATTTTTGCGTTTTTGTCATTTTTGCGTTTTTACAATATTTGCGATTATCCATTTTTGGGTTTTTGCCATTTTTACGTTTTTGCCATTTTTGTGTTTTCCGCATATTTTCGATTTTCCCATATTTACGTTTTTCCCATATATTCGATTTTCCCATATTTGCGTTTTTGCCACATTTGCGTTCTTGCCATATTTGCGTTGTTGCCATATTTGCGTTTTTGCTATATTTGCGTTTTTGCCATATTAGCGTTTTTCCCATATTTGCGTTTCTCATATATTTCGTGAATATTCGACGATTCAGACTATGTCCTACCAACCCATTCTTTCTTTTTGTCAAGTTGTGCCACAAGTTTAACTTCTCCCATTTTTGCATGTTTCCCATATTGGCGTTTCTCCCATATTTGCGTTTCTTCCATATTTGCGTTCTTGCCATATTTGCGTTCTTGCCATATTTGCGTTCTTGCCATATTTGCATTCTTGCCATATTTGCATTATTGCCATATTTGCATTCTTGTCATATTTGCGTTTTTTCCCTTTTTTGCGTTTTTCCCATATTTGCGTTTTTCCCATATTTGCGTTTTTCCCATATTTGCGTTTTTCCAATATTTGCGTTTTTCCAGTCCTTGCGTTTTTCCCATATTTGCGCTTTTCCGTTATGTACGTTTTTCCCATATTTGCGTTTTTCCCATATTTGCGTTTTTCCCGTATTTGCGTTTTTTCCATATTTGCGTTTTTCCCCTATTTGCGTTTTTCCCATATTTGCGTTTTTCCCATATTTGCGTTTCTCATATATTTCGTTAACCTTCGACGATTCAGACTATGTCCTACCAACCAATTCTTTATTTTTGTCAAGTAGTGCCACAAGTTTATCTTGTCCCATTTTTGCATTTTTCCCATATTTGCGTTATTCCCATATTTGCGTTTTTCCCATATGTACGTTTTTCGCATATTTGCGTTTTTCCCATATTTGCGTTTTTGCCATATTTGGGTTCTCGCCATATTTAAGTTTTTGCCATATGTGCGTTTTTGCCATATTTGCGTTTTCGCCATATTTGCGTTTTTGCCATATTTGCGTTGTTGCCATATTTGCGTTTTTGCCATAGTTGCGTTTTTGCGATATTTGCGTTTTTCCCATATTTGCGTTTCTCATATATTTCGTGAACCTTCGACGCTTCAGACTATGTCCTACCAACCCATTCTTTCTTTTTGTCAAGTTGTGCCACAAGTTTATCTTCTCCCATTTTTGCATGTTTCCCATAATTGCGTTTTTCCCATATTTGCGTTTCTGCCATATTTGCGTTTCTGCCATATTTCCGTTTCTGCCATAATTGCGTCTCTGCCATATTTGCGTTTCTGCCATATTTGCGTTTCTGCCATATTTGCGTTCTTGCCAGGTTTGAGTTCTTGCCATATTTGTGTTCTTGCCATATTGCGTTCTTGCCATATTTGCGTTTTTGCCGTATTTGCGTTCTTGCCATATTTGCGTTCTTGCCATATTTGCGTTTTCTCCATTTTTGGGTTTTTCCCATATTTGCGTCTTTCCCATATTTGTGTTTTACCCATATTTGCGTATTTCCCATATTTGCGTTTTTCCCATATTTGCGTTTTTCCATATTTGCATTTTTCCCATATTTGCGTTTTTCCCATATTTGCGTTTTTCCCATATTTGCGTATTTCCCATATTTGCGTTTTTCCCAAATTTGCGTTTTTCATATATTTGCGTTTTTCCATATTTGCGTTTTTCCCAAATTTGCGTTTCTCATATATTTCGTGAACCTTCGACGATTCAGACTATGTCCTACCAACCCATTCTTTATTTTTGTGAAGTTGTGCCACAAGTTTATCTTCTCCCATTTTTCCATTTTTCCCATATTTGCGTTTTTTCCATATTTGCGTTTTTCCCATAATTGCGTTTTTCCCTTATTTGCGTTTTTCCCATATTTGCGTTTTTCCCATATTTGCATTTTTGCCACATTTGGGTTTTTGTCATATTTGCGCTGTTGCCATATTTGCGTCTTTGCCATATTTGCGTCTTTGCCATATTAGCGTGTTTGCCATATTTGCGTCTTTGCCATATTTGCGTTTTTGCCATTTTTGCGTTTTTGTCATTTTTCCTTTTTGTCATTTTTGCTTTTTTGCCATTTTTGCGATTTTGCCATTTTGCGTTTTTGACATTTTTGGGTTATTGCCATTTTTGCGTTTTTGCCATTTTTGCGTGTTTTCCATTTGCAAAAATTCCATTTTGCGTTTTTGCCATTATTGCGTTTTTGCCATTTTGCGTTTTTGCCATTTTGCCTTTTTGACATTTTGCGTTTTTGACATTTTGCGTTTTTGCCATTTTTGCGTTTTTGCCATACTTGCGTTTTTGCAATTTTTACGTTTTTGCCATTTTACCGTTTTCCCCATATTTGCGTTTTTCCCATATTTGCGTTTTTCCCATATTTGCATTTTTGCCACATTTGGGTTTTTGTCATATTTGCGCTTTTGCCATATTTGCGTCTTTGCCATATTTGCGTCTTTGCCATATTAGCATCTTTGCCATATTTGCGTCTTTGCCATATTAGCGTCTTTGCCATATTTGCGTCTTTGCCATATTTGCGTTTTTGCCATTTTTGCGTTTTTGTCATATTTCCTTTTTGTCATTTTTGCGTTTTTTCCATTTTTGCGATTTTGCCATTTTTGCGTTTTTGCCATTTTGCGTTTTTGCCATTTTGCCTTTTTGACATTTTGCGTTTTTGACATTTTGCGTTTTTGCCATTTTTGCGTTTTTGCAATTTTTTTGCGTTTTTGTCATTTTTCCTTTTTGTCATTTTTGCGTGTTTGCCATTTTTGCGATTTTGCCATTTTTGCGTTTTTGCCATTTTTGGGTTATTGCATTTTTTGCGTTTTTGCCATTTTTGCGTGTTTTCCATTTGCAAAAATTCCATTTTGCGTTTTTGCCATTATTGCGTTTTTGCCATTTTGCGTTTTTGCCATTTTGCCTTTTTGACATTTTGCGTTTTTGACATTTTTCGTTTTTGCCATTTTTGCGTTTTTGCCATACTGCGTTTTTGCAATTTTTACGTTTTTGCCATTTTTGCTTTTTCCCCATATTTGCGTTTTTCCCATATTTGCGTTTTTCCCATATTTGCATTTTTGCCACATTTGGGTTTTTGTCGTATTTGCGATTTTCTCATATTTGCATTTTTGCCACATTTGCGTTTTTGCCATATTTGCGTCTTTGCCATATTAGCGTCTTTGCCATATTTGCGTCTTTGCCATATTTGCGTTTTTGCCATTTTTGCGTTTTCGTCATTTTTCCTTTTTGTCATTTTTGCGTTTTTGCCATTTTTGCGATTTTGCCATTTTTGCGTTTTTGCCATTTTGCGTTTATGCCATTTTGCCTTTTTGACATTTTGCGTTTTTGACATTTTGCGTTTTTGCCATTTTTGCGTTTTTGGAATTTTTTTGCGTTTTTGTCATTTTTCCTTTTTGTCATTTTTGCGTTTTTGCCATTTTTGTGATTTTGCCATTTTTGCGTTTTTGCCATTTTGCGTTTTTGCCATTTTGCCTTTTTGACATTTTGCGTTTTTGACAATTTGCGTTTTTGCCATTTTTGCGTGTTTGCCATACTTGCGTTTTTGCAATTTTTTTGCGTTTTTGTCATTTTTAGTTTTTGTCATTTTTGCGTTTTGGCCATTTTTGCGATTTTGCCATTTTTGCATTTTTGCCATTTTTCGGTTATTGCCATTTTTGCGTTTTTGCCATTTTTGCGTGTTTTCCATTTGCAAAAATTCCATTTTGCGTTTTTGCCATTATTGCGTTTTTGCCATTTTGCGTTTTTGACATTTTGCGTTTTTGCCATTTTTGCGTTTTGCCATACTTGCGTTTTTTCAAATTTTTACGTTTTTGCCATTTTTGAGTTTTCCCCATATTTGCGATTTTCTCATATTTTTGTTTTTGCCATATTTGCATCTTTGCCATATTAGCGTCTTTGCCATATTTGCGTCCTTGCCATATTTGCGTTTTTGCCATTTTTGCGTTTTTGTCATTTTTCCTTTTTGTCATTTTTGCGTTTTTGCCATTTTTGCGATTTTGCCATTTTTGCGTTTTTGCCATTTTTGGGTTATTGCCATTTTTGCGTTTTTGCCATTTTTGCGTGTTTGCCATTTTTGCGTGTTTTCCATTTTTGCGTTTTTGCCATTTTGCGTTTTTGACATTTTGCGTTTTTGCCATTTTTGCGTTTTTGCCATATTTGCGTTTTTTCCTTTTTTGCGTTTTTCCCATATTTGCGTCTTTCCCATATTTATGTTTTACCCATATTTGCGTATTTCCCATATTTGCGTTTTTCCCATATGTGCGTTTTTCGCATATTTGCGTTTTTCCCATATTTGCGTTTTTCACATATTTGCGTTTGTTACATATTTGCGTTTTTCCCTTTTTTGGTTTTTTCCCATATTTGCGTTTTTCCCATATTTGCGTTTTTCCATATTTGCGTTTTCCGAAATTTGCGTTTCTCATATATTTCGTGAACCTTCGACGATTCAGACTATGTCCTACCAACCCATTCTTTATTTTTGTCAAGTTGTGCCACAAGTTAATCTTCTCTCATTTTTGCATTTTTCCCATATTTGCGTTTTTGCCATATTTGCGTTTTTCCCATAATTGCGTTTTTCCCTTATTTGCGTTTTTCCCATATTTGCGTTTTTCCCATATTTGCATTTTTACCACATTTGGGTTTTTGTCATATTTGCGCTTTAGCCATATCTGCGTCTTTGCCATATTTGCGTCTTTGCCATATTTGCGTCTTTGCCATATTTGCGTCTTTGCCATATTTGCGTTTTTGCCATTTTTGCGTTTTTGTCATTTTTGCCTTTTTGTCATTTTTGCGTTTTTGCCATTTTTGCGATTTTGCCATTTTTGCGTTTTTGCCAGTTTTGGGTTATTGCCTTTTTTGCGTTTTTGACATTTTAGCGTGTTTGCCATTTTTGCGTTTTTTCCATTTTGGTGAGTTTGCCCTTTTCGTTTTTGCCATTTTGCAATTTTGCCATTTTGCGTTTTCGCCATACTTGCGTTTTTGCAATTTTTACGTTTTTGCCATTTTTGCGTTTTCCCCATATTTGCGATTTTCTCATATTTGCGTTTTTGCCATATTTGCGTTTTTGCCATATTTGCGTTTTTGGCATTTTTGCGTATTTCCCATATTTGCGTTTCTCACATATTTCGTGAACCTTCGACGATTCAGACTATGTCCTACCAACCCATTCTTTCATTTTGTCAAGTTGTGCCTCAAGTTTTTCTTCTCCCATTTTTGCATGTTTCCCATATTATCGTTTTTCCCATATTTGCGTTTTTCCGATATTTGCGTTTTTTCCATATTTGCGTTTTTCCCATATTTGCGTTTTTGCCATATTTGCGTTTTTGCCATATTTGCGTTTTTCCTATATTTGCGTTTTTCCCGTATTTGCGTTTTTCCCATATTTGCGCTTTTCTGTTATTTACGTTTTTCCCATATTTGCGTTTTTCCCATATTAGCGTTTTTCCCATATTTGCGTTTTTCCCGTATTTGCGTTTTTTCCATATTTGCGTTTTTCCCATCCCTTGCGTTTTTCCCATATTTGCGTTTTTCCGATATTTGCGTTTTTGCCATATTTGCGTTTCTCATATATTTCGTTAACCTTCGACGATTCAGACTATGTCCTACCAACCCATTCTTTATTTTTGTCAAGTAGTGCCACAAGTTTATCTTGTCCCATTTTTGCATTTTTCCCATATTTGCTTTTTTCCCATATTTGCGTTTTTCCCATATGTATGTTTTTCCCATTTTTGCGTTTTTCCCATATTTCCGTTTTTGCCATATTTGGGTTTTTGCCATATTTACGTTTTTGCCATATGTGCGTTTTTGCCAGATTTGCTTTTTTGCCATTTTTGCGGTTTGCCATTTTTGCCTTTTTGCCATTTTTGCGATTTCCGAATATTTGTGATTTTCCCATATTTGCGATTTTCTCATATTTGCATCTTTGCCATATTTGCTTTTTTGCCATTTATGCGTTTTTGTCATTTTTGCCTTTTTGTCATTTTTGCGTTTTTGCCATTTTTGCGATTTTGCCATTTTTGCGTTTTTGCCATTTTGCGTTTTTGCCATTTTGCGGTTTTTGTCATTTTTTCGTTTTTGCCATACTTGCGTTTTTGCAATTTTTACGTTTTTGCCCATTTTCTCATATTTTCGTTTTTCCCATATTTTCGATTTTCCCATATTTGCGTTTTTGCCACATTTGAGTTCTTGCCATATTTGGGTTTTTGCCGTATTTGCGTTTTTGCCATATTATCGTTTTTCGCATAATTGCTTTTCTCATATATTTCGTGAATCTTCGACGATTCAGACTATGTCCTACCAACCCATTCTTTCTTTTTGTCAAGTTGTGCCACAAGTTTGTCTTCTCCCAGTTTTGCATGTTTCCCATATTGGCGTTTTTCCCATACTTGCATTTCTTCCATATTTGCGTTCTTGCCATATTTGCATTCTTGCCATATTTCCGATCTTGCCATGTTTGCATTCTTGCCATATTTGCGTTCTTGCCATATTTGCATTCTTGCCATATTCACGTTCTTGCCATATTTGCGTTTTTCCCTTTTTTGCGTTTTTCCCATATTTGCATTTTTCGCATATTTGCGTTTTTCCCATATTTGCGTTTTTCCCGTATTTGTGTTTCTCCCATATTTGCGCTTTTCCGTTATTTACGTTTTTCCCATATTTGCGTTTTTCCCATATTTGCGTTTTTCCCATATTTACGTTTCTCATATATTTCGTTAACCTTCGACGATTCAGACTATGTCCTACCAACCAATTCTTTATTTTTGTCAAGTAGTGCCACAAGTTTATCTTGTACCATTTTTGCATTTTTCCCATATTTGCGTTTTTTCCCTATTTTCCGTTTTTTTCCATATGTATGTTTTTCCCATAGTTGCGTTTTTCCCATATTTGCGTTTTTGCCATATTTGGGTTTTTGCCATATTTACGTTTTTGCCATATGTGCGTTTTTGTCAGATTTGCTTTTATGCCATTTTTGCGGTATGCCATTTTTGCTTTTTTGCCATTTTTGTGATTTCTGAATATATGCGATTTTCCCATATTTGCGATTTTCTCATATTTGCATTTTTGCCATATTTGCGTTTTCGCCATTTTTGCGTTTTTGCCATATTTGCGTTGTTGCCATATTTGCGTTTTTGCCATAGTTGCGTTTTTGCCATATTTGCGTCTTTCCCATATTTGCGTTTCTCATATATTTCGTGAACCTTCGACGCTTCAGACTATGTCCTACCAACCCATTCTTTCATTTTGTCAAGTTGTGCCACAAGTTTATCTTCTCCCATTTTTGCATGTTTCCCATATTTGCGTTTTTCCCATATTTGCGTTTCTGCCATATTTGCGTTTCTGCCATATTTGCGTTTCTGCCAAAATTGCCTTTCTGCCATATTTGCGTTTCTGCCATATTTGCGTTTCTGCCATATTTGCGTTCTTGCCATATTTGAGTTCTTGCCATATTTGTGTTCTTGCCATATTGCGTTTTTGCCATATTTGCGTTGTTGCCATAATTGCGTTTTTGCCATTTTTGCGATTTTGCAATTTTTGCGTTTTTGCCATTTTTGGGTTATTGCCATATTTGCGTTTTTGCCATTTTTGCATGTTTGCCATATTTGCGTTTTTGCCATTTTTGCGTTTTTGCCATTTTGCGTTTTTGACATTTTGCGGTTTTGCCATTTTTGCGTTTTTGCCATACTTGCTTTTTTGCAATTTTTACGTTTTTGCCATTTTTGCGTTTTCCCCATATTTGCGAATTTCTCATATTTGTGTTTTTGCCAT
The DNA here is from genome assembly GCF_023864275.1 of Schistocerca cancellata. Classification (NCBI taxonomy): domain Eukaryota; kingdom Metazoa; phylum Arthropoda; class Insecta; order Orthoptera; family Acrididae; genus Schistocerca; species Schistocerca cancellata. The sequence continues at coordinate 194,867,275 of NC_064629.1, read as the reverse complement.
ATTTGCGATTTTGCCATATTTGCGTTTTTGGCATTTTTGCGTATTTCCCATATTTGCGTTTCTCACATATTTCGTGAACCTTCGACGATTCAGACTATGTCCTACCAACCCATTCTTTCATTTTGTCAAGAAGTGCCACAAGTTTTTCTTCTCCCATTTTTGCATGTTTCCCATATTATCGTTTTTCCCATATTTGCGTTTTTCCCATATTTGCGTTTTTCCCATATTTGCAATATTGCCATATTTGCGTTTTTGCCATATTTGCGTTTTTCCCATATTTGCATTTTTCGCGTATTTGCGTTTTTCCCATATTTGCGCTTTTCCGTTATTTACGTTTATCCCATATTTGCGTTTTTCCCATATTAGCGTTTTTCCGGTATTTGCGTTTTTCCCGGATTTGCGTTTTTTCCATATTTGCGTTTTTCCCATATTTGCGTTCTTCCCATATTTGCGTTTTTCCCATATTTGCGTTTTTCCCATATTTGCATATCTCATATATTTCGTTAACCTTCGACGATTCAGACTATGTCCTACCAACCCATTTTTTTTTTGTCAAGTAGTGCCACAAGTTTATCTTGTCCCATTTTCTCATTTTTCCCATATTTGCGTTTTTCCCATATTTGCATTTTTCCCATATGTACGTTTTTCCCATATTTGCGTTTTTCCCATATTTGCGTTTTTGCCATATTTGGGTTTTTGCCATATTTACGTTTTTGCCATATTTGCGTTTTTGCCATATTTGCGTTTTTGCCATATTTGCGTTTTTGCCATATTTGCGTTTCTCATATTTTTCGTGAACCTTTGATGATTCAGACTATGTCCTACCAACCCATTCTTTCTTTTTGTCTTGTTGTGCCACAAGTTTATCTTCTCCCATTTTTGCATGTTTCCCATATTTGCGTTTTTCCCATATTTGCGTTTCTGCCATATTTGCGTTTCTGCCATATTTGCGTTTCTGCCATATTTGCGTTTCTGCCATAATTGCGTTTCTGCCATATTTGCGTTTCTGCCGTATTTGCGTTTCTGCCGTATTTGCGTTCTTGCCATATTTGAGTTCTTGCCATATTTGTGTTCTTGCCATATTGCGTTCTTGCCATATTTGTGTTCTTGCCATATTTGCGTTCTTGCCATATTTGCGTTTTTTCCTTTTTTGCGTTTTTCCCATTTTTCCGTCTTTCCCATATTTGCGTTTTTCCCATTTTTTCGTATATCCCAAATTTGCGTTTTTCACATATTTGTGTTTTTCGCGTATTTGCGTTTTTCCCATATTTGCGTTTTTCACGTATTTGCGTTTTTTACATATTTGCGTTTTTCCCATATTTGGTTTTTTCCCATATTTGCGTTTTTCCCATATTTGCATTTTTCCCATATTTGCGTTTTTCCCATATTTGCGTTCTTCCCATATTTGCGTTTTGCCATATTTGCGTTTTTCCCATATTTGCGTTTCTCATATATTTCGTGAACCTTCGACGATTCAGACTATGTCCTACCAACCCATTCTTTATTTTTGTCAAGTTGTGCCACAAGTTTATCGTCTCCCATTTTTGCATATTTCCCATATTTGCGTTTTTCCCATATTTGCGTTTTTCCCATATTTGCGTTTGTCCCTTATTTGCGTTTTTCCCATATTTGTGTTTTTCCCATATTTGCATTTTTGCCACATTTGCGTTTTCGTCATATTTGCGTATTTGCCATATTTGCGTCTTTGCCATATTTGCGTCTTTGCCATATTTGCGTCTTTGCCACATTTGCGTCTGCCATATTTGCGTTTTTGCCATTTTTGCGTTTTTGTCATTTTTGCGTTTTTGTCAGTTTTGCGTTTTTGCCATATTTGCGATTTTGCCATTTTTGCGTCTTTGCCATTTTTGCGTTTTTGCTATTTTTGCGTTTTTGCCATTTTTGCGTTTTTGCCATTTTTGCGTTTTTGCCATTTTTGCGTTTTTACCATTTTGCGTTTTTGCCATTTTGCGTTTATGCCATTTTTGCGTTTTTGCCATATTTGCGTTTTTCCCATATTTGCGTTTTTCCCATATTTGCGTTTTTCCCGTATTTGCGTTTTTCCATATTTGCGTTTTTCCCAAATTTGCGTTTCTCATATATTTCGTGAACTTTCGACGATTCAGACTATGTCCTACCAACCCATTCTTTCTTTTTGTCAAGTTGTGCCAGAACTTTAACTTCTCCCATTTTTGCATGTTTCCCATATTTGCTTATTCCCCATAATTGCGTTTCTGCCATATTTGCGTTTCTGCCATATTTGCATTTCTGCCATATTTGCGTTTCAGCCATATTTGCGTTTCTGCCATATTTGCGTTTCTGCCATATTTCTGTTTTTGCCATATTTTCGTTTTTGCCATATTTGCGTATTTCCCATATTTGCGTTTCTCATATATTTCGTGAACCTTCGACGATTCAGACTATTTCCTACCAACCCATTCTTTCTTTTTGTCAAGTTGTGCCACAAGTTTTATTTCTCCCATTTTTGCATATTTCCCATATTTGCGTTTTTACCATATTTGCGTTTTTCCCATATTTGCGTTTTTCCCATATTTGCGTTTTTGCCATATTTGCGTTTATGCCATACTTGCGTTTTTGCCATATTTGTGTATTTCCCATATTTGCGTTTCTCACATATTTCGTGAACCTTGGACGATTCAGACTATGTCCTACCAACCCATTCTTTATTTTTGTCCAGTTGTGCCACAAGTTTATTTTCTCCCCTTTTTGCATTTTTCCCATATTTGCGTTTTTCGCATATTTGCGTTTTTCCCATATTCGCTTTTTTCCCATATCTGCGTTTTAGCCAAATTTGCGTTTTTGCCATATTTGAGTTTTCGCCATATTTGAGTTTTTGCCATATTTCCGTTTTTGCCATATTTCCATTTTTGGCATTTTTGCGTTTTTGCCATTTTTGCGTTTTTGCCATATTTGCGTTTTTGCTATATTTGCGTTATTGCCACTTTTGCGTTTTTGCCTTCTTTGCGTTTTTGCCATTTTTGCGTTTTTGTCATTTTTGCATTTTTGCCATTTTTGCGATTTTCCGATTTTTGCGTTTTTGCCATTTTTGTGTTTTTGCCATTTTTGCGTTTTTGCCATTTTTGCGTTTTTGCCATTTTTGCGTTTTTGCCATTTTGCGTTTTTGCCATTTTGCGTTTTTGCCATATTTGCGTTTTTGCAATATTTACGTTTTTGCCATATTATCGTTTTTGCAATTTTTACGTGTTTGCCATTTTTGCGTTTTCCCATATTTGTGATTTTCTCATATTTGCGTTTTTGCCATATTTGCGTTTTTCCCATATTTGCGTTTTTCCCATATTTGCGTTTTTCCCATATGTGCGTTTTTCCCTTATTTGCGTTTTTCCCATATTTGCGTTTTTGCCATATTTGGGTTTTCGCCATATTTGCGTTTTTGCCATATTTCCGTTTTTGTCATTTTTGCGTTTTTGCCATATTTCCGTTTTCGCCATTTTTGCGTTTTTGCCATTTTTGCATTTTTGCGATATTTGCGTTTTTGCCATAATTGCGTTTTTGCCATAATTGCGTTTTTGCCATTTTTGCGTTTTTGCCATTTTTGCGTTTTGCCATATTTGCGTTTTCCCCATGTTTGCGATTTTCCCATATTTGCGATTTTGCCATATTTGCGTTTTTGCCATATTTGCGTTTTTGCCATATTTGCGTTTTTACCATATTTGCGTTTTTGACATATTTGCGTTTTTCCCATATTTGCGTTTCTCATATATTTCGTGAACCTTCGATGATTCAGACTATGTCCTACCAACCCATTCTTTCTTTTCGTCAAGTTGTGCCACAAGTTTATCTTCTCCCATTTTTGCATGTTTACCATATTTGCGTTTTTCCCATATTTGCGTTTCCGCCATATTTGCGTTTTTGCCATATTTGCGTTTCTGCCATATTTGCGTTTCTGCCATATTTGCGTTTCTGCCATATTTGCGTTCTTGCCATATTTGCGTTCTTGCCATATTTGCATTCTTGCCATATTTGCGTTATTGCCATATTTGTGTTCTTGCCATTTTGCGTCTTGCCATATTTCTGTGTTTGCCTTTTTTGCGTTTCTGCCATATTTCCGTTTCTGCCATATTTTGGTTTTTGCAATATTTGCGTTTTTGCCATATCTGCGTTTTACCATTTCTGCGTTTTTGCCATATCTGCGTTTTTGCCATATCGGCGTTTTTCCCATTTTTGCGTTTTTCCTTGCGTTTTTCCAATGTTTGCATCTTTGCCATTTTCGCATCTTTGCCAAATTTGCGTCTTTACCATATTTACGTCTTTGCCATATTTGCGTTTCTGCCATATTTGCTTCATTGCCATATTTGCCATCTTTGCCATTTTGCCATTTTTGCCATTGTTGCGTTTTTGCCATTTTTGCGGTTTTTGCCATTTTTGCGTTTTGCCATTTTTGCGTTTTGCCATTTTTCGTTTTTGTCATATTTGCGTTTTTGCCATTTTTGCGTTTTTGCCATTTTTTCGTTTTGACATTTTTGATGTTTTTTTCGATTTTTGCGTTTTTGCCATTTTTGCGTTTTGCCATTCTTGCGTTTTTGCCATATTTGCGTTTTTGCCATATTTGCGTTTTTGCCATATGTGCATATTTCCCATATTTGCGTTTCTCATATATTTCATGAGCATTCGACGATTCAGACTGTTTCCTACCGACCCATTCTTTCTTTTTCTCAAGTTGTGCCACAAGTTTACCTTCGCCCATTTTTCCATTTTTCACATATTTGCGTTTTCCGCGTATTTGCGATTTTCCCGTATTTGTGTTTTTTTCGTATATTTGTGTTTTTCCCGTATTTGCGTTATTGCCATTTTTGCATTTTTGCCAATTTTTGCGTTTTGTGCCATTTTTGCGTTTTTTGCCACTTTTGCGTTTTTGTGACTTTTGCGTTATTGCCAATTTTGCGTTTTTGCCAATTTTGCGTTTTTGCCAATTTTGCGTTTTTGCCATTTTAGCGTTTTTGAAATTTTTGCGTTTTTGCCATATTTGTGTTTTTGCCAATTTTGCGTTTTTGCCATTTTTGCGTTTTTGCCATATTTGCGTTTTTAACATATTTGCGTTTTCCCAAATTTGCGTTTCTCATATATTTCGTGAACCTTGGACGATTCAGACAATGTCTTTCCAACCCATTCTTTCATTTTGCCAAGTTGTGCCACAGGTTTATCTTCTCCCATTTTTGCATTTTTCACATATTTGCGTTTTTCCCATATTTGCGTTTTTCCCATATTTGCGTTTTTGCCATATTTGCGTCTTTAAAATATTTGCGTTTTTCCCATATTTGCGTTTTTCCCATATTTGCGTTTTTTCCATATTTGCGTTTCTCCCATATTTGCGTTTCTGCCATATTTGCTTTTTTGCCATATTTGTGTGTCTGCCATATTAGCATTTCTGCCATATCTGCGTTTTTGCCATATTTGCGCTATAGCCATATTTTTGTTTTTGCCATATTTGCGTTTTTGCCATATTTCCATTTTTTCCATATCTGCGTCTCTGCCATATTTGCGTCGTTGCCATATTTGCATCTTTGCCATATTTGCATCTTTGCCGTATTTGCATCTTTGCCATATTTGCGTCTTTGCCGTATTTGCGTCTTTGCCATATTTGCGTCTTTGCCGCATTTGCGTTTTTGCCGTATTTGCGTTTTTGCCATATTTGCGTTTTTGCCGTATTTGCGTTTTTGCCATATTTGCGATTTTGCCATATTTGCGTTTTTCCCATATTTGTGTTTTTCCCATAGTTTAGTTTGTTCCCATATTTGCGTTTTCCGTCATATTTGCATTTTTTGTCATATTTGCGTCCTTGCCATATTTGCTTCTTTGCCATATTTGCCATTTTTGCCATTTTTGCGTTTCTGCCATTTTTGCGTTTTTGCCATTGTTGATGTTTTTTCCATTTTTGCATTTTTGCCATTCTTGCGTTTTTGCAATTTTTGCGTTTTTGCCATTTTGCGTTTTTGCCATTTTTGCGTTTTTGCCATATTTGCGTTCTTGCCATATTTGCGTTTTCTCCGTATTTGTGTTTTTGCCGTATTTACGTTTTTCCCATATTTGCGTTTTTCCCATATTTGCGTTTTCCCCATTTTTGCGTTTTTCCCATATTTGCGTTTTTCCCATATTTTCCTTTTTCCCATATTTGCGTTTTTCCCATATTTGCGTTTTCCCATATTTGCGATTCTCATATATTTCGTGAACATTCGACGATTCAGACTATGTCCTACCAACCCATTCTTTCTTTTTGTCAAGTTGTGCCACAAGTTTATGTTCTGCCATTTTTGCATTATTCCCATATTTGCGTTTTTGCCATATCTGCGTTTTTGCCATATCTGCGTTTTTGCCATATCTGCGTTTTTGCCATATCTCCGTTTTTGACATATCTGCGTTTTTGCCATGTCTGCGTTTTTGCCATATCTGCGTTTTTGCCATTTTTTCGTTTTTGCCATTTTTGCGTTTTTTGCCACTTTTGCGTTTTTTGCCACTTCTGCGTTTTTTGACACTTTTGCGTTTTTCGCTATTTTCGCGTTTTTCCATTTTTGCGTTTTTGCCATTTTGCGTTTTTGCCATTTTTGCGTTTTTGCCATTTTTGCGTTTTTGAGATATTTGCGTTTTTGCCATTTTTGCGTTTTCGCCATATTGCATTTTCCCATTATTTGCGATTTTCCCGTATTTGTGGTTTTGCCATATTTGCGATTATGTCGTATTTACGTTTTTGCCATATTTGCGGTCTTGCCATATTAGCGTTTTTCCCATATTTGCTTTTTTCCCATATTTGCGTTTTTCCCATATTGCGTTTTTCCCATATTTGCGTTTTTGCCATATTTTCGTTTCTGCCATATTTGCGTTTTTGCCATATTTGCGTTTCTGCCATATTTGCATTTCTGCCATATTTGCGTTTTTGCCATATTTGCGTTTTCCCCATATTTCGTTTTCCCCATATTTGCGTTTTTCCCATATTTGCGTTTTTGCCATATTTTCGTTTCTGCCATATTTGCGTTTCTGCCATATTTGCATTTCTGCCATATTTGCGTTTTTGCCATATTTGCGTTATTGCCATATTTTTGTTTTTGCCATATTTCCGTTTTTTCCATATTTGCATCTTTGCCATATTTGCATCTTTGCCATATTTGCATCTTTGCCATATTTGCGTTTTTGCCGTATTTGCGTTTTTGCCGTATTTGCGTTTTTGCCGTATTTGCGTTTTTGCCATATTTGCGTTTTTGCCATATTTGCGTTTTTGCCATATTTGCGTTTTTGCCATATTTGCGTTTTTCCCATATTTGTGTTTTTCCCATATTTTAGTTTGATCCCATTTTTGCGTTTTCTGTCATATTTGCATTTGTTGTCATATTTGGGTTTTTGCCATATTTGCATTTATGCCATATTTGCGTGTATGCCATATCTGCCTTATCTGCGTTTATGCCATATCTGCGTTTTTGCCAAATCTGCATTTTTGCCAAATGTGCGTTTTTGCGAAATCTGCGTTTTTGCGAAATCTGCGTTTTTGCCAAATCTGCGTTTTTGCCATATCTGCGTTTTGCCGTATCTGCGTTTTTGCCGTATCTTCGTTTTTGCCGTATTTGCGTTTTTGCCATTTTTGCGTTTTTACCTTTTTTCGTTTTTGCCATTTTTGCGTTTTTGCCATTTTTGCGTTTTTGCCATTTTTGCGTTTTTGCCATATTTGCGTTTTTGCCACTTTTGCGTTTTGGCCATTTTTGCGTTTTTGCCATATTTGCGTTTTTCCCATATTTGCATTTTTCCCATATTTGCGTCTTTCCCATATGTGCGTCTTTCCCATATCTGCGTCTTTACCGTATCTGCATCTGTCCCGTATCTGTCTCTGTCCCGTATGTGCGTCTTTCCTGTATCTGCATCTGTCCCGTTGTAAGTAGGCTGTTTATGTTTTCTTTATGTAAGTTTGCTGTTTATGTTTTCTTATTGGCAACGTTACGTAGCGCTCTGTATGAAAATCACTGGCTGTGCTGTGTGCAGTATGTGGCTAGTTTGCATTGTTGCCTGCCATTGTTGTCATGAACTGCTATAGCTGGATGTGAACAGCGCGTAGCGTTGCGCAGTTGGAGGTGAGCCGCCAGCAGTGGTGGATGTGGGGAGAGAGATGGCGGAGGTTTGATAATCTGTAAGACTGGATGTCAATTATGATTATTAAGGTAAATACAGTGTTTGTTCTCTATTAAAATCTTTCATTTGCTAACTATCCCTATCAGTAGTTAGTGCCTTCAGTAGTTTGAATCTTTTATTTAGCTGGCAGTAGTGGCGCTCGCCGTATTGCAGTAGTTCGAGTAACGGAGATTTTTGTGAGGTAAGTGATTTGTGAAAGGTATAGTTTAATGTTGCTCAGGGCCATTCTTTTGCAGGGATCTTTGATAGTCAGATTGCGTTGCGCTAAATAATATTGTGTGTCAGGTTAAGCACAGTCGGGTATAAATTAGTTCTAAGAGGACGTTTCATATGTCGACCATTAGCCTAGGATACCTCACTGGAATCTTCTGATTTTTTCTTGTAGTTTGTGTATTTAGTGTAGCTTTTGTTTATTGCTAGCACGTAATTATAGAGAGAATTTCCTTGGTAGTTGCAGTCTTTCATTGTTGTACTGTAAAACAGTTGTGGCATGCATGTAGGTTTGCACCAAGTATTTCGCAGCTGCAATTAACTACATATTATTTTCAGTGCTATGTTAATGTGTTCTCTTATTTTTGCTATTCAAATTGTGCTTTTCTGTGTATCGTGTGAAATATTGTGACAATAATGGCGTGTGAAAAACGTAACACTCGGCTCCAAAGTAAAATGAGAAATGACAGTGAAGACGAAAGCAGTGTCTTGGCCCCACCATGTAATGAATTAACTAATATTCAAAGTAGTAATTTGGTAACTGTGCATAGGGAAATGGAGCGGGCGTCAAACAATGGCGTAGGCAGTGAAACAGGTAGTGAACAGGGAAGCATTATCGATCGATCGGTCGGCAACAGCTCGCCTCAGGAATCCGAAATGATAGGACACAATTTTGCAAATACTGTAGATTCAGGTTTTGCGTCCTCACCGTTTTCTCAAATAAGTCAAGACACATTTTCAGCTTGTCAAAATGTGAATGTTGTCGGTGCAAATGCACTGCCAAAAAGAGTAGAGGAACAGATTCCAGACACTAATGCATTGTTATTACAACTAATGCAACAAATGGAACAAAATCAGAGACAAACACAGCAAAAGCTGCAAAAGTTAGACACAATGGAACAAAATCAGAGACAAACACAGCAAAAGCTGCAAAAGTTAGTCACAATGGAACAAAATCAGAGACAAACACAGCAAAACCTTCAGAAGTTAGACACAATGGAACAAAATCTTCAAAAGTTAGACACCACACTTGAACAAACACGTGAGGATTTAACTACTGAGTTACATAACATCGAATCGAAATGTCAAAAGGTCTGTAATGACGTAAAAACACAAATTTGTGAACATTTTCAACCTATTTTTTCGCATCATGAAAATGCATTACAGAATCACGAAGCAGCCATAAAAGAACTGCAAACTATTGTTCATGAAAATCATGAGACCTTGCAAGCTAAAATGGACTCAGTTGCATCTACCGATTCGGTTACGCAACTGGCAAAAACTCAGGAAAACTTAAAGAACACAGTAGATTCGATTTCAACATAAATGGACACTCTGAAACTTGGTTCAGAAAAACACACTGAGGAAATATGTTCACTATCGGAGAAAGTAGCTGAACTTTCGGATCAGGTCACTAACTTATCTACAAAGGTAGATGAAGATCTGAATGACACAAGAACCGTAGCCTTCACTGACACAGAAGAGTATGAACAAATAAGAAAATTCAAACAAAATCAAAATCAAATCAATACACAGTATAAAAGAGAAATCCGGGAAGTACAAGATCAGTTGACGCAGGTGATACAAGAATTACGTATTTCAGAGGACACTCGCGACCCAATACTGGAAGAGGGACATAGAAATACGGAAAAGCCACAATATAATAACACAGAGCATTTCGGTAATTATGAAAGGAATTGGCAAGGTGCACCGAATTTTGAGATGGAACCGCCGACACGACGTAACAATGACCGATATGTGACTCGCCGACATGATGATTTTGACTATAAGCTGTTCATTACTACACGTAAATTCAAAACATTTAAGAATCCTGGCAGGGTCGCCATACATGCAGTTACGACTCGGGGAGAAATTCTCCACCACGTGACAGACAAGAAAGAAACTATGCAAACTACCGACAAATCGACAGACGTGAATTTCATCAGAACTGGCGGGTTTCTAACAGAGCTGGGCCCTCTGGGCAACGTGAATTTGTAGAAGTTAGGTCTCCAAATCCCAATAAGGACGCGCGCCAACAAAGAGACAATAGGCGATGACTCACACCACTGGCAGCCACAAGACGTACTTATGAAACTGATGACGCAGCTGCCGTAGCTAGTAATTACGTAAAAATGGAACACATTAGAGACATCTTACTCCAGGTACACGACGTAAAACATAACAACATTGCATATCCTGTGATTCACATTACTGTAAATGACGTAAAATTTACGGCAGTACTTGAATCTGGCAGTCCCATTTCAGTAATTAGTGAAACAGCTTTTAGCAAATGCAACAAATCGAACGATTGCCCCACACTTCCGTTACGTAAGATTAAATTACAAGGTGCAATCTTTGGAAAAAGTGTAGATGTACGCCAACAAACCAACTTAGAATTCTTTTGTCAAAGCCACAGCTTCTCTATGAACTTTCTTATTGTTCCATTATTGTCGACGGAAATTATACTGGGAGTAGACTTTTTGAATGAATACAAAGCAATCTTAAGCTTTCACGATGCTGAAATAAGTTTAGAGAAAGAAGGTAAGTCAATAGCTTTGAAATTTTAAGACTGGCTCTCAAACCATGATGAGGAAATTAATCGGCTTTACCTTCTGTTAGATAACAGTTCGGAATTTTCTACGGAACTAGACACTAACAATCATTCTGCAAGTACTGACAGGGATGGTATCGACGGCATATTTGAAACTAATGAGTTAATTCAGAATAAAATTCAAACAATTGAGAATTGTAATGACACTGATAGGCAGGGCCTTTTTGAGATTTTACAAGCACATTCCACAGTTTTTACTCACAAAACAGGAACAATCAAGGGATTTAAATACCAATTTCGTGTTCGTGAGCATACTAAATTTTGTGTTAGACCATACGTAATTCCAGCACATTATAGGGACCGTGTTAGAACAGAAATACAATCTATGCTTGACGAGGGCATTATTGAGCCTGCAGTAAGCTCATACAACAATCCGTTACATGTTGTTGAGAAGAAAAATGGATCGATCAGGCTTGTCTTAGATTCGAGACAAATCAATACTATCATTATTCCTGAAACAGACAGGCCGCAGACGATGGAAGAACTTCTTTAAAATTTTAATGGTGTAAAAGTGTTGTCTTCCATTGATCTCAGATCCAGCTTTTATCAGATCGAACTTCATCCAGAATGCAGAAAATACACAGCTTTCCTTTGTTCTACATCTACATCTACATTTATACTCCGCAAGCCACCCAACGGTGTGTGGCGGAGGGCACTTTACGTGCCACTGTCATTATCTCCCTTTCCTGTTCCAGTCGCGTATGGTTCGCGGGAAGAACGACTGTCTGAAAGCCTCCGTGCGCGCTCTAATCTCTCTAATTTTACATTCGTGATCTCCTCGGGAGGTATAAGTAGGGGGAAGCAATATATTCGATACCTCATCCAGAAACGCACCCTCTCGAAACCTGGCGAGCAAGCTACACCGCGATGCAGAGCGCCTCTCTTGCAGGGTCTGCCACTTGAGTTTGTTAAACATCTCCGTAACGCTATCACGGTTACCAAATAACCCTGTGACGAAACGCGCCGCTCTTCTTTGGATCTTCTCTATCTCCTCCATCAACCCGATCTGGTACGGATCCCACACTGATGAGCAATACTCAAGTATAGGTCGAACGAGTGTTTTGTAAGCCACCTCCTTTGTTGATGGACTACATTTTCTAAGGACTCTCCCAATGAATCTCAACCTGGTACCCGCCTTACCAACAATTAATTTTATATGATCATTCCACTTCAAATCGTTCCGCACGCATACTCCCAGATATTTTACAGAAGTAACTGCTACCAGTGTTTGTTCCGCTATCATATAATCATACAATAAAGGATCCTTCTTTCTATGTATTCGCAATACATTGCATTTGTCTATGTTAAGGGTCAGTTGCCACTCCCTGCACCAAGTGCCTATCCGCTGCAGATCTTCCTGCATTTCGCTACAATTTTCTAATGCTGCAACTTCTCTGTATACTACAGCATCATCCGCGAAAAGCCGCATGGAACTTCCGACACTATCTACTAGGTCATTTATATATATTGCGAAAAGCAATGGTCCCATAACACTCGGCGTTTGTTATCAGTTTCGGAAACTTCCTTTTGGTTTGAACATTTCTTCGGCAGCATTCATTCGCGGGTTAAATTCCATATTACCTGAGTTCTTAAAACGTCACATCACCTTATATGTGGACGATATTCTAATAGCAGAAGCTTCATGGGAACAACATAACCGCATCCTCTACAGTTTGTTACGTATTTTTGCAGAATCTGGAATTACAGTTAACTTGGAAAAGTCTGAATTCGGTAGGTCAAAGGTGAAGTTTTTGGGACATATTATTTCTTCTGAAGGCATTCAGCCGGATCCTGAAAAGTTAGAAGCAATCAGAGCCATTCCAGTTCCATCCACAAAAAAACAAGTTCGCAGTTTTCTAGGTCTCGTAAATTTTTACCGTCGTTTTCTGAATATGCAAATTCTTGTTACACCAAAACTTTGTTCTCTCACTGGAAAAAATACTATTTGGAACTGGGACGAACAAGCACAGTTGGAATTCAATTCTTTGAAAGAAGCGTTACTTCATGCGCCAATACTAGCTCATCCAGATCTGTCACAAGATTTCTGCCTTAGCACGGATTCTTCTAAAGTCGGTCTTGGTGCCCACTTATTTCAAGAAGCCATAGAAAATAACACTACTGTTCAGAAAACCATTGCTTTTGCTAGCCGAGTGCTAACAAAATCTGAAAAAAATTATTCTGTTACTGAATTAGAAGCTTTAGCTATCGTTTGGGCATTTAACAAATTCCGTTTTTTTCTTTCTGGTAAGCACGTAAAAGTATACAGTGATCATCGTGCATTACAATTTCTTATGTCTTCAAAATTAAATCATGATAGGTTAAAACGTTGGGCATTGTTTCTGCAAGAATTCCGCTTCACAATAGTCTACATTCCCGGCAAGGAGAACATTGTTGCGGACGCGCTGTCACGCGCACCGGCTGGGCTTGAGAAAAGTAACACAGAAGGCAACCTCGAGAAAAATTTCAGTATTCTTTACATTCAGAAAGTCGCCTTTGAAAACTTCATCACCACATTTTTAAAGGACATTGCTCATGAACAAGATAAAGATCCGATTTGGAAAGACATCAAAGGTAAATGGCATGAAAAGACACACACTCAGATTCGGCATTATTACTTCGTTAGAAACAACATACTGTTCAAACGCTGCACTGTTGATGACAAGCTATGGGTACTTTGCATTCCAGACGATTTTGTTAATAAGCTCATTTGGTACATTCATTTCAGCTACGCACATTTTGGCCCACGAAAATGTTATCATATTCTTCGAACGACTTGTTATTTTAACAATATGGAAAAGAGAATTCGAAGGATCTTGTCTATTTGTAAACTTTGTCAAAAGGCGAAACCATCTACTGTCTCCCATCGTGCTCCGCTGTTTCCTATCATTCCTTCTAAATTAAAAGAATTTGCTGCTGTTGATCTCTTGGGACCGCTTGTCAGAACATCTAATGGATTTGCGTACGTTCTAGTCGCTGTTGAACTCACTTCAAAATTTGTTTCTTTCACTCCGTTACGTAAAGCCACTGGACGGTCTGTATCCAACGCCTTTGTTAAAAATTTCTTACGTGAAGTTGGACACGTTAGTAAAGTCATTTCAGATAACGGACCGCAATTCAGATCTGCTGTTTGGTCACGCATGCTTCGGAATCATAAAATCAAACCTGTTTTTGTTTCATTGTATTCACCACATTGTAACCCGTCTGAACGGATTATGAAAGAAATCAATAAGCTTTGCAGACTTTATTGTCACAGAAAGCATCAGCATTGGGACAGATATTTACACTTATTTCAAAATGTGCTGAATGAAATGCCTCATGATTCCACTGCTTTACCACCTACTCTTGTACTGAAGAATGTAGAACCTCCGAACAGAATCAGAGAGCTTGTACCTTTCCCGAATACACGTAAACTTCGACACAAAGACATAATTGATTTGGCTCTTAAAAATATAAAATCTGCAGCAGACAAAAGGAGAAAACTACACGGTAAAGCAAATGCAAAGAAATTATATATTGGTCAGAAAGTTCTCATTAAAGCTCATTCATTGTCACATAAGTAGAAACACTTGAGTCACAAATTCTTTCTAGTCTACAATGGACCTTACAGAATCCGACGTATACCACATGATAATTGCGTTGAAGTTGAAACTCTGCGTACTAGGAAGAGTAAAGGTTTACACCACATTTCTCATGTAAAACCATTTATTGACAGATAATCTGCTTTTTAACTTAGTCTTTGCAATTTTCACTTCACGCTACTTGTTCAATTTGTCACACTGAGAAACTGTTAACATGCAACTATGTTTTAAAGCTAACTAACCATCCAGTCACGAACATAGGTAACTTAGACAAGTAATTGCGAATGTATTGTTATTGCGAACAGACGACACAGTGTGGTTATTTATACATTCCTCCTTGTTAGTTGCACGATTACGTAACGAATATACGGCTTACATACTTAGAACATATACCAGCACTGCTAATGAGATTTTCATGCAACATTTTGGTTTGCTTGAGAGTGGATTCTGGATTTGAGGTGCTTTCTGTGAAATGCCAGATGACACAGTGGTTAGTTTATGTGACAGCTACACGATTTTATCACGACGCTGCTAATGCGTGACAATTTACAATGTTGCTTTTGCGGTGTATCTGTATTATATCGGCACAGTTTTTTCTGAATTCTTCTGGAAAGCAAAACATGTTTTAGTAGTAACTTTTGTGGTATAGCTACAAGGAAACAGCCTTTTGTGTAGCACAACAATACGTTACAGCACAGTACTTTCTTCATCACGGCAATAAGCGTAATAAGTATGATATCTATACGCAAAGCATTCCACTTTGTTTATCATGAGGTAAGTACATTGACTTCTGCAGAACTTAGCTTTCGGAGGACAATAACTACGACACTTCCCAGAGATTATCTTACAGCAAGACGCACATTTAGCGCTACAGGACATGTATTTGAGTGATTAATTTTGTACTTAAAACATTTATTTTTAAAGATTTTTGAATTACAAGGAAAGTTTTTCGTAATACATTTCATTCCATTCTTGTAATCTGTAACACCTGAGGGTATAATTACAATAATCCTCAGGGGGGTACACGCCTACTTTGTGTATCATGTGTTTGGCAAGCACAAGGAGCCCTAGCTAATATGGTATTTGCTTATACAATTTAACACATCGGCACCATATTTCTCAAACACATAAATTACACAGCTATCTGATCATTTAACTGAGAGAGACAAACTTTTTTATTACGTCAGTGACAGATGTTTACGTGATTACACCGTTGGATAACTTCACACTTAAGAAATTGTATTTTGTCTGTACTTTGTGAACTGTTCATATTTTTTCAGAACCATTGTGATACTATGAGAGCTTTGAATGATGTATTTGGTAAGGGAGAATGATTTTAAAGTACGTTTGAGGTAGATGACGCTATTTAAATGAGCAGAGAATTTTTTTTAGATTTTGAAATTATTGCAGAAAGGTACGACTTTTTTGAGATTTGACTGAGGTGTTATGATGTTATTTTTACGACGACGATGTGTATTATGCTGTTGAGGTATGTTTATGTCAATAAGATGATGCTACCATATATGAGGAATGTGATTACGTGTTTATATGTATATGAATAATGAATAGAAGTTAGGGACACTTGACTTGTGAAAAAGGATGTTGGAAACCGAGAATCGTACTTTAAGAGTTATGAAATGTGTGTAAATGCGTGAATGTATCACAATGCCGGCGAAAATTTTTTGGACACTGTTATATTCATAGGATTTTGTTTCTACACACTTGTGACGTAAATTTTCGACCTGTGAAATTTTCATATGAGACTGTCACTGTAGCGGAAACTGGTGTCGTAAATATTTCCGTAAGAAAGTGACCACCTGCACGTGCGTCGTCGGCACACAGCTGTGTCAGACACCTGGAGAACTAGCCATTAGGGTGTGCCTTTCCGGAAGCCTATAGCCCGCTAATGACATTCCTTTGTAGAGGGCATCGCTAATGCGACACGCTCGTTACTTGAAAACATATAATTTTTGTAATGCGTTGTGGGCACACAGCTGTGTCAAACACCTGGAGACCAAGCCATTAGGGTGTGCCTTTCATCGCTAATGCGACACCCTCGTTACTTAAAAACATATGATTACTCACACTTTGTGCTAATTATTGAAATGCTTATGAATTGATGGGAAATATTCGTACATCTGCACACCTGATTATGACAAGTGTCTTTCTCCGAGAGTTGCGTGCTACTGACTTACGAAATGCCACATGACTATTGAATGATATTTTTATGCTTTGCTTTTCATAGTTGCTTATTTCATTTAATATCTGGTTTCCAGCTGTGTTGCAGCATTCGTTTTATAAAATAAACTTAGATGCATTTGCTAATGTGAACTCTTTCTGTCAACAGATCTATTAAATAATTATTTTATGATCCACATTCTTTAAAAAGGAGCACTTGGAAAAGAAAGAACAATAAGAAGGAACTAGTAACAGTAACACATAATTTTCTTCTCAAGTACATGGTAATATTTTTTTACAATCAGTTGTTATGGTGCACCACTTTAATTACATATACATTAAGATGTGAATAGACATTTCCCTTGTCTGCATTGTTGTTTTTACTGTAATATTTTTTCTGCTTGAGCTATGTCATGTTTAGGTATAAGTTGCTGCTGTTTGCCAGGCATAGTGTTATTGAATTTGACTTTTGCTAATTTCTTAATGCTGCTTGCTTCGCAAATCTGCGTTTTTTTTTCATTGCTGTTTATATTAACTGTGTTATGTGATGCTGCATTGCCTCATCCCTTGGTATATATATCTGAGCTCAGTAGATTTAAGTTAGCTTAAGAGGGGGTAGACTATATAAGAAACTGACTATGGAGAATAGGTAAAGAATGCAATGCAAAGTTATATGAAAAAGATTTGGGCCCCAATGAGTATTGTACAATCAGAAATAATTATTTTGAAAGAAATATGAATAGAATACAGGAAGGAGGTATAGATAGGACTTTTTGGGAATGATGAACGAAGGGAGATCTCCAAGAAGCAAAGAAAGTTTTATTGCAAAATACTGCAATGAAACAAACCCTGTCCTTTCCTTTTGTGTATCCCACTATGTGTTTGGGTACCTGTGTGTATTTGTGTTTTTCCTGTCTTTATGTGTTTAGCTGATGAGAGCTATGTTGTAGAATTTTTCTAATACTATGTTATTTACTTTGTAAAGATGTTGAGACATTATTTATTCTGTTTTGTTTTAATGTTCATGTGTAAAGTTGATGTTTCAAAAGTTATTCTGATCTTTTATGTATGTACTTATGTCATAATTCCTGTAACACTGATGTATATGTTTATTTCTATTCTTTTGTAAAGCCTGTACTACAAATGTTATCTGTATTGTTATGTTTTTAATGTTGTATTTTGTACCTTTGTTATTGTATTCTTCTGCTATAAAATTGTAATTGACGCCAGTTCACCATATTATTAACTTGTAAGCATTCATTTCACTGCACACTTTTCTGTTGGTCATACTATATGGACACTATGTGAGAAGTTGGGACTGTTAGTGTTTGCACGTGTGTTACTAATTCAGCAAGGGACTGGATAACAGCATTGCTGGTTCTAAGGACAATTCAAAAAACTTTGTGAGTGCACGAGTGGTGGTTTATGGACTTGCTATATTATCCGCAAGACTCTTCACTGGTGATTGTGCACCCGAACAGTCACAACAGATGGCTGCTGGTCATCTCTACCAGGACTACAGTGGGCCTGTGCACACTTTCTACAAGGACTGCAGTGGATCTGCACCTCTGGTGGCCCGCCAATACCGTCACCTCTACCAGGACTACAGTGGGCCTGTCCACAATTTCTACAAGGACTGCAGTGGGTCTACACATTTGATGACTCACCAATACCATACTCTCTACCAGGACTACAGTGGGTCTGCTCTGTGATGACCTACCTACCAATATTCGTCAGAACTTCGAATGACTCTGCTGTGGGTTTGCTCTGTTGTGGCCCATAACCTGTCTGCATGTCAAGAGTCAGCACTGTCTTTCTGTTGGAAGCACAACACTACTTCTTCAAGACTGCATGGAAATCGACTACTTCTGTGTGCAATTTTTTTACTAATGAGACTTTGTGAAAAAAACTGTAATTACTATTATGCTGAATGATCAGGACTGTC
The DNA here is from genome assembly GCF_023864275.1 of Schistocerca cancellata. Lineage (NCBI taxonomy): Eukaryota > Metazoa > Arthropoda > Insecta > Orthoptera > Acrididae > Schistocerca > Schistocerca cancellata. The sequence continues at coordinate 194,848,605 of NC_064629.1, read as the reverse complement.
TTTATGGACTGTGAGAAAATTTTCGCTTTTGACCAACATTGTATCAATAAGTGTGTGCATTTTATATCTTTGTTACTATAATTGTGAAAAATTTTTTTCAAATCTGTATTGGCCAGTGCCCAACACCATTTGTAAAAATTTTTTGTGGGGAGCATGGGGGCTATGTAAGTAGGCTGTTTATGTTTTCTTTATGTAAGTTTGCTGTTTATGTTTTCTTATTGGCAACGTTACGTAGCGCTCTGTATGAAAATCACTGGCTGTGCTGTGTGCAGTATGTGGCTAGTTTGCATTGTTGCCTGCCATTGTTGTCATGAACTGCTATAGCTGGATGTGAACAGCGCGTAGCATTGCGCAGTTGGAGGTGAGCCGCCAGCAGTGGTGGATGTGGGGAGAGAGATGGTGGAGGTTTGATAATCTGTAAGACTGGATGTCAATAATGATTATTAAGGTAAATACAGTGTTTGTTCTCTATTAAAATCTTTCATTTGCTAACTATCCCTATCAGTAGTTAGTGCCTTCAGTAGTTTGAATCTTTTATTTAGCTGGCAGTAGTGGCGCTCGCCGTATTGCAGTAGTTCGAGTAACGGAGATTTTTGTGAGGTAAGTGATTTGTGAAAGGTATAGTTTAATGTTACTCAGGGCCATTCTTTTGCAGGGATCTTTGATAGTCAGATTGCGTTGCGCTAAATAATATTGTGTGTCAGGTTAAGCACAGTCGGGTATAAATTAGTTCTAAGGGGACGTTTCACCGTATCTGCGTCTTTCCTGTATCTGCGTCTGTCCCGTATCTGTATGTGTCCCGTATCTGCGCCTGTCCCGTAACTGCGTCTGTCCCGTGTCTGCGTTTGTCCCGTATCTGCATTTGTCCCGTATCTGCGTTTGTTCCCATATTTTAGTTTATTCCCATATTTGCCTTTTCTGTCATATTTGCGTTTATGCCATTTTTGCGTTTATGCCATATCTGCGTTTATGCCATATCTGCGTTTTTGCCAAATCTGCGTTTTTGCCAAATCTGCATTTTGGCAAATCTGCTTTTTTCCCAAATCTGCCTTTTTGCCAAATCTGCTTTTTGCCAAAACTGCCTTTTTTGCCAAATCTGCGTTTTTGCCAAATCTGCGTTTTTGCCATATCTGCGTTTTTGCCATATCTGCAGTTTTGCCATTTCTGCGTTTTTGCCATATCTGCGTTTTTCCCATATCTGCGTTTTTGCCATATCTGCGTTTTTGCCGTATCTGCGATTTTCCATATCTGCGTTTTTGCCATTTTTGCGTTTTTGCCATTTTTGCGTTTTTTGCCACTTTTGCGTTTTTGCCACTTTTGCGTTTTTTGACACTTTTGCGTTTTTTGCCATTTTTGCGTTTTTGCCATTTTTGCGTTTTTGCCATTTTTGCGTTTTTGCCATTTTTGCGTTTCTGCCAATTTTGCGTTTTTGCCAATTTTCGTTTTTGCCATTTTTGAGTTTTTGCCATTTTTGCGTTTTTGCCATTTTTGCGTTTTTGCCATTTTTGCGTTTTTGCCATATTTGCGTTGTTGCCATATTTGCGTTTTTTGCCATATTTGCGTTTTTGCCATATTTGCGTTTTTGCCATATTTGCGTTTTTCCCGTATTTGCGTTTCTCATATATTTCGTGAACCTTGAACGATTCAGACTATGTCCTACCATCCCATCCTTTCTTTTTGTCAAGTTGTGCCACAAGTTTATTTTCTCCAATTTTTGCATTTTTCACATATTTGCGTTTTTCCGATATTTACGTTTTTCCCATATTTGCGTTTTTCCGATATTTACGTTTTTCCCATATTTGCGTTTTTGCCATATTTGCGTTTTTACCATATTTGCGTTTTTGCCATATTTGCGTTTCTGCCATATTTTTGTTCTTGCCATATTTGCGTTCTTGCCATATTTGCAGTTTTGCCATATTTGCGTTTTTCCCATATTTGCGTTTTTCCCATATTTGCGTTTTTCCCATATTTGCGTTTTTCCCATGTTTGCGTTTTTCCCATATTTGCGTTTTTCCCATATTTGCGTTTTTCCCATATTTGCGTTTTTCCCATATCAGCGTTTGTGCCATATTTGCGTTTTTGCCATATTTGCGTTTTTGCCATATTTGCATTTCTGCCATATCTGCATTTCTGCCATATTTGCGTTTTTGTCATATTTGCGTTATTGCCATATTTTTGTTTTTGCCATATTTGCGTTTTTGCCTTATTTGCGTTTTTTCCATATTTGCGTCTTTGCCATATTTGCGTCTTTGCCAAATTTGTGCCTTGCCATATTTGTGTCTTTGCCGTATTTGCGTCTTTGCCATTTTTGCGTCTTTACCGTATTTGCGTTTTTGCGATATTTGCGTTTTTGCCGTATTTGCGTTTTTGCCATATTTGCGTCTTTGCCTTTTTTGGTTTTTGTCATTTTTGCGTTTTTGCCATATTTGCGTTTTTGCCGTTTTTGCGTTTTTGCCTTTTTTCGTTTTTGCCATTTTTGTATTTTTGCCATTTTTGCGTTTCTCCCATATTTGCGTTTTTCCCATATTTGCGTTTTTGCCATATTTGGGTTTTTGCCATATTTTCGTTTTTGCCATATGTGCGTTTTTGCCAGATTTGCTTTTTTGCCATTTTTGCAGTTTGCTATTTTTGCGTTTTTGCCATTTTTGCGATTTCCGAATATTTGCGATTTCCCATACTTGCGATTTTCTCATATTTGCATTTTTGCCATATTTGCTTTTTTGCCATATTTGCGTTTTTGCCATATTTGCGTTTTTGCCATATTTGCGTTTTTGCCATATTTGCGTTTTTGCCATAATTGGGTTTTTCGCATATTTGCGTTTCTCATATATGTCGTGAACCTTCGACGATACAGACTATGTCCTACCAACCCATTCTTTATTTTTGTCAAGTTGTGCCACAAGTTTATCTTCTCCCCTTTTTGCATTTTGCCCATATTTGCGTTTTTCGCATATTTTCGTTTTTCCCATATTTGCGTTTTTCCCTTATTTGCGTTTTTCCCATATTTGCGCTTTTCTCATATTTGCATTTTTGCCACATTTGCGTTTTTGTCATATTTGCGTTTTTCCCATATTTGCGTCTTTGGCATATTTGCGTCTTTGCCATATTTGCGTCTTTGCCATATTTGCGTCTTTGCCATATCTGCGTTTTTGCCTTTTTTGCGTTTTTCCCATATTTGCGTTTTTCCCATATTTGCGTTTTTCCCATATTTGAGTTTTTCCCTTATTTTCGTTTTTCCCATATTTCCGTTTTTGCCATATTTGCGTTTTTGCCATATTTGCGTTTTTGCCATATTTGCAATTTTGCCAATCTTGTGTTTTTGCCATACTTGCAGTTTTGGTATACTTGCGGTTTTGCCATACTTGCGTTTTGGCATACTTGGGTTTTTGCCATATCTGCGTTTTTGCCATATCTGCGTTTTTGCCATATCTACGTTTTTGCAAATTTTGCGTTCTTCCCAGTTTTGCGTTTTTCCAATATTTATGTCTTTGCCATATTTGCGTCTTTGGATATTTGTGTCTTTGCCATAATTGCGTCTTTGCCATATTTGCGTCTTCGCCATATTTGCGTTTTTGCCATTTTTGCCATTTCTGCCATTTTTGCGTTTTTGCCATATTTTATGTTTTTGGCCATTTTTGCGTTTTTGCCATTTTTGCGTATTTTCTATTTTGGCGTTTTTGTCATTTTTGCGTTATTGTCATTTTTGCGTTTTTGCCATTTTTGCGATTTTGCCATTTTTGCGTTTTTGCCATTTTTGTGTTTTTGCCATTTTTGCGTTTTTGCTATATTTACGTTTTTGCCATTTTTGCGTTTTTCCATTTTTGCGTTTTCCATTTTAGCGTTTTTGGCATTTTTGCGTTTTTGCCATTTTGCGTTTTTGCCATTTTTGCGTTTTTGCCATTTTTGCGTTTTTGCCATATTTGCGTTTTTGCCATTTTTGCGTTTTTGCCATTTTTGTGTTTTCCCCAAAATAGCGTTTTCCCCATATTTGCGATTTTGCCATAATTGCGTTTTTGCCATATTTGGGTATTTCCCATATTTGCGTTTCTCACATGTTTCGTGAACCTTCGACGATTCAGACTATGTCCTACCAACCCATTCTTTCTTTTTGTCAAGTTGTGCCACAAGTTTATCTTCTCCCATTTTTGTATGTTTCCCATATTTGCGTTTTTCCCATATTTGCGTTTCTGCCATATTTGCGTTTTTCCGATATTTGCGTTTTCCCATATATTGCGTTTTTCCCATATTTGCGATTTTCCCATATTTGCTTTTTTCCCATATTTGCGTTTTTCCCATATTTGCGTTTCTCATATATTTCGTTAACCTTCGACGATTCAGACTATGTACCACAAACCCATTCTTTATTTTGCGATATTTCCGTTTTTGCCATATTTGCGTTTTTGCCATTTTTGCGTTTTTGCCACATTTGCGTTTTTGCCAGATTTGCGTTTTTGCCATTTTTGTGTTTTTCCCATATTTGCGATTTTCCCATATTTGCGATTTTCTCACATTTGCGTGTTTGCCATATTTGCGTTTTTGCCATATTTGCGATTTTGCCATATTTGCGTTTCTCATATATTTCGTGAACCTTCGAAGATTCAGACTATGTCCTACCAACCCATTCTTTCTTTTTGTCAAGTTGTGCCACAAGTTTATCTTCTCCCATTTTTGCATGTTTCACATATTTGCGTTTTTCCAATATTTGAGTTTCTGCCATATTTGCGTTTCTGCCATATTTGCGTTTCTGCCATATTTGCGTTCTCGCCATATTTGCATACTCGTCATATTTGCATTCTTGCCATATTTGCGTTCTTGCCATATTTGCGTTCTTGCCATATTTGCGTTTTTCTCTTTTTTGCGTTTTTCCCATATTTGCGTCTTTCTCATATTTGCGTTTTTCCCATATTTGCGTTTTTCTCATATTTGCGTTTTTCCCATATTTGTGGTTTTTACATATTTGCATTTTTCCCATATTTGCGTTTTTCCCATATTTGCGTTTCTCATATATTTCGTGAACTTACGACGATTCAGACTATGTCCTACCAACCAATTTTTTATTTTTGTCAAGTTGTGCCACAAGTTTATCTTCTCCCATTTTTGCATTTTTCCAATATTTGCGTTTTTCCCATATTTACTATTCTGCCATATTTGCGTTTCTGCCATATTTGCGTTTCTGCCATATTTACGTTTCTGCCATATTTGCGTTTCTGTCATTTGCTTTTCTGCAATATTTGCGTTTCTGCCATATTTGCGTTCTTGCCATATTTGCGTTCCTGCCATATTTGCATTCTTGGCATATTTGCGTTCTTGCCATATTTGCGTTCTTGCCATATTTGCATTCTTGCCATATTTGCGTTCTTGCCATATTTGTGTTCTTGCCATATTTGCATTCTTGCCATATTTGCGTTTTTCCCTTTTTGCGTTTTTCCCTTTTTTGCGTTTTCCCCTCTTTTGCGTTTTTCCCTTCTTTGCGTTTTTACGATATTTGCGCTTTTCCCAGATTTGCGTATTTCCCATATTTGCGTATTTCCCATATTTGCGTTTTTCCCATATTTGCGTTTTTCCCATATTTGCGTTTTTCCCACATATGCGTTTTTCCCATATTTGCGTTTTCCCCATATTTGCGTTTTTCCCATACTTGCGTTTTTCCCATACTTGCGTTTCTCATAGATTTTGCGAACCTTCGACGATTCAGACTATGTCCTACCGACCCATTCTTTATTTTTGTCAAGTTGTGCCACAAGATTATCTTCTCCCATTTTAGCATTTTTCCCATATTTGCGTTTTTCCCATTTTTGCGTTTTTCCCATGTTTCCGTTTTTGCCATATTTGCGTTTTTCCCATAGTTGCGTTTTTCCCGTATTTGATTTTTTGCCATGTTTGCGTTTTTCCCATATTTGTGTTTTTCCCATATTTGATTTTTTGCCATATTTGCGTTTTTGCCATATTTCCGTTTTTGCCATTTCTGCATTCTTGCCATATTTGCGTTCTTGCCATATTTGTGTCTTTGCCATATTTGCGTTCTTGCCATATTTGCGTTTTTCCCTTTTTTGCGTTTTTCCCATATTTGCGTTTTTCCTAGATTTGCGTTTTTCCCATATTTGCGTTTTTCCCATATTTGCTTTTTTCCCATATTTGCTTTTTTTCCATATTTCCGTTTTTCCCATATTTGCGTTCTTCCCATATTTGCTTTTTTCACATATTTGAGTTTTTCCCATATTTGCGTTTTTCCCATATTTGCGTTTCTCATATATTTCGTGAACTTACGACGATTCAGACTATGTCCTACCAACCAATTTTTTATTTTTGTCAAGTTGTGCCACAAGTTTATCTTCTCCCATTTTTGCATTTTTCCAATATTTGCGTTTTTCCCATATTTACTATTCTGCCATATTTGCGTTTCTGCCATATTTGCGTTTCTGCCATATTTGCGTTTCTGCCATATTTGCGTTTCTGTCATATTTGCTTTTCTGCAATATTTGCGTTTCTGCCATATTAGCGTTCTTGCCATATTTGCGTTCCTGCCATATTTGCATTCTTTGCATATTTGCGTTCTTGCCATATTTGCGTTCTTGCCATATTTGCATTCTTGCCATATTTGCGTTCTTGCCATATTTGTGTTCTTGCCATATTTTCATTCTTGCCATATTTGCGTTTTTCCCTTTTTTGCGTTTTTCCCTTTTTTGCGTTTTCCCCTTTTTTGCGTTTTTCCCTTCTTTGCGTTTTTACGATATTTGCGCTTTTCCCAGATTTGCGTATTTCCCATATTTGCGTATTTCCCATATTTGCGTTTTTCCCATATTTGCGTTTTTCCCATATTTGCGTTTTTCCCACATATGCGTTTTTCCCATATTTGCGTTTTCCCCATATTTGCGTTTTTCCCATACTTGCGTTTTTCCCATACTTGCGTTTCTCATAGATTTTGCGAACCTTCGACGATTCAGACTATGTCCTACCGACCCATTCTTTATTTTTGTCAAGTTGTGCCACAAGATTATCTTCTCCCATTTTAGCATTTTTCCCATATTTGCGTTTTTCCCATTTTTGCGTTTTTCCCATGTTTCCGTTTTTGCCATGTTTGCGTTTTTCCCATAGTTGCGTTTTTCCCGTATTTGATTTTTTGCCATGTTTGCGTTTTTCCCATATTTGTGTTTTTCCCATATTTGATTTTTTGCCATATTTGCGTTTTTGCCATATTTCCGTTTTTGCCATTTCTGCGTTCTTGCCATATTTGCGTTCTTGCCATATTTGTGTCTTTGCCATATTTGCGTTCTTGCCATATTTGCGTTTTTCCCTTTTTTGCGTTTTTCCCATATTTGCGTTTTTCCTAGATTTGCGTTTTTCCCATATTTGCGTTTTTCCCATATTTGCTTTTTTCCCATATTTGCGTTTTTTCCATATTTCCGTTTTTCTCATATTTGCGTTCTTCCCATATTTGCTTTTTTCACATATTTGAGTTTTTCCCATATTTGCGTTTTTCCCATATTTGCGTTTTTGCCATATTTGCGTTTTTCCCATATTTGCGTTTTTGCCATATTTCCGTTTTTGCCATTTTTGCGTTTTTGCCATATTTTCGTTTTTGCCATATTTGCGTTTTTGCCATTTTTGCGTTTTTGCCATATTTGCGTATTTGCCATATTTGCGTTTTTGCCATATTTGCGTTTTTGCCTTTTTGCGTTTTTGCCATTTTTGCATTAATGCCATATTTACGTATTTGCAATTTTTGTGTTTTTGCCATTTTTGCTTTTTCCCCATATTTGCAATTTTCCCATATTTGCGATTTTCTCATATTTGCGTCTTTACCATATTTGCGTTTTTGCCGTAATTGCGTTTTTGCCGTATTTGCGTTTTTGCCATATTTGTGTGTTTCCCACATTTGCGTTTCTCATATATTTCGTGAACCTTCGACAATTCCTACCAACCCGTTCTTTCTTTTTGTCAAGTTGTGTCACAAGTTTATCTTCTCGCATCTTTGCATGTTTCCCATATTTGCGATTTTCCCATATTTGCGTTTCTGCCATATTTGCGTTTCTGCCATATTTGCGTTTCTGCCATATTTGCGTTTCTGCCATATTTGCGTTTCTGCCATATTTGCTTTCTTGCCATATTTGCATTCTTGCCATATTCGCGTTCTTTCCATATTTCGGTTCTTGGCATATTTGCGTTCTTGCCATATTTGCGTTCTTGCCTAATTTGCGTTCTTGCCATATTTGCATTCTTCCGATATTTGCGTTCTGGCTATATTTGCATTCTTGCCATATTTGCGTTTTTCCCTTTTTTGCGTTTTTCCCATATTTGCGTTTTTCCCATATTTGCGTTTTTCCATATTTGCGTATTTCCCATATTTGCGTTTTTCCCATATTTGCGTTTCTCCCATATTTGCGTTTTTGCCATATTTGCGTTTATGCCAAATTTGCGTTTTTCCCATATTTGCGTTTTTCCTGTATTTGCGTTTTTGCCATATTTGCGTTTTTGCCATATTTCCGTTTTTGCCATTTTTGCGTTTTTGATATATTTCCGTTTTTGCCATATTTCCGTTTTTGCCAATTTGGCATTTTTGCCATATTTGCGTTTTTCCCATATTTGCATTTTTGACATTTTTGCGATTTTGCCATATTTGCGTTTTTGCCATATTTGCGTTTTTCCCATATTTGCGTTTTTCCCATATTTGCGTGTTTGCCATATTTGCGTTTTTGCCATATTTGCGTTTTTGCCATATTTGCAATTTTGCCATATTTGCGTTTTTGTCATATTTGCATTTTTGCCATACTTGCGTTTTTGCGACACTTGTGTTTATGCCACACTTGCGTTTTTGCCACACTTGCTTTTTTGCCATAATTGCGTTTTTGCCATACTTGCGTTTTTGCCATACTTGGGTTTTTGCCATACTTGGGTTTTTGCCATACTTGGGTTTTTGCCATACTTGGGTTTTTGCCATACTTGGGTTTTTGCCATACTTGGGTTTTTGCCATACTTGCGTTTTTCCCATATTTACCTTTCTCATGTAATTCGTGAACCTTTAACGATTCATACAATGTCTTACCAACCAATTCTTTCCTGTTGTCAAGTTGTGCCAAAGGTTTATCTTCTCCCACATTTGTGTCTTTCCCATTATTTGCGTCTTTCCCAACATTTGCGTCTTTCCCAACATTTGCGTCTTTCCCAACATTTGCGTCTTTCCCAACATTTGCGTCTTTCCCAACATTTGCGCCTTTCCCAACATTTGCGTCCTTCCCAACATTTGCGTCCTTCCCACATTTGCATCCTTCCAACATTTGCTTCTTTCCCTCATTTGCGTCTTTCCCTCATTTTCGTCTTTCCCTCATTTGCGTCTTTCCCTCATTTGCATCTTTCCCTCATTTGCGTCTTTCCCTCATTTGCGGCTTTCCCATATTTGCGTCTTTCCAACATTTGCGTCTTTCGCAACATTTGCTTCTTTCCCATCATTTGCGTCTTTCCCAACATTTGCGCCTTTCCTAACATTTACGTCTTTCCCAACATTTGCGTCCTTCCCACATTTGCGTCCTTCCCACGTTTGTGTCTTTCCCACATTTGTGTCTTTCCCTCATTTGCGTCTTTCCATCATTTGCGTCTTTCCCTCATTTGCGTCTTTCCCTCATTTGCGTCTTTCCCTCATTTGTGTCTTTCCCTCATTTGTGTCTTTCCCTCATTTGCGTGTTTCCCTCATTTGCGATTCTCTAATATTTCGTGAACCTATGATGCTTCAGATTATGTGCGACCAACCGATTCTTGCCTCTTGCCATGTTGTGCCACAAGTTGATCTTCTCCCATATTTGCGTTTTTCCCATATCTGCGTTTTTCACACATTCGCGTTTTTCCGATATCTGCTGTAAGTAGGCTGTTTATGTTTTCTGTATGTAAGTAGGCTGTTTAGATTTTTATATTGGTAACGCCGCCGCCACGTAGCGGTCTCTGTATGAAAATGAAATCACTGGCTGTGCTGTGTGCATTCTGTGGCTAGTTTGCATTGTTGTCTGCCATTGTAGAGGGGCAGCTGGATGTTAACAGCGCGTAGCGTTGCGCAGTTGGAGGTGAGCCGCCAGCAGTTGTGAATGTGGGGAGAGAGATGGCGGAGTTTTGATAATTTGTAATAGTGGATGTCAATTATGAATATTAAGGTAAATACATTGTTTGTTCTCTATTAATATCTTTCATTTGCTATCTATCCCTATTAGTAGTTAGTGCCTTCAGTAGTTTGAATCTTTTATTTAGCTGGCAGTAGTGGCGCTCGCTGTATTGCAGTAGTTCGAGTAATGAAGATTTTTGTGAGGTAAGTTATTTGTGAAAGGTATAGTTCAATGTTACTCAGGGCCATTCTTTTGCAGGGATTTTTTATAGTCAGATTGTGTTGCGCTAAAATTATTGTGTGTCAGGATAAGCACAGACGTGTTTAAATTGTTCTAAGGGGACGTTTCATATATCGACCCTTAGCCTAGGATACCTCACTGGAATCTTCTGATTTTTTCTTGTAGTTTGTGTATTTAGTGTAGCTTTTGTTTATTGCTAGCGCGTAATTATAGAGAGAATTTCCTTGGTAGTTGTGGTTTTTCATTGTTGTACTGTCAAACAGTTGTGGCATGCATGTAGATTTGCACCAAGTATTTCGCAGCTGCGCTTGTAATTAACTAGATATTATTTTCAGTGCTATGTTAATGTGTTCCCTTATTTTTGCTATTCAAATTGTGCTTTTCTGTGATATCGTGTGAAATATTGTGACAATAATGGCGTGTGAAAAACGTAACACTCGGCTCCAAAGTAAACTGAGAAATGACAGTGAAGACGAAAGCAGTGTGTTGGCCCCACCATGTAATGAATTAACTAAAATTCAAAGTAGTAATTTGGTAACTGTGCATAGGGAAATGGAGCGGGCGTCAAACAATGGCGTAGGCAGTGAAACAGGTAGTGAACAGGGAAGCATTATCGATCGATCGGTCGGCAACAGCTCGCCTCAGGAATCCGAAATGATAGGACACAATTTTGCAAATACTGTAGATTCAGGTTTTGCGTCCTCACCGTTTTCTCAAATGAGTCAAGACACATTTTCCGCTTGTCAAAATGTGAATGTTGCCGGTGCAAATTCACTGCCGAAAAGCACTGAGGAACATGTTTCAGACACCAGTGCATTGTTATTACAGTTAATGCAACAAATGGGACAAAGGCTACAAAAGTTAGACACAACGCGTGAACAAAATCAGAAACAAATGGGACAAAATCTTCAAAAGTTAGACACAATGGAACAGAATCTTCAAAAGTTAGACACAATGGAACAAAATCAGAGACAAACACAGCAAAAGCTGCAAAAGTTAGACACCACACTTGAACAAACACGTGAAGACTTAACTACTGAGTTACATAACATTGAATCGAAATGTCAAAAAGTCTGTAATGACGTAAAAACACAAATTTGTGAGCATTTTCAGTCTATTTTTTCGCGGCATGAAAATGCATTACAGAATCACGAAGCAGCCATAAAAGAACTGCAAATCATTGTTCATGAAAATCATGAGACCTTGCAAGCTAAAATGGACTCAGTTGCATCTACCGACTCGGTTTCGCAACTTGCAGAATCTCAGGAAAACTTAAAGGACACAGTAGAAAGACACACTGAGGAAATGTGTTCACTATCGGAGAAAGTAGCCGAACTTTCGGATCAGGTCACTAACTTATCTACAAAGGTAGATGATAATCTGAATGACACAAGACCTGTAGCCATCACTGACACAGAAGAGTGCGAACAAATTAGGAAATTCAAACAAAATCAGAATCAAATTAATACGCAACACCAAAGAGAAATCCGGGAAGTACAAGATCAGCTGTCACAGGTAATACAAGAATTACGTATTTCAGAGGCCACTCGCGCTCCAATACGGGAAGAGGGACATAGAAATACGGAACAGCCACAAAATAATAACACAGGGCATTTCGGAAGTTATGAAAGAAATTGGCAATGTGCACCGAATTTTGAGATGGAACCGCCGACACGACGTAACAATGACCGATATGCTACTCGCCGACACGATGATTTTGACTATAAGCTGTTCATTACTACACGTAAATTCAAAACGTTTAAGAATTCTGCCAACGACATTCATCCACAAGCGTGGCTCCATCAATTCTCTCATTGTTTCCCTCCCAACTGGTCATTGGAACACAGGTTAGAATTTATGTGTGGCTACTTAGAGAATGAACCAGGTGTAAGAATGCGATCGGTCATTCACGATTGTCACAGTGAAGGAGATTTTTATCATGCCTTCCTCTCAGCATATTGGTCTCAAGCTACACAAGACGGAGTAAAACATAGCATCATAATGATGAAACACTTCGAACAATCTGAATTTTCCAGTCTTGTGAAATATTTTGAAGACATATTGCACAAGAATCAGTACCTGTCAAACCCATACAGCCCCTCAGAACTCATCCGCATTTGTTTAATCAAACTACCTGAACATTTATGGCATATTATTTTGGCAGGACGTTGCAAAGACGACATGGAAGCTTTTCAGGGACTCTTACAAGAATTAGAAATTGACACAGACAGTCGCGGGATGCGAAAACAGGAAAACAATCACTACAGGTCACATCCGTCACAATTCCGTGACGACAGAAACAATAAATGGCCACGACAAACCTATTCTTACAATGTAAATCGTGACCAAAACAGACACCACCCATATGACAACCACTGGCAGAGTAATAGTTACAGGGAAAGATCACCTTTCCGCGGTAATGACTATCACAGAGACAATCAGAGAAACAGACAATATGGGAACCAAAATAATTATTATCAAGGGAGACAGAATAACTTTAGACGCAACGGTCCAGCACGCAGTTACGACTCAGGGAGAAATTCTCCACCACATGACAGACAAGAAAGAAACTATGTAAACTACCGACAAAACGACAGACGTGAATTTCATCAGAACTGGCGGGTTTCTAACAGAGCTGGGCCCTCTGGACAACGTGAATTTGTAGAAGTTAGGTCTCCAAATCCCAATAACGACGCGCGCCAACAAAGAGACAATAGGCAATGACTCACTCCGCTGGCAGCCACTATACGTACTTATGAAACTGACGACGCAGCTGCCGTAGCTAGTAATTACGTAAAAATGGAAGACATTATGGACATCTTACTCCAGGAACACGACGTAAAACATAACAACATTGCATATCCTGTGATTCACATTACCGTAAATGACGTAAAATTTACGGCAGTACTTGACTCTGGCAGCCCCATTTCAGTAATTAGTGAAACAGCTTTTAGCAAATGCAACAAATCGAACGATTGCCCCACACTTCCGTTACGTAAGATTAAATTACAAGGTGCAATCTTTGGAAAAAGTGTAGATGTACGCCAACAAACCAATTTAGAATTCTTTTGCCAAAGCCACAGCTTCTCTATGAACTTTCTTATTGTTCCATTATTGTCGACGGAAATTATACTGGGAGTAGACTTTTTGAATGAATACAAAGCAGTCTTAAGCTTTCACGATGCTGAAATATGTTTAGAGAAAGAAGGTAAGTCAATAGCTTTGAAATTTGAAGACTGGCTCTCAAACCATGATGAGGAAATTAATCGGCTTTACCTTCTGTTAGACACCAGTTCGGAATTTTCTACGGAACTAGACACTAACAATCACTCTGCAAGTACTGACAGGGATGATACCGACGGCATATTTGAAATTAATAATAAATAAAATTCAAACAATTGAGAATTGTAATGACACTGATAGGCAGGACCTTTTTGAGATTTTACAAGCACATTCCACAGTTTTTACTCACAAAACAGGAACAATCAAGGGATTTCAATACCAATTTCGTGTTCGTGAGCATACTAAATTTTGTGTTAGACCATACGTAATTCCAGCACATTATAGGGACCGTGTTAGAACAGAAATACAATCTATGCTTGACGAGGGCGTTATTGAGCCTGCAGTGAGCTCCTACAACAATCCGTTACATGTTGTTGAGAAGAAAAATGGATCGATCGGGCTTGTCTTAGATTCGAGACAAATCAATACTGTCATTATTCCTGAAACAGACAGGCTGCAGACGATGGAAGAACTTCTTCAAAATTTTAATGGTGTAAAAGTGTTGTCTTCCATTGATCTCAGATCCAGCTTTTATCAGATCGAACTTCATCCAGAATGCAGAAAATACACAGCTTTCCTTTGTTTCGGCGTTTGTTATCAGTTTCGGAAACTTCCTTTTGGTTTGAACATTTCTTCGGCAGCATTCATTCGTGGGTTAAATTCCATATTACCTGAGTTCTTAAAACGTCACATCACCTTATATGTGGACGATATTCTAATAGCAGAAGCTTCATGGGAATAACATAGCCGCATGCTCAACAGTTTGTTACGTATTTTTGCAGAATCTGGAATTACAGTTAACTTGGAAAAGTCTGAATTCGGTAGGACAAAGGTGAAGTATTTGGGACATATTATTTCTTCTGAAGGCATTTAGCCGGATCCTGAAAAGTTAGAAGCAATTAGAGCCATTCCAGTTCCATCCACAAAAAAAACAAGTCCGCAGTTTTCTAGGTCTCGTAAATTTTTACCGTCGTTTTCTGAATATGCAAATTCTAGTTACACCAAAACTTTGTTCTCTCACTGGAAAAAATACTATTTGGAACTGGGACGAACAAGCACAGTTGGAATTCAATTCTTTGAAAGAAGCGTTACTTCACGCGCCAATACAAGCTCATCCAGATCTGTCACAAGATTTCTGCCTTAGCACGGATTCTTCTAAAGTCGGTCTTGGTGCCCACTTATTTCAAGAAGCCATAGAAAATGACACTACTGTTCAGAAAACCATTGCTTTTGCTAGCCGAGTGCTAACAAAGTCTGAAAAAAATTATTCCGTTACTGAATTAGAAGCTTTAGCTATCGTTTGGGCATTTAACAAATTCCGTTTCTTTCTTTCTGGTAAGCACGTAAAAGTATACAGTGATCATCGTGCATTACAATTTCTTATGTCTTCAAAATTAAATCATGATAGGTTAAAACGTTGGGCATTGTTTCTGCAAGAATTCCGGTTCACAATAGTCTACATTCCCGGCAAGGAGAACATTGTTGCGGACGCGCTGTCACGCGCACCGGCTGGGCTTGAGAAAAGTAACACAGAAGGCAACCTTGAGAAAAATTTCAGTATTCTTTACATTCAGAAAGTCGCCTTTGAAAACTTCATCACCACATCTTTAAAGGACATTGCTCATGAACAAGATAAAGATCCGATTTGGAAAGACATGAAAAGTAAATGGCATGAAAAGACACACACTCAGATTCGGCATTATTACCTGGTTAGAAACAACATACTCTTCAAACGCTGCACTGTTGATGACAAGCTATGGGTACTTTGCATTCCAGACGATTTTGTTAATAAGCTCATTTGGTACATTCATTTCAGCTACGCACATTTTGACCCACGAAAAGGTTATCACATTCTTCGAACGACTTGTTATTTTAACAATATGGAAAAGCGAATTCGAAGAGTCTTGTCTATTTGTAAACTTTGTCAAAAGGCGAAACCATCTACTATCTCACATCGTGATCCGTTGTTTCCTATTATTCCTTCTAAATTAAAAGAATTTGCTGCTGTTGATCTCTTGGGACCCCTTGTCAGAACATCGAATGGATTTTCGTACGTTCTAGTCGCTGTTGAACTTACTTCAAAATTTGTTTCTTTCACTCCGTTACGTAAAGCCACTGGACGGTCTGTATCCAACGCCTTTGTTAAAAATTTCTTACGTGAAGTTGGCCATTTTGCTAAAGTCATTTCAGATAACGGACCGCAATTCAGATCTGCTGTTTGGTCACGCATGCTTCGGAATCATAAAATCAAACCTGTTTTTATTTCATTGTACTCACCACATTGTAACCCATCTGAACAGATTATGAAAGAATCAATTAGCTTTGTAGACTTTATTGTCACAGAAATCATCAGCATTGGGACAGATATTTGCACTTATTTCAAAATGTGCTGAATGAAATGCCTCATGATTCCACTGCTTTACCACCTACTCTTGTACTGAAGAATGTAGAACCTCCGAACAGAATCAGAGAGCTTGTACCTTTCCCGAATACACGTAAACTTCGACACAAAGACATAATTGATTTGGCTCTTAAAAATATAAAATCTGCAGCAGACAAAAGGAGAAAACTACACGGTAAAGCAAATGCAAAGAAATTATATATTGGTCAGAAAGTTCTCATTAAAGCTCATTCATTGTCACATAAGAAGAAACACTTGAGTCACAAATTCTTTCTAGTTTACAATGGACCTTACAGAATCCGACGTATACCACATGATAATTGCGTTGAAGTTGAAACTCTGCGTACTAGGAAGAGTAAAGGTTTACACCACATTTCTCATGTAAAACCATTTATTGACAGATAATCTGCTTTTTAACTTAGTCTTTGCAATTTTCACTTCATGCTACCTTACAATTTGTCACACTGAGAAACTGTTAACATCCAACAATGTTTGAAGTTAAATATCCAGTCAAGAACCAAGAGAACTTATTTAAACAGAAATTGCGAATGCATTGTTATTGTGAACAGGCGACACAGTGTTATTGTGTGTGTGCATTCTTGCTTGTTAGTTGCACGATTACGTAACGACTATAAGGCTCACATACTTGGAACATATACCGGCACTGCTAATGAAATTTTCATGCAACATTTTGGTTTACTTGAAAATACATTCTGGATTTACTTAGCTTTCGGAGGACAATAACTACGACACTTCCCAGAGATTATCTTACAGCAAGACGCACATTTAGCGCTACAGGACACGTATTTGAGTGATTAATTTTGTACTTAAAAAATTTTTTTTAAAGATTTTTGAATTACAAAGAAAGTTTTCCGTGATACATTTCATTCCATTGCTGTAATCTGTAATACCTGAGGGTACAATTACATTAATCCTCAGGGGGGTACACGCTTACTTTGTGTACCATGTGTTTGGCAAGCACAAGGAGCCCTAGCTAATATGGTATTTTCTTACACAACTTTACACATCGGTACCATATTTCTCTAACACATAAATTACATAGCTATCTGATTATCTAACTGAGAGATAAACATGTTTTTTACTACGTCAGTGACACATGTTTATGTAATTACACCGTTGGATAACTTCACACTTACGAAATTGTATTTTGTCTGTACTGTGTGAACTTTCATATTTTTTCAGAACTATTGTGATACTATGAGAATTTTGAATGATGTATTTGGTATGAGATCATGATTTTTAAAGTACGTTTGAGGTAGATGACACTATTGACATGAGCAGAGAATTTTCTTTAGGTTCTGAAATTATTGGAGGAAGCTACGACGATTTTGAGATTTGACTGAGGTGTTATGATGTTATTTTTACGACGACGATGTGTATTATGCTGTTGAGGTATGTTTATGTCAATAAAATGATGCTACCATATATGAGGAATGTGATTACGTGTTTATATGTATATGAATAATGAATAGAAGTTGGGGACTCTTGACTTGTGAAAAAGGATGTTGGAAACCAAGAATCGTACTTTAAGAGTTACGAAATGTGTGTGTAGATGCGTGAATGTATCACAATGTCGGCGAAAATTTTTTGGACACTGTTATATTCATAAGATTTGGTTTCTACACATTTGCAACGCAAATTCTCGACCCGTGAAATTTTGTATATGAGACTGTCTCTGTAGCGGAAAAATGTCGTAATTATTTCCATAAGAATGTTAAGTGACCACCTGCACGTGCGTCGTCGGCGCACAGCTGTGTCAGACACCTGGAGAACAAGCCATTAGGGTGTGCCTTTCCGGAAGCACAGGCAGAAAAAAAAGGGAGGCCTATACCACCGCTAATGACATTCGTTTCTAGAAAGCATCGCAAATATTACACGCTCATTACCTGAAAACATATGATTACTCGTACTTTGTGCTAATTACTGAAATGCTTATGAATTGATGGGAATTATTCGTACATCTGCACACCTGATTATGACAAGTGTCTTTCTATGAGAGTTGAGGGCTACTGACTTATGAAATGTCACATGACTATTGAATGATATTTTTATGCTTTGGTGTGCGTAATTGCTTATTTCATTTGATATCTGGTTTCCAGCTGTGTTGCAGCATTGCTTTTATAAAATAAAATGCATTTGCTAATGTGAACACTTTCTGTCAACAGATCTATTAAATAATTATTTTATGATCCACATTCTTTAAAAAAAGGAGCACTTGGAAAAGAAAGAACAATAAGAAGGAACTAGTAACATTAACACATAATTTTCTTTTCAAGTACATGGTAATATTTTTTTTACAATAAGTTGTTGTGGTGCACCACTTTAATTACATAGACATTAAGATGTGAATAGACATTTCCCTTGTGTGCATTGTTGTTTTTACTGTAATATCTTTTCTGCTTGAGCTATGTCATGTTTACATATAAGTTGCTGCTGTTTGCCAGGCATAGTGTTATTGAATTTAACTTTGTATTACTCTGTTAAGCTTTTCTTGTTGCTGCACATTGGCTCATATTAGTTGTAATTTTGCATTTTTTCTGTTAATTTAGATTTACTGCTGCTTGCTTTGCAAATTGGCATTTTTTGTCATTGCTGTTTGTGTTGATTTGGTGTATGCTGCTCCATTGCCTCGTCCCTTAGTTTAGCATCTGAGCTCAGTAGATTTAAGATAGCTTAAGAGGGGTAGACTATATAAGAAACTAACTATGATGAATTTATAAGAAATGTATTGAGAAGCTATATGAAATGGTTTGGGCGAAAAAGAAGGATACCGTACAGTGGAGAAAAACTATTTTTGGCAGAGGATGTGAACAGAATACAGAAGGCAGGCTTAGATAGGACTTTTGGGAATAATGATGAATGAAGGGAGATCTCCAAGAAGCAAAGAAAGTTTTGTTTGCAAAATACTGCAATGAAACAAACCCTGTCCTTTCCTTTTGTGTTATCCCACTATGTGTTTGTGTACCCTTGTGTATTTGTGTTTTTCCTGTCTTTATGTGTTTAGCTGAGGAGAGTTATGTTGTAGAATTTTTCTAATACTCTGTTATTTACTTTGTAAAGATGCTTCGACATTATTTATTCTGTTTTGTTTTAATGCTCATGTGTGAAGTTGATGTTTCGCAAGTTATTCTGATTTTTTATGTATGTACTCATGTCATAATTCCTGTAACACTGATGTATATGTTTATTTCTATTCTGTTGTAAAGCCTGTACTACAAATGTTATCTGTATTGTTATGTTTTTAATGATGTATTTTGTACCTTTGTAATTGTATTCTAATGTTATAATATTGTAATTGACACCAGTTCATCAATTTAAGTAACTTGTAAGCATTCATTTCACTGCACACTTTTCTGTTGGTCATAGTATATGGACAATATGTAAGAAGTTGGGACTGTTAGTGTTTGCACGTGTGTTACAAATTCAGCAAGGGACTGGATAACAGCATTGCTGGTTCTAAGGACAATTCCAAAAACTTCGTGAGTGTACAAGTGGTGGTTTGTGGACTTGCTAACTTCTCTGCAAGACTCTTCGATGGTGATTGTGCACCTGCACAGTCGCAGCAGATGGCTGGTGACCATCATCTCTACAAGGACTACAGTGGGTCTGCTCTGTGATGACCTACCTACTAATATTCTTCAAAAGTTCGAATGACTCTGCTGTGGGTTTGCTCTGTTGTGGCTCATTATCTGTCAGCATGTCAAGAGTCAGCACTGTCTTTCCGTTGGAAGGACAACACTACTTCTTCAAGACTGCATGAAAATCCACTACTTCTGTGTGCAATTTCTTTTACTAATGAGAAACTGTAATTACTATTATGATGAATGAACAGGACTATCTTTATGGACTGTGAGAAAATTTTAGCTTTTGACCAACATTGTATCAATAAGTGTGTGCATTTCATATCTTTGTTACTGTAATTGTGAAAAATTTTTTTTCAAATCTGTATTGGCCAGTGCCCAACACCATTTGTAAAAACTTTTTGTGGGGAGCATGGGGGCTATGTAAGTAGGCTGTTTATGTTTTCTTTATGTAAGTAGGCTGTTTAGATTTTTATATTGGTAACGCCGCCGCCACGTAGCGGTCTCTGTATGAAAATGCAATCACTGGCTGTGCTGTGTGCAGTCTGTGGCTAGTTTGCATTGTTGTCTGCCATTGTAGAGGGGCAGCTGGATGTTAACAGCGTGTAGCGTTGCGCAGTTGGAGGTGAGCCGCCAGCAGTTGTGGATGTGGGGAGAGAGATGGCAGAGTTTTGATATTTTGTAATAGTGGATGTCAATTATGAATATTAAGGTAAATACATTGTTTGTTCTCTATTAATATCTTTCATTTGCTAACTATCCCTATTAGTAGTTAGTGCCTTCAGTAGTTTGAATCTTTTATTTAGCTGGCAGTAGTGGCGCTCGCTGTATTGCAGTAGTTCGAGTAATGAAGATTTTTGTGAGGTAAGTTATTTGTGAAAGGTATAGTTCAATGTTACTCAGGGCCATTCTTTTGCAAGGATTTTTGATAGTCAGATTGCGTTGCGCTAAAATTATTGTGTGTCAGGATAAGCACAGTCGTGTATACATTTTTCTAAGGGGACGTTTCACTGCATTTTTGCCAGTTTTGTGTTTTTGCCATACTGCGTTTTTGCCATATTGCGTTTTTTCCATATTGCATTTGTGGCATATTGCGTTTTTGCCATATTTTGTTTTGCCATATTTTGTTTTGCCATATTTTCGATTTTGCCATATTTTCGATTTTCCATGTTTTCGTTTTTGCCATATTTTCGTTTATGCCACATATTCGTTTTTGCCACATTTTCGTTTTTGCCACATTTGCGTTTTTGCCACATTTGCGTTTTTGCCATATTTGCGTTTTTGCCATATTTGCGTTTTCGCCATATTTGCGTTTTCGCCATATTTGCGTTTTCCCCATATTTGCGTTTTCCCCATATTTGCGTTTTCCCCATATCTGCGTTTTCCCTATATCTGCATTTTTCCCCATATCTGCGTTTTCCCCATATCTGCGTTTTCCCCATACCTGCGTTTTCCCCATATTTGCGTTTTCCCCATACATGCGTTTTTCCCATATGTGCGTTTTTCACATATGTGCGTTTTTCCCATATGTGCATTGTTCCCATATGTGCGTTTTTCCCCTTATGTGCGGTTTTCCCAAATGTGCGTTTTTCCCATGTTTGCGGTTTTGCCATGTTTGCAGTTTTGCCATGTTTGCAGTTTTGCCATGTTTGTGGTTTTGCCATGTTTGCGGTTTTGCCATATTTGCGGTTTTGCCATATTTGCGGATTTGCCATGTTTGCGTTTTGGCCATGTTTGCGTTTTTGCCATTATTGCGATTTTCCCATATTGGCGTTATTGCCATAAGTCTGTTTTTGTCATATTTGCGTTTTTGCCATATTTGCGTTTTTCCCATAATTGCGTTTTTCCCATAATTGCGTCTTTCCCAAAATTGCGTCTTTCCCATAATTGCGTCTTACCCATAACCGCGTCTTTCCCATAATTGCGTCTTCCCCATAATTGCGTCTTTCCCATAATTGCGTCTTTCACATAATTGCCTCATTCTCATATTGGAGTTTCTCCAATATTACGTGAACCTTCGATGCTTCAGATTATGTCCTACCAACCGATTTTTGCCTCTTGCCAAGTTGTGATACAAATTGATCTTCTCCCAAATTTTCGTTTTTCCCATGTTTGCGATTTTCTCGTATTTGCGATTTTCCCATATCTGCGTTTTTCAAATATTTGCATTTTTCCCATATTTGCGTTTTTCCCATACCTGCGTTTTTCCCATATTAGCGTTTTTCCCATACCTGTGTTTTTCCCATATTTGCGTTTATCCCATACCTGCGTTTTTGCCATATTTGCGTTTTTCCCATATTTGAATTTATTCCATATTTGCGTTTTTCCCATATGTGCGTTTTTCCGTATGTGCGTTTTTTCGTATGTGCGTTTTTCCGTATGTGCGTTTTTCCCTTATGTGCGTTTTTCCCATATGTGCGTTTTTCCGTATGTGCGTTTTTTCGTATGTGCGTTTTTCCGTATGTGCGTTTTTCCCGTATTTGCGTTTTTGCCATATTTGTGTTGTTGCCATAATTGCGTTTTTGCCATATTTACGTTTTTGCCATATTTGCGTTTTTGCCATGCGTTTTTCCCATATTTTCGTGTTTCCCATATTTGTGTTATTGCCATAAGTGTGTTTTTGCCATATTTACGTGTTTCCTATATTTCCGTTTTTCCTATATTTGCGTTTTTCCTATGTTTGCGTTTTTCATATATTTGCGTTTTTTCTATATTTGCGTTTTTCCCATATTTGAGTTTTCCCATATTTTTGTTTTTCCCATATTTGCGTTTTTCCAATATTTGCGTTTTTCAAGTATGAGCGTTTTTACCATATTTGCGTTTTTCCCATATGTGCGTTTTTCCCATATGTGCGTTTTTCCCATATATGCGTTTTTCCCATATGTGCGTTTTTCCCATATGTGCGTTTTCCCCATACATGCGTTTTTCCCATATGTGCGTTTTTCACATATGTGCGTTTTTCCCATATGTGCATTGTTCCCATATGTGCGTTTTTCCCCTTATGTGCGGTTTTCCCAAATGTGCGTTTTTCCCATGTTTGCGGTTTTGCCATGTTTGCAGTTTTGCCATGTTTGCAGTTTTGCCATGTTTGTGGTTTTGCCATGTTTGCGGTTTTGCCATATTTGCGGTTTTGCCATATTTGCGGATTTGCCATGTTTGCGTTTTGGCCATGTTTGCGTTTTTGCCATTATTTTGATTTTCCCATATTGGCGTTATTGCCATAAGTCTGTTTTTGTCATATTTGCGTTTTTGCCATATTTGCGTTTTTGCCATATTTGCGTTTTTGCCATATTTGCGTTTTCCCCATATTTGCGTTTCCCCCATGTTTGCGTTTCCCCCATATTTGCGTTTTTCCCATAATTGCGTTTTTCCCATAATTGCGTTTTTCCCATAATTGCGTCTTTCCCATAATTGCGTCTTTCCCATAATTGCGTCTTACCCATAACCGCGTCTTTCCCATAATTGCGTCTTCCCCATAATTGCGTCTTTCCCATAATTGCGTCTTTCACATAATTGCCTCATTCTCATATTGGAGTTTCTCCAATATTACGTGAACCTTCGATGCTTCAGATTATGTCCTACCAACCGATTTTTGCCTCTTGCCAAGTTGTGATACAAATTGATCTTCACCCAAATTTTCGTTTTTCCCATGTTTGCGATTTTCTCGTATTTGCGATTTTCCCATATCTGCGTTTTTCAAATATTTGCATTTTTCCCATATTTGCGTTTTTCCCATACCTGCGTTTTTCCCATATTAGCGTTTTTCCCATACCTGTGTTTTTCCCATATTTGCGTTTATCCCATACCTGCGTTTTTGCCATATTTGCGTTTTTCCCATATTTGAATTTATTCCATATTTGCGTTTTTCCCATATGTGCGTTTTTCCGTATGTGCGTTTTTTCGTATGTGCGTTTTTCCGTATGTGCGTTTTTCCCTTATGTGCGTTTTTCCCGTATGTGCGTTTTTCCCGTATGCGCGTTTTCCCCGTATGTGCGTTTTTCACGCATGTGCGTTTTTCCTACATTTGCGTTTTTCCCGTATGTGCGTTTTTCCCGTATGTGCGTTTTCCCCGTATGTGCGTTTTCCCCGTATGTGCGTTTTTCCCGTATTTGCGTTTTTGCCGTATTTGCGTATTTGCCATATTTGCGTTTTTGCCATATTTGCGTTTATGCCATATTTACGTTTTTGCCATATTTGCGTTTTTGCCATATTTGCGTTTTTGCCATATTTGAATATTTGCCATAAGTGTGTGTTTGCCACATTTGCGTGTTTCCCATATTTGCGTTTTTCCTATATTTGCTTTTCTCCTATATTTGCGTTTTACCCATATTTGCGATTTCATATCTGCGTTTTTCCCGTATATGCGTTTTTCCCGTATTTGTGCATTTTTACCGTATGTGCGTTTTTCCCGTATGTGCGTTTTTCCCGTATGTGCGTTTTTCCCGTATGTGCGTTATTCCCGTATGTGCGTTTTTCCCGTATGTGCTGTTTCCCCTGTTTGCGTGTTTCCCGTATGTGCGTTTTTCCCCTGTTTGCGTTTTTCCCCTGTTTGCGTATGTCCCGTATGTGCGTTTTTCCCCTGTTTGCGTTTTTCCCCTGTTTGCGTTTTTCCCAGGTTTGCGTTTCTCCGAGGTTTGCGTTTTTCCCAGGTTCGCGTTTTTCCCAGGTTTGCGTTTTTCCCAGGTTTGCGTTTTTCCCAGGTGTGCGTTTTTCCCAGGTTTGCGTTTTTCCCAGGATTGCGTTTTTCCCAGGTTTGCGTTTTTCCCATGTTTGCGTTTTTCCCAAGTTTGCGTTTTTCCCATGTTTGCGTTTTTCCCATGTTTGCGTTTTTCCCATGTTTGCGTCTGTCCCACATTTGCGATTCTCTAATATTTCGTGAACCTATGATGCTTCGGATTATGTCCTACCAAACGATTCTTGCCTCTTGCCAAGTTCTGCCACAAGTTGATCTTCTCCCATATTTGCGTTTTTCCCATATTAGCGTTTTTCCCATATTTGTGTTTGTCCCATATTTGCGTTTTTCCAATATTTGCGTTTTTCCCATAATTGCGTTTTTCCCATGTTTGCGTTTTTCCCATATTTGCCTTTTTCCCTTATTTTGGTCCCACATTTGCTATTTTTACCGCATTCGCGTTTTTCCCGCATTTACGGTTTCCCGCATTTTCGGTTTCCTGCATTTGCGTTTTTCCCGCATTTGCGTTTTTCTCACATTTGCGTTTTTCCCACATTTGCGTTTTTCCCACATTTGCGTTTTTCCCACATTTGCGTTGTTCCCACATTTGCGTCTTTCCAATATTTGCGTTTTTCCCATATTTGAATTTTGTCCATATTTGCGTTTTTGCCATATTTGCATTTTTGCAATATTTGCGTTTTTGCCATATTTACGTTTTTGCCATATTTACGGTTTTGCCATATCTGCGATTTTGCCATATCTGCAGTTTCCCATAGTTGCGTTTTCCCATATTTGCGTTTTTCACATATTTGCGTTTTTCTCATATTTGCGTTTTTCCCAAATTTGCGAATTCGCAAATTGGCTTTTTTCCCATATTTGCGTTCTTCCCATATTTGCGTTCTTCCTATATTTGCGTTTTTCGCATATCTGTGTTTTTCGCAAATCTGCATTTTTCCCATATGTGGGTCTTCCCATATCTGCGTTTTCCCATTCAGGTGTTTTCCCATACCTGCGTTTCCACCATACCTGCGTTTTTCTCATATTTGCGTTTTTCCAATATCTCCATTTTCCCATATCTCCGTTTTTCCCATATTTGCGTTTTTCCACTATTTGCATTTTCCGCATATCCGCGAATTCCCATATGTCTGTTTTTGCCATATTTGCGTTTACCCCATATTTGCGTTTTCCCCATATTTGCATTTCCCCATATTTGCGTTTTCCCCATATTTGCGTTTTCCCCATATTTGCGTCTTTCCCCATATTTGCGTCTTTCCCCATATATTGCGTCTTTCCCCATATTTGGGTCTCTCCCCATATTTGCGTCTTTCCCCATATTTGCGTTTTTCCCCATAATTACGTCTTTCCCCATAACTGCGTCTTTCCCCATAATTGCGTCTTTCCCCATAATTGCGTCTTTCCCCATAATTGCGTCTTTCCCCATAATTGCGTCTTTCCCCATAATTGCGTCTTTCCCCGTAATTGCGTCTTTTCCCATAATTGCGTCTTTTCCCATATTTGCGTCTTTCCCATATTTGCGTTTCTCTAATATTACGTGATGCTTCGATGCTTCAGATTATGTCCTGATTTTTGCCTCTTGCCAAGTTGTGATACAAATTGATCTTCCCCCAAATTTTCGTTTTTCCCATATTTGCGATTTTCCCATATTTGCGCTTTTCCCATATTTGCGTTTTTCAAATATTTGCGTTTTTCCCATATTTGCGTTTTTCCCATACCTGCGTTTTTTCCATGTTAGCGTTTTTCCCATATTTGCGATTACCCATATTTGCCTTTCTCCCATATTTGAATTTATTCCATATTTGCGTTTTTCCCATATTTGCGTTTTTCCGTATGTGCGTTTTTCTCTTATGTGCGTTTTTCCCGTATGTGCGTTTTTCCTGTATTTGCGTTTTTGCCATGTTTGCGTTTTTGACATATTTGCGTTTTTGCCATATTTGCGTTTTTGCCATATTTGCGTTTCTGCCATGCGTTTTTGCAGTATTTGCGTGTTTCCCATATTTGCGTTATTGCCATAAGTGTGTTTTTGCCATATTTGCGTGTTTCCCATATTTGCGTTTTTCATATATTTGTGTTTTTTCTATATTTACGTTTTTCCCATACTTGAGTTTTTCCCATATTTGCGTTTTTCCCATATTTGCGTTTTTCCCATATTTGCGTTTTTCAAATATGTGCGTTCTTACCATATTTGCGTTTTTCCCATATTTCCGTTTTTCCCATATTTGCGTTTTTCCCATATGTGCGTTTTTCCCATTTGTGCGTTTATCCCATATGTGCGTTTTTCCCACATGTGCGTTTTTCCGTATGTTCGTTTTTCCCTTATGTGCGTTTTTCCCGTATGATCGTTTTCCCCGTATGTGCGTTTTTCCCACAGGTGCGTTTTTCCCGCATTTGCGTTTTTCCCGCATTTGCGTTGTTCCCGTATGTGCGTTTTTCCCATATGTGCGTTTTCCCCGTATGTGCGTTTTCCCTGTATGTGCGTTTTTCCCGTATTTGCGTTTTGTCATATTTGCGTTTTTGCCATATTTGCGTTATTGCCATATTTGCGTTTTTGCCACAAGTGTGTTTTTGCCATAATTGTGTGTTTCCCATATTTGTGTTTTTCCTATATTTGCTTTTTTCCTATATTTGCGTTTTACCCATATTTGCGTTATTCCCATATTTGCGATTTCATATCTGCGTTTTTCCCGTATGTGCGTTTTTCCCGTATGTGCGCTTTTCCCGTATGTGCGTTGTTCCCGTATGTGCGTTTTTCCCATATGTGCGTTTTTCCCGTATGTGGGTTTCCCCGTATGTGCGTTTTTCCCCTGTTTGCGTATTTCCCGTATGTGCGTTTTTACCCTGTTTGCTTTTTTACCCTGTTTGCGTTTTTCCCCTGTTTGCGTTTTTCCCCTGTTTGCGTTTTTCCCAGGTTTGCGTTTTTACCAGTTTTGCGTTTTTCCCAGGTTTGCGTGTTTCCCAGGTTTGCGTTTTTCCCAGGTTTGGGTTTTCCTAGGTTTGCGTTTTTCCCAGGTTTGCGTTTTTCCCAGGTTTGCGTTTTTCCCTCATTTGCGTTTTTCCCTCATTTGCGTACTTCCCGCATTTGCGTACTTCCCGCATTTGCTTACTTCCCGCATTTGCATACTTCCCGCATTTGCGTACTTCCCGCATTTGCGTTTTTCCCACATTTGCGTTTTTCCCAAAACTGCGAATTCGCATATTTGCTTTTTTCCCATATTTGCGTTTATCCCATACCTGCGTTTTTGCCATATTTGCGTTTTTCCCATATTTGCGTTTTTCGCATATCTGTGTTTTTCGCAAATCTGCGTTTTTCCAATATGTGGGTTTTCCCATATCTGCGTTTTCCCATACCTGTGTTTTCCCATACCTGCCTTTTCACCATACCTGCGTTTTTCCCATATTTGCGTTTTTCCAATATCTCCGTTTTCCCATATCTTGGTTTTTCCCATATTTGAGTTTTTCCCCTATTTGCATTTTCCGCATATCCGCGAATTCCCATATGTGCGTTTTTGCTATATGGCGTTTTTGCCAAATGTGCGTTTTTCCCATATGTGCGTTTTTCCCATATGTGCGTTTTTCCCATATGTGTGTTTTTTCCGTATGTGAGTTTTTCCCGTATGTGCGTTTTTCCCGTATGTGCGTTTTTCCCATATGTGCCTTTTTCCCATATGTGCGTTTTTCCAATATGTGCGTTTTTCGCATATCTGTGTTTTTCGAATATGTGCGTTGTGCCCGTATGTGCGTAGTGCCCGTATCTGCGTTGTGCCCGTATATGCGTTGTGCCTGTATCTGCGTTGTGCCCGTATCTGCGTTGTGCCCATATCTGCGTTTTTCCCATATCTGCGTTTTTCGCATATCTGCGTTTTTCCCATACCTGCGTTTTCCGCATACCTGCGATTTTCTCATATTTGCGTTTTTCCAATATCTCCGTTTTTCCCGTATCTCCGTTTTTCCCATATCTCCGTTTTTCCCATATTTGCGTTTTCCCCTATTTGCATTTTCCGCATATCCGCGAATTCCCATATGTGCGTTTTTGCCATGTTTGCGTTTTACCCATATTTGCGTTTTACCCATATTTGCGATTTTCCCATATTTGCGATTTTCCCATATTTGCGATTTTCCCATATTTGCGTTTTTCCCATATTTGCGTTTTTCCCATATTTGCGTTTTTCCCAAATTTGCGTTTTTCCCAAATTTGCGTTTTTCCCAAATTTGCGTTTTTCCCAAATTTTCGTTTTTCCGATATTTGCGTTTCTCCCATATCTGCGTTTTTCCCATATTTGCGTTTTTCTCATATTTGCGTTTTTCCCATATTTGCGTTTTTCCCATATTTGCGTTTTTCCCATATTTGC
The DNA here is from genome assembly GCF_023864275.1 of Schistocerca cancellata. Taxonomy (NCBI): domain Eukaryota; kingdom Metazoa; phylum Arthropoda; class Insecta; order Orthoptera; family Acrididae; genus Schistocerca; species Schistocerca cancellata. The sequence goes on along the minus strand of NC_064629.1, from coordinate 194,819,953 downwards.
GTTTTTTCCCATGTTTGCGTTTTCCCCAAATTTGCGTTTTTCCCAAATTTGCGTTTTTCCCATATGTGCGTTTTTCCCAAATTTCCGTTTTTCCCATATGTGCGTTTTTCCCATATGTGCGTTTTTCCCATATGTGGGTTTTTCCCATATTTGCGTTTTTCCCATATGTGCGTTTTTCCCATATGTGCGTTTTTTCCATATGTGCGTTTTTCCCATATGTGCGTTTCTTTCCATATGAAACGTCCCCTTAGAACAATTTGTACAAGACTGTGCTTAAACTGACACAATATTTTTAGCGCAATGCAATCTAACTTTCAAAAATCCCTACAAAAACTGGCCCTGACTAACATTAACCTATACCTTTCACAAATCACTTACCTCACAAAATCTTCGTTACTCGAACTACTGCATTACAGCGAGCGCCACTACTGCCAGCTAAATAAAAGATTCAAACTTCTGAAGGCTCTAACTACTGATAGGCGTAGTTTACAAATGAAAGATTTTTGTAGAGAACAAACAATGTATTTACCTTAATAGTCATATATATAGCAGTTCATGACATTTGGTCTAACAAATTTCAAAACTCTGTCATCTCTCTCCCCACTTCCACCACTGCTGGCGGCTCACCTGCAACTGCGCAACGCTACGCGCTGTTCACATCCAGCTGCCGCTGCCCAACACTACAATGGCAGACAACAATGCAAACTAGCCACAGACTGCACACAGCACAGCCAGTGATTTTCATATAGAGCGCTACGTAATGTTGCCGATAAGAAAACATAAACAGCCTACTTACATAGCCCCCCTGCTCCCCACAAAAAATTTTACAATTTGTTTTGGGCACTGGCCAATACAGATTTGAAAAAAATTTTCATAAGTACATTAAGAAAAATACGAAATGCACACACTTATTAATACAATGTTGGTCAAAAGCTACAATTTTCTCACAGTCCATAAAGACAGTCCTGATCATACATCACAGTGAAACTGCCGTTTCTTTTCTCAAATTCTGAGCAGTAAAAGACAATGCACACGGAAGTAGTGGATTTCCATGCAGTCTTGAAGAAGTAGTGTTGTCCTTCCAACGGAAAGACAGTGCTGACTCTTGCCATGCTGATAGATAATGGGCCACAACAGAGCAAACCCACAGCAGAGCCATTCGACGTTTTGAAGAATATTGGTAGGTAGGTCATCACAGAGTAGACCCACTGTAGTCCTGGTAGAGATTGCAGCATTGGTGACTCATCAAAGATGCAGACCCACTGTAGTCCATGTAGAGACGGCCAGCAGCCATCTGTTGCGACTGTGCAGGTGCACAATCACCATCGAAGAGTGTTGCAGAAAAGATAGCCAGTCCATAAACCACTACTTGTGCACGCACAAAGTTTTTGGAATTGTCCTTAGAAGTCTTGCAGACAGTATAGCAAGTCCATACTTGTACACTCACTTGTACACTCACGAAGTTTTTAGAATTGTCCTTAGAACCAGCAATGCTGTTATCCAGTCCCTTGCTGAATTAGTAACACATGTGCAAACACTAACAGTCCCAACTTCTCACATATTGTGCATTACTGTGACCAACAGAAACGTGTGCAGTGAAATGTAACGTACAAGTTACTTAATTTGATGAACTGAAGTCAATTACAATTTTATAACATAAGAATACAATTACAAAGGTACAAAATACATCATTAAAAGAACATAACAATACAGATAACATTTGTAGTACAAGTTTTACAAAAGAATGGACATAACATATACATCAGTGTTACAGGAATTATAACATAAGTTCATACTATGAAACGTCCGCTTATAACAATTGTACATGACTATGCTTAAACTGACACACAATGTTTTTAGCGCAATGCAATCTGACTATCAAAGATCCCTGCAAAAGAATGGCCCTGAGTAACATTAAACTACACCTTTCAGAAATCACTTACCTCTCAAAAATCTTCATTACTCAAGCTACTGCAATACAGCGAACGCCACTACTGCCAGCTAAATAAAAGATTCAAACTACTGAAGGCACTAACTACTGATAGTCTTAGCAAATGAAAGATTCTAATAGAGAACAAACAATGTATTTACCTCAATATTCATAATATATACAGCAGTTCATGACAAATTACAAAACTCCGCCATCTCTCTGCCCACATCCACCACTGCTGGCGGCTCACCTCCAACTGCGCAACGCTACGCGCTGTTAACATCCAGCTGCCTCTCTACAATGGCAAACAACAATGCAAACTAGTCACAGACTGCACACAGCACAGCCAGTGATTTTCATACAGAGCGCTACGTAACGTTGCCAATAAGAAAACATAAACAGCCTACTTACAATACATAAAAGATCAGAATAACTATTGAAACATCAACTTTACACATGAGCATTAAAACAAAACAGAATAAATAATGTCTAAGCATATTTACAAGGTAAATAACATATTATTAATGCCACTTATATTTGAGGAGAACAGTATTCCTCATCATAGTGAATGTAGATTAATATTAAAAGAAGAAAAAATTCTATGAAACTACACAGAGACAGGAAGAAAACAAATACACAAGGGTTGTAAGTAGGCTGTTTAGGTTTTCTTAGCGCTCTGTATGAAAATCACTGGCTGTGCTGTGTGCAGTCTGTGGCTGGTTGGCATTGTTGTAATACTCGCCATTGTAGCGTTGGGCAGCTGGATGTTAACAGCGCGTAGCGTTGCGCAGTTGGATGTGAGCTGCCAGCAGTGGTGGATGTGGGGAGGGAAATGGCGGAGTTTTGAAATTTGTAAAAATGGATGTCATGAACTACTGTATATGTTATGACTTTTGATGAATATTAAGGTAAATACATTGGCTGTTCTCTACAAATATCTTTCATTTGCTAACTATGCCTACTAGTAGTAGTTTGAATCTTTAATTTAGCTGGCAGTAGTGGCGCTCGCTGTATTGCTGTAGCTTGAGTAACGAAGATTTTTGTGAGGTAAGTGATTTGTGAAAGGTATAGGTTAATGTTAGTCAGGGCCATTCTTTTGTAGGGATTTTTGAAAGTCAGATTGCGTTGCGCTAAAAATATTGTGTGTCAGTTTAAGCACAGTCTTGTATAAATTATTCAAAGGGGACGTTTCATATGTCGACACTTAGCCTATTATACCTCACTGGAATCTTCTGATTTTTTCTCTTAGTTTGTGTATTTAGTGTAGCTTTTGTTTATTGCTAGCGCGTAATTATAGAGAGAATTTCCTTGGTAGTTGTGGTTTGCACAGTAAAACAGTTGTGGCATGCATGTAGATTTGCACCAAGTATTTCGCAGCTGCGCTTGCAATTAACGAGATATTATTTTCAGTGCTATGTTAATGTGTTCTCTTACTGTTGCTCTTCAAATTAGGTTTTTCTGTGTTATCGTGTGAAATATTGTGACAATAATGGCGTGTGAAAAACGTAATACTAGGCTCCAAAGTAAACTGAGAAATGACAGTGAAGACGAAAGCAGTGTGTTAGCGCCACCGAGTAATGAATTAACTAATGTTCAAAGTAGTAATTTGGTATTTGTACATAGGGAAATGGAGCGGGCTGCAAACAATGGTGTAGACAGTGAAACAATTAGTGAACAGGGAAGCATTATCGATCGATCGGTCGGCAACACCTTGCCTCAGGAATCCGAAATGACAGGACACAATGTTGCAAATACTGTAGATTCAGGTTTTGCGTCATCACCCTTTTCTCAAATAAGTCAAGGCACATTTTCTGCTTTTCAAACTGCGAATATTGCCAGTTCAAATGCATTGCCGAAAAGCACTGAGGAACATGTTTCAGACATCAGTGCATTGTTATTACAATTAATGCAACAAATGGGACAAAAGCTTCAAAAGTTAGACACAATGGAACAAAATCTTCAAAAGTTAGACGCAATGGAACAACAGCAGAGACAAACACAGCAACAGTTAGACACAATGGAACAAAATCTTTGGAAGTTAGACACCACACTTGTACAAACACGTGAAGATGTAACTACTGAGTTACATAACATTGAATCGAAATGTCAAAAAGTCTGTAATGACGTAAAAACACAAATTTGTGAGCATTTTCAACCTATTTTTTCGCGGCATGAAAATGCATTACAGAATCACGAAGCAGCCATAAAAGAACTGCAAACCATTGTTCATGAAAATCATGAGACCCTGCAAGCTAAAATTAACTCAGTTGCATCTACCGATTCGGTTACGCAACTTGCAAAAACTCAAGAAAACTTACAGGATACAGTAGATACTCTGAAAATTGGTTCAGAAAGACACACTGGGGAAATGTGTTCACTATCGGAGAAAGTAGCCGAACTTTCGGATCAGGTCACTAACTTATCTACGAAGGTAGATGATAATCTGAATGACACAAAACTGGTAGTCTTTAATGACAGAGAAGAGTGCGAACAAATTAGGAAACTGAAACAAAATCTGAATCAAATTAATACGCAACACCAAAGAGAAATCCGGGAAGTACAAGATCAGCTCACACATGTAATACAAGAATTACGTATTTCAGATGACACTCGCGCTCCAATACGGGAAGAGGGACATAGAAATACGGAACGGCCACAAAATAATAACACAAGGCACTTCGGAAATTATGAAAGAAATTGGCAAGGTACACCGAATTTTGAGATGGAACCGCCGAAACGACGTAACAATGACCGACATGCGACTCACCGACATGATGATTTTGATTATAAGCTGTTCATTACTACACGTAAATTCAAAACGTTTAAGAATTCTTCCAACGACATTCATCCGCAAGCGTGGCTCCATCAATTCTCTCATTGTTTTCCTCCCAACTGGTCATTGGAGCACAGGTTAGAATTTATGTGTGGCTACTTGGAGAATGAACCAGCTGTAAGAATGCGATCGGTCATTCACGATTGTCACAGTGAAGGAGAATTTTACCATGCATTCCTCTCAGCATATTGGTCTCAAGTACACAAGACCGAGTAAAACATAGCGTCATAATGATGAAACATTCCGAACAATCTGAATTTACCAGTCTTGTGAAATATTTTGAAGACATGTTGCACAAGAATCAGTACCTGTCAAACCCATACAGCCCCTCAGAACATTTACGATATATTATTTTAGCAGGACGTTGCAAAGACGACATTGAAGCTTTTCAGGGACTGTTACAAGAACTGGAAATTGACACTGACAATCGCGGAAGGCGAAAACAGGAGTACAACAATTACAGGTCACATCTGTCACAATTCCGCAATGACAGAAATAATACACGACGAGGCTATTCTTATAATGTAACCCGTGACCAAAACAGACACCATGCGTATGACAACCATTGGCAGAGTAGTAATAATTACAGGGAAAGATCACCTCTCCGCGGTAATGACTATCACAGAGACAATCAGAGAAACAGACAATATGGGAACCAAAATAATTATTATCAAGGGAGACAGAACAACTTTAGACGCAACGGTCCAGTGCGCAGTTACGACTCAGGGAGAAATTCTCCACCACGTGACCGACAAGAAAGAAACTATAGAATCTATCGACATGACGACAGACATTATGATCATAACGACAGACAGAACTGCATCAGAACTGGCGGGATTTAAACAGGGCAGGGCCCTCTCGTCACAGTGAATTTGTAGAAGTTAGGTCTCCAAATCCCAATAACGACGCGCCAACAAAGAGACAATAGGCAATGACTCATACCACTGGCAGCCACAAAACATACTTATGAAACTGACGACGCAGCTGCCGTAGCGAGTAATTACGTAAAAATGGAAGACATTAGGGACATCTTACTCCAGGAACACGACGTAAAACATAACAACATTGCATATCCTGTGATTCACATTACTGTAAATGACGTAAAATTTACGGCAGTACTTGACTCTGGCAGTCCCATTTCGGTAATTAGTGAAACAGCTTTTAGCAAATGCAACAAATCGAACGATTGCCCCACACTTCCGTTATGTAAGATTAAATTACAAGGTGCAATCTTTGGAAAAAGTGTAGATGTACGCCAACAAACCAATTTAGAATTCTTTTGCCAAAGCCACAGCTTCTCTATGAACTTTCTTATTGTTCCTTTATTGTCGACGGAAATTATACTGGGAGTAGACTTTTTGAATGAATACAAAGCACTCTTAAGCTTTCACGATGCTGAAATAAGTTTAGATAAAGAAGGTAAGTCAATAGCTTTGAAATTTGAAGACTGGCTCTCAAACTATGATGAGGAAATTAATCGGCTTTACCTTCTGTTAGACACCAGTTCGGAATTTTCTACGGAACTAGACACTAACAATCACTCTGCAAGTACTGACAGGGATGATACCGACGGCATATTTGAAACCAATGAGTTAATTCAGAATAAAATTCAAACAATTGAGAATTGTAATGACACTGATAGGCAGGACCTTTTTGAGATTTTACAAGCATATTCCACAGATTTTACTCACAAAACAGGAACAATCAAGGGATTTCAATACCAATTTCGTGTTCGTGAGCATACTAAATTATGTGTTAGACCATATGTAATTCCAGCACATTATAGGGACCGTGTTAGAACAGAAATACAATCTATGCTTGACGAGGGCATTATTGAGCCTACAGTAAGCTCATACAACAATCCGTTACATGTTGTTGAGAAGAAAAATGGATCGATCAGGCTTGTCTTAGATTCGAGACAAATCAATACTATCATTATTCCTGAAACAGACAGGCCGCAGATGATGGAAGAACTTCTTCAAAATTTTAATGGTGTAAAAGTGTTGTCTTTCATTGATCTCAGATCCAGCTTTTATCAGATCGAACTTCATCCAGAATGTAGAAAATACACAGCTTTCCTTTGTTTCGGCGTTTGTTATCAGTTTCGAAAACTTCCTTTTGGTTTGAACATTTCTTCGGCAGCATTCATTCGTGGGTTAAATTCCATATTACCTGAGTTCTTAAAACGTCACATCACCTTATATGTGGACAATATTCTGATAGCAGAAGCCTCATGGGAACAACACAATCGCATCCTCAAGAGTTTGTTACGTATTTTTGCAGAATCTGGAATTACAGTTAACTTGGAAAAGTCTGAATTCGGTAGGTCAAAGGTGAAGTTTTTGGGACATATTATTTCTTCTGAAGGCATTCAGCCGGATCCTGAAAAGTTAGAAGCAATCAGAGCCATTCCAGTTCCATCCACAAAAAAAACAAGTCCGCAGTTTTCTAGGTCTCGTAAATTTTTACCGTCGTTTTCTGAATATGCAAATTCTTGTTACACCAAAACTTTGTTCTCTCACTGGAAAAAATACTATTTGGAACTGGGACGAACAAGCACAGTTGGAATTCAATTCTTTGAAAGAATCGCTACTTAACGCGCCAATACTAGCTCATCCAGATCTGTCACAAGATTTCTGCCTTAGCACGGATTCTTCTAAAGTCTGTCTTGGTGCTCATTTATTTCAAGAAGCCACAGAAAATGACACTACTGTTCAGAAAATTATTGCTTTTGCTAGCCGAGTGCTAACAAAATCTGAAAAAAATTATTCCGTTACTGAATTAGAAGCTTTAGCTATCGTTTGGGCATTTAACAAATTCCGTTTCTTTCTTTCTGGCAAGCACGTAAAAGTATACAGTGATCATCGTGCATTACAATTTCTTATGTCTTCAAAATTAAATCATGACAGGTTAAAACGTTGGGCATTGTTTCTGCAAGAATTCCGCTTCACAATAGTCTACATTCCCGGCAAGGAGAACATTGTTGCGGACGCGCTGTCACGCGCACCGGCTGGGCTTGAGAAAAGTAACACAGAAGGCAACCTCGAGAAAAATTTAAGTATTCTTTACATTCAGAAAGTCGCCTTTGAAAACTTCATCACCACATCTTTAAAGGACGTTGCTCATGAACAAGATAAAGATCCGATTTGGAAAGACATGAAAAGTAAATGGCATGAAAAGCCGCACACTCAGATTCGGCATTATTATCTGGTTAGAAACAACATACTGTTCAAACGCTGCACAATTGATGACAAGCTATGGGTACTCTGTATTCCTGACGATTTTGTTAATAAGCTTATTTGGTACATTCATTTCAGCTACGTACATTTTGGCCCACGAAAATGTTATCATATTCTTCGAACGACTTGTTATTTTAACCATATGGAAAAGCGAATTCGAAGAGTCTTGTCTATTTGTAAACTTTGTCAAAAGGCGAAACCATCTACTATCTCCCATCGTGCTCCGCTGTTTCCTATTATGCCTTCTAAATTAAAAGAATTTGCTGCTGTTGATCTCTTGTGACCGCTTTTCAGAACATCTAATGGATTTGCGTACGTTCTAGTCGCTGTTGAACTTACTTCAAAATTTGTTTCTTTCACTCCGTTACGTAAAGCCACTGGACGGTCTGTATCCAACGCCTTTGTTAAAAATTTCTTACGTGAAGTTGGCCATTTTGCTAAAGTCATTTCAGATAACGGACCGCAATTCAGATCTGCTGTTTGGTCACGCATGCTTCGGAATCATAAAATCAAACCTGTTTTTATTTCATTGTACTCACCACATTGTAACCCATCTGAACAGATTATGAAAGAATCAATTAGCTTTGTAGACTTTATTGTCACAGAAATCATCAGCATTGGGACAGATATTTGCACTTATTTCAAAATGTGCTGAATGAAATGCCTCATGATTCCACTGCTTTACCACCTACTCTTGTACTAAAGAATGAAGAACCGCCGAACAGAATCAGAGAGCTTGTACCTTTCCCGAATACACGTAAACTTCGACACAAAGACATAATTGATTTGGCTCTTAAAAATATAAAATCTGCAGCAGACAAAAGGAGAAAACTACACGGTAAAGCAAATGCAAAGAAATTATATATTGGTCAGAAAGTTCTCATTAAAGCTCATTCATTGTCACATAAGAAGAAACACTTGAGTCACAAATTCTTTCTAGTTTACAATGGACCTTACAGAATCCGACGTATACCACATGATAATTGCGTTGAAGTTGAAACTCTGCGTACTAGGAAGAGTAAAGGTTTACACCACATTTCACATGTAAAACAGTTTATTGAAAGATAATCTGCTTTTTAACTTTGTCTTTGCCATAAAACGTTTCACTTCACATTTCTAGTATGCATTGTCACACTTAGAAACTGTTATCATGCTACAATGTTTGAAGTTAAATATCCAGTCAAGAACCAAGAGAACTAATTTAAATAGAAATTACGAATGCATTGTTATTGTGAACAGACGTCACAGTGTTATTGTGTGTGTGCATTCTTGCTTGTTAGTTGCACGATTACGTAACGACTATAAGGCTCACATACTTAGAACATTTACCAGTCCTGCTAATGAGATCGTAATGCAACATTTTGGTTTACTTGAAAATACATTCTGGAATAAAAGTATTTTCTGTGAGATACCAGATGACACAGTGGTTAGTTTATGTGACAGCTACACGATTTTATCACGACGCTACTAATGAGTGACAATTTACAATGTTGCTTTTGCAGTGTTTCTGTTTTATATCTGCACAGTTTTTTTTAATTCTTCTGTAAAGTGAGACATGTTTTAGTGGTGACTTTTGTGCTATGGCTACAAGGAGACAGCCTTTTCCGTAGGACAACAATACTTTACAGCACAGTACTTTCCTCATCACGGCAATAAGCGTAATAACTAAGATATCTATACGCAAAGCATTTCACTTTTGTTTATCATGAGGTAAGTACATTGGCTTCTGCAGAACTTAGTTTTCGGAGGACGATAACTACGACACTTCCACAGAGATTATCTTACAGCAAGAAGCACATTTAGCGCTACAGGACACGTATTTGAGTGATTAATTTTGTACTTAAATCATTTATTTTTAATGATATTTGAAGTACAATGATACAAAGGTTTTCCGTAATACATTTAATTCCATTCTTGTAATCTGTAACACCTGAGGCTATAATTACATTGATCCTCAGGGGGTACACGCTTACTATGTGTACCATGTGTGTGGCAAGCACAAGTAGCCCTAGCTAATATGGTATTTACTTATACAACTTTACACATCGGTACCATATTTCTCCAACACAGAATTACACAGCTCCCTGATTATTTAACAGAGAAACAAACATTTTTTTACTACATCAGTGGCACATGTTTACGCAATTACACAGTTGGGTAACTTCACACTTACGAAATTGTATTTTGTCTGTACTTTGTGAACTCTCCATATTTTTTCGGACCCATTGTGATATTATGAGAGCTTTGAATGATATATTTGGTATGGGATCACAATTTTTAAAGTACGTCTGAGGCAGATGACACTTTTGACATGAGCAGAGAATTTCTTTAGGTTTTGAAACTATTGGAGGAAGCTACGACGATTTTGAGATTTGACTGAGGTGTTATGATTTTATTATTACGACGACGATGTGTATTATGCTGCTGAGGTATGTTTATGATTAATAGGCTGATGCTATATGAGTTATTTGATTATGCTACGTATCTCTTATGATGAAATATTTAAGAAGTGTCGACGAATATGTATATGTATAATGAGATAAGGAATAATTAGTGGTTAGGGACTCTGGTTTGTGAATAAGGATGTTGGAAACCAAGAATCGTACTTTAAGAGTTATGAAATGTATGTAAATGCGTGAATGTATTACAATGCCGACGAAAATTTTTTGGACACCGTTATATTCATAAGATTTTGTTTCTACACATTTGCAACACAAATTCTCGATGCATGAAATTTTGTATATGAGACTGTCACTGTAGCGGAAACTTCTGTCGTAAATATTTCCATAAGAAAGTTAAGTGACCAGCTGCACGTAATGCGTCGTGGGCACCCAGCTGTGTCAGACGCCGGGAGAACAAGTCATTAGTGAGTGCCTCGTCGGAGGCACAGGTAGAAAAAAAGAAAGGGGAGGCCATTGTCCTCGCTATTGACATTTCCTTGTTGAAAGCATACTGTGGAGCTCGTAATTTATGATATTTACTAAAATGCCTAATGAAATGATTAGAAACATTTTACATCTATTGTCTTTGCAGTTGAGAGATTGCTCATTTTGTTTAATATCTGGTTTCCAGCTGTGTTGCAGCATTAGTTTTATAAAATAAACTTAGATGCATTTGCTAATGTGAACACTTTCTGTCAACAGATCTATTAAATAATTATTTTATGATCCACATTCTTCGAAAAAGGAGCTCTTGGAATGGAAAGAACAATAAGAAGGGACTGATAACAATAACTACATATATAATTTTCTTTTCAAGTACTTGGTAATTTTTTGTAGAATTAGTTTTTGTGGTGCACCACTTTAATTACATAGACATTAAGATGTGAATATACATTTCCCTTATCTGCATTGTTGTTTTTACTGTAATATTTTTTATGCTTGAGCTATGTCATGTTTAGATATAAGTTAATTCTGTTGCTGTTTGCCAGGCATAGTACTACTAAATTTCACTTTGTATTACTCTAATAAGCTAGTTTTACTACTGATTTATTTTTCTTGTTGCTGCACATTGGCTCATATTAGTTGTAATGTTGCATTGCTTGGTAATTTAGATTTACTGTAGCTTGCTTTGCAATTTTCCATTTTTTTTGTCATTGCTGTTTGTGTTAATTGTTTTGTGCTGCTGCATTGCCTCATCCCTTAGTTTCGCATCTGAGCTCAGTAGATTTAAATTAGATTAAGAGGGGGTAGACTATATAAGAAACTAACTATGAAGAATTGGAAGAAATGCATTGAGAAGCTATAAGAAAATGGTGTGGCCAAAAAAAGAATTTTGAAAGAGGATATGAACAAAAAAAGAAGGGTTTAGGGACAACAGGTTTAGGTAGGATTTTCTTGGAAATAAATGTTGAGGTAAGATAATGGTAAATAAATAATGAGGTAAGAAATGTGTGAACAGAATACAGAAAGCATGCTTGGATAGAATTTTTTGGCTGGCGCAAATGTCTAAATAAGACGAAAGATCTATGGAATGAAGTTTTGGGTTGGACTGCAGTACCAAATGTTACACTGAAAACGAACCCTGTCCTTTCCTTTTGTGTTATTCCACTATGTGTTTGTGTACTCTTGTGTATTTGTTTTCTTCCTGTCTCTGTGTAGTTTCATAGGATTTTTTTCTCTTCTAATACTAAGCTACATTCACTATGACGAGGAATACTGTTATCCTCAAATATAATTGGCATTAATAATATGTTATTTACCTTGTAAATATGCTTAGACATTATTTATTCTGTTTTGTTTTAATGCTCATGTGTAAATTTGATGTTTTGAAAGTTATTTTAATCTTTTATGTATGTACTCATGTCATAATTCCTGTAACACTGATGTATATGTTTATTTCTATTGTTTTGTATAGCCTGTATTACTACAAATGTTATCTGTATTATTATGTTTTTAATTATGTATTTTGTACCTTTGTCATTGTATTCTTATGTTATAAAATTGTAATTGACAGCAGTTCATCAAATTAAGTAACTTGTAAGTTCCATTTCACTGCACACATTTCTGTTGATCATAGTAATGCACAATATGTGAGAAGTTGGGACTGTTAGTGTTTGCACGTGTGTTAATAATTCAGCAAGGGACTGGATAACAGCATTGCTGGTTCTAAGGACAATTCCAAAAACTTTGTGAGTGCACAAGTGGTGGTTATGGACTTGCTATATTTTCGCCGCAAGACACTTCGATGGTGATTGTGCACCTGCACAGTCGCAACAGATGGCTGCTGGCCATCTCTACACGGACTACAGTGGGTCTGCATCTTTGATGACCCACCAATACCATTATTTCTACAAGGACTACAGTGGGTCTACACCTTTGCTGACTCACCAGTACCATTATCTCTACCAGGACTACAGTGGGTCTGCATCTTTGATGACTCACCAATACCATTATTTCTACCAGGACTACAGTGGGTCTACTCTGTGATGACCTACCTACCAATATTCTTCAAAACGTCGAATGACTCTGCTGTGGGTTTGCTCTGTTGTGGCCCATTACCTGTCAGCAAGTCAAGAGTCAGCACTGTCTTTCCGTTGGAAGGACAACACTACTTCTTCAAGACTGCATGGAAATCCACTACTTCTGTGTGCAATTTCTTTTACTAATGAGACTTTGTGAAAAAAAAACTGTAATTACTATTACGATGAATGATCAGGACTGTCGTTATGGACTGTGAGAAAATTTTAGCTTTTGACCAACATTGTATAAATACGTGTGTGCATTTGATTTCTTTGTTATTGTAATTGTGAAAAAAATTTTAACAAATATGTATTGGCCAGTGCCCAAAACAATTTGAAAATTTTTTTGTGGGGAGCATGGGGGCTATGTAAGTAGGCTGTTTAGGTTTTCTTAGCGCTCTGTATGAAAATCACTGGCTGTGCTGTGCGCAGTCTGTGGCTGGTTGGCATTGTTGTAATACTCGCCATTGTAGCGTTGGGCAGCTGGATCTTAACAGCGCGTAGCGTTGCGCAGTTGGAGGTGAGCCGCCAGCAGTGGTGGATGTGGGGAGAGAAATGGCGGAGTTTTGAAATTTGTAAAAATGGATGTCATGAACTACTGTATATATTATGACTTTTGATGAATATTAAGGTAAATACATTGGCTGTTCTCTACAAAAATCTTTCATTTGCTAACTATGCCTACTAGTAGTTAGTGCCTTCAGTAGTTTGAATCTTTTATTTAGTTGGCAGTAGTGGCGCTCGCTGTATTGCAGTAGTTCGAGTAACCAAGATTTTTGTGAGGTAAGTGATTTGTGAAAGGTATAGGTTAATGTTAGTCAGGGCCATTCTTTTGTAGGGATTTTTGAAAGTCAGATTGCGTTGCGCTAAAAATATTGTGTCAGTTTAAGCACAGTCTTGTATAAATTATTCAAAGGGGACGTTTCAGGGTACACAAACACATAGTGGGATAACACAAAAGGAATGGACAGGGTTCGTTTTCAGTGTAACATTTGGTACTGCAGTCCAACCCAAAACTTCATTCCCCAGATCTTCCATCTTATTTCATCCTTTGCTTCCACCAAAAAAAATCCGTAATAAGTGGTGCACCACAACTTATTCTACGAAACATATTACCAAGTAGTTGAAAAGAAAATAATGTATGCAAGTCCTGTGAAGGGAAATGTCTTTTTGTGCTCCTTTTTTTTAAGTTATTGTTTACTGGATCTGTAGGCATAAAATATCTATATTAGTACATTCATAAAATTTTATTTTAACCAATTCTGCAGTGCAGCTAGAAACTAGATATAAAAGAAAATGAGCAAATATGTACAAAGGACGGCATGAAACATCGTTCATTAGCCATATAGCATTTCATAAGGCAGTAAAAATTCTCTCAATTCTCGAGAAAGACGCTTGTCATAATCAAGTGTGCAGATGTAAGAATGTTTCCAAGTAATGAGCGTGTCGTATTTGCGGTGCTTTCTACAAAGGAATGTCAATAGCGAGGATAATGGCCTCCCATTTTTTTTCTACCTGTGCCTCTGGAAAGGCACACCCTAATGGCTCTTTCTCCAGGCGTCTGACACAGCTGGGTGCCCATGACGCATTACGTGCAAGTGGTCCGTTAACTTTCTTACGGAAATATTTACAACAGCAGTTTCCGCTACAGTGACAGTCTCATATAAAAATATTTCACAGGTCAAGAATTTGCATTACAAAGCTGTAGAAACAAAATCCTGTTGATATAACAGTGTCCAAAAATTTTCGTCGGCATTGTAATACATTCACGCATTTACATACATTTCATAACTCTAAAAGTACGATTCTTGGTTTCCAACAACCTTTTTCACAAACCAGAGTCCCTGAACACTACTCATTGTTCCTTACCTTATTGTTCGACACTTCTTCAATATTTCATCATAACATACGTAGCATAATCAAATAACTCATATAGCATCAGCTTATTGATCATAAACATACCGCAACAGTATAATACACAAAGTCATCGTAATAATAAAATCATAACACCTCAGTCAACTCTCAAAATCGTCGTAGCTTCCTCCAATAATTTCAAAACCTAAAAAAATTCTCTGCTCATGTCAAAAGTGTCATCTGCCTCAAACGTACTTTAAAAATCGTGATCCCATACCAAATATATCATTCAAAGTTCTCATAATATCACAATGGGTCTGAAAAAATATGAACAGTTCACAAAGTACAGACAAAATACAATTTCGTAAGTGTGAAGTTATCCAGCTGTGTAATTGTGTAAAAATCTGTCACTGACGTAGTAAAAAGAAATGTTTGTCTCTCTCAGTTAAATGTTAAGATAGCTGTGTAATTCTGATTTAGAGGAATATGGTACCGACGTGTAAAGTTGTATAAGCAAATACCATATTAGCTAGGGCTCCTTGTGCTTGCCAAACACATGGTACACAAAGTAAGCGTGTACCCCCCTGTGGATTAATGTAATTATACCCTCAGGTGTTACAGATTACAACAATGGAATGAAATGTAGTATGGAAAACCTTTGTATCATTGTACTTCAAATATCATTAAAAATAAATGATTTAAGTACAAAATTAATCACTCAAATACATGTCCTGTAGCGCTAAATGTGCGTCTTGCTGTAAGATAATCTCTGTGGAAGTGTTGTAGTTATCTTCCTCCAAAAGCTAAGTTCTGCAGAAGCCAATGTACTTACCTCATGATAAACAAAAGTGAAATGCTTTGCGTGGAGATATCTTAGTTATTACGCTTATTGTTGTGATGATGAAAGTACTGTGCTGTAACGTATTGTTGTGCTACGGAGAAGGCTGTCTCCTTGTAGCTATACCACGAAAGTTACTACTTAAACATGTTTTACTTTCCAGAAGAATTCAGAAAAACTGTGCAGATATAAAAGAGGTACACCGCAAAAGCAACATTGTAAATTGTCACTCATTAGTAGCGTCGTGATAAAATCGTGTAGCTGTCACATAAACTAACCACTGTGTCATCTGGTATCTCTCAGAAAGTACTTTAATTCAGAATGTATTTTCAAGTACACTAAAATGTTGCATTAAAATCTCATTAGCAGTACTGGTAAATGTTCTAAGTATGTGAGCCTTATAGTCGTTACGTAATCGTGCAACTAACAAGCAAGAATGCACACACACAATAACACTGTGTCATCTGTTCACAATAACAATGCATTCGTAATTACTGTTTAAATAAGTTCTCTTGGTTCTTGACTGGATATTTAACTTCAAACATTGTTCCATGGTAACAGTTTCTAAGTCTGACAATGCATACTAGAAATGTAAAGTGAAAAGTTATATGGCAAAGACAAAGTTAAAAGGCAGATTATCTTCCAATAAATGGTTTTGCATGTAAAATGTGGTGTAACCCTTTGCTCTTCCCATTATGCAGAGTTCCAACTTTAACGCAATTATCATGTGGTATACGTCGGTAAACAATACTGGAATTTTTCTCAAGGTTAGCGCCTATGTTATTTTTCTCTGAGCCAGCCAGCTTACGTGGCTGCCTGCGGTGCGGGTCATTGTCTGTTTCTTAGTTGGCGTGCGTCGTTACTGGGATTAGGAGACCTAGCTTCTACAAATTCACGTTGTCGAAAGTGCCCGCCAGTTCTGATAAAATTCAGGTCTGTCGCTATGATTATATCGTCTGTCGTCATGTTGGTAGATACTACAGTTTCTTTCTTGTCGGTTAAGTGGTGGAGAATTTCTCCCTGAATTATCACTGCACGGTGGACCGTTGCGTCTGAAGTTATTCTGTCTCCCATGATAATAATAGTTCTGGTTGCCAAATTGTCTGTTTCTATGATTGTCTCCGTCATATTCATTACTACGGAAATGCGATCTTTCTCTGTAACTATTACTCTGCCAGTGGTTGTCGTATGGGTGGTGTCTGTTTTGTTCACGATTTGTATTGTGAGAATAGCCTTGTCGTGTCCAGTTATTATTTCTTTCATGGCGGAATTGCGACGGATGTGACTTGTAGTGATTGTTTTCCTGTTTTCGCATCCCGCGACTGTCTGTGTCAATTTCTAATTCTTGTAAGAGTCCCTGAAAAGCTTCCATGTCGTCTTTGCAACGTCCTGCCAAAATAATATGTCGTAAATGTTCAGGCAGCTTGATTAAGCAAATGCGGATGAGTTCTGAGGGGCTGTATGGGTTTGAAAGGTACTGATTCTTGGGCAACATGTCTTCAAAATATTTCACAAGACTGGAAAATTCAGATTGTTCGGAATGTTTCATCATTATGATGCTATGTTTTACTCGGTCTTGTGTAGCTTGAGACCAATATGCTGAGAGGAAGGCATGGTAAAATTCTCCTTCACTGTGGCAATCGTGAATGACTGATCGCATTCTTACAGCTGGTTCATTCTCTACATAGCCACACATAAATTCTAATCTGTGCTCTAATGGCCAGTTGGGAGGTAAACAATGAGAGAATTGATGGAGCCACGCTTGTGGATGAATGTCGTTGGCAGAATTCTTAAATATTTTGAATTTACGTGTAGTAATGAACAGCTTATAGTCGAAATCATCATGTCGGCGAGTCGCATATCGGTCATTGTTATGTCGTTTCGGCGGTTCCATTTCAAAATTCGATGCACCTTGCCAATTTCTTTCATAATTTCCGAAGTGCCCTGTGTGATTATTTTGTGGCTGTTCCGTATTTCTATGTCCCTCTTCCCGTATTGGAGCGCGAGTGTCCTCTGAAATATGTAATTCTTGTATTACCGGCGTCAACTGATCTTGTACTTCCCGGATTTCTCTTTTGTACTGTGTATTGATTTGATTTTGATTTTGTTTGAATTTTCTAATTTGTTCATACTCTTCTGTGTCAGTAAAGACTACCAGTTTTGTGTCATTCAGATTATCATCTACCTTCGTAGATAAATTATTTAGCTGATCCGAAAGTTCAACTACTTTCTCTGATAATGAACTAATTTCCTCCATGTGTCTTTCTGAACCAATTTTCAGAGTATCTACTGTATCCTGTAAGTTTTCTTGAGTTTTTGCAAGTTTCGTAACTGAATCGGTAGATGCAACTGAGTTAATTTTAGCTTGCAGGGTCTCATGATTTTCATGAACAATGGTTTACAGTTCTTTTATGGTTGCTTCGTGATTCTGTAATGCATTTTCATGCCGCGAAAAAATAGGTTGAAAATGCTCACAAATTTGTGTTTTTACGTCATTACAGACTTTTTGACATTTCGATTCAATGTTATGTAACTCAGTAGTTAAATCTTCACGTGTTTGTTCAAGTGTGGTGTCTAACTTTTGAAGCTTTTGCTGTGTTTGTCTCTGATTTTGTTCCATTGTGTTTAACTTTTGAAGATTTTGTTCCATTGTGTCTAACTTTTGAAGATTTTGTCCCATTTGTTGCATGAATTGTAATAACAATGCCTTAGTGTCTGGAATCTGTTCCTCTACGCTTTACGGCAGTGCATTTGCACCAGCAACATTCACATTTTGACAAGCAGAAAATGTATCTTGACTTATTTGAGAAAACGGTGAGGACACAAAACCTGAATCTACAGTATTTGCACAATTGTGTCCTATCATTTCGGATTCCTGAGGCGAGCTGTTGCCGACCGATCGATCGATAATGCTTCCCTGTTCACTAATTGTTTCACTGCCTTCGCCATTGTTTGCCGCCCGCTCCACTTCCCTATGCACAGTTACCAAATTACTATGTTGAACATTAGTTAATTCATTACATGGTGGCGCTAACACACTACTTTCGTCTTCACTGTCATTTCTCAGTTTACTTTGGAGCCTAGTATTACGTTCTTCACACGCCATTATCGTCACAATATTTCACACAACACAGAAAAACACAATTTGAAGAGCAAAAATAGGGGAATACATTAACATAGCACTGAAAATAATATCTAGTTAATTGCAAGCGCAGCTGCGAAATACTCGATGCAAATCTACATGCATGCCACAACTGTTTTACTGTACAACAATGAAAGACTGCAACCACAAAGGAGATTCTCAATACAATTACGCACTAGCAATAAACAAAATCTACACTAATTACACAAACTACAAGAAAAAATCAGAAGATTCCAGTGAGGTATAATAGGCTAAGGGTCGACATATGAAACGTCCCCTTAGAAAAATTTATACAAGACTGTGCTTAAACTGACACAATATTTTTAGCGCAACGCAATCTGACTTTCAAAAAATCCCTACAAAAGAATGGCCCTGACTAACATTAACCTATACCTTTCACAAATCACTTACCTAACAAAAGCTTCGTTACTGGAACTACTGCAATACAGCGAGCGCCACTACTACCAGCTAAATAAAAGATTCAAACTACTGAAGGCACTAACTACTGATAGCCATAGTTAGCAAATGAAAGATTTTGATAGAGAACAAACAATGTATTTACCTTAATATCATCAAAAGTCATAACATATGTAATTTCAAAACTCCGCCATCTCTCTCCTCACATCCACCACTGC
Organism: Schistocerca cancellata; assembly: GCF_023864275.1. Lineage (NCBI taxonomy): Eukaryota > Metazoa > Arthropoda > Insecta > Orthoptera > Acrididae > Schistocerca > Schistocerca cancellata. Next base: position 194,800,522 of record NC_064629.1, on the reverse strand, counting down.
TGGCCGCTCACCTCTAACTGCCCAACGCTACGCGCTGTTCACATCCAGCTGCCGCTGCCCAACACTACAATGGCAGACAACAATGCAAACTAGCCAAAGACTGCACACAGCACAGCCAGTGATTTTCATACAGAGCGCTACGTGGCGTTACCAATAGGAAAACCTAAACAGCCTACCTACACATATTTGCTTTTTTCCCATATTTGCGTTTTCCCATATTTGCGTTTTCCCCTATTTGCGTTTTTCCCATATTTGCGTTTTTCCCATATTTGCGTTTCTCGCATATCTGCGTTTTTCCCATACATGCGTTTTTCTCATATGTGCGTTTTTCCCATTTGTGCGTTTTTCCCATATGTGCGTTTTTCCCATATGTGCGTTTCTCCCATATGTGCGTTTTTCCCATATGGGCGTTTTTCACATATGTGCGTTTTTCCCATATGTGCGTTTTTCCCATATGTGCGTTTTTCCCATATGTGCGTTTTTCCCATATCTGCGTTTTTCGCATATCTGCGTTTTTCCCATATATGCGTTGTGCCCATATGTGCGTTGTGCCCATATGTGCGTTGTGCCCATATGTGCGTCTTTCCCATATCTGGGTCTGGCACATCTGCGTTTTTCCCATATCTGCGTTTTTCCCGTATCTGCGTTTTTCCTGTATCTTCGTTTTTCCCGTATCTACGTTTTTCCCGTATCTGTGTTTTTCCCGTATCTGCGTTTTTCGCATATTAACGTTTTTCCCATATGTGCTTTTTTCCCATATGTGCGTTTTTCCCATAGGTGCGTTTTTCACATATGTGCGTTTTTCAAAAAAAAATGGTTCAAATGGCTCTGAGCACTATGGGACTCAACATCTTAGGTCATAAGTCCCCTAGAACTTAGAACTACTTAAACCTAACTAACCTAAGGACACCACACACACCCATGCCCGAGGCAGGATTCGAACCTGCGACCGCAGCAGTCCCGCGGTTCCGGACTGCAGCGCCAGAACCGCTAGACCACCGCGGCCGGCCGTGCGTTTTTCCCGTATCTGTGTTTGCTGTATTTGCGTTTTGCCATTTTGGGGTTTTGCCATTTTTGAGTATTTGCCATATTTGCGTTTTTTTCGTATTTGCGTTTTTCCAATATTGGTTTTTTTCCCATAATTGCTTTTTTTCCATATTTGCGTTTTTTCCATATTTGCGTTTTACCAATATTTGCGTTTATTGCATATCTGTTTTTTGCAAATCTGCGTTTTTCCCATATGTGCGTTTTTCCCATATTTGCGTTTTTCCAATATCTGCGTATTTCCCATATCAGCGTTCTTCCAATACCTGCATTTTTCCCATACCTGCGTTTTTCCAATATCTGAGTTTTTCCCATTCGTGCGTTTTTCCAATATCTGCGTTTTTCCCATACATGCGTTTTTCCCATATCTGCGTTTTTCCCATATCTGCGTTTTTCCAATATCTGCGTTTTTCCCATACGTGCGGTTTTCCTATATGTGCGATTTTCCCATATTTGCGTTTTTCCCATATTTGCGTTTTTCCCATATGTGCGTTTTTCCCATCTTTGCGTTTTTCCCATAGTTGCGTTTTTCCCATATTTGCGTTTTTCCCGTATTTCGGTCCCACATTTGCTTTTTTTACCGCATTTGCGTTTTTCCCACATTTGCGTTATTCCTGCATTTGCGTTTTTCCCACATTTTCGGTTTTCCCGCATTTGCGTATTTCCCGCATTTGCGTTTTCCCACATTTGCGTCTTTCCCACATTTGCGTTTTTCCCACATTTGCGTTTTCCCCACATTTGCGTTTTTCGCACATTTGCGTTTTTCCCATATTTGCGTTTTTCGCATATCTGCGTTTTTCCTATATGTGCGTTTTTCCCATATCTGCGTTTTTCCCATATCTGCGTTTTTCCCATATCTGCGTTTTTCCCATATTTGCGTTTTTCCCATATTTGCGTTTTACCATATTTGCGTTTTAGTCATATTTGCGTTTTCGCCGTATTTACGTTTTTGCCATATTTGCGTTTTGGCCATATTTGCATTTTTGCCATATTTGCGTTTTGGCCATATTTGCATTTTTGCCATATTTGCGTTTCTCACATATTTGCGTTCTTTGCATATTTGCGTTTTTCCAATATTTGCGTTTTTCGCATATCTGCGTTTTTCGCATATCTGCCTTTTTCGCATATCGGCGTTTTTCCCGTATCTGCGTTTTTCCCGTATCTGCGTTTTTGCCGTATTTGCGGTATGCCATTTCTGCGGTTTGCCATTTTTGAGTATTTGCCATATTTGCGTTTTTTTCACATTTGCGTTTTTCCGATATTTGCGTTTTTCCCATATTTGCGTTATTCCCATATTTGCGTTTTTCCCATATTTGTGTTTTTCCCATATTTGCTTTTTTCCCCTATTTGCGTTTTTCCCATATTTGCGTTTTTCCCCTATTTGCGTTTTTCCCATATTTGCGATTTTCCCATATTTGCGATTTTCCCATATTTGCGTTTCCCCATATTTGCATGTTTCCCATATTTACGTTTTTCCTATATCTCCGTTTTTCCCATATTTGCGTTTTTCCCCTATTTGAATTTTCCGCACATCCACGAATTCCCATATGTGCGTTTTTCCCATATGTGCATTGTGCCCATATGTGCGTTGTGCCCATATGTGCGTCTTTCCCATATCTGCGTTTTTCCCATATCTGCGTTATTCCCATATCTGCGTTTTTCCCATATCTGCGTTTTTCCCGTATCTGCGTTTTTCCCGTATCTGCGTTTTTCCCCTATCTGCGTTTTTCGCATTTCTGCGTTTTTCGCATATCAGCGTTTTTCCCATATTAGCTTTTTTCCCATATTAGCGTTTTTCCCATATGTGCGTTTTTCCCATATGTGCGTTTTTCCCATATGTGCGTTTTTCCCATATGTGCGTTTTTCCCATATGTACGTTTTTCCCTTATGTGCGTCTTTCACATATGTGCGTTTTTCCCATATGTACGATTTTCCCATATGTGCGTTTTTCCCATATGTGCGTTTTTCCCATATGTGCGTTGTTCCCATATTTGCGTTTTTCCCATATCTGCCTTTTTCCCATATCTGCCTTTTTCCCATAACTGCGTTTTTCCCATACCTGCGTTTTTCCCATACCTGCGTTTTTCCCATACCTGCATTTTTCCCATACCTGCGTTTTTCCCATATTTGCCGTTTACCCATAATTTTTATTTATCCCATATTTTTTGTTTTTCCCATATTTGCGTTTTTCCCATATTTGCTTTTTTCCCGTATTTGCCTTTTTGCCATATTTGCGTTTTCCTCATATTAACGTTTTTCCTATATTTGCATTTCTCCCTTTTGTGCGTTTTTGTCATATCTGCATTCTTCTCACATCTCCATTTTTCCCATATCTCCGTTTTCCCCATATCTCCGTTTTTCCCATACCTGCGTTATTCCCATACCTGCGTTTTTCCCACATTTGCTATTTTCCCATATGTAAGTTTTTCCCATATTTGCGTTTTTCCCATATTTGCGTTTTTCCCATATTTGCGTTTTTCCCATATTTGCGTTTTTCCCATATTTGCGTTTTTCCCATTTTTGCGTTTTTCCCATATTTGCGTTTATCCGATATTTGCGTTTTCCGCATATCCTCATTTTTCCCATGTGTTCATTTTTGCCATCTCTGCGTTTCACCCATATTTGCATTTCACCCATATTTGCGTTTTTCACATATTTGCGTTTTTCCTACTATTTACTTTTTTCCACTGTTTGCCTTTTTCCCATAATTGCGTTTTCCCATTCCTGCGTTTTTCCCATACCTGCGTTTTTCCCATACCTGCATTTTTCCCATACCTGCGTTTTTCCCATATTTGCCGTTTACCCATATTTTTCATTTGTCCCATATTTTTTGTTTTTCCCATATTTGCGTTTTTCCCATATTTGCTTTTTTCCCGTGTTTGCCTTTTTGCCATATTTGCGTTTTCCTCATATTTACATTTTTCCTATATTTGCATTTCTCCCATGTCTGCGCTTTTCCCATATCTGCATTCTTCTCATATCTCCATTTTTCCCATATCTCCGTTTTCCCCATATCTCCGTTTTTCCCATACCTGTGTTATTCCCATACCTGCCTTTTTCCCACATTTGCTTTTTTCCCATATGTAAGTTTTTTCCATATTTTCGTTTTTCCCATATTTGCGTTTTTCCCATATTTGCGTTTTCTGCATTTTCCCCATGTGTTCATTTTTGCCATCTCTGCATTTCACCCATATTTGCATTTCACCCATATTTGCGTTTTTCACATATTTGCGTTTTTCCTACTATTTACTTTTTTCCCCTGTTTGCCTTTTTCCCATAATTGCGTTTTTCCCATATTTGCGTTGTTCCCATATTTGCGTTGTTCCCATAGTTGCGTTTTGCCCATAGATGCGTTTTTCCATTTTTCCCATATTTGCGTTTTTCGTGTATCTGCGTTTTTCCCATATTTGCGTTTTTCCCATATGTGCGTTTTTCCCATATGTGCGTTTTTCCCATATGTGCGTTTTTCCCATATGTGCGTTTTCCCCATATCTGCGTTTTCCCCATATCTGCGTTTTTCTTATATTTGCGTTTTTCCCATATCTGCGTTTTCCCATATTTGCGTTTTTCCCATATTTGCTTTTGTCCCATATTTGCGTTTTTCCCATATTTGCGTTTTTCCCATATTTGCGTTTTTCCCATATTTGCGTTTTTCCCATATTTGCGTTTTTGCCTTATTTGCGTTTTTGCCATATTTGCGTTTGTCCCATATTTGCGTTTGTCCCTTATTTGCGTTTGTCCCATTTTCGCGTTTGTCACATTTTTGGGTTTTCCCATAATTCGTGAACCTTTGGTGCTTCAGATTATGTCCTACCAACCGATTCTTTCCTCTTGTCAAGTTGTGCCAAAAGTTTACCTTCTCCCACATTTGCGTCTTTCCCACATTTGCATCTTTCCCACATTTGCGGCTTTCCCACATTTGCGTCTCTCCCACATTTGCGTCTTTCCCACATTTGCGTTTTTCCCATATTTGCGTTTTCCGCATATCCTCGTTTTCCCATATGTGCGTTTCTCGCATATGTGCATATTCCCATATTTGCTTTTGTCCCATATTTGCGTTTTTCCCATATTTGCGTTTTTCCCATATTTGCGTTTTTCCCATACTTGCGTTTTTCCCATATTTGCGTTTTTGCCTTATTTGCGTTTTTGCCATATTTGCGTTTGTCCCATATTTGCGTTTGTCCCTTATTTGCGTTTGTCCCATTTTCGCGTTTGTCACATTTTTGGGTTTTCCCATAATTCGTGAACCTTTGGTGCTTCAGATTATGTCCTACCAACCGATTCTTTCCTCTTGTCAAGTTGTGCCAAAAGTTTACCTTTCCCACATTTGCGTCTTTCCCACATTTGCATCTTTCCCACATTTGCGGCTTTCCCACATTTGCGTCTCTCCCACATTTGCGTCTTTCCCACATTTGCGTTTTTCCCATATTTGCGTTTTCCGCATATCCTCGTTTTCCCATATGTGCGTTTCTCGCATATGTGCATTTTTGCCATATTTGCGTTTCACCCATATTTGCGTTTTTCACGTATTTGCGTTTTTCCCATAGTTGCGTTTTTCCCATATTTGCGTTTTTCCCATGTTGCGTTTATCTCATAATAGCGTTTTTCCCATATTTGCGTTTTTCCCATATTTGCGTTTTTCCCATATTTGCGTTTTCCGCATATCCTCATTTTTCCCATGTGTTCATTTTTGCCATCTTTGCGTTTCACCCATATTTGCGTTTCACCTGTATTTGCGTTTTTCCCATATTTGCGTTTTTCCTACTATTTACTTTTTTCCCCTGTTTGCTTTTTTCCCATAATTGCGTTTTTCCCATATTTGCGTTGTTGCCATATTTGCGTTGTTCGCATAGTTGCGTTTTGCCCATAGTTGCGTTTTTCCATTTTTGCGTTTTTCCCATATTCGCGTTTTTCGCGTATCTGCGTTTTTCCCATATTTGCGTTTTTCCCATATGTGCGTTTTTCCCATATGTGCGTTTTTCTCAAATGTGCGTTTTTCCCATATGTGCGTTTTTCCCATATCTGCGTTTTCCCCATATCTGCGTTTTTCTTATATTTGCGTTTTTCCCATATTTGCGTTTTTCCCATATTTGCGTTTTTGCCATATTTGCGTTTTTGCCATATTGTGTTTTTTCCATATTTGCGTTTTGTAGTGTTGCTCTTGGGGGACGAAAATAAAAAGAATTGTTACTTTTTTCTTTAATGTCGAAAAAGTGAATATTTTGGTGGGCCACTTGGCAACAGAATCAGGGATTGACTACACTATTATAATAACATACGTTGAGCAATAAATACCTGAATAAGAGCAGCATATTGATATATATTTGAGATCGTTCAGAGGAAACATTATAATGTCTGTGCATTTTTTATAGTTGCGATATAGTCATACCCGGATCAACACTAAGGGACCAGAAGATTTATGGACTTTAAAAGAAATGGAACACTACAAAATTAAAAAAAAATTGGCTCAGAAATAATAGGAAAACGATAATGTTCCTTCTGCCTCATGCTGCGTTGGGCCCATCAGTGTGATCGTAATTTCTGGTGATGAAGTAACACAAATTAATTACACAGCTCTACAAAATAAAATTTTTTTTTCGTTGCCAGGGAAGTTTGAACGAAAATGGGATATTGATATGATACTCATTCCGAGTATATTTGTACTTTTTCCAAATTGGCTCTGGTTTTTGAGATATAGGTTATTTGTGGAAATGAGAGTTTCATGTGGATAATATCGACTGCAGGGTCCATATATGGTGTAATGTATTTGCTACCTGTTTTTTAATTAGTGATATTGTACTATCTTTATTAAACAATTGTGCTCAGGGAGTGCATCTGTGTGGTTGAGGATTACATCATGCAAACATCACACTGTCAGCATGTGTTCAGTCCTGTTGTGCGGTGCATGTGTTGAAGATATTGAGGGTTGTGCAGATTTGAATTCGGCGGTACTCGACATTCATTTGTTGGCCTAGGTAATCCCCGCAACAGCCGATAGGTAGCGTTCAGTGTAAACAAGAAAAATGGTGATGGTCGAAAGTCACACACATGTGCAGTGCAGCTTCAAGGAGATAGAACCTTTTCATCGTAACATAGCAAATAAGAGGTGAGTATTCATTTCACACAAAACAATTAATGATGTTTGTTGGATGTGATTGACATGCAAATACAAGGAAGTTCTGCATAATATGTAGTATTTGTGCAATTTTGTTTTAGGAAAACATGAGTTCTTCACACCGTCTTTGCGTGGACCATCCAGATGAGTTCTGCTACATTTGTGGTGAATACGTTCTTCAAAAGAACAGGAAGAATATCACTCCTTTTGTGAAGGAAGCGTATCTGGCATATTTCGGAATTAAACTTGGAGATCAAGACAAGGCGTGGGCACCCCATAAAGTTTGTAAATGCTGTGTGGAGTGCTTACGGCAGTGGACAAAACGAAAAAGGAAAAGCTTAAACTTCGGAGTGCCTATGGTATGGCGAGAGCAGAAGAACCATACAGATGATTGCTATTTTTGCGTTGTTAATGTGAAAGGTTTTAATAGGTTCAAAAAACGAAAGTGGGAATATCCCAATTTGGAGTCAGCAAGAAGACCGGTGGTGCACAGCACCGATGTTCCTGTACCAACCTTCACAACATTACCCACGCTAACATCATCAGATGACGAGGTGCACGGCGAGGAATGTACAAGTAGTGGTTCGGAATACGAAGGACGTGAGACACAACCCCAGCAGTTCGACCAGAAGGAGCTCAGTGACTTGATACGAGAACTCAATCTTTCAAAGCAAGCATCAGAACTCTTAGCATCCAGGCTTAAGGAAAAGAACTGTCTTCATCCAAGTGTTAAAATAACAGCTTACTGGACGAGAGAAGAAAACCTTCTTCCATACTTCAACCAAGAAGAGGTTATAGTGTATTGCAGCAATATACCTGGACTTTTACTTGAATTGGGGCTGCCGGAATATAGACCAGAGGACTGGCGTCTCTTCATAGACAGTTCCACTAGAAGTTTAAAATGTGTTCTCCTACACAATGGCAATCGTTACGCATCTATTCCAATTGCCCACTCAACAAAACTTTGTGAAGCATATGCTAACATCAAGATGGTTCTGCAGAAAATTCAGTATATGCAGCACCAGTGGTTGATTTGTGTTGATCTGAAAATGGTGAACTTCTTGCTTGGACAACAAAGTGGATACACAAAGCACCCATGTTTTATCTGCATGTGGGATAGTAGGGCAAAGCACGAACATTGGAAGCAGAAAACATGGCCTCCAAGGGAACATATGGCTGTTGGTGAAGCAAACATCATTAATGAACCTCTGGTTAGTAGGGACAAGATTGTTCTTCCACCATTACATATTAAGTTAGGACTAATGAAGCAATTCACCAAAGCTTTAGACAGAAATGGTAATTGCTTCACATACATCTGCAATACGTTCCCTGGACTCAGTAGTGAAAAACTTAAGGCAGGAATATTTGATGGTCCTCAAATTCACAGGCTCATCAACGATACCAATTTTACAAGTGTCATGACTGTCACTGAAGCATCGGCCTGGAACAGTTTTGTCGCTGTTGTAAAATGTTTTTTGGGCAATCATAAAGCTCCCAATTACGAGGAACTGGTCAAAAACATGCTCACTAACTTTCAAAACTTAGGAGCTAACATGAGCATAAAATTGCACTTCCTTCACAGCCACTTGGATCGATTTCCTCGTAATCTAGGTGATTTCAGTGAGGAACAAGGAGAGCGGTTCCATCAAGATATGAAAGGAATAGAGGAAAGATATAAAGGAAGATGGGACAGGCATATGATGGCAGATTATTGCTGGAATCTGCAACGTGACTGTTCTGAACAGACCTATAAAAGGAAAGCGTGCAGGAAGCGGTTCGTCATGGACGGAAAATGATATACTTATAGAGAAACTTTTCAATTATGTTTTAGACGTGGACAAATGCCTATCAGGTTTTCATAGAAGCTATTTATAAAGATTATTTTCTTTTTTCATTGTAGTTTGTAGCGCTCGAGTTCAGTATTAGCAATTTTTTCTAATTTTTTGAATAAATCATGCATTATCTCAAAAACTAGAGCCAAACTGCATAAATGGTTGCTATATTCGTCCTCAGCACCACTAACCCATTCTAAAGCCACTCAAATATCCTTGGCAAGAAAATGAGTGTTGACCAGTGTTATCAATTGATTGAATGAGGAGATGGAAATAATCAAGGTTAATTTACTAAAATAAGCACACTTACATGTAATACACTTTTTTTTAATGATACGTACCTTTTCATATTAAATTACAATAGATGACTATTGTGGTTAAATACTTTATACATAACAGTCAAAATGTCCTCTTGATTCTGTCTGCTCGTAATCAGTTACCAGAAACTACATGCTTTCTGATTGAAAAAAAATAACATTTAGCATTTTCACTCAATATTTTCACATAGAACATAAAATACAGTTGCGGAACGCAGCAAGTCCGCGTCCGCCTCTCATGGAATACAAACAGTAAAAGGTGAGGCGCCAAAAGCCTCATTTGTCTTGAAACAACAGAAGTCTTTTTTATACCATTAATCGATACATGTACATAGAGATTTACAGGCACTGTGCAAGAACGGCAAAGATAAAGAGTAATAGATTCTGTCGCTGCTATGCGATGGTTCGTTTCTTTTACTTTACAATTGTTCGATAACTTTAGGCCATCAGGCGTTTACTATTGAGCGTATATTAATGTTTGTGAGGTGAAAATTACTAATATTACACCGCCACCCATGGGGAGGGAAGGAATACCGAAGGTATTACTTTCATCCTCATGCCCAATGGAATATTTGTAATTTTCGGGTGTAACATACAGGTTATTAAAAGTTTCATTTCACATTCATTCCATAATAAAAGAATTAACGTTTCAATTTGTAATTACCGACGGTGGATCATTGTGAATTTGTTCTGTTATTCTATCAGTGTTGGCATGGATTCAGTCTTTCTTGATGATTCTTAAAATTAAGGCTATAAGCACACATATTTACAAAATTTATAAGGAAATAGAGTCACACTTCATTTTTCATCATTGCAAAAGTAATTTGACTATCACAACTGGTACACAACTTTCTGTTTTGACTGTATTCATTATATTGTCATCGTCTTGTCGATTGATTGCCTTGTCCGTTGTCGCACTTAATTATACATTTATTTTCGTCGCACATGCACTATTTATGATAGACTTGGATTGTAGAGCGGCCACTGGTGATGGCTTCGACAAGGAAGTCCGTATCTTTCACTTTCAGGGCTCGAGTGTGGCTCTCCGAATTATTTCACATATGAAACAGATAAAATATCGTATATTAGAATAGCTTACAAAACTAATTTTATATACATGTGGGATGGGATATAGGAGGATGGGATCCTTTGACGTATTTTCGTGTGCTTATTTTCATTCGTATAGTGACCTCTCGTTAAAGTTTACATTTCAACAGTGTTCAGAGGTGACCTTGTGACTTGTCTATTTGCACAATCAGTCATTATAATAATTACGCTAACATCTCTATCTTAGAGTCTCTCAGAAGGTTTATGATACATACAAAAATGTTTTCAGTACTGGGTGTGAATGTTTTTGCTACAGAATGTAGCGCATAGCAACTACTGTTGGCAGTTGAACGTTCACATTATTTCGTCACATGGTGGCTGTCGACCGGAGCTTTCTTGCAGAGCGTTGATTTCGCGCTTGAGGTGCCGTGCGTCGCTTTTGTTCGGCGGATCGTGGCTTTGTGCTTTTTAGATTGCTGGAGGGAGCTTCTGCCACCGAAACTGCCTCACATCACTTCCTGTCCACTATCCAATTACGGATTCACAGGTAAGTGGTAGCTACCGCTTCAACTGCATGTGTGGAATGACACTGATTATTACACACTGCACACATCAATGAATTTTTCACACATATGGTGCAGTAGAATACTGCCACTGAAAATCGTCGAACTGTAAAACTTCACTTTTACTGTGGTGTGCGTCTGCGTGAACGGGGTATTAAAAGAAATTCTCGCTTCATAACATCCCACGGTGTTTACAAGTTGATTTACATACTAATATTTACAAGAGTTCATTTAAATCGAGAAATAATCTAATTTACCACTTTGAATCAGAACAATTGTTTCTTAATTAGTCTTTTTTTTATTTATGCCTGCGGTCACAGTTAGGCTATTATAAGACCTTTTTCTTTGACCAAATTCATTCCAATCTCCTTTACAAATTAATTTCATTCATAGTAATCTTTATCACGCTTGCTTATTCATTTTGTAGGCCCAATAAATTTTTTTAGTGCTCATCTTATTTAGTGACTTGTGGGGGGAGCTTCATTTATGTCAAAGTTTTTCTCGTATGTGCTTGTCTTTAAAGAAAGTTCGAGGACAGGTTTGAAAATAGCAATTCCGCCTCGGGATTACGTGTGGAAATACAAACAGTCGAAAAAGAAAAATGGGCAAAGCGGACCTACTCGCGGATCGTCGACTGAATTTAAATTACTCCTCTACCGGGTCGAAAATTTAATTTACATTGCGCATTACAAAAGCAATTTGCGCGTCGCGAACCTACTCATTTTTATATGTAGTGCCTCACTTCCTAAGCACACGTGCATCTTTACAAGTTGATCCTGACGAGTGGATAGGGTCAAGGATCTTAAAGGATTTGCACTTAGGAAAGGGATTCAATAATCACAGAGAAAACAATAAATATTGCAGTGCGCACTTAAAATAAAATCTATCACTTCAAGCATTTATGTCAAATATGTATCTTGCTGCAGCTTGCTTACTACTCTTTGCTCATTTCTTAGACTAAGTCAAGATTATGCATTACGCAATTGGGTATTAATTATCATTTGTATATATAAGCCTCTCACTAGAGTGTTGTTATTTGCTGCTGTCGCGACCTGTGAAGCTTGGGCGAGATTCTTATTAGCTTAAATTAACTTAATTCCTGGCGTTATAAAATTTTCTTAAATCATGATGGTGGAACAATCCTTTGATTTTATTCGTGGCAGGGTCAGATAACAAATAGCTACCAATGTGTGGTTTCCTCATTATCACAAAGGGACCTTCATAAATGTGTTGCCACTTACGATTCTTCTTTAACAACAGGGATGGTTTAAAGTGAGTCCTGACTAATACCTTTTCTCCTTCTTTGAAATCTATAACTCTGTTTACCTTCTTATCAAATGCCTTTTTTCGGAGGTTAGCATACGTTGTCAATGATATGAGAGCTTGCCTGATTTTTGCGTCTAGGTCCAATTCGTTGTCTTGTAACTTTGGAAGGGGGTCTATCCATTCATTCCTTTCTTTTGATTGACATTAACTCATGTGGCGTGAATCCGGTCGACAGATGAGGAAGGTGGTTTACAATCTGTTCGAAAGGTGTTACGAAGTCTACCCACTTAGATTGCTTATTCGGAATGTACGTCCTTACAAATCTGTTAAATTCTTTGAAGATTCTTTCTGTCGGATTCGATTGCGGTCGAAACAGGGATATCAAAATTTGTTTGATTCCATGGCGAGCAAGAAATGCACGCCACGGGCGTGATGTGAAATTTGAAGCATTATCAGACAAGATTGATTCTGGTACCCCGAATCGTGGGAAATAATCATTTTCAATGCGACGAATTATTGGATTTGTACAAGAAGATTTCACTGCGTACAGTCTAATGTGCTTAGAAAAATTGTCCAGGATTGCTACTAAGTATTTAGCGCCTCCCCTACCGGTGGGTAGTGGACCTGCCAAATCAGTACTAAGAAGCTGGTTTGGCCTTTCAGCAATTATTGAATTTAGTGGGATTGAAGTGGAAATGTTTAAGGATTTTGCCTTTTGACAGATGACACAGTTTCTCAATAATTTATGGATTCTCTGTTGTAGATTCGGAACATAACAGTAAGTCGAGATTTTACTTTTACATTTTTCTGGTCCGTAGTGACCCCATGAAATGTGAGTGTACCACAGAAGATGTTCAATGAAATTTCGAGGGATGCAAACACACCACCTCTCAGATGACTCAGACGTCTTATGAAATAGCACTTGGTTATGAACTTTATAAAACTTGGACAACTTGTGGGATGGATTTTCGTGAAGAATTTGTCTAACCTTTTTCCATTTTGGATCTGTATTTTGAAGAATCTGAATCTGCCTACATAACAGAAGAAAATACTTTCTGTGAATTGGATCTTTCATTAACAAAACTTTATAATTAGACATTTGTTCCACCAGTTCGCTGGTTTCTGGTAAGCCCTCAGGTGAGCGAGAAAGTGCGTCTGCTATAACATTATCTTTACCTTTTATATATACAATGTCAACGTCATATTCCTGCAGGAATAAGCACCATCGAGTAAGACGGGGATGTTGCAACTTGCATGAAAGGAGGAATGATAAGGCTTGATGGTCTGAATAGACTTTAATTTTTCTTCCATAGATATAATAGTTAAATCGCCTAAAAGCCCATATTACGGCAAGTGCCTCCAACTCCGTAACCGAATAAGATTTCTCACACTCTGATAACACCAGACTCGCAAAGCTAATCACTTGGATTTGCTCGTGTCCATTTACTAATTGAATCTGGAAAAGACAAGCACCGATACCCACAAAGGAAGCGTCTGCAGTAATACAAAATTCCTTATCCATCTGAGGTTGATGGAGAATGTTACTGTTAATCAGACTGTCTTTAATTTTCTTAAATCCGTCTTGGCATTCCGGCGTCCAATTCCAATGTGAATTCTTTTTTAAAAGGTTATGAAGAGCGGGATTGTTCAATACCTGATTGGGAACAAAACGTCTGAAAAATGACGTAAGACCGATAAATCCTCTCAGTTGCCTTTTTGTAACAGGGGTTGGAAAGTTTTTTATAGCAGACAATTTTTCCGGGTCAGGTTTAATTCCTTCAGGGGTGATGATGTGTCCCAAAAATTTAATTTCACTTTTTCCAAGCTTGGATTTCTTAAGATTTGCTGTAACACCATACTCTCTGAATCGTTGAAATATCTTTCGCAGAAGGGCCACATGATCTTCCCAATTTTTCGATGCTACAAGAACGTCATCCACATAGATTGTTACCTCATCTAAAAGTTCAGGACCTAGTACATAGTGAAGGGCAGAAATAAAAATTCCGGAACTCACATTTAGTCCAAACGGTACAACTTTGAAATGGTAAGATCTACCTGCAAATATAAACGCAGTGTACTTCCTAGACTCCTGCGCAAGTTTTACTTGCCAGTAACTGCTTTTCAAATCAAGGGTGCTCAAATACTTAACTCCATGAAACTTCTGCAGATGCTCTTCAAGAGCCTCTGGTCTCGTTCTTATGGGTACTATAATTTTATTGATTAATCTTGCATCTAGGACTAGCCTTACGCTACCATCTCATTTTAGTACAGACAATAAAGGACTCGAATAAGGTGAATGAGATCCTTCTATCACATTCCAGCGTAACATTTTCCTGATATCGCATTTGACAGCTTCTCGTCTCGCATATGGAATGGAATAGCTTGTTCTACAGTAGGTTGAATGGGGCAGGACATGCATTCGATATTCAAAGCCTTTTATTAGCCCAGGTTTCGTAGAAAATACTTGAACGTAATCTGTTAACAAATTGTAAAGCTCATTCTTCTGTTGTTTGGATAATTCAGTGGACTCACTAGCTTTACCGTATAATTCATTCTGACCGGGAATTAGGTCTTGATACTCATCGTCATTAACACTTTCAGGATCTGTCACGTCTTCTGTCTGACTGTACTGTTGTCTTTTAGTCCATGGCTGTACTGCTATTTGACGCACCCCAAAGTTTATCTTCACCTTACTTCTTAACAAATTTACAGTTACTTGTTGCTGGCTCGCTACTAGAGTACAGATTCCACACTCTATGTCAATTTTAGCTTTCGTCTGCCTCAAGAATTCCATACTCAGGATACATGGCACTGATAGGTTTTTAACAATAAGAAAAATGCACGTTACTAAAGTAGACTCTATCTGGATTTGAAGCTGAGTCTGAAGATTTACACGTTGTGTTAGTGGACCAATTGCTCCCGATACGGTGCAACCTTGAATTGGAAGTGATAAAACTTTGCATACAGAGGATATTTGCTTAAATAAACATAAAGATAAGACATTTATATTAGCTCCTGTATCTACAATGACTGTTACTGGTATGTTGGCAATTGATACTCTTATGGAAGCTTGAACTTGTTCGTCCCATACGTCATCATTGTCTTTCCTCTCAGTGTCTGCTACTAGATCATCCCGTAAGTTTGTCTCTTTGTCATACCTAATTGCTTTAATTTCGTGTGGACTAAGGGACAGGGTGCCCCCATTCAAACCTGCAGCATCCTCTAGGAGGCTCAAAGGTGCTGCTTTTAATTTTCCGCTCGACGCTTACTTTCCTGCTGATTTATACACTCCTGGAAATTTAAATAAGAACACCGTGAATTCATTGTCCCAGGAAGGGGAAACTTTATTGACACATTCCTGGGGTCAGATACATCACATGATCACACTGACAGAACCACAGGCACATAGACACAGGCAACAGAGCATGCACAATGTCGGCACTAGTACAGTGTATATCCACCTTTCGCAGCAATGCAGGCTGCTATTCTCCCATGGAGACGATCGTAGAGATGCTGGATGTAGTCCTGTGGAACGGCTTGCCATGCCATTTCCACCTGGCGCCTCAGTTGGACCAGCGTTCGTGCTGGACGTGCAGACCGCGTGAGACGACGCTTCATCCAGTCCCAAACATGCTCAATGGGGGACAGATCCGGAGATCTTGCTGGCCAGGGTAGTTGACTTACACCTTGTAGAGCACTTTGGGTGGCACGGGATACATGCGGACGTGCATGGCCCTGTTGGAACAGCAAGTTCCCTTGCCGGTCTAGGAATGGTAGAACGATGGGTTCGATGACGGTTTGGATGTACCGTGCACTATTCAGTGTCCCCTCGACGATCACCAGTGGTGTACGGCCAGTGTAGGAGCTCGCTCCCCACACCATGAGGCCGGGTGTTGGCCCTGTGTGCCTCGGTCGTATGCAGTCCTGATTGTGGCGCTCACCTGCACGGCGCCAAACACGCATACGACCATCATTGGCACCAAGGCAGAAGCGACTCTCATCGCTGAAGACGACACGTCTCCATTCGTCCCTCCATTCACGCCTGTCGCGACACCACTAGAGGCGGGCTGCACGATGTTAGGGCGTGAGCGGAAGACGGCCTAACGGTGTGCGGGACCGTAGCCCAGCTTCATGGAGACGGTTGCGAATGGTCCTCGCCGATACCCCAGGAGCAACAGTGTCCCTAATTTGCTGGGAAGTGGCGGTGCGGTCCCCTACGGCACTGCGTAGGATCCTACGGTCTTGGCGTGCATCCGTGCGTCGCTGTGGTCCGGTCCCAGGTCGACGGGCACGTGCACCTTCCGCCGACCACTGGCGACAACATCGATGTACTATGGAGACCTCACGCCCCACGTGTTGAGCAATTCGGCGGTACGTCCACCCGGCCTCCCGCATGCCCACTATACGCCGTCGCTCAAAGTCCGTCAACTGCACATACGGTTCACGTCCACGCTGTCGCGGCATGCTACCAGTGTTAAAGACTGCGATGGAGCTCCGTATGCCACGGCAAACTGGCTGACACTGACGGCGGCGGTGCACAAATGCTGCGCAGCTAGCGCCATTCGACGGCCAACACCGCGGTTCCTGGTGTGTCCGCTGTGCCGTGCGTGTGATCATTGCTTGTACAGCCCTCTCGCAGTGTCCGGAGCTAGTATGGTGGGTCTGACACACCGGTGTCAATGTGTTCTTTTTTCCATTTCCAGGAGTGTATTTCTTAAAGTTTCTTCCGTCTGGAACTGGTGTTGGTTTTGTGGTACGAACTCGGTTGGAAATGGATCTTGTTGTCCTGGCGTATTCGCTTGCGCATAATAAATTTGCGTATTATGCGGGCGTTTAGGCTTCAGACTTCCCAAAGGTCCGTTCGCTTGTTGCGTGAAGTGTATATTTTGTGGCTGAAAGGTAGTTTGCTGTGGCTTGTGTTGATTGCAACCGTTACTGAAAGGTGTACGTTGGTCTCCACCTTGATTATGCCATTTATTTCCTTTCCACTGACGATTTGAATCGTAAGACTGATCGTTTTGATAATTACCGTTGCTCGGTTGCGTGTTTCCATATTGCTGGGGCTGTGTGTTGTAATGTGCATTTTCGTACTGAGGTGGTGACGAATTATATATTGCATTTATCTCTGGCCGTTATTGTACTTATTTTTGTATTTGCTGTTGGAGTACGTAGTGTGTTTATTTTTGAAACCGTTGTGGGGTTGGTACTGGCTGTCGCTGTGACGCGCTTTCGCTCGGCCACCATTGTTGCCTGCGTATTCTGTATTGTGCTGGCCGCCTGCACTGAAGTGGGCGTTACCAACATCAACTCTAGCGTTCTCGTAAAACAGATCTAACGAGTCTAACACAGATAGGAAAGTGTCCGTATAGTCCTCAGACACGTTTACTAACTTTTCTCTGATCGCAATCGGTAGCTTAGTTTTTAGAATCATAATAACGTCTTTGGCGGTGATCGGCGAATCCCAGAACTTGATTTTCGCTAAATACTTTTCAAATATCTTCTTAAACTACCGCGCTTACTGTTAAACACTTAGGCGTTGTAAACCTCTTTTCTCAGGCGCTGCTGCACACCAGAACTCCAGAATTTAGCTAAAAACATATGTTCAAACTCTTTGTAACTTTTACAAGAGTCGACCATTTCGGTTCCCCATAAGGCAGCATCGCCTACGATAAATCCACTAACGAACTGAATTCGCTGGCGGTCACTCCAGCTATTCGGGAAAATTCCCGAAAAATTTCGGAGGAACACTATAGGATGAATTTCTCTTTTCTGTGGGTGAAAGGTCGGAAAAACACGATGTTTGATCACGCTTTCCTCCTGCATCAAACTGACAATAGTGGTCGGGCTGGTACTCTGGTTAAATTGCGCTTCTATAGAACTATGAGTTTGAGCGTTATCAAATGGTGAACGGTAATGTACCTGCTGTTGTTCATTACATCGTGGTGAATTATTCCACTCTCCTGACACGGAAGGTGGGGAATTTTCAACTTGACATTTTAGTGTACGTTTTTCATCAACTATCTGTTGACGCCATTCAGGTAAATCTTGAGCTAACGTTCGTCTTATCTGGCCTAATTCTGACATGACCGTGTTTCCTGTTTTTCCAGGGGCTGCCAATATTTCAAAGGTCACGTTTTTGACAGTTTCCCTGAGTTCGTTCTTGACCTTGTTTTCTATGAATCCGTCTTTGTTTTTAATCCACTCTTGGTAGTGATCAGACAATGCTTCAGCATGTGCCTTAACAGTATTCTTTATTTGATCCTCTACATTAAGAGTCTCAATCTGTTTGGAAAGATCATCAACAACCTTCTCGAACGTGTCTACTGCGGTTTTAACTCCTTTGACCTCATCAGAGATTGCAGTATAATCTTCTTTTAAGGTCGCAGCTTGTTTTTGATATTCCATTACTTTTGAATTTATCTCTCCCTTGGCTGCTTCGATTTTCTTATCCAACCGTTTTGAAATATCCTCTATTTTTGACTCTACTTGTGTGTCAATGTCTAGCCTCATGGTCGTGATCTGACTACTGATTTGGCTTTGGACATTACCCAACAGGGTATTTAAATCAGCTGTTATGTCTGCCTTTAGTTCGGCCTTTACCGAATTTAACCGTGTATTTAGGTCATTTATCTCCGTTTGCAGATTTGTTTTTACTGAATTTATTTCTGCTTTTACTGAGTTGCACAGATTTGTAAGGACCTGATTTTTATTATGCCGTCTTTCGGCCTTCTCTTTTTCTTCGCGGGCCTTTTCATCTAATCTTTCCTGTTTTTGGCTTTCCAACTTGCTTCGATCATTGTGGCCAAGTCATTTTTTTCAAAAGCGGGAATAGTTTGCACACTAGGACCAGCTTCTAAAACTTCGGTCGAGGCTGCTTCTGCCTCCGCTCGTGTACCTATAGCGCGTGATCGTAATAGATAGTGAGGTCCATTCGCATCACCGCTGTCGTCTGCTTTTGTTTGTATCCGCTGTTTACCGTCAGCCATGTTCATGAATTAATTGTCAAACGTCAAAAATGCTACAGATATTGTTTGTCACTGCCGTCAGTCGTTTGTCTGTGACGAGTGCTATGGCTTACTGGGACCTAAGATGAAATTTTAACTCTGGGTAACAGCTGACGTTCATGTACGCCAAGAAGACAAGATGGTTCCTACTAATTACAAACAAATGAAATATCATACGTTTTACCAGTTTTGAGCGTAGTTATCCGCCATTTCGTAATTTTTTCATGCACTGACAACAGTGGTACACTTTCACTGAATTTGGCTACATAAGAATGGACTATGGACAAATTGAAATAAAGCTGTTTCAAGGCAAGGAAAGACAGGTTTACGTTCTGATCAACTCGAAAGATGCAACGTCACTACGAAAGCTTGGCTACTGTGTATAAAAATTTGACTTACTATGGCTGTCTTGATGGTGATACGGCTGGATACTCACGGTTTCTGGTAATTTCATCAATCGTTCTTCTTAATTAATTAAAAGGTTTTCCCACTTCTCTTTCTCAGTTCAATTGCATCCACATGAAAAAGTGAAACAATTATTAGAACAAGCACTGCAAAATTTTTAAACACATACATGAAATGATTTTTTGATTGAGTCCATGTTCGGGCGCCAAGTGTAGTGTTGCTCTTGGGGGACGAAAATAAAAAGAATTGTTACTTTTTTTTTAATGTCGAAAAAGTGAATATTTTGGTGGGCCACTTTGCAACAGAATCAGGGATTGATTACACTATTATAATAACATACGTTGAGCATCAAATACCTGAATAAGAGCAGCATATTGATATATATTTGCGATCGTTCAGAAGAAACATTATAATTTCTGTGCATTTTTTATAGTCACGATGTAGTCATTCCCGGATCAACACTAAGAGACCAGAAGATTTATGGACTTTAAAAGAAATGCAACACTACACAATTAAAAAAAAATTGGCTCAGAATAATAGGAAAACGATAATGTTCCTTCTGCCTCATGCTGCGTTGGGCCCAACAGCGTGATCGTAAATTCTGGTGATGAACTAACACAAATTAATTATCAATTGATTGAATGAGGAGATGGAAATAATCAAGGTTAATTTACTAAAATAAGCACACTTACATGTAACACACTTCTTTTTTTAATGCTATGTACGTTTTCATATTAAATTACAATAGATGACTATTGTGGTTAAATACTTTATACATAACAGTCAAAATTACCTCTTGATGCTGTCTGCTCGTAATCAGTTACCAGAAACTATTTGCTTTTTGATTGAAAAAAAATAACATTTAGCATTTTCACTCAATATTTTCACATAGAACATAAAATACCGTTGCGGGACACAGCAAGTCCGCGTCCGCCTCTCATGGAATACAAACAGTAAAAGGTGAGGCGCCAAAAGCCTCATTTGTCTTGAAACAACAGAATTCTTTTTTATACCATTAATCGATACATGTACATAGAGATTTACAGGCACTGTGCAAGAACGGCAAAGATAAAGAATAATAGATTCTGTCGCTGCTATGCGATGTTTCATTTCTTTTACTTTCCAATTGTTTGATAACTTTAGGCCATCAGGCGTTTACTATTGTGCGTATATTAACGTTTGTGAGGCGAAAATTACTAATATTACAGTTTTTTGCAATATTTGCGTTTTTGCCATAATTGCATTCTTGCGATAATTGCGTTCTTGCGATAAATGCGTTCTTGCCATAATTGGGTTTTTGCCATAATTGCGTTCTTTCCATAATTGGGTTCTTGCCGTAATTGGGTTCTTGCCATTTTTGCGTTTTTGCTATAATTGCGTTTTTGCCATTTTTGCCATTTTTGCGTTTTTGCTATATTTGCGTTTTTGCCATATTTGCGTTTTTGCCATATATTTCCGTGAACCTTTGACGATTCAGACTATGTCCTACCAACTGATTCTTTCCTCTTGTCCAGTTGTGCCACAAGTTTATCTTCTCCCATATTTGCGTTTTTCCCATATTTGCGTTTTTCCCATATTTGTGTTTTCTCATATTTGCCGTTTTCCCATATTTGCCTTTTTCCCATATTTGCGTTATTCCCATATTTACATTATTCCCATATTTACATTATTCCCATATTTGCGTTTTTACCATATTTGCGTTTTTCTATTATTTGCGTTTTTACCATGAGGTATCGGTATTTTGCGAGGTATCGGTATTTTGCGAGGTAATGGTATTTTGCGAGGTATCGGTATTTTGCGAGGTATCGGTATCGGTATTTTGCGAGGTATCGGTATCGGTATTTTGCGAGGTATCGGTATCGGTATTTTTCGCGGTATCGGTATCGGTATTTTGCGAGGTATCGGTATCGGTATTTTGCGAGGTATCGGTGTCGGTATTTTGCCGAGGTATCGGTATTTTGCGACGTATCGGTATTTTGCGACGTATCGGTATTTTGCGAGGTATCGGTATTTTGCGAGGTACCGGTATTTTGCGAGGTACCGGTTGAAACGTCCCCTTTGAAAAATTATACATGACTGTGCTTAAACTGACACACAATATTTTTAGCGCAACACAATCTGACTTTCAGAAATCCCTACAAAAGAATGGCCCTGACTAACATTAACCTATACCTTATATATATATAATCAGTTCATGACATCCATTCTGTACTCAAAAATCCGCCATCTCATTTCCCACATCCACCACTGCTGGCGGCTCACCTCCAACAGCGCAACGCTACGCGCTGTTAACATCCAGCTGCCGCTGCCCAACACTACAATGGCAGACAACAATGCTAACTAGCCACAGACTGCCCACAAAACAGCTAGTGATTTTCATACAGAGAGCGCTACGTGGCGGCGGCGTTACCAATATAAGAACCTAAACAGCCTACTTACATAAAGAAAACATAAACAGCTTACTTACACAAACACATAGTGGAATAACACAAAAGGAAAGGACAGGGTTTGTTTTCAGTGTAACATTTGGTACTGCAGCCCAACCCAAAACTTCATTCCATAGATCTTTCGTCTTATTTCAACCTTTGCTTCCACCAAAAAATCCTACCCAGCCATGCTTTCTGTATTTATATGTTTACATATTTCTTACCTCTGTATTTATTTACCATTATCTTACCTCAACATTTATTTCCAAGAAAATCCTACCTAAACCTGTTGTCCCCAAACCCTACTTTTTTTGTTCATATCCTCTTTCAAAATTCTTTTTTTGGCCACACCATTTTCTTATAGCTTCTCAATGCATTTCTTCCAATTCATCATAGTTAGTTTCTTATATAGTCTACCCCCTCTTAAGCTAACTTAAATCTACTGAGCTCAGATGCTAAACTAAGGGACGAGGCAATGCAGCAGCAAAAAATAATTAACACAAAAATCAATGACAAAAAATTCAAATTGGCAAAGCAATTGCAATATTACAACTAATATAAGGCACTGTGCAGCAAACAAGAATAATAAATCAGTAGTAAACTGGCGTAGAAGAGTAACACAAACTGTAATTCAGTAACATTATGCCTGGCAAACACCAGCAGAAATGACTTATATCTAAACATGACATAGCTCAAGCAGAAAAAATATTACAGTAAAAATGGCCATGTTTAATACCTATGTCACATCTTAACACTAGAGTGATGCATCACAATTTATTCTACAAAAGAAATTACCAAGTACTTGAAAAGAAAATTCTGTATGCAATTCCTGTGAAGGGAGATGTGTTTTTGTGCTCCTTCCTTTTTTTTTTAAGTACATCGAAGTTATTCTTTACTGGGTCTGTAGGCATAAAATATTTATATTAGTACATCTATAAAATTTTATTTTAACCATTGCTGCAGTGCAGCTAGAAACTAGATATTAAACAAAATGAGTAAATAAATACATAAAGTAAGCCATATGGCATTCCTCTCAACTAGAAAGACAGTAGTCATAATCAGGTGTACAGACATAAAAATATTTCTCGTCATTTCATTCGGCATTGCAGTAAATATCATAAATTAAGAGCTCCACAGTGTTATCATGTTTTCAAGTTTGAGGGTGTCGTATTTATGATGCTTTCTACAAAGGAATGTCAACAGCGAGGATAATGGCCTCCCTTTTTTTTCTACCTGTGCCTCTGGAAAGGCACACCCTAATGGCTTTTTCTCCAGGCGTCTGACACAGCTGGTTGCCCATGACGCATTACGTGCAGGTGGTCACTTAACTTTCTTACGGAAATATTTACAACAGCAGTTTCTGCTACAGTGACAGTCTCATATACAAATATTTCACAGATCAAGAATTTGCGTTACAAATCTGTAGAAACAAAATCCTATAAATATAATAGTGTCCAAAAAATTTTCGCCGGCATTGTGATACATTCACGCATTTACACACATTTCATAACTCTTAAAGTACGATTCTTGGTTTCCAATACCTTTTTCACAAACCAGAGTCCCTAAACACTATTCATTATTCCTTACCTTATTCGTCAACACTTCTTCAATATTTCATCATAACAGATAGGTAGCTTAATCAAATAACTCATATAGCATCAGATTATTGATCATAAACATACCGCAACCGCATAATACACATAGTCATCGTAATAATAACATCATAACACCTCAGTCAACTCTCACAATCGTCGTAGCTTCCTCCAAATTAAAAAAAATTCTCTGCTCATGTCAAAAGTGTCATCTGCCTCAAATGTACTTAAAAAATCGTGATCCCATACCAAATATATCATTCAAAACTCTCATAATATCACAATGGGTCCAAAAAAATATGAACAGTTCACAAAGTAGAGACAAAATACAATTTCGTAAGTGTGAAGTTACCCAACTGTGTAATTGCGTAAACATATGTCACTGATGTAGTAAAAAAAATGTTTGTGTCTCTGTTAAATAATCAGGTGGCTGTGTAATTCTGTGTTGGAGAAATATGGTACCGATGTGTAAAGTTGTATAAGCAAATACCATATTAGCTAGGGCTCCTTGTACTTGCCAAACACATGGTACAGAAAGTAAGCGTGTACCCCCCTGAGGATTAATGTAATTATACCCTCAGGTGTTACAGATTACAGCAATGGAATGAAATGTATTACGGAAAACAGAAAACCTTTGTATCATTGTACTTCAAATATCTTTAAAAATAAATGTTTTAAGTATAAAATTAATCACTCAAATACGTGTACTGTAGCGCTAAACTGCGCGTTTTGTTGTAAGATAATCTCTGTGGAAGTGTCGTAGTTATCGTCCTCCGAAAGCTAAGTTCTGCAGAAGTCAATGTACTTACCTCATGATAAACAAAAGAGAAATGCTTTGCGTATAGATATCTTAGTTATTACGTTTATTGTTGTGATGAAGAACGTACTGTGCTGTAACATATTGTTGTGCTACGAAAGAGGCTGTCTCATTGTAGCTATACCACAAAAGTTAC
Organism: Schistocerca cancellata; assembly: GCF_023864275.1. Taxonomy (NCBI): domain Eukaryota; kingdom Metazoa; phylum Arthropoda; class Insecta; order Orthoptera; family Acrididae; genus Schistocerca; species Schistocerca cancellata. The sequence continues at coordinate 194,775,958 of NC_064629.1, read as the reverse complement.
TACTAAAACATGTTTTACTTTGCAGAATAATACAGAAAAACTGTGCAGATATGAAACAGAAACACCGCAAACAGATTCTAAGTCCGACAAAGCATACTAGTAATGTAAAGTGAAAAGTTATATGGCAAAGACAAAGTTAAAAGGCAGATTATCTTTCAATAAACGGTTTTACATGTGAAATGTGGTGTAAACCTTTACTCTTCCTAGAACGCAGAGTTTCAACTTTAACGCAATTATCATGTGGTATACGTCGGTAAAGAATACTGGAATTTTTCTCAAGGTTAGCGTCTATGTTATTTTTCTCTGAGCCAGCCAGCGCACGCGGCAGCCTGCGGTGTGAGTCATTGTCTGCAATCTTTTTGTTGGCGCGCGTCGTTATTGGGATTAGGAGACCTAACTTCCAGAGATTCACGTTGCCCAGAGGGCCCTGCTCTGTTTGAAGCTCGCCAGTTCTGATGAAATTCAGGTCTGTCGTTATGTCAGTAGTTGACATAGTTTCTTGTTTGTCGCTCATGTGGTGGAGAATATCTCCCGGAATCGTAACTGCGCGCTGAACTGTTGCGTCTGAAGTTATTCTGTCTCCCTTGATAATAATTGTTTTTGTTCCCATATTGTCTGTCTCTATGGTAATCTCTGTCATATTCATTACTACGGAAATGCGATCTTTCCCTGTAATTATTACTACTCTGCCAACGGTTGTCATACGGCTGGTGTCTGTTTTGGTCACGATTTACGTTGTAAGAATAGAATTGTCGTGTCCAGTTCTTGTTTCTGTCGTCACGGAATTGTGACGGATGTGACCTGTAGTGATTGTTTTCCTGTTTTCGCATCCCGCGACTGTCTGTGTCAATTTCTAATTCTTGTAAGAGTCGCTGAAAACCTTCAATGTCGTCTTTGCAACGTCCTGCCAAAATAATATTTCTTAAATGTTCAGGCAATTTCATTAAGCAAATGCGGATGAGTTCTGAGGGGCTGTATGGGTTTGACAGGTACTTATTCTTGTGCAATATGTCTTCAAAATATTTCACAAGACTGGAAAATTCAGATTGTTCGAAATGTTTCATCATTATGATGCTATGTTTTACTCGGTCTTGTGTGGCTTGAGACCAATATGCTGAGAGGAACGCATGGTAAAATTCTCCTTCACTGTGGCAATCGTGAATGACCGATCGCATTCTTACAGCTGGTTCATTCTCCAAGTAGCCACACATAAATTCTAATCTGTGTTCTAGTGACCAGTTGGGAGGAAAACAATGGGAGAATTGATGGAGCCACGCATGTGGATGAATGTCGTTGCCAGAATTCTTAAACGTTTTGAATTTACGTGTAGTAATGAACAGCTTATAGTCAAAATCAACATGTCGGCGAGTCGCATGTCGGTCATTGTTACGTCGTGTCGGCGGTTCCATCTCAAAATTCGGTGCACGTTGCCAATTTCTTTCATAATTTCCGAAATGCCCTGTGTTATTATTTTGTGGCTGTTCCGTATTTCTATGTCCCTCTTCCCGTATTGGGGCGCGAGTGTCCTCTGAAATACGTAATTCTTGTATTACCTGTGTCAGCTGATCTTGTACTTCCCGGATTTCTCTTTGGTGTTGCGTATTACTTTGATTCTGATTTTGTTTGAATTTCCTAATTTGTTCGCACTCTTCTGTGTCATTAAAGACTACTGGTTTTGTGTCATTCAGATTATCATCTACCTTCGTAGATAAATTATTTACCTGATCCGAAAGTTCACCTACTTTCTCTGATAATGAACTAATTTCCTCCATGTGTCTTTCTGAACCAATTTTCAGAGTATCTACTGTGTCCTTTAAGTTTTCTTGAGTTTTTGAAAGTAGCGTAACCAAATCGGTAGATGCAACTGAGTCAATTTTAGCTTGCAAGGTCTCATGATTTTCATGAACAATAGTTTGCAGTTCTTTTATGGCTGCTTCGTGATTCTGTAATGCATTTTCATGCCGCGAAAAAATAGGTTGAAAATGCTCACAAATTTGTGTTTTTACGTCATTACAGACTTTTTGACATTTCGATTCAATGTTATGTAACTCAGTAGTTAAATCTTTACGTGTTTGTTCAAGCGTATGTTCCACTGAGTCTAACTTTTGAAGCTTTTGTTCCATTGTGTCTAACTGTTGCTGTGTTTGCCTCTGGTGTTGTTCCATTGTGTCTAACTGTTGCTGTGTTTGTCTCTGGTGTTGTTCCATTGTGTCTAACTTCTGAAGCTTTTGCTGTGTTTGTCTCTGAGTTTGTTCCATTGTGTCTAACTTTTGAAGATTTTGTCCCATTTGTTGCATTAATTGTAATAACAATGCATTAGTGTCTGGAATCTGTTCCTCTACGCTTTTCGGCAGTGCATTCGCACCAGCAACATTCACATTTTGACAAGCAGAAAATGTGTCTTGACTCGTTTGAGAAAACGGTGAGAACTCAAAACCTGAGTCTACAGTATTTGCAATATTGTGTTCTGTCATTCCAAATTCCTGAGGCGAGCTGTTGCTGACCGATCGATCGATAATGCTTCCCTGTTTACTACCTGTTTCACTGTCTACACCATTATTTGACGCTCGCTCCATTTCCCTATGCACAGTTACCAAATTTCTACTTTGAATATTAGTTAATTCATTGCATGGCGGCGTTAACGCACTGCTTTCGTCTTCACTGTCATTTCTCAGTTTACTTTGGAGCCTAGTGTTACGTTTTTCACACGCCATTATTGTCACAATATTTCACACGACAACACAGAAAAACACAATTTGAAGAGCAAAAATAGGGGAATACATTAACATAGCACTGAAAATAATATCTAGTTATTTGCAAGCGTACTTAGTGCAAATCTACATGTATGCCACAACTGTTTTACTGTACAACAATGAAAGGCTGCAACTACAAAGGAGATTCTCTCTACAATTATGCGCTAGCAATAAACAATAGCTATACTAATTACACAAACTACAAGAAAAAAATCAGAAGATTCCAGTGAGGTATCCTAGGCTAAGGGTCAACATATGAAACGTCCCCTTAGAACATTTTTACACGACTGTGCTTAAACTGACACACAATATTTTTTAGCGCAACGCAATCTGACTTTCAGAAATCCCTACAAAGGAATGGCCCTGACTAACATTAACCTATACGTTTCACAAATCACTCACCAAAAATCTTCGTTACTCGAACTACTGCAATACAGCGAGCGCCACTACTGCCAGCTAAATAAAAGATTCAAACTACGGAAGTCACTAACTACTGATAGGGATAGTTAGCAAATGAAAGATTTTAATAGAGAACAAACACTGTATTTACCTTAATAATCATTATATGTATAGCAGTTCAATTTCAAACCTCCGCCATCTTTCTCCCCACATCCACCACTGCTGGCGGCTCACCTCCAACTGCGCAACGCTACGTGCTGTTCACATCCAGCTGCCGCTGCCCAACACTACAATGGCAGACAACAATGCAAACTAACCACAGACTGCACACTGCACAGCCAGTGATTTTCATATAGAGCGCTACGTAACGTTGCCAATAAGAAAACATAAACAGCCTACTTACAGGGGAACACCATGCTACCGTATTGGTCAGCAACATTTCAGGCGCCCAAAGCTCAGGTAAATTTCATCTCTTTGGTTCCACCAAATGTGACCAAAGGACCGTCTCAAAGATGATCATATATTGCACATTCATTATCTTTGGTTAGCAGACGACTATACATTCAGCCGGTCGGGGTGGCGGAGCGATTCTAGGCGCTACAGTCTGGAGCCGCGCGACCGCTACGGTCGCAGGTTCGAATCCTGCCTCGGGAATGGATGTGTGTGATGTCGTTAGGTTAGTTAGGTTCAAGTAGTTCTAAGTTCTAGGGGACTGATGACCTTAGAAGTTAAGTCCCATAGTGCTCAGAGCCATTTGAACCATACATTCATTCATTTCTCAGATCTCACGAAAATGGAAGTAGGGATTTATTTTGTGGGAGTGCACTTGTGATCCATTAAATAAATAAACTGTCCTTCTTTCTTACACTGGCATCCGGCTTCGGTGTGTTAAGTGAAATTGAGTTATTATTACAAAAAATATGTTGTTCTGACAAGAATAACGAAGAATGTTGTGAAACGTCCCCTTAGAACAATTATACATGACTGTGCTTAAACGGACACACGATATTTTTTAGCGCAACGCAATCTGACTTTCAGAAATCCCTACAAAGGAATGGCCCTGACTAACATTAACCTGTACCTTTCACAAATCACTTACCTCACCAAAAATCTTCGTTACTCGAACTACTGCAATACAGCAAGCGCCACTACTGCCAACTAAATAAAAGATTCAAACTACGGAAGGCATTAAATACTGATAGGTATAGTTAGCAAATGAAAGATTTTAATAGAGAACAAACACTGTATTTACCTTAATAGTCATAATTTGTATATAATTTCAAAACTCTGCCATTTCTCTCTGCACATCCACCACTGCTGGCGGCTCACCTCCAACTGCGCAACGCTACGCGCTGTTCACATCCAGCTGCCGCTGCCCAACACTACAATGGCAGACAACAATGCAAACTAGCCACAGACTGCACACAGCACAGCCAGTGATTTTCATACCGAGCGCTACGTAACGTTGCCGATAAGAAAACATAAACAGCCTACTTACATAGCCCCCATGCTCCCCAAAAAAAAATTTACAAATTGTCTTGGGCAGTGGCCAATAATGATTTGATAAAAATTTTTCATAATTACAATAACAAAGATATCAAATGCACACACTTATTTATACAATGTTGGTCAAAAGCTAAAATTTTCTCACAGTCCATAAAGACAGTCCAGATTGTTCATCACAATAAAATTTCAGTGTTTTTTTTTTTTCAAAGTCTGCGCAGTAAAAGACAATGCCCACGGAAGTAGTGGATTTCCATGCAGTCTTGAAGAAGTAGTGTTGTCCTTCCAACTGAAAGACAGTGCTGACTCTTGACATACTGACAGGTAATGGGCCACAACAGAGCAAACCCACAGCAGAGTCATTCGACGTTTTGAAGAAGATTGGTAGGTAGGTCATCACAGAGCAGACCCACTGTAGTCCTGGTAGAGATGGTTCCGGAAAAATATGAGCATTTCACAAAGTACAGACAAAATACAATTTCATAAGTGTGAAGTTATCCAACTGCGTAATTACGTAAACATCTGTCACTGATGTAGTAAAAAAAAAAGTTTCTTTCTCCGTTAAATGATCACATAGCTGTGTAATTCTGTGTTAGAGGAGTATGGTACCGATGTGTAAAGTTGTATAAGCAAATACCATATTAGCTAGGGCTCCTTGTGCTTGCCAAACACATGATACACAAAGTAGTCGTGTACCCCCCTGAGGATTAATGTAATTATACCCTCAGGTGTTACAGATTACACAATGGAATGAAATGTTATGGAAAACCTTTGTATCACTGTACTTCAAATATCTTTAAAAGTAAATGATTTAAGTACAAAATTAATCACTCAAATACGTGTCCTGTAGCGCTAAATGTGCGTCTTGCTGTAAGATAATATCTGTGGAAGTGTCGTAGTTATTGTCCTCCGAAAGCTAAGTTCTGCAGAAGTCAATGTACCCACCTCATGATAAACAAAAGTGAAATGCTTTGGGTATAGATATCTTAGTTATTACGCTTATTGCAGTGATGATGAAAGTACTGTGCTGTAACATATTGTTCTGCTACGGAAAAGGCTGCCTCCTTGTAGCTATACCACAAAAGTTACTACTAACACATGTTTTACTTTACAGAAGAATTCAGAAAAACTGTGCAGATATAAAACAGATACACTGCAAAAGCAACATTGTAAATTGTCACTCATTAGTAACGTCGTGATATAATCGTGTAGCTGTCACATAAACTAACCACTGTGTCATCTGGTATCTCTCAGAAAGTACTTTAATTCAGAATGTATTTTCAGTGCAACTAACAAGCAAGAATGCACACACACAATAACACTGTGTCGTCTGTTCACAATAACAATGTATTCGTAATTTCTGTTTAAATAAGTTCTCTTGGTTCTTGACTGGATATTTAACTTCAAACATTGTTGCATGGTAACAGTTTCTAAGTCTGACAATGCATACTAGAAATGTGAAGTGAAACGTTTTATGGCAAAGACAAAGTTAAAAAGCAGATTATCTTTCAATAAACGGTTTTACATGTGAAATGTGGTGTAAACCTTTACTCTTCCTAGTACGCAGAGTTTCAACTTCAACGCAATTATCATATGGTATATGTCGGATTCTGTAAGGTCCATTGTAAACTAGAAAGAATTTGTGACTCAAGTGTTTCTTCTTATGTGATAATGAATGAGCTTTAATGAGAACTTTCTGACCAATGTATAATTTCTTTGCATTTGCTTAACCGTGTAGATTTGTCCTTTTGTTTGCTGCAGATTTTATATTTGCAATAGCCAAATCAATTATGTCCTTGTGTCGAAGTTTACGTGTATTCGGGAAAGGTACAAGCTCTCTGATTCTGTTCGGTGGTTCTTCATTCTTCAGTACAAGAGTAGGTGGTAAAGCAATGGAATCATGAGGCATTTCATTCAGCACATTTTGAAATATGTGTAAATATCTGTCCCAATGCTGATGCTTTCTGTGACAATAAAGTCTGCAAAGCTTACTGATTTCTTTCATGATCCTTCCAGACGGGTTACAATGTGGTGAGTACAATGAAATAAAAACAGGTTTGATTTTATGATTCCGAAGCATGCGTGACCAAACAGCAGATCTGAATTGCGGTCCGTTATCTGCAATGACTTTAGCAACGTGGCCAACTTCACGTAAAAACTTTTTAACAAAGGCGTTGGATACAGACCGTCCAGTGGCTTTACGTAACGGAGTGAAAGAAACAAATTTTGAAGTAAGTTCAACAGCGACTAGAACGTACGAAAATCCATTCGATGTTCTGACAAGGGGTCCCAAGAGATCAACAGCAGCAAATTCTTTTAATTTAAAATGAATAATAGGAAACAACGGAGCACGGTGTGAGATAGTAGATGGTTTCGCCTTTTGACAAAGTTTACAAATAGACAAGACTCTTCGAATTCGCTTTTCCATATTGTTAAAATAACAAGTCGTTCGAAGAATATGATAACATTTTCGTGGGCCAAAAGTGCGTAGCTGAAATGAATGTATCAAATGAGCTTATTAACAAAATCGTCTGGAATGCAAAGTACCCATAGCTTGTCATCAACAGTGCAGCGTTTGAAGAGTATGTTGTTTCTAACCAGGTAATAATGCCGAATCTGAGTGTGTGTGTTTTCATGACATTTACTTTTGATGTCTTTCCAAATCGGATCTTTACCTTGTTCATGAGCAATGTCCTTTAAAGATGTGGTGATGAAGTTTTCAAAGGCGACTTTCTGAATGTAAAGAATACTGAAATTTTTCTCGAGGTTGCCTTCTGTGTAACTTTTCTCAAGCCCAGCTGGTGCGCGTGACAGCGCGTCCGCAACAATGTTCTCCTTGCCGGGAATGTAGACTATTGTGAAGCGGAATTCTTGCAGAAACAATGCCCAACGTTTTAACCTGTCATGATTTAATTTTGAAGACATAAGAAATTGTAATGCACGATAATCACTGTATACTTTTACGTGCTTGCCAGAAAGAAAGAAACGGAATTTGTTAAATGCCCAAACGATAGCTAAAGCTTCTAATTCAGTAACGGAATAGTTTTTTTCAGATTTTGTTAGCACTCGTCTAGCAAAAGCAATGGTTTTCTGAACAGTAGTGTCATTTTCTGTGGCTTCTTGAAATAAATGAGCACCAAGACCGACTTTAGAAGAATCCGTGCTAAGGCAGAAATCTTGTGACAGATCTGGATGAGCTAGTATTGGCGCGTTAAGTAGCGATTCTTTCAAAGAATTGAATTCCAACTGTGCTTGTTCGTCCCAGTTCCAAATAGTATTTTTTCCAGTGAGAGAACAAAGTTTTGGTGTAACAAGAATTTGCATATTCAGAAAACGACGGTAAAAATTTACGAGACCTAGAAAACTGCGGACTTGTTTTTTTGTGGATGGAACTGGAATGGCTCTGATTGCTTCTAACTTTTCAGGATCCGGCTGAATGCCTTCAGAAGAAATAATATGTCCCAAAAACTTCACCTTTGACCTACTGAATTCAGACTTTTCCAAGTTAACTGTAATTCCAGATTCTGCAAAAATACGCAACAAACTGTTGAGGATGCGATTGTGTTGTTCCCATGAGGCTTCTGCTATCAGAATATCGTCCACATATAAGGTGATGTGACGTTTTAAGAACTCAGGTAATATGGAATTTAACCCACGAATGAATGCTGCCGAAGAAATGTTCATACCAAAAGGAAGTTTCCGAAACTGATAACAAACGCCGAAACAAAGGAAAGCTGTGTATTTTCTACATTCTGGGTGAAGTTAGATCTGATAAAAGCTGGATCTGAGATCAATGGAAGACAACACTTTTATACCATTAAAATTTTGAAGAAGTTCTTCCATCGTCTGCGGCCTGTCTGCTTCAGGAATAATGATAGTATTGATTTGTCTCGAATCTAAGACAAGCCTGATCGATCCATTTTTCTTCTCAACAACATGTAACGGATTGTTGTATGAGCTTACTGTAGGCTCAATAATGCCCTCGTCAAGCATAGATTGTATTTCTGTTCTAACACGGTCCCTATAATGTGCTGGATTTACATATGGTCTAACACAAAATTTAGTATGCTCACGAACACGAAATTGGTATTGAAATCCCTTGATTGTTCCTGTTTTGTGAGTAAAAACTGTGGAATGTGCTTGTAAAATCTCAAAAAGGTCCTGCCTATCAGTGTCATTACAATTCTCAATTGTTTGAATTTTATTCTGAATTAACTCATTAATTTCAAATATGCCGTCGGTATCATCCCTGTCAGTACTTGCAGAGTGATTGTTAGTGTCTAGTTCCGTAGAAAATTCCGAACTGGTGTCTAATCGGCTTTACCTTCTGTTAATTTCCTCATAATGGTTTGAGAGCCAGTCTTCAAATTTCAAAGCTATAGACTTACCTTCTTTCTCTAAACTTATTTCAGCATCGTGGAAGCTTAAGATTGCTTTGTATTCATTCAAAAAGTCTACTCCCAGTATAATTTCCATCGACAATAATGGAACAATAAGAAAGTTCATAGAGAAGCTATGGTTTTGGCAAAAGAATTCTAAATTGGTTTGTTGGCGTAGATCTACACTTTTTCCAAAGATTGCACCTTGTAATTTAATCTTACGTAACGGAAGTGTGGGGCAATCGGTCGATTTGTTGCATTTGCTAAAAGCTGTTTCACTAATTACCGAAATGGGACTGCCAGAGTCAAGTACTGCCGTAAATTTTACGTCATTTACAGTAATGTGAATCACAGGATATGCAATGTTGTTATGTTTTACGTCGTGTTCCTGGAGTAAGATGTCCCTAACGTCTTCCATTTTTACGTAATTACTTGCTACGGCAGCTGCGTCGTCAGTTTCATAAGTATGTTTTGTGGCTGCCAGTGGTATGAGTCATTGCCTATTGTCTCTTTGTTGGCGCACATCGTTATTGGGATTTGGAGACCTAACTTCTACAAATTCACCGTGACGAGAGGGCCCTGCCCTTTTTAAATCCCGACAGTTCTGATGCAGTTCAGGTCTGTCGTTACGATCATATCGTCTGTCGTCATGTCGGTAGATTCCATTGTTTCTTTCTTGTCGGTCATGTGGTGGAGAATTTCTCCCTGAGTCGTAACTGCGCACTGGACTGTTGCATCTAAAGTTATTCTGTCACCCTTGATAATAATTATTTTGGTTCCCAAATTGTCTGTTTCTCTGATTGTCTCTGTGATAGTCATTACCGCGGAGAGGTGATCTTTCCCTGTAATTATTACTACTCTGCCAACGGTTGTCATACGGGTGGTGTCTGTTTCGGTCACGATTTACATTGAAAGAATAGCCTTGTCGTATATTATTTCTGTCATCGCGGAATTGTGACAGATGTGACCTGTAATAGTTGTGCTAATGTTTTCGCGTTCCGCGATTGTCAGTGTCAATTTCCAGTTCTTGTAACAGTCCCTGAAAAGCTTCAATGTCGTCTTTGCAACTTCCTGCTAAAATAATATGTCGTAAATGTTCAGGCAGTTTGATTAAGCAAATGCGGATGAGTTCTGAGGGGGCTGTATGGGTTTGACAGGTACTGATTCTTGTGCAACATGTCTTCAAAATATTTCACAAGACTGGAAAATTCAGATTGTTCGAAATGTTTCATCATTATGATGCTATGTTTTACTCGCTCTTGTGTAGCTTGAGACCAATATGCTGAGAGGAACGCATGGTAAAATTCTCCTTCACTGTGACAATCGTGAATGACCGATCACATTCTTACAGCTGGTTCATTCTCCAAGTAGCCACACATAAATTCTAATCTGTGCTCTAATGACCAGTTGGGAGGTAAACAATGAGAGAATTGATGGAGCCTCGCTTGTGGATGAATGTCGTTGCCAGAATTCTTAAACGTTTTGAATTTACGTGTAGTAATGAACAGCTTATAGTCAAAATCATCGTGTCGGCGAGTAGCATATCGGTCATTGTTACGTCGTGTCGGCGGTTCCATCTCAAAATTCGGTGTACCTTGCCAATTTCTTTAATAATTTCCGAAGTGCCCTGAGTTATTATTTTGTGGCTGTTCCGTATTTCTATGTCCCTCTTCCCGTATTGGAGCGCGAGTGCTCTCTGAAATACGTAATTATTGTATTACCTGTGTCAGCTGATCTTGTACTTCCCAGATTTCTCTTTGGTGTTGCGTATTAATTTGATTTTGATGTTGTTTGAATTTCCTAATTTGTTCGCACTCTTCTGTGTCAGTGATGGCTACAGGTCTTGTGTCATTCAGATCATCATCTACCTTTGTAGAGTTCGGCTACTTTCTCCGATAGTGTACTTATTTCCTCAGTGAGTTTTTCTGAAGCAAGTTTCCGAGTGTCCATTTGTGTTGAAATCGTTTCTACTGTGTCCTTTAAGTTTCCTTGAGTTTTTGCAAGTTGCGTAACCGAATCGGTAGATGCAACTGAGTCAATTTTAGCTTGCAAGGTGTCGTGATTTTCATGAACAATAGTTTGGAGTTCTTTTATGGCTGCTTCGTGATTCTGTAATGCATTTTCATGCCGCGAAAAAATGGGTTGAAAATGCTCACAAATTTGTGTTTTTACATCATTACCGACTTTTTGACATTTCGATTCAATGTTATGTAACTCAGTAGTTAAATCTTCACGTGTTTGTTCAAGCTTATGTTCCACTGAGTCTAACTTTTGAAGCTTTTGTTCCATCGTGTCTAACTTTTGAAGATTTTGTTCCAGTGTGTCTAACTTTTGAAGATTTTGTTCCAGTGTGTCTAACTTTTGAAGATTTTGTTCCATTGTGTCTAACTTTTGAAGATTTTTTCCATTGTGTGTAACTTTTGAAGCCTTTGCTGTGTTTGTCTCTGATTTTGTTCCATTTGTTGCATTAGCTGTAATAACAATGCATTAGTGTCAGGAATATGTTCCTCAGTGCTTTTCGTCAGTGAATTTGCAACGGCAACATTCACATTTTGACAAGCAGAAAATGTGTCTTGACTTATTTGAGAAAACGGTGAGGACGCAAAACCTGAATCTACAATATTTGCAAAATTGTGTTCTGTCATATCCGACTCCTGAGGCGAGCTGTTGCCGAGCGATCGATCGATAATGCTTCCCTGTTCACTAATTGTTGCACTGCCTACGCCATTGTTTGCCGCCCGCTCCATTTCCCAATGCACAATTACCATATTACTACTTTGAATTTCTGTTAATTCACTACACAGTGGCGCTAACACACTGCTTTCGTCTTCACTGTCATTTCTCAGTTTTACTTTGGAGCCTAGTATTCCGTTTTTCACACGCCATTATTGTCACAATATTTCACACAACGCAGAAAAAACACAATTTGTAGAGCAAAAATAGGGGAACACATTAACATAGCACTGAAAATAATATCTAGTTAATTTGAAGCGCAGCTGCGAAATACTTGGTGCAAATCTACATGCATGCCACAACTGTTTTACTGTACAACAATGAAAGACTGCAACTACAAAGGAGATTCTCTCTACAATTATGCACTAGCAATAAACAAAATCTACACTAATTACACAAACTACAAGAAAAAATCAGAAGATTCCAGTGAGGTATCCTCGGCTAAGGGTCGACATATGAAACGTCCCCTTAGAACAATTATACATGACTGTGCTTAAACTGACACACAATATTTTTTAGCGCAACGCAATCTGACTTTCAGAAATCCCTACAAAGGAATGGCCCTGACTAACATTAACCTGTACCTTTCACAAATCACTTACCTCACCAAAAATCTTCGTTACTCGAACTACTGCAATACAGCAAGCGCCACTACTGCCAGCTAAATAAAAGATTCAAACTACGGAAGGCATTAACTACTGATAGGTATAGTTAGCAAATGAAAGATTTTAATAGAGAACAAACACTGTATTTACCTTAATAGTCATAATATATATATAATTTCAAAACTCCGCCATTTCTCTCCCCACATCCACCTCCAACTGCGCAACGCTACGCGCTGTTCTCATCCAGCTGCCGCTGCCCAACACTACAATGGCAGACAACAATGCAAACTAGCCACAGACTGCACACAGCACAGCCAGTGATTTTCATACCGAGCGCTACGTAACGTTGCCGATAAGAAAACATAAACAGCCTACTTACAGTTGTACCTATTTTCAATGTCGGGCGGTATTGTACCCTTTCAGGCTAATCAATTTAGTCTTATCTGAAAGGATAAAATAAAATGTTGTTGTTGTGGTCTTCAGTCCTAAGACAGGTTTGATGCAGCTCTCCATGCTACTCTATCCTGTGCAAGCTTATTCATCTCCCAGTACCTACTGCAACCTACATCCTTCTGAATATGTTCAGTGTATTCATCTCTTGGTCCCCCTCTACGATTTTTACCCTCCACCCTGCCCTCCAATACCAAATTGATGATCCCTTGATGCCTCAGAACATGTCCTACCAACCGATCCCTTCTTCTACTCAAGTTGTACCACAAACTCCTCTTCTCCCCAATTCTATTCAAGACCTCCTCATTACTTATATGATCTACCCATCTAATCTTCAGCATTCTTCTGTAGCACCACATTTCTAAAGCTTCTATTCTCTTCTTGTACACAGTATTTATCGTCCATGTTTCACTTCCATACATGGCTACACTCCATACAAATACTTTCAGAAACGACTTCCTGACACTTAAATCTATACTCGATGTTAACAAATTTCTCTTCTTCAGAAACGCTTTACTTGCCATTGCCAGTCTACATTTTATATCCTCTCTACTTCGACCATCATCAGTTATTTTGCTCCCCAAAGAGTAAAACTCCTTTACTACTTTAAGTATCTCATTTGTTAATCTAATTCCCTCAGCATCACCCGACTTAACTCGACTACATTCCATTATCATCGTTTTGCTTTTGTTGATGTTCATCTCATATCCTCCTTTCAAGACACTGTCCATTCCGTTCAACTGCTCTTCCAAGTCCTTTGCTGTCTCTGACAGAATCACAATGTCATCGGCGGACCTCAAAGATTTTATTTCTGCTTCATGGATTTAAATACCTACTCGGAATTTTTCTTTTGTTTCCTTTACTTCTTGCTCAATATACATATTGAATAACATCGGGGATAGGCTACAACCCTGTCTCACTCCCTTCCCAATCACTGCCTCCATTTCATGTCCCTCGACTCTTCTAACTACCATCTGGTTTCTGTACAAATTTTAAATAGCCTTTCGCTACCTGTATTTTACTCCTGCCACCTTCAGAATTTGAAAGAGAGTATTCCAGTCAACATTGTCAAAAGCTTTCTCTAAGTCTACAAATGTTAGAAAGGTAGGTTTGCCTTCCTTAATCTTTCTTCTGAGATTAGTCGTAGGGATAGTATTGCCTCACGTATTCCAATATTTCTTCAGAATCCAAACTGATCTTCGCCGAGGTCAGCTTCTACCAGTTTTTCCATTTGTCTGTAGAGACTTCGCGTTAGTATTTTGCAGCCGTGACTTAAACTGATAGTTCGGTAATTTTCACATCTGACAGCACCTGCTTTCTTTGGGATTGGAATTATTATATTCTTCTTGAAGTCTGCGGGTATTTTGCCTGTCTCATACATCTCGCTCACCATATGGTAGAGTTTTGCCAGGAATTGATCTCCCAAGGCTGTCAGTAGTTCTAATGGAATGTTGTAAACTCCAGGGGCCTTGTTTCAACTCAGGTCTTTCAGTGCTCTGTCAAACTCTTCACGCAGTATCATATCTCCCATTTCATCTCCATCTACATCCTCTTCCATAATATTGTCCTGAAGTACATCGACCTTGTACAGACCCTCTATACACTCCTTCCACCTTTCTGCTTTCCCTTCTTTGATTAGAACTGGGTTTCCATCTGAGCTCTTGATATTCATACAAGTGGTTGTCTTTTCTCCAAAGGTCTCTTTAATTTTCCTGTAGGCAGTATCTATCTTACCCCTAGTGAGATAAGCGTCTACATCCTTACATCTGTCCTTTAGCCATTTTGTATTTCCTGTCTTTCGCATTTTTGAGACGTTTGTATTCCTAATGCCTTGCTTCATTTACTGCATTTTTGTATTTTCTCCTTTCATCAATTAAATTCAATATTTCTTCTGTTACCCAAGGATTTCTACTAACGCTCGTCTTATTATCTACTTGATCCTCTGCTGCCTTCACTACTTCATCCCTCAAAGCTACCCATTCGTCTTCTAGTATATTTCTTTCTCCCATTCCTGTCAATTGTCCCCATGTGCTCTCCCTGAACTTCTGTACAAACCCTGGTTTAGTCAGTTTATCCAGGTCCCATCTCATCAAATTCCTACCTTTTGCAGTTTCTTCAGTTTTAATCTACAGTTCATAACCAATAGATTGTGGTCAGAGTCCACATCTGCCCCTTGAAATGTCTTACAATTTAAAACGTGCTTCCTAAATCTCTGTCTTACAATTATATAATCTATCTGATACCTTCTAGTTTATCCAGGCTTCTTCCATAAATACAACCCACTTTCATGATTCTAAAGTACAATTATCAACTTAATTCAACATCAGCATACATTATTTATTTTTAAAGCTTATGAATAGGAATAAGTGATAATTACTAATTGCTATATGACTTAATTTGAGACATTAAATTTCAAAATATATGTGTCCTATTTAATTCCACAGGTATATCTTGATTCTCTTCAAACTGGGGATGACCTCTTCGCTGTGGCTGTATTTACAGGAAGCTATGGACACAGTCCTCAGATGCATGCTTACAGGTAATACTGTTTAATACAGTTATTAAACACCTCCCTGTTCAGCACCAGCATCTCACCAAATGAACACACTGCTAGACAGTTCCTGCATAAACATCCATCTGCATGAGTTGTGAAATGCAACTCCAACCTATCCCACTACATCACCATTGTTTGCTGAAAAGTATTCTTCTTCTTATGCTCCTTCATTATCGGTGCTTTCGAAACCTCATGTAGGAAGCAAGGACACAGTCATCGGCTGCATACTTACGGGTAAAATAGTTATTAAACTCATTTTTATTCAGCACCAACGTCTCATCTATTGAACAATCACACACACTACTGCTTCCACTGAGACTGAGCTTTTGCAAGCGCCATCTGGTGATTGTATCATGAACTAGATCACAACAGATCTCATTACACACCAACAGCTCAACATGCACTGAATGTTTATTGCCAATTTGTGGGATGCGGAATGGTGGGTAGTGGAAAGTGAGGGTGGTTGTAAGACAGTTTTGTGCATCCTCTGGTGGTAGTATTGGTGACGAGGGCAGTCCATCTTAAAACTTACAGGCAAACATACACACGCATGATCAGAAAAAGTGCGGGCAAAGGATGGTGGGGGGGGGGGGGGGGGGGATGGAGGGCTGTGGAGGACAATCCACCAGTAGAATAACACTCCATGAACACATTTCCTACCAAACTAAATAACTTACACCCCTCCTCTGTTGCAGCTCAGACTAAGGTCTTCGCCGGCCGGTGTGGCCGTGCGGTTAAAGGCGCTTCAGTCTGGAACCGCGTGACCGCTACGGTCGCAGGTTCGAATCCTGCCTCGGGCATAGATGTGTGTGACGTCCTTCGGTTAGTTAAGTTTAATTAGTTCTAAGTTCTAGGCGACTGATGACCTCAGAAGTTAAGTCGCATAGTGCTCAGAGCCATTTGAACCATTTGAACTAAGGTCTTCACCGCCAATTTACAGGTGTGGAAGGGGTGGAGGGTGGTGGCTGGCGTCATAGGAGTGGAGGTAGGAGCGTAGTGTTATGATTCTCGTCGTCAGTTATGATGACAGGTGGCCAATGCTAAACAAAAACATATATTGCGGGTTTGGCAGTGAAGTCGGTAAGGTTGCAATAATGTTCAAATGTGTGTTAAATTTTATGGGACTTAACTGCTAAGGTCATCAGTTCCTAAGCTTACACACTACCTAACCTAAATTATCCTAAGGACAAACACACACACACCCATGTGCGAGGGAAGATTCGAACCTCCGCCGGGACCAGCCGCACAGTCCATGACTGCAGTGCCTAGACCGCTCGGCTAAACCCGCGCGGCGCTGGCTGCATAGTGTGTATCTGCAACGACTGAAATCATTAGTAGTCGTCTGTAAAAAATAGTATATATTGTACTTAACTTGTGTTACATGCTTCTTCATATGCTGCATACATATAACAACAAACGTATCTAAAGAGGCATTACTTATGTCCTACTTGACTAAGCGCATTGTTAGAGGTTGATTCCTATCAGCTGAAGGCTATGCTACATTCCTAGTTGACGTCCCGAGCGAGAGTGGACGAGAGCTCGCTAGGTCCTTGTCATAAGCCACGGAGTGGTGATAGCTGCGCTAGTCGCGACTCGCGGGTTCAGCGATATCTATTACCGACCGCGTCGATATCTGTAACCCCTGACAAGTGTCGTATCGAACGTTGATACCACACGTAGGGAGTTAGTTTAGTGGAGGTAGCCCAATTGACCTATCTTCCACAAAAATAGTTCCCACCATTTCCACGGGATAGACAGGTGTGTGACATCATAGGGAGTGGAGGAAACACAGTGCCACTTTGAATAAATTATTTGTGCCAGAAATTGTTTTGTCTCACTACTTACATCCTCTGCCAAGTCAGAGTGCGGCTTGTCTGTGGAGCACCACAGTCAACTCTACTAGCTGCAAACATGATACTTTCTCTCAGCCAGTGTTATAGTCAGATAGGACCATATTAGTCATACGAATATGGTACATATGGCCGTATTTAGGGTGTGTGACGCACCTAGGCACTTCTTTATTTACCCTGCCCCCTCTCCCTAAAGTTCAGCATTCCTATTCATTTACAGACAATCAACAATTACGTGGAATTTTTAACTTCAGTTCTAAATTTACTGAAGTCTTAAGTAATATATAACACAAAGCATATGTACACGTTAAGAATTTAAAAATAAGAAAATAACTACTACAGTTCAATAGCCCATTTTACTGAAAAATTACCGTAGGAACATCAAACTTGGACACAACGTGTGGTAAAAATACAAAGAAAACCATTATAGATTAATATCCCATATCAAAATTATTTCACTTAAATGTGAAATTTAATCGGTCCAAAATACATGAGACTATACCATTTAATTGACCTTTTCCAAAATGTAGCAAACTTAAATGACTTCCCTCCCGCTTTTGTATTTGCGAATTTATTTATCACTTTCTGAAAATCTGGACTGTCATGCCTGATTCTGTTGCTAGTATTCCAAGATTTATGAGTCGTTCTTGATTTTATGTTGTATTTTGTCCATAGCAAGTTCTTAAACCGTTCTAGAATGGGGCAGGACCTTTCAGATGAACAATTTGTTGCTGGTGTACAGCTGTAATTCTTGAGTGCTCAGTACACATTTGGACAGATATTACCAATTTTTATTTATTTATCTTTTTGAAACCACCATTCTACAGAGAAATGGAAGAGATGATATCTTGTGACCATCTTCTTTCTTCATAGACAATATACATTTTAAAATGTATACATTCCTCACCAATTTTGTTCTCTATATGAGAACTATAGATGGTTCTAAGTTCCTCTGCAGCATCATAAATCTGAACAGCTTGTAGTTCGCAATATTTGGAGAATTGAAACTCTTAAGTTATATTCTTTCTCGATATTAACTTTCTTCTTTAACTCATTCTGAAGAGTTTGTACACTCTTATAACATGACATTTTCATTCTTCTCCAGATTTCAAAACAATCTGATCGTGTTTGTTCTTCAGGAAATTGGTGTTCACCTTGTGAGTCAGATGATTCATCAAAGAATTTTTTGCATTTAACTTGACGTTTGCTTTCTTGATTCTCAGCAGCTGAAGGAGATGGAACTAATTCCGAATACCTGATCTCCTTAAGTTTCTTTTCAGCTGAATTCTCATGAATTAATAAATATGTCTAAAGCTCACTTAAACACATTCAGCTAGATTCAGCGAGTGATCCGAACATGGAATGAAAAAAATTAAACAATTTCGGTTCTTGAGTCTTGCTTAAAGCTTGAATATGCACCAGACATGACTGCGTTATCATATGATTGAGAGCTACAATTGTCAAATTTCGGTCCATGTACTTCTGAAGAGTTAAAACTTCCTCAGAAAGCTTCTCTCCAGTGTGACCTACATTTTTTATAAAATACAGCAATCTTTCAACTGAGAGCCCGCATTCATTTACGTATGTAATTATTACACTTAAGTAGTCTTTATGGGATATATCTGGTGTAAGACTGATAAATATTTGGAAGAAATAACTTCATAACATATTTTTTGGGTTACTGACCTCCCCATAAGACGTATTAAATCTTCATAAGTCGCTGGTGACAAGTATGAAGTAAATCCTTTTCCAGGGTTAACAAAACCTTGCTTTATGGTCAGCCAAATAGAACCATACTTCGCAATTAATTCCTGGCACATCATGAAATTTCCATTTTTCATAGAACCAAACACCTTTTTGTCTCCGCCAAATGCTAAACCTTAATATACTATCTTCTTAACTAAAGAAACAACTCATTTCATGCTCATACTGAATGGACAACCATTTGCCAATAACTATTCATCTTGTTTCCTCGGTTTTTCAATTTTTTCAAGCAGTCTTTGTCAGCTGTAAGATTTCCATGTTCAGCTATTCGTATTCTAGCATGGCTCCAATCAGTGAAACCAGATGTTGCCAATAGCGATTCACCACCAAATAATTTACAACGTGCACCGAACAACGATACATGTCTTGGAAAATATACAGAATATTCACGGTTGATAATTTCCTCATTCATCAAAATCCTCTGAAAAAAGTTTTTGTTGCAGGGTCGCTGAATATAAAAAAATGAGTATTTTTGTTTTGATTAACAGCATTTTAAACAAATAATCTAGCGTCTGGTCATTGTTTTCCTAGTAAAGTGGGTCAATACTGAAAACCGGAAAATTCTCTGCTTTAGAGTGAGTAGATTCTTGCATTCCTTCCAGAACTCCGAAAGTTAGAGCCTCTGCATTCTGTTTGCCCTTTAGGACTCCAATTTCGCATGCAGTTAAAGAACTACACTTTTCATTGTTACTGTCTTGAACTGCAACTTCACCTGAATTTTCATAGCCTCGCGGTTCACTTTCATTTTTTCCACTGAAATGAGTCCAGTCGCGGATTTTATGTAAATGTTCACCATCCCTCTGTCTTTTTCTTCATCTTTCTTTCGATACGCAGCACCACTTAATCTAGATCGTCTGTGCATACAGCTATCGTGAACTGAAGAAACAAATCTGCGATGCAGAGTTTTGAAAACTGAACTACAGTAGACTCCCGACTATCCGGTCTAATGCGGCGGAAGCTCAAGCTGGACAACAAAAAACCGGAATGGCCGGAGTTTTATGAATTGTCTCTTTAGACTCCTGCAGTACCATTAAAAACTCCATTTTTATCTCAAAACCCAATTTTATTTATCTTTACTGACTTCCATAATCATTACATTTTTTCGTTCATCACCCATTTTGGGCTCTTTAATTGAAACAAAAATGAGCCCAAAAAACAACAATTTAACAACGCACGCACTTTGGCTGTCTGAAGAAACAAAAAACACAGGTTGAGCAGGAAAGTTGCTCTCTACGTGTGTTCATTATTGTTTGTGAGCTCTTCTAAGTTTGGTTTTTGGAGAGCGGCTCCCGAAATTTATTCGGTGATGTAATTGTGACCCCAGATGTGTTAGAAGCATAAGAGGTGAATAAAACATTTTGAAAGATCAGACAGCATTGTAGACGGCCCCTGCTTGCTAAATCTTTGGAAAAGTACGGTATGCCCAAAAAATTAATCTTCGTATTATTACGGTGAAATATTATTGCGATATTAAATAAGTAGCACGTATAGTCCAGAAGGTGGATAGTCACGAGCTGGATACTAGAAAGCCAACTGTACACCGAGCGACGTGCCGCAGCAGTTAGCACTCTGGACTCGCATGCGGGAGGACGACGGTTCGATCCCGCATCCGACCATCCTGATTTAGGTTTTCCGTGATTTCCCTAAATCGCTCCAGGCAAATGGCGCGATGCTTCATTTGAAAGCACACGGCCGATTTCCTTCCCCATCCTTCCCTAGTCCGATGAGACTGATGCCCACGCAGTTTGGTCTCTTCCCCCAAACAATCCAACCCATTTTTCCTTCCCCATCCTTCTCTAATCCGATGGGACCGATGACCTCGCCGTTTGGTCCCCTCCCCCAAATCAACCAACCACTGTACTTTGATTATATCAAATACAACAGAAAGAACTTCACTATGACCAGTTAGTACCTAGTTTTAAGTTTAGAACCACGTGAAGCGCTCATTGTAGGCGCGTCGGCTGCTGTCCAGTAATCATGAGTAGCAGTTCTCACAATGATCAACTGTTGTCTTTATTTGCACTGCAGGAAACGAAGAATGTGGAAATACGAAATGAACACTAAACGAGAAGATGACGAGGAATTTCACAGTCTTTGCAAGAACTGTATTCTTGTGAAGAACGTTTCTTCAGTTATTTTCGAATGTCTAGGGAACAACTGGAAATGTTACACAAGCTTATTTAACCGAAAATCTCAAATATTGAAAAGAGCCTATAGGTTCACAGGAAAGACCAATTTTATTGAGGCCACCTCGTTGTTTGTAATAGAATTCTCTTTATGGTACAAACCATTTACTTTCTTTTATTATTTACTGTGACTATATATTTTGAAAAATAGTAATAATCATAAAACACGGAACTGTATAAATAAAACATAAACTGAAAAATACTGTCAACACTGGGTGCAAACAAGCGTAAGCTACAGGTCAATCGTCAATCGTCAACCGTCAACCGTCTACCGTCTACACTGAAACAAAATTCTGTATCACTATATATTTCTCTGGTGCCAGAAAAGTCACGGAAAGAACCCCTGTTCCCAAAATTGCAATGGTGACTTCATTTTAAGATATACGATCAGCATTACTTCGTGACGCCACTGAGCTGATTGTAGCAAATTCTGTGGTGTATAGATGTGGTGGTGTTACATCGTTTTATATCGCAAGTTCAGTCTTTCCAAATACTAGGCCAGCTGCATTTTTAAAGGAGTCAGTGCTCCAGCTGGTAATGTCTTGAACGAGGGTCTAAATTCAAAAATAAGTTGCCACATGGTTGAGCTCGCGCTTCTCTCTCCTGTTACTGTCTCTGGTGTACTGATCATTTGTGACTGCAGCTACATTTTCATTTGTTTATTTTCGTTTTGCCTTCTTCAAGGAATGAACTGACATTACGGATTCAATTATGCTTCTTCCTCTCGACGCCCTTGGATATGGTTACTCTGACTCAACATTTTATGATGTATGAGGTGGCGACTGTGTGTCAGGAATAAACTCCAAATGACCTGCCCATGCACAATTCTGATACTTCTTGGCTGAACCTGTGTCTCCCACCATGGGTTTCAGATATTTCCTGTAGGATTCTCGTAGAATTTTCCGTTTTGCTCGAACAGGCTCGGGCTCACTTGTTAGTCAAGCTACATGCAAATTATTTTATTTCATATGAGCAATTTATTACCAACAAACAGTACAGTTTATTCCAGATATTAGGCCAATCGTGATTCACAAGATACCATCGATTTTTAATTCTGTATGGGAAGGAAAGCTGTCTCCAGGTTAGTCAAATATGTGTGTCAGGAACTGTGCAACGTTTTACAACCACTCAACCAGCGGAGGAAATTTGGAAAAAAATTGAGATGGTATTGGTAGATCGGTGGCAATTTCCTAACTGCACTGGCAGCATACACTCCTGGAAATTGAAATAAGAACACCGTGAATTCATTGTCCCAGGAAGGGGAAACTTTATTGACACATTCCTGGGGTCAGATACATCACATGATCACACTGACAGAACCACAGGCACATAGACACAGGCAACAGAGCATGCACAATGTCGGCACTAGTACAGTGTATATCCACCTTTCGCAGCAATGCAGGCTGCTATTCTCCCATGGAGACGATCGTAGAGATGCTGGATGTAGTCCTGTGGAACGGCTTGCCATGCCATTTCCACCTGGCGCCTCAGTTGGACCAGCGTTCGTGCTGGACGTGCAGACCGCGTGAGACGACGCTTCATCCAGTCCCAAACATGCTCAATGGGGGACAGATCCGGAGATCTTGCTGGCCAGGGTAGTTGACTTACACCTTCTAGAGCACGTTGGGTGGCACGGGATACATGCGGACGTGCATTGTCCTGTTGGAACAGCAAGTTCCCTTGCCGGTCTACGAATGGTAGAACGATGAGTTCGATGACGGTTTGGATGTACCGTGCACTATTCAGTGTCCCCTCGACGATCACCAGTGGTGTACGGCCAGTGTAGGAGATCGCTCCCCACACCATGATGCCGGGTGTTGGCCCTGTGTGCCTCGGTCGTATGCAGTCCTGATTGTGGCGCTCACCTGCACGGCGCCAAACACGCATACGACCATCATTGGCACCAAGGCAGAAGCGACTCTCATCGCTGAAGACGACACGTCTCCATTCGTCCCTCCATTCACGCCTGTCGCGACACCACTGGAGGCGGGCTGCACGATGTTGGGGCGTGAGCGGAAGACGGCCTAACGGTGTGCGGGACCGTAGCCCAGCTTCATGGAGACGGTTGCGAATGGTCCTCGCCGATACCCCAGGAGCAACAGTGTCCCTAATTTGCTGGGAAGTGGCAGTGCGGTCCCCTACGGCACTGCGTAGGATCCTACGGTCTTGGCGTGCATCCGTGCGTCGCTGCGGTCCGGTCCCAGGTCGACGGGCACGTGCACCTTCCGCCGACCACTGGCGACTACATCGATGTACTGTGTAGACCTTACGCCCCACGTGTTGAGCAATTCGGCGGTACGTCCACCCGGCCTCCCGCATGCCCTCTATACGCCCTCGCTCAAAGTCCGTCAACTGCACATACGGTTCACGTCCACGCTGTCGCGGCATGCTACCAGTGTTAAAGACTGCGATGGAGCTCCGTATGCCACGGCAAACTGGCTGACACTGATGGCGGCGGTGCACAAATGCTGCGCAGCTAGCGCCATTCGACGGCCAACACCGCGGTTCCTGGTGTGTCCGCTGTGCCGTGCGTGTGATCATTGCTTGTACAGCCCTCTCGCAGTGTCCGGAGCAAGTATGGTGGGTCTGACACACCGGTGTCAATGTGTTCTTTTTTCCATTTCCAGGAGTGTAGATGGGAGGCGTGTTAGAATAAAGAACCGTAAAAGCAGTGGCTCAACAATCGCAATAGGCGTCGTTATTTCTGGTCAATCACGCACACATCTTACTGTTGATGACTAAGCAATTAATACTTAAGCTATATTCGTGGATGATAAAGAAGGACGGTAGGTGTGCGGCTCGATTGTCGCTTAGGCACAAAAATTTGTATCCTTATTTTAGATTCAAACACCTAGCAGCTGGTAAGAAAAACCGATACGTAACATTTCATTTTACTTAATTAACAATCCGATTATGAGCTGCATTCGTATCTCCATCACAGAACTTCTCATCATGCACTTCATCTTAAAAAGCATGCACACTTTGTTACTTCTGAATGGAAGTATATTAGACATCTTTCGTGGTTAGTTAACAGGGACGAATAGAGTCCCGGTTTATTACAAAAACTATCGTCTTTTATTTTCAAGCGTAGATTTGGTTACTGGTATTGGCGAAAATTTCGGTAATTCCTGACTCTTCATGGCTAGCCAGCAATATGATATGATTAAAGTTGATTGGATCTGATTAGATTAATACTTGTTCCATAGATCATGAATATGACATTTCGTAATGATGTGGAACGTGTCATTATAATGAAAGGTTTCTTTACATACCATATTTAATTTTCTTTACAACTACTTTTCACTCTCTCTCTCTCTCATTCTCTTTTATATTTATGTCTCTCTCTCCCTCTCTTGTCACACACAACCACACACACACACACACACACACACACACACATTCTTTTTTTAATTTTATATGTTTGTGGTGCTCGACTATCATTCAGGCACGAAAATGACCATGAATGAATTTCTTAGTTTTGAGTACACCTAGGAAAGGAATATAAAAACAATTATGAGAGTTACTGATTTATGATGCTTAGTTTGCAGTCAGTTCTGAGTATTATTAGTAACTCTACTCCAGTCCCTAAAACTAGTTACAGAAATGCGAATCAGATGCATTACGTACTAGGTATGTTTGGCAACTCTGTGATCGACGAGTTACTTCCTGGTGTGCACGGAATTAAGCCTCAAAGTTCACTTGAGTTTTCCAGTCATTTCCATTGAATAATCTGAGCTATTATTGCTTGAGGTGTAACAAAACATTGTAAATTTACGGTTTTCAGTCCGCGAAAGTCATAGTACTCTGAAATCGCAACTAATCTCGTCCTTTAAATAGCGGTTTACGAGTTCTAGCCACTATTGGCCTCGTAAGAGGAAGTGAAGGCGCATATTTCTTCGCTAGCTCTGTGGTAATGTACTGACCTGTGAAAAACCATCTGTTATGCTTCCCAGTTCTAGTCACACTAACTGTGAAGTTTTTATCCCTCCTGTGAAAGATCTACTAGCAGTCAGATCAAACATCGATAAGGAAATCGTAAGAAAGTACTTTCGGCTCATAGTGCAATGGTGGAAAACATACAGGTAACGCCTCATTCAGCTTCTGAGAAGGTAATTTTGGGTTTCCAGGATTACATAACTTTGTTAATGAAATGCCACAGTGCGCAAATTTCGTAAGGTTTCTTTTAGTGTTGTTAAAACAGTAGTAAATCTGAGAGACAAATTAATAATCAACGATATATGCGAATTCTCTGATGTTATCTATAACCGTCTGACAGTACACATGCAATTTATTGATTACATGCATGTAGAAAACTTGTTCTGAGTTAAGGCTGTCAAACAAGGTTTGAAGAACAATAAAATGCTACTACCACACGACAGCTAATGCAGGAAATACTTTTCTGACGTATTTTGGCACGTTGCGCTCGCCCCATACTTAATACAAAAGTTTGGAGTTGCATCTGCTGCCTGGCAGTCTATTAAACCTGAAAAGAACAAAATGTCGCAGAAGTTAGCCCTTTATCCACATGCGGCTATTTTGGGTTTAGAAGTGAAGGGAATTATGTTCAAAGTTCCATTAGATTGATCACTTCAGCAGACAGCAGAATTGCGTTTTAAGAAATGCGGCAGTGAATATATTTGAACTCGCGACACTTACCATGACGCTACCAGTTGACACATAGCTACAATAGCTCCCGAAGTCAACAACAATTCCTCCAGAACTTCTGCATTCCTCAGTGCACTGAGATAATGCATATGGACGGATCTAGACTTCTGAGAGACAGACAGTTACACCTTTTCTCTTGCACTGCACGACGTTATCGACAAAGAAATAGCGTAATAGAGTAGCTCCAGTGGAAAGGAACACTTCCCATTTACATTTCTGCATTCTACAGTGTTGGCAGTTCTGTGTAGGTGGCAGTTACATGATTTTATTCGGCGATCACAAGATAGCCGAGGCAGCTGGTTCATTGGCGATTTGGTCAACGAAGTAAATGAATGTACTGAACATGCTGCAAACCACTACAGGGAGCCTGTGTGTCAGAATTCTAATCCAGTGTGGCGCAACGGCGTTACGATAGAAAAATGAGTCACCGAGAAGAGGATTTGGTGGTCTGTTGGATTGATGATAGGTTGATAAACTTATGGTCTGGGATTGATTCCAAGTTCCGCCGATGATTTTGGACAGGATACGCTAAGTGATGAAGGTATAATGGCATTGTGGTCTGAAATTCACGTAAAACAAGATATTCCTTCTCTGCCAAGTAGACGTTAGGTTCAAAATGGTTCAAATAGCTGTGAGCACTATAGGACATAACATCTATGGTCATCAGTCCCCTAGAACTTAGAACTACTTAAACCGAAGTAACCTAAGGACATCACACATCACCCAGTCATCACGAGGCAGAGAAAATCCCTGACCCCGCCGGGAATCGAACCCGGGAACCCGGGTAGACGTTATGTTGAACCACAATAGAGCCAGGAGTGGCGACATGTAGAAACTCACGTTAGCCTGGCCGAGATGAGGGCATACGGTGTGGTCGTAAGGCCCCAGTACTATCGCGCCATGCTGTTGTGTGGCGCGAAGGAGGCGTCGGCCACTGGCTTTGGTGATGCGGGAGTTCCATTGCGTGTGTTTGGCGTTAAGGTCGCCCGGAATTAAAATCTTCCCCTCGCAACGCCAGTAGAGCATCGAAGTCAGCCTCCTGGAGCAGTCCCCTCGGCGGCGTGTAGGCCGCAAAGAAGGTGATGACCCCTGCCGTAGTGGTAACAGCCACCGCAGTGGCTTCCACAGCGGCGAGGGGCGGTAGCTGCACTTCGTGGTGTTTCAGGGAAGCCTCGATGTAAACGACAGTCCCTCCGCCATGGGTCAACCTGGCCACCTTGACATGTATCCCAGCCTTGAGGAAGGTCTCGAATACGAGGCAAATATCGATTGCCCCCTTGCTATGGGAACAAGCTATTCGCGTTAAAAGCGCAGACGGTGAGGCCACGGATATGGTGATTATCCACGATGGGGTTGAGGAACGACGCCTACCTGGAGGGCCGCCGTGACCGCGGTGACGAGCACCGGGAGTTGCTCCAGAAGCTGGCTCAACGACCGGAGAAGTGATCGGAGCTCAGCTGCTTCTGAAGCAGTGGAGGCGGCGGGGGCCACTGGGGCGGCCTCCGCCACAGGGGCGGCTGACGGGGGCCACTCTGTAGGTGTCGACTGCCGTGGAGCGACAGTTTCGGGCCGCAACTGCGGCGCAGCGCGAGCTGCTTGCCGCTGCCGCGGCGGACTGTCGGTGGCAGTCTGTTGCGCAGCGGCGAGGGTGGCACGCCCCGGGCGCCGGCTACGCCTGAGCGGGCGGGCAACCCGCGCATCAGGCGCGGCCGCGGGTATAGCCGCCCTCTCGGGCGAAGCCGTGGACGGCGCAGTCGGCTGCTGTCTGTCTCCGACGGGTTGTTCAGAGCGCTGGGAGGGGGCAGGTAACCCGCTCTCGGTGGCGGCAGCGAAGCTGGTGGGAGAGTGCACCTTACGAGAAGGAGCACCCTTGTCTCGCTGCTAGTTCCGGCCCCTGTCGAAAGCCGAACAGCATCTATAACAGGGAACATGCGGTCCGCCACAGTTGCAGCAAGTCAGCTTGTCCCCGCGGGCAAGGCCGCAAGATTTGCTCTCGTGCTGCCCCGCGCACTTGACGCAGCGGGGAGGCATGGAGCAGTATCTGGAGACGTGGTCCAGCCGCTGGCAGGAGAAACACGGAGTCCTTTTGCCTTTGGCCAGGAGTGATCGACCTCTACCTTGACGCGGCCGACCAACTGCAGCTGGAAAGCCTTCCGACTTTCCATGTTGTCGACTAGGGCAACCTTGTACAGCGGCATGTTGTGGTGGGTACGAGGGGACTTCATGAAGGCTGTGGACCCAACGCCGAAGCCCATATCGTCCAGTTCCTCACGGAGGCAGTCCGCGCCAAACTTGAGGTGAAGGTGGCGGAATACCACCTTCAGAAGTTTGAGCGGCTCGGAGGGGTGGGTGTAGCAATGGAGGCCGTCCTTGCAGATGGCGTCCATCATCACCCGGTACTCCTCGCGTGTCGCGACCGTGACCTTGTAGAGGTAACGGCCGCCATTCTTGATAGTAGTGGACGTGGCCACCCTCTCGAGCTTCTGTTGCAGGTCCTTATACACGCCGTCCCATTGGACGACGATAGGAGGCGGGGACGGCGGGGGCGGCACCAGAGGCGCCTCGCCGTCCTCCATCTCGTCGACGTTTGCCCCTGCAAACGTGCTAGTTGTCGGCAGCGGCTGCGGTGGCTGCAGTACGGCAGCCCTGGCGGTGTGCCGCCGAGGTGGGGCGACAAAGCCGTCCTCATCAGGCTGCCGGGAGACAGCATTCGACGCAGTGGGCCGCTGCGGCCTCTTCGAAGGTCGCGCCTTGGCGGCACTCTGGGAAGAGGCCGCTACAGCCCTCCCAGCGGGAGCCTCTGGGTGCCTTCTGGGGGGGGGGGGGGTTATGGGCGCTCAACATCGAGGTCATCAGCGCTCTGGGTGCCTTCTTCCGCGGCCTCGCGGAGTCGGAGGACGAGGTGTGAGTATCCGAATCGTTACGAGTCATGGCCCGGCGCTTCCTGGGCGCTCGGGCTTCGTCAGAGTCGGTATCGCGACACTCTGCCTCGGCAAGGTTCGTGTCCGGGAGGTCAATGGCCTCCATGTCGGTGGCCTCTGGAGCTGTCTTTGCGCCCGTCCAAACCGCAGGGATGCCCCCAGCGCAGGACGGCGCGTCGACTAGCGAAGCAACGGGTTCTTCTCGTGTCAACGGGGCCAGTGGGGCAACCGGGGGAACATCGACCTCTCGAGTGGTGGTGTCCAGTGGCGCAACTCCCTTCGAGGCCGCCGTCGCCGGGACCGCAAAATCTTGCAGCGCGACCGGCGAAGCTCTCGGTGGCACACCCGACTCTTGCTGCCCCGAGCTCGGTAGTGCAGCAGCCTTGAGGATATTGCAGAAGGTCAGTATGGCCGCCTCGTCGTCATCTCGACCGGGGTAATAGCCCCCGTGAACGAGCTTTTTCATAATAATGAACGCTCGGTCACAAGAACGCGTGTCATCAGTGGAAGAGCAAACCTGGTCTTAGTCAGTGGTCGGAAGCTGGTTCGTCATAGGTGGGGGGCCGGACGGGGCCGCCGACGGGTTCAACTGAGCCGCCTGAGCTGGCCCCACCCGCCACAGCCTTCGCGTGGAAGACACTCCCCTCCCCTCGCAACGGCACCTCGGCCACGACCAGCCGAGCCTGGCAGGAGCGGCGCTTGTATTCTCCTCCTGTAGAGGCCGCCGCTGTCGTGGTGCGCTCCTAATCAGCGCACCATTGGTCGACGTCGTGTCACCGCCTTCTCTTCTCTTGCGTTCTTCAGCTCCGTTCTGGCGCTTGCTGTTACGCCAGAACAACGTTGTGCAGAAGGAAACACGGAACTTCGAAAATGTTCACGTTACGTGCCGAAAGCTCGGCCCGCAGAATACTCAATTATCAAAATTTTGACGATATCAGTACTTTTTTAAGCAATGGGCATGTTTTAACCTAGACGAATCTAATTAAGGCTAGATGAAACAATTCCTGGTCTCAGCACAGCGTAGAAAGACAAGTTCTTTCACAAAGGTTTGAAAAGAATAGAAAATCCAGTGCCTATGTGGTAAATGAAATACCAACTTGCTTAACGTGATGGCCAATTAAACTCAGTTTATAAACGGAAACTGCCTTTCTGCGATTACAGTTCAGTTTTGCACTCTCCCGTGGCATTTTGTGTCTGACCTACATATACGTCGACAACCCAACACTTCTCGCCAAATGCTCAGTAAAGAAAAAATGGTCATCTCTGATGCAGAATGGTCGTATAAGGGGATCTTTAATATCACACAAGGACTTCACACACACAAACCCAATGCTGCTTTCATATATTGCTTACTCTGTGGTTTGATTGCGTGTTTAGATTTATTTTAATCTTGCTGAAATTGTAGTTATTCATTACTAATGTAACATGAGGTTTTTTTTAATAACTGCTTTTCCTGGCTAGCGATCGTTATTTTCTTAAAGAAATCTCTTCTTGGGAACGTGTAGCAATGTTGTCTGTCAAGCGGTGTAAATGGAAGTAAGTTCACGCACAAAAGTAATCATATACATACCAGCAAACAAGCTATATGTATGATATGTAAGCTGAACTAAACAAGAGTATCGATTTTTACTATTTTCAGTGCTATTGCATAAGTCTCTTTACTAGTTGCAGATCGTTTATGGAATTTAACGCTGCTGGTATTCGAGGTGGCAACACTTTTCTTTAAGCCAAATGAACAGTTTTGTCACACAATACAACACAACACTAATGTATTTTTTCGTGTCATAAATTTCTTTACGAAATAACCGGTCTTCATACAGCAGCATTTAAGAATTTTATTACGTAAGGTGCTGTTTACTTTCATAGAAATTCACAATATTTAGAGATTATTCACAGTCTAACTGGAATGTGTTACCTCAGATTGAGTTCTGAGCCACCAACACACAATTATTATCGCTATTATGATCAACAACATTTATGTGTGTATACGAAGTCAATTTAAAACTACCGCTGCAATATTTTACTAATATGGCGGCCAATGTAAGACAATCACTTATTGATTCTGCTGCAAGCCTTGGTTTGCTACTAACAAATAATACATATTAAATCTTTTTGTACCTTCACTATATGCATTAACATTTGAAAATATTTCTTACTGTTAATCGCATATTATTCAGCATTTACCAATATACTGCGCAGTAGATCAATAGCGCTAATGGCTCCGCTCCTTTGTAGCTGATCAGAAAAATCAACATTTACATAGGACGAGAATCACAACGAAATAAAACTCCAAACAGAGAAGATTTATTTCAATGACACATAAAATCTATTTTTCAAATATTAAATTGGCAACATAATATAGTTTTTTACAGACCTCTGTGTTTCCAGACATCCGTCACATCCTATCAGTACAACAGTTCGAAGAAGAAGAAGGATTATTCTAGAAGAACCATGGATAACAAAAGATTGAGATTTCCATTATCTTTTTCCATGGGTATCGTCTGAGATATAGTTTTTTTACATAATATTTAATTATGTCGTTGACAATAATTATTATTTTTTTATTTACGACGAAGTCCTTTTTATTATTATCACGAGAATGTTCACTCACTTTCCACACACAATTCTGTCGCGAATATTGCTCTGAATAAAATGTAGGCGTGGATATTACAACTCTCACAGTCTTGTCAAAATGTACGAGGAGCAGTCAATAAGTAATGAAAGGCCTTTTCTTGCTCCACCATTTTGCTTAAAAAAATGCATATTTTGTTGCGAGCCATCGTGGCATATTCCTGCTTCACACCCTCCAGTTTCACGGAATACCGATAGGTGGTGGCGCTGTACGTGGCCTTCAAAATGTCGCCCGTAGCGGAGGTGCGTTACAAGCAGACAGCTGTCACTGAGTTTCTTTTGGAGGAAAACTGGAGTATCGCAGATATTCAGGCAGCTTGCAGAATGCCTACGGAGACCTGGCAGTGAAGAAAATCACGGCGAGTCGCCGGGCCAGGTGTCTGCCGTCGTCGCAACGAGGCTCGCCGGCCGGCCGCACACAGCTGTTACTCCTGCAGTGTTGCAGTGTGCGGACTCTCTCTCTCTCTCTCTCTCTCTCTCTCTCTCTCTCTCCAAGTGATCGATTAGTCACAGTCAAACGCCGTGTTGCACAACTGTGTGCCTGTGTCGGTATTGGTGACTCACTCAAAGTTGTGTGCTGATAGTTCGCACCTTCAGACTTCCATCTGCTTGTTCAATGAAGGATGCACTCTGCGTGAAGCAGTACGTGGGTGATGGTGAGCTTACTGATATAGCGAGGCGGTGGCTCTGACGTTGGCCAGTAGAGCGGTACCGTGCGAGGCTACAGGCCCTCCCAGTAAGGTGGCGTAAGGCTGTCGCACTGAACGGAGGTGATGTTGAAAAATAGGATATTGTAGGCAAAGCCTGTGGGGAATAGTATGGCGTATTTGAATCCGTAATAATAGCAACACGCCTTCAGGAAAAAAAATGGTTGTGTTACTGAACGCCCCTCATGTACAGGGTTATTACAAATGATTGAAGAGATTTCACAGCTCTAAAATAACTTTATTATTTGAGATATTTTCACAATACTTTGCACACACATACAAAAACTCAAAGTTTTTTTAGGCATTCACAAATGTTCGATATGTGCCCCTTTAGTGATTCGGCAGACATCAAGCCGATAATCAAGTTCCTCCCACACTCGGCGCAGCATGTCCCCATCAATGAGTTCGAAAGCATCGTTGATGCGAGCTCGCAGTTCTGCCACGTTTAATGGTAGAGGAGGTTTAAACACTGAATCTTTCACATAACCCCAAAGAAAGAAATCGCATGGGATTAAGTCGGGAGAGCGTGGAGGCCATGACATGAATTGCTGATCATGATCTCCACCACGACCGATCCATCGGTTTTCCAATCTCCTGTTTAAGAAATGCCGAACATCATGATGGAAGTGCGGTGGAGCACCATCCTGTTGAAAGAAGAAGTCGGTGCTGTTGGTCTCCAGTTGTGGCATGAGCCAATTTTCCAGCATGTCCAGATACACGTGTTCAACCGTTTCTTCGCTCACTGCAGGCCGACCCGTTGATTTCCCCTTACAGAGGCATCCAGAAGCTTTAAACTGCGCATACAATCGCCGAATGGAGTTAGCAGTTGGTGGATCTTTGTTGAACTTCGTCCTGAAGTGTCGTTGCACTGTTATGACTGACTGATGTGAGTGCATTTCAAGCACGACATGCACTTTCTCGGCTTCTGTCGCCATTTTGTCTCACTGCACTCTCGAGTGCTCTGGCAGCAGAAACCTGAAATGCGGCTTCAGCCGAACAAAACTTTATGAGTTTTTCTACGTATTTGTAGTGTGTCGTGACTAAATGTCAATGAATGCAGCTACAGTGAATTTATGAAATCGCTTCAATCATTTGTAATAGCCCTGTATATAGTCGGTTTCGACAGTACACAGTTTTACATTGTAAGAAAGGACACCTTCCTCTTTCACAGCATCGTACAGAAAAGAAAGAATACGAAGGCTCTGCTTTCCTCCGAAATTTGTGAAAGCATGTCTAACGTCTGCGCTCTCTTTCTCGTGGTTGGCTTAGGTTATTCACGTCCTAAAGAACTCAAGTAGAGAAACTACCGTACAAGACGCTGCAGTGAAAGTCGATCACTAGGTTCTGCGATAACAACACAAGTTCGTCGCCAATAACCGACACGTATGTATCTGAAGGTTAGCAATGTGCATATATAACAGACAACTGTTATTTTGATACGACACGTCAAAAGGAATCGAGGAATGCCAGTTTCGAAATGGAGGAAGAGTGGAGGGTTAAAAGTACATCAAACTGATGTAAATTGTGATTCAAATTCATGTAAACTGCGGTAGTTCCGCAGAGGTGAAGAGCTTTACACAGAATAGACTAGTGCAGAGCACTGCACGAAGCAGTCTTTGACTAATCTCCACAACGACACAGACATGTGTAACGCTAAATTAATTACAGTTGGTAATCAGCTGCGACATCTGACGATTGAGAGAAGTATTATTCGGAAAATCTAACAAAATAAAGGCTGCGCTCTCTGTTTGCTCTGTTGTCCTCAGTACGTGAAGCAAATTTTTTGATAACCTTTACCACAAATTTGATATTTCGGCTCACTTCCCGTTGCACTGAATTTCAACGCAAGACCATCCACACGTGATGATGCAAGAACTGTGGATCTGAACCTCTGAACCTCATGCAGCTGTTTTTTAGTGTTTAACAGAGCGATCTGACCAATGACCGCAGGCGACGAGTCGTGTGAATACGATATAATAGCATGAGTGTACTATAATAATAGGACAGCTTAATTCCCTCTTAATTTTGATTGTGTCATATCCATCCAGAAAAAGCAAAATTTGCTTCTGGTCCCTTTTTCTTAGTTTTGTAAATTTTAAGAAATATTCTAGCATTCGGAAAAATTGCTTTGATGTCATCCGTCCATTTCTTGAGCAAACAAATGCTGTGTTTGGTGGGACTCCTCGTTCTAAGGCGTCATTCATGCTACTGCGCTGAATTATTAATACAGACGGTATGAATTCGCCTGTTGCATTCACAGTATAGAAACATGTCGTTTGAAGAGCCCATTCTCCCCTTGCGATTGCACCCATTTGGTGTTTGCATTTTAGAGCCTTAGACGGTTTTTGAACGTGAATAATGGGATTCCATACACTTTATGTATTCGGTCAGTAGTAAACTTAACATTCATTTACTATTTCCTCATATTTATTAAAAATTATTTAGCACCCTCTTTATTAAAGTACTTTCCTTCGTGCGATCGACATTTCTTCGCAATCTCGCAAGGACAATCTTTCATAAACCTGTGATACCATTTTATACTTGATGTACACTCCTGGAAATGGAAAAAAGAACACATTGACACCGGTGTGTCAGACCCACCATACTTGCTCCGGACACTGCGATAGGGCTGTACAAGCAATGATCACACGCACGGCACAGCGGACACACCAGGAACCGCGGTGTTGGCCGTCGAATGGCGCTAGCTGCGCAGCATTTGTGCACCGCCGCCGTCAGTGTCAGCCAGTTTGCCGTGGCATACGGAGCTCCATCGCAGTCTTTAACACTGGTAGCATGCCGCGACAGCGTGGACGTGAACCGTATGTGCAGTTGACGGACTTTGAGCGAGGGCGTATAGTGGGCATGCGGGAGGCCGGGTGGGCGTACCGCCGAATTGCTCAACACGTGGGGCGTGAGGTCTCCACAGTACATCGATGTTGTCGCCAGTGGTCGGCGGAAGGTGCACGTGCCCGTCGACCTGGGACCGGACCGCAGCGACGCACGGATGCACGCCAAGACCGTAGGATCCTACGCAGTGCCGTAGGGGACCGCACCGCCACTTCCCAGCAAATTAGGGACACTGTTGCTCCTGGGGTATCGGCGAGGACCATTCGCAACCGTCTCCATGAAGCTGGGCTACGGTCCCGCACACCGTTAGGCCGTCTTCCGCTCACGCCCCAACATCGTGCAGCCCGCCTCCAGTGGTGTCGCGACAGGCGTGAATGGAGGGACGAATGGAGACGTGTCGTCTTCAGCGATGAGAGTCGCTTCTGCCTTGGTGCCAATGATGGTCGTATGCGTGTTTGGCGCCGTGCAGGTGAGCGCCACAATCAGGACTGCATACGACCGAGGCACACAGGGCCAACACCCGGCATCATGGTGTGGGGAGCGATCTCCTACACTGGCCGTACACCACTGGTGATCGTCGAGGGGACACTGAATAGTGCACGGTACATCCAAACCGTCATCGAACCCATCGTTCTACCATTCCTAGACCGGCAAGGGAACTTGCTGTTCCAACAGGACAATGCACGTCCGCATGTATCCCGTGCCACCCAACGTGCTCTAGAAGGTGTACGTCAACTACCCTGACCAGCAAGATCTCCGGATCTGTCCCCCATTGAGCATGTTTGGGACTGGATGAAGCGTCGTCTCACGCGGTCTGCACGTCCAGCACGAACGCTGGTCCAACTGAGGCGCCAGGTGGAAATGGCATGGCAAGCCGTTCCACAGGACTACATCCAGCATCTCTACGATCGTCTCCATGGGAGAATAGCAGCCTGCATTGCTGCGAAAGGTGGATATACACTGTACTAGTGCCGACATTGTGCATGCTCTGTTGCCTGTGTCTATGTGCCTGTGGTTCTGTCAGTGTGATCATGTGATGTATCTGACCCCAGGAATGTGTCAATAAAGTTTCCCCTTCCTGGGACAATGAATTCACGGTGTTCTTATTTCAATTTCCAGGAGTGTATTATTTTTCGTTGTTGAAGAGATGTGGTTGATTACATTTTTCAGCCGGTTGACAGAAAAGGCTCCTTCATTCATTAATAGTTATTCCAAAGAAAGTGGATTCTAAATTAATTATATGCTGCACCAGTACATCTTCCAACTCGTAACATTAGGTCTTCCAAATTTTGATGATTTAATTAAATCGTTCCAATGTTATATCCTCTATATGCTTCATTAAAGCCAATTTCATGCTTTCGATATTTCAGTAAAGCTTCCTTCATATCCTCTTGCTTTCACTTATTGTACGCTCTCTTCGTCATATTGATCAGGTGAAAAAAACACTTTTTAGGTGATATGTGATTTCTATCAACGCCTACGTTGCACCGGTACGATTAGTGAATTCTACACAGCTTCGAGTAATGCAGTGAGGACTCCACCGTTTCTCACGTCCGTCGGCCGTCGTAATTTAATATATTATTATTGTTATTATAATTATTTTTTGATTGTTGCCGACGTACGTGGTGGGCCTGAATAAAAATGATATTCCATTTAATTTTGATTTTACGATTAAATGCTTTCCTGAAGTTCTCCTTTTTAACAATATTAATCTCAAATTATTTGTTACGTTAATGAATGTTAGACTTGCTGCATCTTAAAACATGAGCATACAAGCTGAAAAATGTAATAAACTTTTCATATTAATTTCCTCGGCTAGTCAATTCACTTTAAAGCAAAAGATCTTTAGTTATTAATTACAATTGCGGCCCACACACGCGCGAGAGTATTTTTTCTTACCTCCGTTAACCATTGTATTGTAGTCGGAGTCCTGGCTCAGGGTCTCGGCTATGGTACTGAAAATAAGAATCTTAAAGCTAAGTATTTTCTGCAACGTCGGGCGGCTGTGGAGAAAAATTAATATTATGTTAATAGCGGGCTAGTTTTCCGCTTCCGCTAATCTTTCATAAGTTAATATCGCCACGTAATGGCGTCGTTGGCTGCATCGGCCGCTGCGATTGTTGAGCTGTAAATTACTTGATTGCAGGTTAATTCAAGGAAGGTGGACATGAAATCGGCATCACCTCTTACAAATTAAAAGTGCACAATAATATTAAATCATTATATTATATGCTTAACTCATACAAATATGCTTATATTTGTCAGCACTCGAAAGATGTCCGTCTATATACACTCAAGACAAAAGAGAGGAAGTGAAGACGACAAAAAAATTAACAAAGGAGCTTATCTTGTCGTCTCTTTAGATCACTTTGTTATATTTCTTTGCATTGCATTTCTTTGCATTTCTCGACAGAGAAATTATTGTTTTACGGCTACATGAAAAAAAATATATTATTCAATTTATGAATGTCTTTTATTTATAAATATTGTTTTTAAGTCTTTTCGTAGTATGTCACTGGGGACGCTAAATTGCCCCCCGAAATGTTTATGTCATAAAAAATGTTCATGTTTTTTGACATAAATATTTCCTCTTTCATGTCCACAGTGTCCACACGCAGATTTTTCTTTCACAGTCTACATATGTCACATCGTATATTTAAATCGTTAAATTACTGAGGTGTGTTGCACACAAAGTGTAATACAGATGAAGTTATCTACATAACAATAAAATATACAATTGGTTACGTTTACAGTCATTTACAAAAGAAAAGGACATAGAATACAATAGAATACAATTTTGGCTGCTTCTTTTTGGGTTGCAACTATTGCAGTGTTCAAAGGTATCCAATCACGAGTTAGTCCATAAACTTGAAGTCCCAGGGGTGTCAACTGTTCGCTCCCCATTTGGCGCGGCCGTAGGGAAACCCTGGGGAAAACCTAGGCGGAGCGACAGACTAACTGCTTTGGTTACTTTCACTTAATTGTTTCTGGGATGTCATTGTAGTACAAGATGTGCATACATTACAAATAATGTTTTGTTGCACTATGCAAAGAATGAGATCATTATAGCAATTGGTTGCGGTGTCGTTGATCTACGCCGCGACGTTTAGCTCGCGACGGCGCTGGTTGGTGCCTTCGGTGCTCGTCGTCCGCGGCGGCTACCGAGAGGTCAATGCCCGCTCGTCTCCAGCGTGTCTCTCGCGTTCGCGGAACGTCAGAATCAGCTGATCGGCTACACGGTTGGCGATGCGCTTCTGTCTCGCCCAGTCGTGGCGGAGTGGGATGATTTTCGCCCCCCGCGCTTGTTGGCAGGAGTCAGCTCTGCTACGCATCTCCGACGTAGTACATGAAACATACACACAACCAACGTAATATTTGTTTCCCGCTGCAGATGGTTACGCTAGTGGGAAAGAAGTGCGGCAGTTGTTAAGTTTTCGCCAGTTTCCGAGTGTCAAGCTAGCACTGTCTTGCAGAATACATGACATGAACCTTCTCCCGTGAATGAAGTTTTGTTGCGCCACTGTTTCCATTACACGTCAGTTTTTGTCTTGATACAATTATTTATGTTTTCGCCGCACTCGCAGGCACTGGTGAGTGTCCCAGTACGAGCTTAGCACAAACATTCGCCGTTTCTGCGGTCGCTGTTTTGCAACAGTCCACGCATCGCATTCCAATCTCGCATTATTGTGCTCACTGAAACTACAGTCTGTCCCAAAAATATTGACTGTGGGTTCACTTCACGTTAACAGTTCACATTTATAAGCAAATTCATAGTTTTTCGTGCGTAATATTGGCGTTTGCCGTCCTTAGGCTGTTGAACGTTCAATACCAGCACTTCACTGTCCACACCACAGTTTTACCTTCACAGTTTTTCACACTGCTTAAAGTAACTGTTTCGATTAGTTCACAAACACTAATGTATTTCATTCAGTCTGAACTCGATTTTGGCTAGTGCTGGATTTTACCAGTCTCTCGCACTAATTATCTCTTTTCATTTTCCACTTAGAGTGGTACTTGCCTTCAGATTTTTTTTGACTATACAACTGTATTTCCGTCTCATCTGAGATAAGTCCCCATGTCATGTCTGCCCACTCATTGCGTACTTGCCCTCCAGAGCCAGGCTCGACTTTACAAAATTTGCCTCTCACATTATTGTAGACATTTTATAATCTAGGCCTAGCGTGCAAGTTCCTAGGTTAATGTTAGATTTGTGACTTTTGTTTACACTACAAATTCGTGCAAATCTCTGCCTTAGCAGATGGCAATATATTTTAACAGTGCTTAGCGGTAGTCGCGTTTACTGATTTGCTTTGTACCTTGTCCACAACACATGAGGTACCTTGGGTGATTTACACCCTGCACTCATATTGTTAAGTAAATTTGATTGAGCTTATTTCAGGATCGGTATAGACATAAATACATGGAACAACATATACACTATAATATTGAATTTCGTAAGTTGCATTACTACTACAGTTCAAAAATATTCATGACACACTAATGAAAAATTCTTTCATCATTACATGCTGCTGAAATTCTCTTTTTTAAATATTTTTTAAAGCATTCTTAAACATGAAATTTGTAAAATATTCTTAAATCTACGTTCATTTTTTTCTTCAAAATGCAATTGCTTAAAAATACTATTATTCCTTAACATCCACAAAATTGAATCACACTAATCTTGTGTGCCTCATTGTCTTTAAATGTTACACTAAAATCTGAACATTTACACAAAGAAAAAATACAAACTTAACCTATTATTAACACATGTAAAAGTTGCTCTACTGAGCGAACGTCTTTAAGTCTTTGTAAGTATTTTTCTTGTTTCCTTCGTAATTGCCTCCTTCTTTGACCACGGGATGTTGTAGTTTGCGTGACAGAAAGTAATGTGAGGTACCACTTCGATATTATAGGTGTAGCCCTAGATAACACCGGGTTTTTTCGAAAACACATTCTCATAACCTGTAAGTAGCTGTGTCAATTCGTTTTGTTGTGCTTCAGTCAAATGTTCTGACTCCCTGACTTTCATGGCTATCAGTTTCCTTTTTTCCTCTTTATCTTCAGTAATAAATTCTTTATAATATGCTTGTCTTGTACTTAAGTCAGAATATAAATTCATTACCTGTATTCCTTCGAATCTCGACTGAAAGTTCCGGCAATATTTTCCGTTCACTTCCCATGTCCTCAACAATGGCAAAATTACACGTCTATCCTCATTCATAAGGCTTACTTCCCCGCACAAGAGGTCGATTTTTGCGTCCCTCTGGCGTAAAAATTCCATCCCCAGGATGCAAGCAACACTTAATCCCTTAACTACTAGGAACGAGCTTTTCATTGCTTCATTTCCTACCGTAAATTCGACTGGCACCTGGTGCTTTATGATATGAGATTGTGCACCTATTGCACCCGTTACACGACAATTCTTCACTGGCAATACTGGTATTCTATTATTTTGACTCAAGTACTTGTAAAAATTTGCAGTCATGACATCGGTTGAAGCGCCGGTATCGACTATTATCTGTATTGGTGCTCCGTACATATCTGCTTGCAATATAGCCTGCACAACACTTTTGTCGGTTCGGTTACATTTCTGCGGTATGTCCACAAGTTCCTTTTCTATTTTTATTACCTCATTGTATCTCAGCATACAAAGTTTCAGGCTGTCATCCGTGAATGTGCCCTCACTACACCATCCTGCAGCCAACAACGGAGAGCGTATTATGGCTGTCTTTAGTTTAACGGATGAGCATTAGTGGGTTGACAGTTGTCGGTCACTTCCACTAACCTCACATTGTGGTTCTGGTTGTTGTTGTTGTTGTTGTTGTTGTTGCTACTGTTGGGTTGGCCGCCCTGCCTCCCCGATGGTGTATTTTGATATTGTGTATGGCTCTGGTTTTGCGGTGGTCGGTTGTAACTTCCTGACATGCTCTGTGATGGACTTGGGTTGGCGTTCCATTGTGGCGCTGTGTTTTGTTGCCACTGTGGTGTCGGTTCGTTACAACCACGCCACTGGTTTCGGTTATTCCGCCATTGCGGATTGCCGTAACCATTATATCCATTACTCATGCGTCCATCATGATGTCTCTTTCGATTTTGACGATTATAACCGTTGCCGTTATAACCATTGCCACTGTTTGTGCCTCGATTCTGTTGCCGGTGCACTTGCTTATTCCCGTTGTTACTACCGTTACTGTGGCTGCTACTGTAATCTGCTTTTTGTTGATTACAGCCTGCATGGTTCCACTTGTTTTCGGTTTTCATATCTTCGATCAATAAGTCAACAGAATCCACTATTTCCATGAATTGTTCTATATCGTATTCCGGCACATTGATGAAATATCTTTTAATTTCACTGGGCAACTTCATTTTTATCAATCTGATTATGTCATGATCGGACATTGGCTCGTCCCAGTACCTGGTTTTGTTTATATACTTTTCGAAATATTTGCGTAACGTTCCCATCTTAGGATTGTACATTTCTGGACTGTACAACTCCTTTCGTAATCTTTCTTGGACGCTATCGGACCAGAATTTTTGCAAGAAAGCACCTTCAAACTGTTGCATCGTTAGACATTTTTCGGACACGTCGGTGGCCCACAGTGCCGCGTCACCTTGAATAAAGGAGACCACGAACTGTATTCTTTGTCTTTCCGTCCATGTCCTGGGAAACACATTCCTGAAGCTCTTAATAAATACCACAGGGGGGACATTTCGTTTTTCGCTATTGAAGGGTTGGAATGTCCTGTGTTTTATTATATTGTCCTCCTTTTTGCACATTTGATTGCTACATTCTGGGACATTCATTACTTCGTGATGTGCGCTGCACGGTATCGCATGTTGTCCGTGCTCATAATTCGCATTAGGTTGCGGTTGCGCACTCGCACCCTGCCTACCGTCAGCGTTATTATAGTAATCAGTGCGCGGAGTCGGATTCATCATCTGTCCGCCACTGTTTACATTGCTTTCCAACGCAGACAGTCTCCGCGCGACCTCCTGTTGCCAATTTGGCAACTCCGCAGTCACACGGGATTTGATCTGTGTTAATTCGGCATGTAGTGCAGCAGCGCTAGCGTCACTATTTACACTCGCGGCCGCAGTCGCTTGTTCTACAGCTGTTTTTACGTCGCTTTCAATCTTTGCAGATATCTCGCGATCCTTGACTTCTAGCCATTCATTTAATTCTTTTTCTACTTTTTGAGCTTGCACTTCCAAATGTGCATCAATACTTTTCCGTGCATCTATCTCCACATTATCCACGCGGTTGGTTAAAGTCTGGACATTATCTTCAAGCCTAGCCTGCGATATCTGTAATGTTTGCATCTCGCCGGCTAAGCTTTGCACAAGATCGGGGATTTCTTTGCAAGCGTCCCGCATCTCGGCAAGTTCGCTTTGGATACTATCTAGTTTCGCTTCATTCCGCTCCTCTTGCTCACGTAGCATCTGAGCCAGTTTCTCGTCTCTTTCCTTTTCCCTCTGTTCTAACATCTCCCTATCTCTTTCTTCTAACCTGCGCAGAAATTCTGCAAATGGGTCTGCAATCGGTGAGCATACTGGAGCCCCGCTTAATCTAGCACTCGATTGGCCCCCCTGCTGTATCATCATATTCTTCTCTAATTGCTGACAAATGAACGAGGAAATATAACAAAATAGTCAAACAAACTCCCTTGTTAACAATCTTTCTGTCACGACTGCCAGCGGCCCATGCACATTTATTTGCTCACTCTACTGTTATTAGTTCAATTTTACGCCTCTTCATATCGCATTTTATAAACTTGGACTCATCAAGATTGTTGTTGTTGTGGTCTTCAGTCCTGAGACTGGTTTGATGCAACTACTCTATCCTGTGCAAGCTTCTTCATCTCCCCGTACCTACTGCAACCTACATCCTTCTGAAACTGATTAGTGTATTCATCTCTTGGTCTCCCTCTACGATTTTTACCCTTCGCGCTGCCCTCCAATACTAAATGGGTGATCCCCTGATGCCTCAGAACATGTCCTACCAACCGATCCCTTCTTCTAGTCAAGTTGTGCCACAAACTTCTCTTCTCTCCAATCCTATTAGTTATGTGATCTACCCATCTAACCTTCAGCATTCTTCTGTAGCACCACATTTCGAAAGCTTCTATTCTCTTCTTGTCTAAACTATTTATCGTCCGTGTTTCACATCCATACATGGCTACACTCCATACTCCATACAAATACTTTCAGAAACGACTTCCTGACACTTAAATCAATACTGGATGTTAACAAATTTCTCTTGTTCAGAAACGCTTTCCTTGCCATTGCCAGTCTACATTTTATATCCTCTGTACTTCGACCGTCATCAGTTATTTTGCTCCCCAAATAGCAAAACTCCTTTACTACTTTAAGTGTTTCATTTCCTAATCTAATTCCCTCAGCATCACCCGATTTAATTCGACTACATTCCATTATCCACGTTTTGCTTAAGCCTTCCATATCCAGGAAATAATTAATGAACGCACCACCTATACCTTCCGTGTGCATGACTTCTACGCCGCCATTTACGACCGTTACATCCAGCTAACTAACACACTAAAATCATTGGACTAATCTTCGATTGGCAGCTAATGTGGGAATGTGCTGGCGTACGCCTTCGCCAGATCAGCGGTCGGCACCAGGAGGCATTGCATAGCAGGCGCTGAACTAGACGCGCCTATGACAAGAAAAGACGAAGACACGGTCCCAGACTATGTGTCGTTAACACCCCCTGGGCAGTGTGCATATAGGCTGCCGCCGTCGACTCAGATGTCTCAATCGCTCGTTACCTCAGTACGTCGCATTGGAACTGAGTTCAAATTGGACTTCGATACATCGCACTATGCTCTAGTCTCCGACAGTGATGGTCGTCGCCTCGCACTTTAGCTGTGAGTGAATGTTACTCATTGTATATAGCTGTGTCACGGACACAGACAAGATTCAAGAATTAGTACATGTTATTTGATTGCTGTGAACCACAGAACTTCAGATTGGATATCATTGAAGTTAAGTATTCAGTTTGTTCCTGTAATAAAGTGTATTTTAACCACGTGTGCATTGTAGTGAGAGGCAACTAGTCACTCACCTATCATACCACACTGAGGGTATTGACTTAATTAATTAGTGAATCAATGTGATAGAGTGTAGGGCCTGTTTCCAAGACATCCAGAGCCCAGTATTTTCGGAAGGCCTGAGAGTTTCCCTAGCACCCACTACATCGGTCAGCACAAAAGAGGGTTTCATGTGGCACACAATAGGTGGTACTTGGACTATGTTCACTTAAGAGAGAGAAACAAACAGACAGAAAGGGAGAGATTTGGAATTTCGCAGCAGTGGTGTGTAACGGAAATTGAGTCTCATATCTGAGGGTTTCCGCCACCTGAAGCTTCAGGGAATTAGCGTGGCTTCTCGTCTATGTGGCCCAGCAACCGTGGAGAGTAGGAAGACAACTGAACAACACCTTAAGGGAGGGGGAGGGGTGACACGGAAAACCACTTCGCAGAACAATAGGTTAAATGGGGTTATAAATTTGGCAACCATGGTGAGTGGTGTGCTGCCCCCATTCCATCTGGAATTAAACTGGCTAGAATTCAGGGTGGAGTGGTGCCCCAA
The DNA here is from genome assembly GCF_023864275.1 of Schistocerca cancellata. Classification (NCBI taxonomy): domain Eukaryota; kingdom Metazoa; phylum Arthropoda; class Insecta; order Orthoptera; family Acrididae; genus Schistocerca; species Schistocerca cancellata. Next base: position 194,731,402 of record NC_064629.1, on the reverse strand, counting down.
ATCCATCTCGAACACATTTGGTAACATCGCTTACTGGGTTGATATCGCCATTACCTTACTACTTTACTTACACAATGTCTCTCACTCCCCTGCACGTTCTGAAACGCGTCTGCCACGCTATTGGGGCGAGGTTTAGCGCAGACACTGAGACACGGCTATCGTTCTTCCCAGTACTAACACGTGCTGCAGCAGTTGTTTTGTGTAGCTCCGGGACACGTCGGAATTAGACCCCCGCAGGGAGAACAGTACTGCGGTGGCCTTCCGGTACGAGACGCGCCTGCAGGTCTGCGCCCACACACTGCCCGCTGTGCCTGGCCTCATCCTGGACAGAGACGGCCGCGTCAGCACCGGCGCTGCCTGGACCGCGGGCGCCGTCTCGGCCCTGGCGCGGCCATCCGCCTCCCACTGTACCGCGTGCTGATGCCCTCGGCGTCTACAGGCTGAGTGCAGCGGTGGGGCGCGGCCCGGAACACAACGACAGATACGTTTTATTCCTGCGAGCAAAGCACACGCACACGCACACGCACACGCACACGCACACGCAGAACTCGCAGTGTCTGTGGTAGACTTCTGTTTCAAGACTGAATATCTGGCTGGCTAGTAGAAGAGCGTAAACGAGAAACACGCCCAAGTCAGGACCTCCATCTTCTTGTCAACTGGAGAAACATGAGTTCAAGTACCTGTGCCGGGATCATGCCACACGCGCACATTCCTGCATTTTTGTGAGAATGAGTTACGAAGAGTGTCGGTGCAGTGTAGGTGTCACCTTAAGATGTTCATTTTGAACGAAACCAGTTCTGACGCTATAAAAGTACTTGAAGCACACCTGCGGTAGTGTTTATTAAAATTTATATTATTGAATTCTGGAGTGGGAATTTATTAAGAAATGTAAATGCCTTTTCTTTCAGCTTACGAGGTAGGTTGGTCGCAGACCGAGATATCGTTTTACAGGGCTGCGCTCACAGAGCTATCGCTGAACAAATTTTTTTTTCAGGGACACACAACGACTTAGCTTTCAGTAAGACAAGATACTTATTCAGTAAGCAATTTAATTCGTGTATCACTTATCTTAGTTCAGGGTTTCATTCAATTAATTCATGGATAGCTTTCAAATATTATAACAACGTTTCATGTGTAAATCTTATCAAATGGTAATAAGATAAAACATTCGCAAACCACTGCCCCACAGTACAAGAGGCGATTTGCGAACCTCTGTCCCACGGTACAAGAGACAAGCACATAACTCCACATCTGCACGATTACCCAGCAAATCACACTTAACTGCCAGAGGGTACATATGACCACTTTCAGACTATTTCTTGACCGTTCCACTCTCAAACAGCACGTGGGAAAAATGAGCACCTAAATCTGTCCTTGCAACCTCTGATTTCCCTTGTTTTGTTACTATCGTTATGCAGATGGGCGTCAACAAAATATTTTGGCACTGAGACGAGAGTGTAAGCGATAGCAACATTGAGAAAATATCTGGGCACATCCAGAAACGCTTTTGTTTCGATTACTGCCACCCCATCTCGCTTAACGTATCCGTAAACCACTATACTCTACTTCGTCATACTAGAAATGGAGGCCCGTTTCTTTCAACTGTTCTAATGTTTTTGTCAGTCCTATTAGACTGGTGTATAAGCCGCGAGGACGAAATAACTTTTGCATAATGTGTCACTGCGAAGAAACATACCTCCATGAAACTTGGATCACAAGTAGATATTACTGCTACAGTGTAGTGATTAAGGTAACTGAAATAAATACCCAATAAGACAAACAGAAACGACACTTTCCGATGGACTGTTAAATATCCCTTCTGCCTTATTTGATCTCACTTCCAGAAACCTTTCAAATTCTGACTGTGATGCTGGACCCTCTATGTCTTCTGCATGGACTCCAGTTTCTTCTTGTATCACAGTAACCGATAAGTCCCCTTCTTCACAGAGACCTTCAATGTGCTCTTTCCTTATGTATATGTACATGTCTAATGATAAGTGTATGTATTTAGTACATCTTTAATTCTGTTTTTTATTTTATATTTAAGTGTAAATGAAATGTAATGTATTCTCTACTTGTTGTAATGTTTTACATCACATCGTTTCTACACAGTTTATATGTAAAGAATGGCTTTCGCTCGTAGGAAAAATTTATCTGTGGATAATTTTACTACGCAGAAAGTGACAAATGAATACTAGTAAGTCGGTACTGCACGTACGGGACGTATCATTTTAATAGCAAAAGAAGTGGAATAGCTGGAGTATAAATTACAAATCTCATAAATAATTTTTAAAATTATGATCGAACGAATTGTAAACTTGCTCAGTTGTCGATGCAAAAACATGTAACGTGACCCATGGGTTTGACGGTCTACAGAATGTAAACATAGTTGGGGTAGTTAGCTATCAAAGTTTGTGCGTTGCACCAATAGCGAGCGAGTAGCCTTGCTTCTATTGGTCAGAGCCCGAAAGCTAACGACGGAGGCCATATTTTACCACCTACCACAATCAAATACGTAAATCTGTTTAATGGAACCACTGAGCACATATATGTAAACACACCCCTCCAAAAGGTACGTAAAAAAATGCAATAATAACTATAACAAAATAGAAGAGAAAGCTAGAGCTGGTAAATGACAATGACTAGCATTAATATTGGTATCAGAAATGTCACCACTGATTGGAAACAACCTTAACCGAAACTACGTGTATTTAAAGAATGAGCGAAGGTGGCGAAAATTCATTACAAGAATACAAAATTACCATTTGATAACATGGAGAGAGACAGCGCTTTCTGTTGCAGCTTATCTGTACGAGGCCGATGAGTTGCTACATCAACGACAGCTCGTTGGCTGTCGCGGTATAGTTAAAGCACTGCCACCAGTTGTGTATTGCAGTGGTTACATCCTCTTGGTTATCATGTGACTCTCCTGACTGTATTGTTATCCTCTGCCGTATTCCTCTGCTTACAGTCTTCCAGGACTAATTGTTGCTGCATAGATCCACGATCGAATGTGTGCGACCATAACGTTCAGTACACACATGATCCTTTCTATTATTGGTCTGTACACAGTTTTGATGTGGTGGTAAATTCACTTTAACTCACCATTTCCTAAGTTAAAGTCCGTCTGTTTTTAGCATGCATACCATGTTTGTAAGTTCACAATTTAACGAGCCAGTTTCACATATATGAAACACTTCAAATGTTTCCAAAAAGACCGTTGATGTTTTAACATGTGCTGGACTTCATTAAATTGTAAATATAACAGGAATTTAAGTTGTGTAACTCCATTAGAAGCAAACGATTTTGTTCCAATGGTGATGACTTCTGTCCACTCGTGTATGCATGGTCACTGCTGTTTATAGCACCCCACGAAGCTCGCAGTATTCAGTTTAACATCTTCTTTCATAAAGTTCACATTAATGTCCAGCCGAAATGTGTGTGAAACACCATTACTCATCCACAAGTTTTGCGTGTGCTTCTACCTGAAGCGGTACTATCACGTTACGCAGCGCACCCCTGTGTACACGTCACGGAACACACACATTGACTCTCTCTGCTTGACAACTGCTATCGTTATTTCTCATGCATAACATTTCGTATAATAGCTCTGTATATTGTTTTTAGTTTTGCATGCTGCATATAACAGAAGCATTACATGTGAGATCAGAAAGAAGTTCAAATGTTTGCATTCTCCATTAATAATTGATTCGTGTAGCAAAATGAATAAAGTAAAACACCGTTACATTTCATACTACAGAAGAAAAAAAGAATTCTAAACCATCAAAGATGTATTACATATAGCGTCAAAAGAAGAGAATGAAAAAGAAAGAAGAAAAACTTTATCATTTGCAATTAGAAAAATCTTAAGCCGAGCTGCTAAACACTCGCTTCAGACCGACTGTGTTGCAGGTACTGAAAGAACCGTACTTATGTCTGTAAGGTAAGGGATCGCAGAGGTCCAGGAAATGACGCGGCCAAGAGTTTCAGACGTATGTCTATCGAAGAATGAAGTTGAAACAGTCAAGAAAGATTATTATTTGTTTTCGGTGACCGAATTTAGCAGCATAACAATCTTCAGACCAAACGGTAGTCGGTAAAGTGGCAGTGTTGGTAGCATTGGTGAAATAATACTGTATGCTAGGTATCAGTCAATTGTCTAAAGTAAACAAGGTTGGACTAAGGACTACTCATCACTCAGGAGCTCGAAGGATAATTTACCACCAACTCCATGCAGTGACACACATGGCGTAATTAGAAGTTCACTTTCCACCAAGGCAAACAAATTTGAAGTGTAGTGGACTGTCTTCAAATTTTCTCGTTTTATTTAAAATTAAAATAAGTAATGTTTTTGCCTGCAACTAGCTCCTAAGCGTATTCGTGGATAAGCCAGGCTGACATAAAATTCCCGAAGAGGGGCAGCAGTACTTTTCAGTACTTATGTAGACAAACCTACGAAAAACTGACTGATCCAGCCTTATATCTTTTTAAAACTCGCCTGCTACACCGGTACTGCGAAGAGCTGAAAGCAGTCGTAAACTGCAGGCGTTATACTTCTCAATGCCTCGCAGCTCTCCTGCACCGCACAGTTACGGTATCCTGCTGAGTGGAATGTATTCCCCAATAACAAAGTCAGGCCAGGAACTGATCAGAGCGATGTTGACACATGAAGCAACAAATCTGACGCTCTACGGTGTGGAGGGTAGACAGTTAGTTGCCTCAATCGTGAAGGTAGCTTAGAGAACTAGGAAAGAGAAACGAGATGAGTAAATCTGGATGGCCGGAAGAACAGGATTCCTTGTCTAGTGTTATTAACACACAATCATTAGGGATAGTGAAGGAGAATATCTAACAATGAATAAGAAACTAGAAACGAGTGTTAATTATTACCAACAGCACAGTGAACGCAGTATGGTAGCCAAGATAGACCCAAAGCCACCACTCACCACGGCAATACAGAAATACTAGTCCAGTAGCTCCGTAGACTGAGAAAGCAAAATATTCAGTATCTAGTGTGAGACAAGAATTTGAAATGGAGGACTTTATTTCGATAGTAGGAAACGAAAGGGAAGGACAAAATAATAGGGAAACATGGACCAGGGTGAAAGGAAACGAGAGGAATCTGGTGGAATTTGGACTGAGATCAATTTAATCATTACGAAATAAGACTTTGCATGTGGATAATACCACGAGGCACCGAATCTATTGGTAGCTCACATAATTTTAGGATAGATTTTAAGAAACTAGATTTTAAACCGCAAAATTTTTCAGTTGACAGATTTTGTCTTGAAATGGGTTCGAATGGCTCTGAGCACTATGCGACTTAACTTCTGAGGTCATCAGTCGCCCAGAACTTAGAACTAATTAAACCTAACTAATCTAAGGACATCACACACATCCATGTCCGAGGCAGGACCGTAGCGGTCGCTCGGTTCCAGACTGTGGCGGCTAGAACCGCACGGCCATTCCGGCCGGCATTTAGTCTCCAACTACAGTTTATTAGTCATCAAATATACAATAAAGTTGAAGGAATTAAAATGAATTAGATAATACAGGAGATGGAGAAGTTCAAACAACCATTACTTGTGAGTCCCAAAGGAGCATTATGAAGTAATAAAATGAAATAGTGGAGAGTGTTGTGTCCTGCCCACTCGTCGGATACAGGGTGCCTAGGAAGCCTGCCTTCTCGGATCGCTAGACAACAACTCAAGCAAATCGTACTAGTGAAGTTTATTGCAGTAAGGCAAATGACAGTACTTAGCTTTGATAAATGTTCAATGAGACGTCGCAAGCAAAGAACGGCATGAAACATAAGCATTCTCTTCAGTAGACACAATTCGTAGCACAAGAGAAGGAATACTGATTTTAAGTCACTGCTGCAGAAGTCTTAGGCCACCTGGACTCCGACTCGGGCCGCGGCGCGTGTATCCTCTTGGTGTAGATGGCGCCACTCTCTCGCTGTAGTCCTACAGAGGGGTCGGTCAGCGTCCTGTTGGCTGGCGTCGCCTCGCAGCCCTCTCTGCTGGAACTTCCTGGCCGACGTGTCGGCGCTTGGCGTTACGCCGGAACAGAAACGTTTATAATAAGTGAAGAACCGGTATTTTCGAAGATGGATTAGTGAAGGTTGCAAGGAAAAAAATTGAGCAAAAAGGCAAGTCCCATCAAAAATCCTTGTAACACAGTTGCCAAATTGAATGATGGAAGGAGACAATAAAAAAATCGTCAACCTAGAAAGAGAGTAAAGTGCAAGTGCCTAAAAAACCGAAAAAATAAAGCTGCTATGGCTAGCGGACAACAGGAAACATAGTTGCCGCTTAGGGGAAATTATGGAAACCTTTGAAGAAAACACAAGCAGCTGCAGACTGATCGCGCAGTGCGATGACAAGGCAGTAAACCAAAAGAAACGATGGCTGAAGGGTGAAAGGAATACGTAGAAGGGTTTCATAGAGGACGTATAACTACATTACGAAACGAGAAAAGTAAGAAGATGAAATTGGGATTGTCAGCGCAATACCGCTAGAAGAATTAAAAAAAAGTGTGTGAAATCTTATGGGACTTAACTGCTAAGGTCATCGTTCCCTAAGCAACACACTACTTAATCTAAATTATCCTAAGGACAAACACACACACGCATGCCCTAGGGAGGACTCGAACCTCCGTCGGGAGCAGCCACACAATCCGTGACTGCAGCGCCTGAGACCGCTCGGCTAATCCCGCGCGGCCAAGAACTTTAGTACATAAGTCTAAACCACGCAGATGGGATAAACGAAATTCCTCCAGAATTATTAAGCTCCTTCGGAGAACAAAACACAAGAGATATGTTCTACATGATTTACAAGACCTGTAAGACAGGAGGAATATTCTCAGAGTTCTAGTTGCATGTAAGAACTCCAATTTCAAGGAACGCAGGAGCTGCATAGAACTGTATGCATTGCCGTTTCAGTATCTCGATCGCTGAACAGGCGTCTCCTTTTTCAGGAAACAGGATACTCGCTGCAGTATTCCACTAATGCAAGTGTACAGAAACAGTTAGTGTATTCTACCTCTGTTTCTGTTTCCCAATTGAAAAACTGAAGAATGAAATTTTCTGCTCTTACATTTATGCTAGAACTCAGTCTCATTGAATTTTTAAAATAACATCATATTCACTCTACTGTTTATTTCATTTTCCACGATTGCAATTTCCATCTTATATTCATTTTCAAGTAGATAAAGGTGCTGAAAACACAACAGCGGCCAGCATTAATAAAACGAGTGAAAAGCTGTGAATCTCTAAGACCTTGTCCTACGCGAGCGACAGGAGCGAGCGACAGCGCGCGACAGCTGCTGGTGACAAAACACAACCGCAATGTAGTTACGGAAGGGTCCTACGTAAGCGACATTTGTATCGCTGCATGTGTCGCGCTGCAACTGGCGACGTTTGAATTCAAATGTGTTTGAATCTTGTCGCTGCAGCACGCGCGACACAGAGAGACAGCCACGTGTCATCTCGGCAAAGCAGTGAGCGGACGCAACGGCAGCTATGAATTACTTAACATCCGATTTTAAGAAAACTATTCCGTGAAAAATTTTGATTCTTCCGCAACCTATAGCTTCATATCTTTAAACGATAAAGGTCTGATTTATATTCGTTATTCGTCATAGTTACTGTGCTGCACAAAATTGAGTACGTGGCTGCACGAAATTCTTAAGAATTTGCAAATCACATTGTGTAGACTTTCCGTATAGTTCATTTAAGCGCATACATTATTGCGTATGAAATGTAACCATTATATCCAAATTGTATTTAAAGTTGAGACCGGAATGATCTCTCTTTTCATTCTTGGGATATTTGTTGTTATATCCGCGGACGGGTCGCACGCGGCGCGTCCGAACCTTTCCTGCGCTTCGGGAATCAAGTCGTCGTAAAAATCGTCGTATCTCATAAAAGGTTCAAGATATCGAAACGACGAATTTTGGAAATGTCAGCACGCAGAAAGGACAACTTTATCATATGATTAACGCTCGATACGTTTTTGTAAACGCGTGAGCACAGCGAAAACAAGACTTCCTATAACTTACACCATGAGGTTTTGTCCAAATTTTCTACATCTACATCTACACTCCGCGAGCCACCTTACGGTGTGTGGCGGAGGGTACTTATTGTACCACTATCTGATCCCCCCTTCCCTGTTCCATTCACGAATTGTGCGTGGGAAGAACGACTGCTTGTAAGTCTCCGTATTTGCTCTAATTTCTCGGATCTTTTCGTTGTGATCATTACGCGAGATATATGTGGGCGGTAGTAATATGTTGCCCATCTCTTCCCGGAATGTGCCCTCTCGTAATTTCGATAATAAACCTCTCCGTATTGCGTAACGCCTTTCTTGAAGTGTCCGCCACTGGAGCTTGTTCAGCATCTCCGTAACGCTCTCGCGCTGACTAAATGTCCCCATGACGAATCGCGCTGCTTTTCGCTGGATCATGTCTATCTCTTCTATTAATCCAACCTGGTAAGGGTCCCATACTGATGAGCAATACTCAAGAATCGGACGAACAAGCGTTTTGTAAGCTACTTCTTTCGTCGATGAGTCACATTTTCTTAGAATTCTTCCTATGAATCTCAACCTGGCGCCTGCTTTTCCCACTATTTGTTTTATGTGATCATTCCACTTCAGATCGCTCCGGATAGTAACTCCTAAGTATTTTACGGTCGTTACCGCTTCCAATGATTTACCACCTATGGCATAATCGTACTGGAATGGATTTCTGCCCCTATGTATGCGCATTATATTACATTTATCTACGTTTAGGGAAAGCTGCCAGCTGTCGCACCATGCATTAATCCTCTGCAGGTCTTCCTGGAGTACGTACGAGTCTTCTGATGTTGCTACTTTCTTGTGGACAACCGTGTCATCTGCAAATAGCCTCACGGAGCTACCGATGTTGTCAACTAAGTCATTTATGTATATTGTAAACAATAAAGGTCCTATCACGCTTCCTTGCGGTACTCCCGAAATTACCTCTACATCTGCAGATTTTGAACCGTTAAGAATGACATGTTGTGTTCTTTCTTCTAGGAAATCCTGAATCCAATCACAAACCTGGTCCGATATTCCGTAAGCTCGTATTTTTTTCACTAAACGTAAGTGCGGAACCGTATCAAATGCCTTCCTGAAGTCCAGGAATACGGCATCAATCTGCTCGCCAGTGTCTACGGCACTGTGAATTTCTTGGGCAAATAGGGCGAGCTGAGTTTCACATGATCTCTGTTTGCGGAATCCATGTTGGTTATGATGAAGGAGATTTGTATTATCTAAGAACGTCATAATACGAGAACACAAAACATGTTCCATTATTCTACAACAGATTGACGTAAGCGAAATAGGCCTATAATTATTCGCATCTGATTTATGACCCTTCTTGAAAATGGGAACGACCTGCGCTTTCTTCCAGTCGCTAGGTACTTTACGTTCTTCCAGCGATCTACGATAAATTGCTGATAGAAAGGGGGCAAGTTCTTTAGTATAATCACTGTAGAATCTTAAGGGTATCTCGTCTGGTCCGGATGCTTTTCCGCTACTAAGTGATAGCAGTTGTTTTTCAATTCCGATATCGTTTATTTCAATATTTTCCATTTTGGCGTCCGTGCGACGGCTGAAGTCAGGGACCGTGTTACGATTTTCCGCAGTGAAACAGTTTCGGAAGACTGAATTCAGTATTTCTGCCTTTCTTCGGTCGTCCTCTGTTTCGGTGCCATCGTGGTCAACGAGTGACTGAATAGGGGATTTAGATCCGCTTACCGATTTTACATATGACCAAAACTTTTTAGGGTTCTTGTTTAGATTGTTTGCCAATGTTTTATGTTCGAATTCGTTGAATGCTTCTCTCATTGCTCTCTTTACGCTCTTTTTCGCTTCGTTCAGCTTTTCCTTATCAGCTATGATTCGACTACTCTTAAACCTATGATGAAGCTTTCTTTGTTTCCGTAGTACCTTTCGCACATGATTGTTATACCACGGTGGATCTTTCCCCTCGCTTTGGACCTTAGTCGGTACGAACTTATCTAAGGCGTACTGGACGATGTTTCTGAATTTTTTCCATTTTTGTTCCACATCCTCTTCCTCAGAAATGAACGTTTGATGGTGGTCACTCAGATATTCTGCGGTTTGTGCCCTATCACTCTTGTTAAGCAAATATATTTTCCTTCCTTTCTTGGCATTTCTTATTACACTTGTAGTCATTGATGCAACCACTGACTTATGATCACTGATACCCTCTTCTACATTCACGGAGTCGAAAAGTTCCGGTCTATTTGTTGCTATGAGGTCTAAAACGTTAGCTTCACGAGTTGGTTCTCTAACTATCTGCTCGAAGTAATTCTCGGACAAGGCAGTCAGGATAATGTCACAAGAGTCTCAGTCACACAATCAGAACTGGAGCCAGGGACAATCCCATTCTATACCTGGTAGATTGAAGTCTCCCCCTATTACAATAGTATGATCACGAAACTTCTTCACGACGTTCTGCAGGTTCTCTCTGAGGCGCTCAACTACTACAGTTGCTGATGCAGGTGGTCTATAGAAGCATCCGACTATCATATCTGACCCACCTTTGATACTTAGCTTAACCCAGATTATTTCACATTCGCATTCGCTAATAACTTCACTGGATATTATTGAATTCTTTACTGCTATAAATACTCCTCCACCATTGGCGTTTATCCTATCCTTGCGGTATATATTCCATTCTGTGTCTAGGATTTCGTTACTGTTCACTTCCGGTTTTAACCAACTTTCCGTTCCTAATACTATATGCGCACTATTTCCTTCAATAAGAGATACTAATTCAGGAACCTTGCCCTGGATACTCCTGCAGTTTACCAATATTACGTTAACTTTTCCTGTTTTTGGTCTCTGAGGACGGACGTTCTTTATCAACGATGATAATGTCCTCTCTGGTAAGCTGTCAGGTATTTTATCGTTTCGCCCAAGGGGGGTCCCTCTAACCTAAAAAACCCCCGTGTGGTGCACGCCACACGTACTCTGCTACCCTAGTAGCTGCTTCCGGTGTGTAGTGCACGCCTGACCTGTCTAGGGGAGCCCTACAGTTCTCCACCCAATAACGGAGGTCGATGAATTTGCAACCATTATAGTCGCAGAGTCGTCTGAGCCTCTGGTTTGGAGCCGTGTGGAGGGTCTAAACCAGAGGACCGCGATCGACTCTGGGCACTATGCTGCAGATATTAAGCTCAGCTTGCACTCCGCGTGCGATGCTGGTTGTCTTCACCAAATCAGCCAGCCGCCGGAAGGAACCAAGGATGCCCTCAGAACCCAAGCGGCAGGCGTCATTCGTTCCGACATGTGCTACTATCTGCAGCCGGTCACACCCAGTGCGTTCAATAGCTGCCGGAAGGGCCTCCTCCACATTACGGACGAGACCCCCCGGCAAGCACACCGAGTGCACACTGGCATTCTTCCCCGACCTACCCGCTATTTTCCTGACGGGCTCCATAACCCGCCTAACGTTGGAGCTCCCTATAACTAATAGGCCCGCCCTCTGTGACTGTCGGGACCTTGCCGGAGAATCGGCCACTGGCCCAACAGGCGAGGCATCCTGTGGTGGCTCGGAAACGATGTCATCACCACTAGGAAGCACCCCGTACCTGTTGGAAAGGGGTAAGGCAGCTGCCACGCGGCCAGATCCCACCTTCGCCTTTCGGCCAGGCACGCGCGAGCCCACCACTGTCCGCCATTCACCCTGGAGTGATGGCTGACCGGTAAGATGCTCACTGCCGGAAGACGCAGCGACATCAGGGGTTCCATGTGATTCCAAGGCCACCGAAGTAGGCATAGGTCTCACCACAGTTGCCCCAACGCCACTACGAGCCGACGCCTGCACCTCGAGCTCAGCTAAACAAAGGGAGGGAAACAGGTAAACGCGGTATCGCAGTGACCGGCATGAGGTCTAGTTTTGCATGAAAGTATTTAACTGCTTGAAAGTAATCAAGGAAATTAACAAAAATTTAATTAAGAAGCTGAGGAAAAATTGAAAATTTTGACACTTTATTTACGGCACCTTTCCATCAAATGTTCCATCTGTTCAAGACCCACCAATTTTGCACTTAAAACGATACTTCCGTGCGGTATTTAAATGTCATAAGGCTTCCTTCGAATCAAATACATTATTAAGGTAAACGAGGAGTCAGTAAGGTCATGCTTACAACTTGATATTAAAAAATGAAAGGAATCAGCCAAATATTTTATGAAATGATTTGTGTATAAGAAATAAGTAGATCAGAGAAACGGTCTATGTGCCTTCAAAGGCTCTAAATCATGAACAGAAAATGAGGGGCACCAAACGTTTCCCTAATATTTTTTATTTCATACTTTTAGACAAATCATTACAAAAAAAGTTTGACTTTCTTTTCAAAAATTTTCTAAGCTTTACTTTTACAAATCATTTACAGTAATTGAAATGCTTGGCCTTCACATTGACTGCTGATGAATTACGTTCGCAACATCAAATATCAGTAACATTTCATGGTTAATTGTAATATATTAGGAATTAAATGCATTTGATATACTGGGATAGGTGTGAAAACTAAGTTCTTTGGCAAGACCTTAAAAATATACTTAGCGATGCAGTGTAAACAGTATATGTAAAATTTAGTATACAGAATTGTAACTGAGTCAGTAAAAATATGAGAACGCCTCGAAATCGAACCCAGGACCTCTGGCTGATCCTTTTTTTTGTTTTTTACACCACAGCTAGCTTTTGCCCAGAGGTATCAATCTGTATACTTATGGTTGTATTTAGCGTTGTTAGCCATGCAGTAGTCATTCCTCCGCTGTTAAAAGTTGTTGATCATCTAAAAAACATTCGTATTTAATTTATGGATGAGATAGTCGAATGATCTTCTGCTCATACATGTGTACTCGAAGAATTTGTCTGGTGATCTTCGTAGGTGATGATATTTATGAAACTCTCCTTAGAGATTCCTCCCTTTCTAAATTTCATGCACTATATTCCTTTTCGCTTTAATTTCTTAAGTAAACCTAATTTTGTAGCCTTACTCCCCACCTACAGTATTCTACAGGTTGGGACGCCGTTTTATAGAAACAACTGGTTGGCTCAAAGCAGCCACCTTGTAGCACGATATGGTCTTTCGCACGCAGGATGTGCAAGCATTTAGCCCCATGCTGCTACATGTTGCTGGAGTGTCGCGTATCCAGAAGTCGCTCACTATCGCTCGCTCACGAGCCTCATGTCATCATTTGTCGCAGACACCATAGGTATGTAACGAATGGGATTCAGTCTCTTGAAACTAGATTTGAGTTTGCTGCACATGTCACTGGCGAAGAGTTTTGATCCCACCCATTATATGCTGTTTGGCAGTGTGCATTATTGCCATGTGCAGTTAGCTTTAATCTGGTTTCAAGAGTTAAAACTCCGTCCGTTACTTACCATAGATCGGCTTTTGCTAACAACATCTGTAGTAAGCACGTTTCTGGTTTCAAGAGTTTCAGTCCATTTCTTACCGTAGCATGGTGTTTGTGGATATGAAATGTAGGCTGGCAATAGCGATAACAATTTCCCAAAGAAAGAGGGAATTATTTTAATATCAAATATAAATTGAATCTTACAGAGTATCGTTTTACATGGTGCTACAACGTGGATGATAAACATTAGAAACAGGGAATAGACAAGAGTAAAACTGTAATGCATGACTGTCTTGGAGACACCGAGGGGTTGGCTGAGCAGCCTAATTGGGAAGTCTTTGCTTCCTTCACATGCATTGGCAACTTTCCTTCGCGAAGTTTGGAACTTGTGTGTTAAGTGTGTCTCTCGAATATAGGTGGTGTGGTTTTAAAATATGTGTCTATGTAGCATTGGATCATATTTGTGTTGTATGACGACATGAGAAAGCCTACCATACATGCCGCACCGATGTCCCTATAACTCGCGGAGGTTCCGCGCGGTTTGAGGCGCCATGCACGGGTTGCGCAGCCCCTCCTACTGGAGGTTTGAGTCATCCGTCGGGCATGGGTGTGTGTGTTGTTCTTAGTATAAGTTTGCTTAAGTAGTGTGTAAGTCTGGGGACTGATGACCTCAGTAGTTTGGTCCCTTAGGAATTCACACACACGCAATGTCCCCATGAGACACACAGATCCCCATGAAAGTGTCACGGGCCCTTACTTCATGAGACACTGGAAGGAGGTTTGGAATTTAATTCACAACACTGGCGAAAAACATGGTGCTCAAGAACTGTACGACAACACCAGTCCTCTCTGTGCCACTGAAAACTCCCTCCGCCTAAATTTGGTATATAATGGTGCAAGAAAAAGGATGTCGGTAGATCTCCTAAATTCATATGATCCGATGCAGACTGTGCTTTTTCCAGCTGCAGTATAGGGGAACAGTAGCACAGCCATTGACAATATTTTTATTCATTCTTCATTACTAAATGGGCATTTTGTTAGTAAAAGCGTGAATGGCCTTTCAGACTATGATGCACAAATTTTAACACTAAAAGGCTTTTGTACTCAAACCAATGTCATATTTAATAACAAACTATGTAGGATAGTTAATCCAACAGCAATAGAGAATTTTTTAAACCTTGTCAAGGAACAAGAGTGGCAGGATGTTTACAGTGCCGATAACATAGATGGTAAATACAATGCTTTCCTTAACACATTTCTCATGCTTTTTGAGAGTTGCTTTCCATTACAACGTTCTAAATAGGGTACTAGCAGTAATAGGAATCCTGCGTGGCTGAATAGTGGGATAAGGATATCTTGTAGAACAAAGAAGGAATTATATCAAAATGTTAAAAGTAGTCACAATCAAGCTACAGTAGCCCAATACAAACAGTATTGTAAGGTGCTTAAAAATGTTATTAAGAAGGCAAAGAATATGTGGTATGCAAATAGAATAGCTAATTCACAGGATAAAATTAAAACCATATGGTCAGTTACGAAGTAAGTGCCTGGTCAACAGCACGAGGTCGACGATATAAAGTCAGTTTGCAGTAAAAATATTTCTGTTACTGATAAATCAAATATATGTACAGTATTTAAGAATCGTTTTCTGAGCATTGTTGGTGAATTAAAATAAAAATTTTGTTTCTTCAGGAAATCATATAACTTACTTGGCAAATGCCTTTCCGAGTTTGAGGTCTGAAATAGTCCTCTGTGATACACACAAGAGGGAGATTGAGTCAATAATTAAACCACTGAAGGCTAAGGACTCTCATGGTTATGGTGAGGTGTCTAGCACAATATTAAAGTACTGTGCTGCACATGTTAGCCCTATATTTAGCCATATTTGTAATTTTTCCTTTAGGAAGGATCAGTTTCCTGAGTGATTTAAGTACTCAGTAGTAAAGCTGCTTTATAAAAAGGGACAAAGAGATAATGTAGATAATTTTAGACCTATTTCTATGCCATCAGTGTTTGCAAAAGTTATTGAAAAGGCTGTGTATGTAAGGATAATTGATCATTTTAGATCACAGGATTTGCTATCAGATGTTCAGTTCGGCTTCAGAAGTCGTTTAACAACTGAAAATTCTATATTCTCTTTTCTCTGTGAGGTACTGGATGGGCTAAACAAAAGGTTTCGAATGCTTGGCATATTTTTTGATTTAACTAAGGTATTTGATTGTCTATCACAAAATATTGCTCGAGAAGTTGGACCATTATGGAATACAGGGAGTAGCTCACAATTGGCTCACCTCTTACTTTAGCAACAGGCAGCAAAAGGTCATTATTCGCAATGTTGATAACAGCTGTGATGTGGGGTCTGAGTGGGATCCTGTCAAGTGGCGGTTGCCCCAGGGATCAGTGTTGGAGCCATTCCTGTTCTTTATTTATATAAATGATATGCCCTCTAGTATTATGGGTAACTCTAAAATGTTTCTGTATGCTGATGACACCAGCTTGGTAGTAAAGGATGTTGTGTGCAACATTGGCTCGGTTTCAAATAGTGCAGTACATGACCTAAGTTCATGGCTTGTAGAAAATAAACTAACGCTAAGTCACAGTAAGACTCAGTTTCACAATTTCAGACACACAATTCAACAAAATCTGACGTTTTAATTTCACAGAACGGGCATATGATTAGTGAAACTGAACAGTTCAAATTTCCAGGTATTCCGATAGTGGAAAGCCCAAATTCAGGATCTTGTGCAACGACTTAATACTGCCATTTTTACTGTTCAAATGGTATCAGAAATGAGTGATCGTTCGACACGAAAATTGGTCTATGTTGCTTATTTCCATTTGCTTAGGTCATATGGTATTATATTTTGGGGTAACTCTTCCCATTCTAAAAGGATATTTTGGGCTCAGAAACTGGCAGTTTGGGCAATAAGTGGTGTAAGTTTACGAACCTCTTGTCGACGCTTTCATTAGTCTGGGTAGTTTGACATTGGCCTCTCAATATAAACATTCCTTACTGTCATTTCTTGTTAACAATATTAGCTTATTCCCAAGAATATGCAGCTTTCATTCGGTTAATACTTGGCAGAGGTCAAACCTGCATTTGGATCGGACTTCCTTAACTCTTCTGCAAAAAGGTGTGCAGAATACTGCTGCATCCATTTTCAATTGGCTACCACTCGAATTCAAAAATCTTAGCAGTAATCCACGCACTTTCAAATCGAAACTGAAGAGTTTCCTCATGGGTCACTCCTATTCGGTCTAGGAGTTTCTTGAAAAAGTTAGCTGATCCTTATTGTATTGCTGATTGCGTTTACTTAAACTTATTGTCTAACTTTTTTGCGTTCATAAACATAAATTTTTATCTGTTTTTACTTTTATGTTGTAATTTCATGTACTGACACGTTTCATGACCTTGGAGATTTGCTCCTCTATTTCGTCCCACGGAACTTGACGTGTAAATAAATAAATAAATAAATGGTTACCATCCATGATTGAACACTACCGCACAGGAGTGCATAAGCGACTCAATCCACGTAGGCGAGCTGGGAGAACAGATGGCTCTGTAACATACTGGTACAGATTACAGAAATTTAGAGGAGTTACTTATTAAGGTGTTTATGAATCGAATTGTGAGGACAGGGCTGCAGCATCAGATCTGTGACATCGGGTAAACAGTTAATATGATAATGGAACATAGAGATTGAGGTTAGAAATAGTAGACCTGCACCGCGAATTGCGTACAGTAAATTTGTTCAAATTAATGTTGAAGTAGATAAGAAATGAACTGCAGAACGTAGACTAGGTTACAGTGTAATGTCAAAGCAGTCTCGGGACAGCTGCTTACAAAAACAATGGTTTAGTTAGTTTTACTGTATATCTGTAAAATACAGATTTTTTAAAAGTGTAGAACTCCCACGTATAAAACAGCATCAACGTTTATAATTACTTTACAAGTGAGTTGATGTGCTCATTATTAGACTTTAAGCATATAAGCGAGAGAAAGTTTAGAAAATGTTTGGAATTATGTTTAAAGCTGGTTGGGTGTCGCTGAGTGCTCTCATTATCAGATACTGCAAGAGTATAGCCTGGGCAATTTGCGCTCCATTTGAAGGATAAACCAGTTTTCCTCACATCTCAGTGTTTCTCGCATGATTTGTCCTGACCTGTGCACCGTACAGTGATATAATTATGGAGCTACATTCAGTCGTATATGTGGATACTGTCTGTGAATAGAGTTTGTAGTAAATACGTAATGAACTAAAACGTCATGCCTGATGCGTCAGTCTTACTACATGAACAGCAAAAATGTAATGAGTGATAAATTCTTGTCCTACCATTATTTGTGGTGGGCTCAGCCAAAAAGAATTCCATAAATGTTTGAAGTGCTGTGGTAATTGTATTGGAACGTGCCAAGTGCGTTCATGCTCATATACTGAATGAATCTATTCTTGGTATTTGCTCGCGATCTGTTATGCCATCCCAAGACGAATACACAGTTTCTCGGTCTACCCGACGGGAGGCCCTCGTCACACGACATTTCATTTCATTTCATTTCTAACCGTAATACACTCATGTTCGTAACTGAAGGATAATGCTGATACATGGTGAAACAACACTCTGGTGGGCAGTTTGCGGGTTTAAATCACCTCGCAGAATGACCATGTAGTGCATTTGACCTTCGGTCTGCGGGCCGGTGGGTGGAAATTTTTCTGTTGCTGCCGTTCAAAACACAGGCTCTTTAACTACAATGTTGGCAACCAGAAAGTAATTATAGGCATCACATTTTTGCTAATCAAAGTTCACTCTGCCCACTCTTATGGAGAAATAGAGTTATATGATCATTGCAGTTGCATGGGGGCTTAATTAAATATAATGCAAATAATTTTAATTTTTGTGGCTGTCTGTCCGGTTACGCAGTTTCGTAACCGGTTGGCCCTGACTAGTATTAGTACGCAATCTGACTGCATAGAATAACAACAAAGAATGAAAGAAAACTTCCGTTAACACAATTAAGTCCCCAGAAACTATAAAAGCTACGAAACAACAAAGCACAAGTGTAACTGTTCTGTGTGTGGAAGTGTGATTCAACGTACACATCTGGCACGGGTCTTCCTCAATACGACAAGATGCTTTAAACGCCATTTACAATGAAGTAATTTAAAAAAAAAACAGAAATACTATAATTGCATATAGAAACCAAAATTACACTCTAATACATGAACACAAGCCGGATGCTTTGTTGACTGAACCTGTGACCAAGAGACATTGTTAGTTAGGACATTTGAAATAAAAAAAATTTTCTTTACCTTCATATATATTGACGAAACATACACTCTGATCATTACAACATCCGCAATCGAACGGCATCGGCTGTCTAGCCCATCAGAACAACTGCACACAACATGCTCACAACTAGTCACGGCTACATCAGAACTCCTACTGCCCACGGCAACTTCTCAACAAGCACTCTCCACGACAACTTCTCAACAAGCACAGCCAGTGGAGGTGGCGGAATAATACTCTTTGGCGCAATCTCTGGCGCTGTGACTCAGTGTAGCCACCTTTCAAAGTTCATTAGGCTGAGGACTGAGGATGATATCTGGGATTCATAGAAAATGCAGTTTACTATAAGAAGTTTCACTATATTCTGAAAACGATACAGCATAAAGTTCCAGACAAAAGTTTACCCAAGCAATGCTACTGTTAGCTCATAGTATCAGAGCTGTTCAGAGTCTATTGCACGGATCCTATTATTCCTAGATAATGAAAGTGTTCAATAATTGTTATCAGTGTAAATGTTCAAAGTGAATGCTCACCAAAAAATTTGATGTTAATACTCATCAAACGCCACGCTAGTAATGGTACAAGGTATGCCCTGCGGCGATACGTGAAAATACGACATACGCAAACTGAGAATAAATCACTCAGGTCGTTCCATATTTAACACTTTACCACAATGCGAAGTCATTGTTACGTGCATACCGAGTTAACGTAATACAGCATCCAAGGCTGTTCCTTGCAACTGCACAGACGCGACGTGGCTTCCAACATGGAGTGCGCGTTGGTACGAATCTAGAAGAGAACTGGGGCCTGACTAGCTCGCACGCTCTTATTTATACAGCTACGGTGCGGACCGCGGAAGGTGTAGCCGACAAAATTTGTCTTCCTGACCAGCCGCCGGGGCTAGTAGAGCACCACTTCAAGTTACTAAATAATTAATTGCCTCATTCGCTGAAGGCCGATGAAGCTCTCAATTTAATTCTGCAATCACCACTCATGTAAGTATCTATAATAAAATTCTGATGTGGCTAGGTTAAATACTTTTGGCGTGAGAATTATTTTAGTTGCAATGCATGCAATAGATGAGCTCTGAACGTGCCCTTTGGAGAGACGCTACAGCTACAATTTTATAGCTACCTTTTGGAAACTTCTCACATCTTTGTTATTATAGCGTGTCTACATTCAACCTAAATGTAAACATCCTAGCTTTGTCTGATCACTTACTTAATCTATCTTGCTTCCGTACTTTTAGGACACAAAAACAGAAAATCATGAATTTCAATCAAAATATTATTTTGTGAGATCCAGCATGGCGTTTCCATTAATTTACAGTGAAAAAGGAATCCCAATACAAATTTTGAAGTTTCTAGCTCCTTCCTGTTGCACTGATGTTTTTTACGTAAAACATCCAAATTTCGAAATCTGTTAAAGTTACTAAACTGAATTTTAACACCTTATCATTTTATCATCACTTCTGACATGCTATTAACTTTTCAGATTATGTATTTTACTTTTAAGGTATTGCACAACATTTGTGACATCATAGCTAGTTACAGCAGACTAGGCTGGCACACAATGGAAAGCTTATGAATTCTATATGGCATGGGTAGACTGATTCCCTACAGGTCGTCGCACAGTAGCACAGTGGCACTGGCAGCAGTCCACATACGCTGAGGTGTGCTGCTGCATGTCAGAGTACGGTGCAGCGAGTAAGCGTACAGAAGTTTTCAGACACGCTCATGGTGACACTGTGTTGAAAATGGCTCAAAGAACACATACTGATTACGTTGAGGGGTAGAATACTAGAGCGACTGGAGGCTAGTCAAACACAGCAGGTCATAGCACGGGTCCTCCGTGTGCCACAAAGTGTGATCTCAAGATTATGGCAACGATTCCAGCAGACAGGAAACGTTTTCAGGCGCTACAGTACGGAATGTCCACAGTGTACAACCCCACAAGAAGACCGATATCTCACCACCAGTGCCCGCAGATGGTGACCGGGTACTGCAAGTAGCCTTGCTAGGGACCTTACTGCAGGCATTGGAACAGTTGCCTCCAGACACACAGTCTACAGACGATTGAACAGACACCTGGAGACCTACAAGGTGCATTCCACTGACCCCTGGTCACAGGAGAGCCCGTAAAGTGTCAAGAACACAGTACATGGTCACTGGAACAGTGGTCCCATGTTATGTTCAACTAGCGTGAACCAGGAACCAGATACCAACCCCTTAATGTCCTTCATAAGGACCTGTATGGACGTCGTGGTTTGATGGTGTGGGGTGGGATTATGATTGGTGCATGTACACCCCCGTATGTCGTTGACATAGGAACTGTAGCAGGTCAGGTGTATATGGACGTCATTTTGCACCAGTATGTCTGCCTTTTCAGGGGTGCAGTGGGTCCCACCTCCTGATGGATGATAACGCACGGCCCCACCCAGCTGCCATTGTGGAGGAGTACCTTGAAACAAAAGGTATCAGACAAATGCAGCAGCCTGCCTGTTCTCGAGACCTAAACCGCATCGAGCACGTCTGGGATACTCCTGGTCGATGTATCGCTGCACGTCATAAAACCCCTACGACACTCGAGGAGCTCCGACAGGCACTGATGCAATAATGGGAGGCTATAAACCAGCAGCTGCTCGATCACCTGATCCAGAGTATGCCAACCCGTTGTACGGCCTGTGTACATGTGCATGGTGATCATATCCCATACTTATGTCCGGGTACATGCGCAAGAAGCAGTGGCGCTTTGTAGCACATGTGTTCCGGGGCGGTTTTCTCAACTTATCACCAATATTGTGGACTTTCAAATCTGTGTCGTGTGTGTTGCCTATGTGCCTATGCTATTAGCGCCAGTTTTTTGGAGTGCCACGTTGTGTGGCACCACATTCTGCGATTATCCTTAGTTTATGAGCAAGAGTGTACTTGTCTTACTGTGTTTGACCTGCAACGTAAGATTATACGTCTTAACGACAAATTGTGACAACATTTAAAATTTTTAATTTCCGTCAGTAATTGTATGAAACATTGAAAATCAAATTTTTGTTGGTCGTGGAAACCGTTAAATAGGATTCCTGCAACTGGGGCCGGTTTACTGTGCACCGTGTTTGTCGATTGGTATTATACAGTACAACCGAATTAAAGGAGATGAAGAAGTTTTGGGTAACAGTTTCTTTAGTTAGCCCATGAACCTCTAAGACGTACTGCAGTACTTTGTCTTGTAATAACAGCAAGTACTTTTAAAAAGTTTTGAAGATCAAACGAATTCAAAAAATCTCTTATGTTCTTTATGAAAGTAAGAATTACCTTTTAAGGATTACATTACGTTCGTATACAATGCGCTGTACGTAGTACAGTTGTTTGTTGCATGCGAACTACTCATTCAAAAATGTCGGTAATTTTTGTTTGTTTCTTGTGTCTCTGCCACGTTTTCGAGCAGCAATGTCCCGCCATCGTTTCATTAGAAGGTCAACAGCTGCCGTTGACACAATGCATTGCTCAAAAAATCTTGGAGAAACAAACAAAACATATACCGTGATTTCTGTGCTATACTATACCAATTAGGTTTTTGAAAGATAAATTATTAATACAGATCTACCACCATTACTCGAAAACCATCGCCGGTGTCACTCTGTCTTTCACATTATCTACTTCGCCTATTCGATCGCGTCAGTTGTTTCACTGGAACACTGTTTCCCTAGTTTCTTGCTCCGATATTTCTTGTGAATCGTCCGCCACTACCCATTCATCTACATCGCAAGTATGAATGTCTCCTTACCCGCGAATTCTCCTTACAATATCTGTCAAGTTCTCAAAATTTTACGAATCATTTTCTTCATGCCAATCATACAACTTTCTACAGCACCTATGAAGAATTTCTGCTTTGACATTATCAGGCCTACATTCACCAACAAATTATATATTTCATATTTACATCCCTCATCGCATCATTCGCATTGTTGTTTTGCATGTCAGTATTTTGCTGGATCGTTCTCACAAACAGCTCCAGGTAGCGCCATTTAAATGCTGTTATGCTTTGGGCCAGTGACAGATACAGACCTAACACTTGGGGCAAGAAAAACACAACAATATCGCAACTTTTTAACTCGCAACGACATGTAGGCACATTAATAATTCATGCGATGTCTTTGTTAAGCAGACCTTTTTAGTTATAACTTTTCAACTTTCGCTACGAACTGATCACTAAACCATCTGGCAATGAGTTCACAAGTTATCCAAAAATACCGTTGATCAGGAATACCTTCCCGAAACACATTAGGGGCAGTCTACGTTTGCCGGAAGCGTTTCTTTTTTCATTTTGTGTCATGAAGCAGACGTTTCATTTGAGGGAGCTGAAAGGTTTTCGAGACAACATCTTGAAATTAACTCCCGTTTCAGGCCATTGTAAAATCTAAAATCGATGCTTAGTATAGCCTTGGGTGAAATTTCCAAATTCTGTTTTGAAAACATAGCGCGTCCGGGTCTGCAAATAACTTTAGTCCACACACATTCTATTGCGGAATGCCATATCTGTTTCTAAACCCGATTAACCACCCACCGCTCGAAGAAAAATCTTTTCTTTCCTCGCTTAGCAACAGCCAATATTTTAGCTTCTTTTTGCAGTTTCAAGCCGGAAAAGGCATCTCTTTTGCTCGGAAGTGTTCACTGTTTTTCCTGTTGGATTTTCCACAGTGTACTCTACAAATTTAGATCACGACTTGACCCATTCTGAATCGACAGAAGCACCAACTTTGTAATTAGCTGCAACGTTTTCAGTAAAATTCCTTTCTCAGCTTCATGGGTAGTAGCTAGCTGGTCAGCGAAAGTAATCACAACATGCTCCCGTTTCGTCGCCATAGCACAAAAATGCATACTCAAGGGAAAGAAACAGCCACTCGGATGCACTATTTTCGGCATTGTAGCTTTGCTTAGACAGGTGAGTCTGTGGGTAGGAAGGCAACTCCACGTCAGCGTTCACCTCTCCCCGCTAACCGCGGCGGCCCAGCACACCCTCGCCTCGAATCTCCGTCCCGTACATGCTCCTTTTTTCCTTATTATTTGAAATTTTTCGGTAGTTTGCAGAGGTTTCGGTCAACTAAGATTTTACTATAAATGGCTCGTCTAGACTCGCTTTTCCTTCACGTGGTCTGCTCGCAACCCATAATCGCTGTTGATTTGCTTTCAGAAGTCTGACGCCAAGGAATGAATAACCTAACGACCAGCGCTGACGCTCAGTTCTGTGCCAGCTAAAGTAACCACTACAGTAGACGTGACACCATTTACTGTTATTTATATCGACTTGCTGCTGCAGTAGGCAATTCAGTGACACTGTACCACTGGACCAGACACGTCCGATCCGTTACAGTGTCCAGATTTCAGGGTATTTAGGGACAAGACCGGACACCTGACATGAGTACGGCAGAGCAGGTTTGCTGAACTATGTTTGCACTGTCGGTTCGTAGCTAAAATAGTGAGGAAGCTGCTCCAGAAAATTTTTAGCCTCAGTTTAGATGTGATGTAAACAGAAACGAACGTGTATAAAAACAGAATTTTCAGAAACTTGATAGAATCCTAAAATTACAGAATCAAACATTTTTACTCACTTGAACCTAAATTGCTACAGTTCGAGCCTGATCTAAGCGTTTAAAAATTAAACCATTTCTTCTTTTTTTAATTTGTGCGATAATATGAAAAATTTGTTTCTTATTCTCTGGATGATGACGGCTTAGAACGTTTTTCTCCATTGAAAGCGCTTTAAGCGCATTTAGTCTTTTCGAATTCATAGCGATTTTTCGTAAAATTACTGTTTTATCAGCGTTGAAAATCAGCATTCTGCCTCTCATGTAGTTATGGGAACTGTTAACAACACTTTGTACAAGTTTCGTAATTTCACAAACAACATCTACCAGATTGTTTTTCAAGGTAAATATCAGCAGCTCAGTTAATCTGCAATATTTGTGAATATCAGACCCACAATAGAATACTTTTTGCTCAGTTTCACGATTTTTTTGTCATTTTTAGAGATAAACTGCAGATTCATTCTTGAATCTGATGAAGCATTCCTTGTTGGACAAATACTCTTCCAATGAGCTCACAGAAGCTGCTAAATTGTTCGTTATCACACACTTCCCTTGTTTTTGGCATGGGTGTATTTGAAGGATTCTCACAGAACGTCCACTTTCTTAATCCTAAAATGAAACTTAACTAAACTCCGCCCGAGCAGGCCATGAAGGTCCAACCGTACTGACCAGTCGCCGTGTCATCCTCAACCCACAGGCGTCACTGGATGCGGATATGGAGGGGCATGTGGTCAGCACACCGCTCTCCTGGGCGTATGTCACTTCACGAGACCGGAGCCGCTATTTCTCAATCAAGTAGCTCCTCAGGGCAGAGTGCACCCCGCTTGCCAACAGCGTCAGGCAGATCGGATGGTCACCCATCCAAGTGCTAGCCCAGCCCAACAGCGCTTAACTTCGGTGATGTGGCAGGAGCCGGCGTTACCTCTGCGGCAAGGCAGTCGGCAAATCCTAAAACAAACACTTATGAAATTTGTTATATGTGTTTTACCTTTAAATACACTAATTTCTTGAGAGTGCATTTGGTTGTAAATTATTTCAGCATGAGGTATAATTTCATTAGAATAACCAAAACTTGAAATTAACATCGTTCAGGTATTTTAAATTACTGTTGCCTCTGCAGTGGTTTGATCTGAATTTGTTATTGACTGAATGACTTTTTAAAGGTCACATATCATCATGAACCCTGTGGTTTATGGTCACAGACTTTATTTCTTGGGGATACAGGGCCATAGTTAAAAGTTTTCTTTCTCGCAAAAGAATTGAAAGAAAAGTAATCGGAAAGAACAGCTGGAAACAGAGTTATAATCTCATTCAACAATTTATCACATTCATTAAAATGAATCACCGTTTTTAAGCACAACACAGCTGGATTAAAAAAGAAGACTATCCGTCTCCCAGCAGCAGTCACCTCGTCAGATTCGGCACTGCAGAAGAGACAGTGCTGTGTCTCCCTCTCCCTCGCGGCACCTACTGTGACAGCTTCCTGTGCGCGCATGCACTCAACAACCGAAAACCACACTGCTCGAAGTGTGAAGCGGATTTCCACGCGAGGTTTTTTGTATCTTTTTCATAAATCGATGGATGTCTTCTGACATTAAGCATAATGATTACAATCTGAAGGAGAAAATATCGCAACATCAAAAAGTAATTAATGTAGAGAAATGAAATTTCGGGGATGTTTTGTCTAGGGAAGACTTTTAAGAGATCAACATTGCAAGATCACAGATTAACGTAATTTTGAAATGTTGGTACAGTAATGAACGGTGTAACCCCCACAATGTTGAATGCAAGCATGCAAACGTGCATGCATTATGTTGTACAGGTGCCGGATATCAGTTTGTGGGTTGGAGTTGCATGCCTGTTGCTCTCGGTCGGTCAGTACAGGAGCGGTTAATACTGTTTGTGGATGACGCTGGAGTTGTCGTCCAATGATGTCCCACGTGTGCTGGATTGGAGACAGATCTGGTGATCGAGGAGGTCAAAGCAACGTGTCTAGACTCTGTAGAACATGTTGGGTTACAGCAGCGGTTGTGGGCTAGCGTTATCCTGTTGGAAACCACCACTGGAATGCTGTACATGAATGGCAGTACAACAACGACTCGTTGTCACAGTACTGACATATGAATTTGCAGTCAGGGTGGATGGGATCACCACAAGAGTGCTCCTGGTGTCATACGAAACCGCACCCCAGACCACAGCTCCAGGTGTAGGTCCAGTGTTGCAAACAGGTTGGCTGCAGGCCACCAACTGGCTTCCCTATAACCAACAAAAAATGGTTCAAATGGCTCTGAGCACTATGGCACTTAACATCTATGGTCATCAGCCCCCTAGAACTTAGAACTACTTAAACCTAACCAACCTAAGGACATCACACAACACCCAGCCATCACGAGGCAGAGAAAATCCCTGACCCCGCCGGGAATCGAACCCGGGAACCCGGGCATGGGAAGCGAGAAAGCTACCGCACGACCACGAGCGCGGCAACCAACAGTTGGCCGACAGTGCTTCCGAGACAGAACCAGCTTTCATTAGAAATCACAACAGACCTCCAGCTGCCCTCCAGTGAGCTCTCGCTTGACACCACTGAAGTCGCAAATGGCGGTGGTTTGGGGTCAGCAGGAAGGGCGCTGCAGGGCTTTTGGCTCTTAGCTGTCCTCGATGTAACTGACTCGTTACAGCTGGCTGCGTCGCTGTGGAGCCAACTGCTGCTCAGACTGCTGCTGCAGACGCAGTTCGACGCTCCAGAACGATACGCCGGAAACGACGGTCTCTCCTCTCGGTACTGCCACGTGGTCGTCCGGGGTCCGTACATTCTCGTGACCACCGCTGCCAGCAGTCGTTTTCAGTGGCCGCAGTCCTTGTGCAGTACTGTAGAAGGAACATCCTGCTTCTCGTAGCCGTATTACAGGACCTCGTTCAAACTCAGTGCCTTTGTCGCCTTAAAGGCATTCTCGACTAACATGAGCTCACCACGTCCAGTCTCAAAGATAATTATCGCTCACGGCCGTTACATCGAGTATTTAAAGCCAAACTGATTTGCATCCTCACAGTGGCGCTGCTAGCGACACTCTTCTGCGACCGCCGCGACGTCAGAGCGGACACAATCTTCCAAATTGTAATGGTACTTGAAATACGTAATCATTACGGTACCTCACCTCTACCTCTCGATACCAACAATATTCTACTTTGTTTCTGTAAAGTAGTTAACATATTTATGAGTCAACATTCAGATTTGATTTCATTAATGTAGAGGTACTTTGATACATCGATATGTTTATATTGCAATGATATTATTCTTATGTGAATTCTTTCTTTTGTCACTATGATCTTTGACGTACTTGTAACTCTGATTTTTGGGCGCGTAACCGGTTATTAGAGAGTCACGACTTATTCGTCATGTTGAATAGACGCAAATTGTAGTCAGTTTATAAAATGTGAACTTTAACAGTGAGGAAGATATTTTCAAGTATGTTGTATACTGCGAAGTGATGTTTTGTGAGTTACGTGATATTGCAACAAAAGTAATAAAAAAGAAGTGTAACTTAAATTCGGAGTGCTGATTACTTTTTTACATCACCATTGTGCTAACTTGCAAAAGTTTAATCTTCAAGAATGGTTTATGAAACACATGTATTAAACTTCTGAGTATTGCAGAATAACACCTAGGCCTCTTTGCATCCGAGCTTGGAATCATCACTACCTAGATTTTCGACGATTGAGCAATGAGTTCACAACGAGACCAGCGTGGGAAACACGACGAGTGCCTAGTTTATCCATTGTTTCAAGAAATGACTTTATTAACTGTGCTCTAATGACACCTGCCACATAACGTAACTTTGTTGTTGCCCGAAAATGCAATATTTAGCAACGTGAGCAACACTGCAATCATAATTAAATTTTACCTTTGTTGTGGTAGGATTGTTAGAAGATGCACGAACACGCCCCCAACTTTCGTTTACATCGGACAACTCCTTCTTGCTGTAACGATTTTTGCAGTCTATGCACATTGTACAAGTATAAATAAAGAATTCATTATATTAGACACTATTGATAATATGAAGTGCAAAAAATAGTAGGTGCTACATTTCCACAGTGCCTACACGCAAGCCTCCAATGAATGCCTGCAGAGTTACTGTTGACTATGTGACAAACTGGTATTCTCCCAGTTTGTAAGTACATCATGATTCTTAGACAAAGAAGCCAAGTGAACGAAATACGAAGCAGACAGTGCATGATAAGTTCACCTCAGATAGTTGCTGATGGCTTGATGTGAATTGCCTTTATGTAATTATTTAATACGGTTATGGTAACTATCACTTACTTCAGAAATTTTTTATTTGCATTTTAACTGAGTATTCTCAATGACAACAATTAAAAATCACAAATACCCTTTTTTCATTTTCACAATTTCGTTGCAATTTGGGCCGAGCTGGCTGTACTGATGTATCTGTTCTTCATTCCTAAAGGTAATGACTACAACAATCTTAAAGAAAAAGGATGATAAAAAGCGCAAGTTTGGTGAACTGGAACGAGATACGTTGGTGTGACGATGTATGAGCTGCTGCTACATGGATTTGCGCGTCGAAGTACTCAAACTGTTTTTTATACGCCCGTATCTCAAATTGGGTGGATCCTCATCCGGGTGGAGTTGCGATATAAGTTGATAGACAGCAGGGCCTATGTGTTAGCCAATAGAAAAGCGCGTTTCACCTGATACTCCATATGCTGCAAAGTGTTGCTCCAAAGTGTTGCTCCAACCGGGCTATATAGCAGCTCCAAGGTTCTACCTGACGGTCGAAAGCTGGAAAAGGAGGCAGTATTGGGAAAGCCTATGAGGAAGTTGTTGTCCGTCCGCTGCCATGTAGCAACCTCGGCATTTCGTGTACCAGCCTCTCATTGGTGGCTCAGAGATTCTGCATCAGGGTCAGCATGGCCTGGGTCATGTCGACTGGCTCCGTATTCGTCATACTGAAAATGCACAAAGTGTTTACCTCGTCGCCAAAAATCTGTTATATCCACAGATTAACACCCATGTGCGAACAAAAAAGTTTTATTAGGTGGAGCAAGGCCACCGCCTAATTTTACAAAAGATAAACGTTCTTCAAAAACGAAAAACTTCTCCAACCATAATTTTATAACAAGCGAAAGAATGAGCCACCTTATTGAATTGAAATATTAGCAACTGAACTGAATTTGCGCCCTTCTACTTCCGCGGCATCCGACGGAAAGCGTCGAGAGAAAACCCGGCAAAGGAACGTAGGGTCCAGGGTCGATGGCCGGCGTAGCGAAGACGTGGCATCGGGACGTTCCGGCTGCGCGAAGTATCTTCCGGGCGGCACTCCGCGGCTGGTCGAAAGACGCCTATTTCCCTTTCTTCCGGCTATTTAACACGGCGGCTCCAGTCTTTCTCCGCTGATGCCGGAGTGACGATTGGCGGCCATTGGCGATCCCTGACTGACGGATGGTGGTATCACAGTGTGACCATCCGCGCCGGAAAAAGGCTCGTGCGCGTACGTAGTTCGCGGCTGATTGAATGTTTGGCGGGAACGCCTCTAGCGCCGGCTGGCGGAACGCGCTGGCACTAAGTTGCAGGCGCCGCGGTAGCCGACCATTGCGTTTGTGTGGCTGTGCGCGCCACGGCAATCTGTACCTGCAGTTCATGCCGGTCACCTTGGTTTGTTGTCTGAGTTTCTTCTCTAAATTTTCCTGTATTTTATTTTGTATTATTGGTTGTAGTGCACTTTATCTGATTAAAAACAATAGTACAACCAAGAAAGTAAAGGAGAGAAATCTTATTTTAATTATAGTGAGCTAATGGCATCAATCAAATTCCCCACATCTGATTGCTTTAACGTCCATGATTACCATGAAACGCCTTTTAGATGTGGCTATGTGATCCAGTTGATATTCTCCTAATTTTGGATTTGAAGATATCTAAGTTTTGGCTTTTCTTGGTAGTTTAAGAATATCCAGCACACTTATGAACAAACATTTTCGCAAACAGAAATGGTGAAAGACTGATAATGTGCGTAAAATGTTGCGCTTAAAACTGACGCCTGCACATCTTTTCCTTCGCAGCTTGGACGCTGAAGTAGCCGAGAAGTATAACGTCGGTTTTAGGTATGTTGGTGATTTCAGAATCTAAAAGAACCCAAAACTGATTTACTGCCTGCAAATTATTTCTATTGTCACCATTTATAGGTGCATGGAAATTTGTAAGACTATAGCTTTTATTCTTGCGCTTTGCAGTTAGCATGCACATTTTTCTGATATAGACGTTAATTCTGTTACACTACATAATTTTTTGCTTACATAAAATGCTGTTTCAGTTTCAAAACGCCGTAGAAAGAGAACCAATGCTCAGATTGACGCTAGATTTGAACAACATATTATTGACACAGGAGGAAACATCATGGAGACGAATCTTCCCACTAGATGGCGCTGTCAGGGTCTTAACATAACTGGAATCGACTATCGTTGACAGATGAATTGCAACTGTGGGAGGGCCGTGTGCTGTGCGTCTATTGGTGTGCAGATTCCGACGCTTACAGCGCCATCTATTGGTCAAATTTTCGTTAAATGTTTATCCCATCACATTTCCCCACTGCATCAATAGTATGTTACTCAAATCTGATGTTATTCTGAGCAGTGATTCTCTCCTCCAGTTTCCTGATTGTCAATTTATGATCATACAACGCTGTATAATCTGTATATGAAAAACTGGAGACACGACGTGTCTCCACAAGAAACTTGGAATTTAGAACCAGCAGATAATTATTTGAAAGCTTATGACACTCTTTATTTTAAACGAGTTACTCTACAAAGGAGATACTGATATAAATCCTCCTGATTTCGTAACACATTATCCTTCTTATGTGGTCAACATGACACTTGGACAAAATAATTATAAGTCAAAAGACACCAATGATTTTGGCGGGTACGTTTAATGGTAAGGTATCGAAAGACACTTCTCTATATACTCATATATAGAAATAAACTTAGATGGGAATCTCAAAACAGAATACCTACTGAAAATATTTAAACAGAGGAACTGCATATCTATGATACCCAATTTTATTCATTATTATTTTTCTGAATATCCATTTTCATGTAGATTACACTCGAATTCTGAATTTTTAAAACTGGTTAATATTTGGCTGAAAAATCAAAGAAAGTCGATCAGTTCAGCAGGCTGGCTGGAGTGAAATATAGCGTAGCTCCTGCCTCCTGAGTGACCTGTGTCCCACTCAAATTCTGATCGCCATCCGGAGCGGCGGGGAGGCCGCGCCGCGCCGTGCTGTCCAGCCACTGCTTCCTGGACGGCCTTAGCAGCTGGAGCTGGAGCTGGAGCTTTGTCCAGGAAACCGCTAGCAGGTGTCTCACTTTTGTTCTTCAATCAGTTTTGTTCTCAAATACTAACTGTATATACAACTTGTGAACGTTATTTCCTTGCCCTGTGAGGACAGCTCAATAGCTGTAGGTTTTGTTTGCCTATCCAATACTATTGTTATGTGCTTGAGCACATCTAGAAGAAAATGAGGACATCTGTTATCAGCAACTGAACCATCTGCAGATATTGTTGCCAAGAGGCTGCCAGAAGAGGAGGAAGAAGAAGAAGAAGAGGAAGAAGAAGAAGCTGGGTGAGTCGCAGTCCAAAAGCGATATTGACTAAAAAAAAAAAAACAGTGGGCTGAATTGAAATAAAGAGAATACCACGAGAAAAAAAAAAACCTGATACGTTTCCTATCAAAAGCTTTTACTGAAAATTTGTTGACTGAATATAAAAGAATATTTAATGATTTTGAACATCAAATTATTATTTTTTACTTCTAGTTCGCTCAGGATGGCCAACATTTACAAATAACTTATTTTTGCATTTCTCTATGGATTTTAGTTGCTGTGCTCAAAATTGGCATTGATTTTTTATATTTAGTAGTAAGTGGGTATGGAGCACATTAGGTGTGATTTTAATGCACAACCACTTCTTACAAACTAATTTAATTTGCATAATGTAATACAATTAATTTAATTCATTATATTACATTTATAAATTTTAATATAATCTAATATAATGAATTGGTTTAATTAACATAACTATACTGTACTAATTTAATTAATTCGTAAAAGAACTCTGGCTGGTGCACTGAATGCACCCACTTGCTACACCTGTTCTTTTATGAATTATGGAATCCCTATAGAAAATCCTTACAACAGCTTGGCCAGTGGCAGCTTTGACAGAATGTAATTTAAGGAACTTTGATCATAAGTCTACTGTAACTATAATTTAACATATACCATCTATTCCTCTCGGTAACAGCCAAAACGTGTTAGTTGAAGAAATGTCAGCGAACGTCCTAGGTATAAATAGAAAATGAGTACCAGCCTAGTGTTTAATGCATACTTGGTTTGTTGGCATAGCTTACATGTACTTAATTTCTTTCTGATCATTCGATTAGTGCTTTTACAGTAATGATACCTCCTTAAGTGAGCTATACATTTCTTACTACCAAAATGACCATAAGTCCAGTAAATATACCAAATGAGTTCACATCTTTAATCCAAAGAAATACACACTCTGCATCGTTCTAAACCGTATCTGCATGTATTAAACAAGATACCTCTGTGTAGAACCCACTGGTCTTTCCATCTATTTACATTATCACCGTTAGGCAGTTTCTTTCTTTACCATTTAACCACCTATCGTCCAGCTGTATACGCACCAGATTCCTCTGCATATGAACTAATTCTCGTTCTCTTTCTAAATTTGTCTGCAGCTACGCTCCACAGAAGACATTAATGATAGGAATAGAACAGCAGAGAGCAAAGTTTTTGGGTAAGGCCCTACACCCACGTCGTGGGAGGAGAGACAATGACACTAACTCTGAAAATTTTCAGTTCGTCATTGCCGTCTTTCAGTCCTTCCTGGAAACTCCCTCATGACGACAAAAATAACACTCATTGTGAAAGTCTCTGATGCGGATGAGGAAAGATAAAGGGACAATAACATGAGGCGCAGGTAGATAAATGACGTTTCTGAAGCTGCTAGAATAGACACATGGCATTAAAATCTACCGTAGACAAAAAAAAAAAAAAATGGTTCGAATGACTCTGAGCACTATGGGACTTAACATCTGAGGTCATCAGTCCCCTGGAACGTAGAACTACTTAAACCTAACTAACCTAAGGACATCACACACATCCATGCCCGAGGCAGGATTCGAACCTGCGCCCGTAGTGGTCGCGCGGTTCCAGACTGAAGCGCCTAGAACCGCTCGGCCACCAATGGCCGGCAATCAACCATAGTCATTGATACTGAACCGACTAGCTGGAAATAACACAAAGCTTAAATTCAGTCGATCAAGAAAGCTAGGACCGTTCTTTAAACTACAAAGAGTGGATCAACAGTTGTTAGCTTTCCACATAGACTATAAATCAACTGCACTTAGTTCCAATACGATAAGCGTAGATGCATCACGGGCCAAGACTGATCTGGCTGCAAATTGCGCTCTGGAGGACCATGTGGCGGCTAAGCGCGTAAGACCCGCCATGGTTTAATAACAACATTCAGAAAATGCTCAGGAAGCAGAGATTGTGAGCCTCTAGATTAGAAAAAGAACGCGAAAATATCGACAGGCAACATTAGCAATTCGTGCATGTAGAAAAAGGTCGAGCCACGAAGCACACAACAAATGAAACGAGCACGTAACCACAAAGCGAGTCGACGGTTTCTTTCCAGACTGATTTTTTAAACGAAAATTACAATTTCATTCATTCAGGAGAATTTTATAGACATACCATCGTTTGAGCGTCGCACAGACTCCCGTGTGGGGGATAGCGAAACATACGTCCTGAAAGAGTTTCTACCCGGTCCGGCCGGCTTGTTTTCAACTATTTATTTTTATAGCAAGGACTGTTCGGCATTTGACATTTGCTTAGCTTGAATTTATTGCGAAACCCTCTCTTATCTGGGATCAAAGCTCGAATGGCTCATGTGTATAATGTGAGTAAATGAAATGAGCCGCAAAATTACTGGTCAATACACTTAATATCAGTTTCCTGTAGAATTCTTGAGGATATTCGCAGTTTGAATATAATAAATTTCTTTGAGTCAGAAAAGCTACTTCTCGCGAACCAGCACCGATTTAGGAAGCAACGATCGTGCAGAACACGGCTTACTGGTTTCTCACACGATTTCCTGCAAAGCATGGGTGAAGGGAAACACACATACTCCATATTCCTAGATTTTCGGAAGCCATTTAGTACTGTGTCCACTGCAGAATGATATAGTCCGAGCATACGGATTATAATCTCACATACGTGAGAGGCTCAAGGACATCTTTAGTAATAGAACACAGTGAGTTGTCCTCAACGGCAGGTATTCATCAGAGGGAGTGTGTCGTCAGGAGTGTGTCCTAGAAGTCTGACAGGAGCGTTATCGATCTTTATATATGTAAATGATCTGGTGGACAGGGTGGGCAGAAATCTGCGGCTGTTTGCTTGTGATGCTGTGGTGTACATGAAGGTGCCATCGTTAGGCGACTATAGGAGGATACAAAGTGAATTGGACACAACGAAGCAGCATGTTCTAAAAGTTGAAAAATGTTAGTTAATGCGGATGAGAAGGAAAAACGATCTTGTAACGTTCGAATACAGCATGAGTGGTGTGCACGTCGATGAACTATGTAGGGGTGACGTCACCAATCTATTCGAAATGAAACGAGCACCTAAGTGCCGTGGTAGCGAAGGCGAATGGATGACTCCGAGTTACTGGGAGAATTTTAGGAAAATGTAACTCATTTTTCAACGAATACGTCAGTACTGCTCAACTGTGTGCGATCCCCAACAGGTTCGATTAATGGAAGAAAAAAAGCAGCTCTGACGTGTGGCGCTTAGACTTGTTTTCGATAGCTGTGATCATCATGCAGGTGTTACGTAGTTGCTTTGGGAACTCAAAGAAAGTAGTCTTCCCTCAAAGGATTCCCATTTGTCACGAAGCACCACTGAAGTTTTAGAGAACGGGAATTTGAAGCTGACTGCAGAACGATTCTACTGCCGCCACATACATTACGATTACGGTCACAATGGCAACATAAGAGGAACTAGTGGCCCCACGGATGCATATAGACAGTCGTTTCTTCCTCGTTCCATTTAAGAGTGGAAAAAGGAAGGAAATTACGACTAGTAGTACAAGGTACCCTCCACCGTGCGCCATACAGTGACTTGTTGCTGTAGCTGGAGATGTAGACGTACTGTTACTTCTATTTTTATACTTTACTACTGAACATGCAATGAACACCTTGCAGAGCGTTGACTGAAATGTCGTGAGACGTTGACATTGAGCTGCCAGATGCTGAAAATTTACAGTTCATGAGACGAAAAATACAAATTTATACATTTCAATACAATTAGTACACCCACACACGTCAGCTTCACCCAGAGGGAAGTATTTTATAAACAACAATCTATGTACAACACCATACGTTTTATTGTGAAAAGTAGTCCTAGTCTCTTCAAAATTATAAGTTATTACTACAACATTGCGTTATTTACATATTTTCAAAAAACACTGCTGCTCATGAAACTGTCAGTGAAAGGCGTTTTAAACACATCTGAAATGCATAATCCTCAAATTAAATATACGGAATTCAGTTCAGAGATTTCACATAAAAGTGTAGACTCATTACTTTTCGGCAAATCCTCGAAATTCAGAAATGAAAAGTGCAAATGTGACAGGCAACTTCCAGGTTTCGGTACATTGTTCTAGGGAACAACACAGTTTTCTCCTCAGCATTACATTGCTCCACTCACATTACCGAAACTGGTTCCGCATAAAAAAGGAAAAAACTGGTGAGGCAATGAATTTATCTTGCTTGTTAACTTTTGAGATTTCACCAGCACCTTCGTTACAGTGTGAATTATCTTAGTGGTCTCTTCAACTCATCGCACCTCTTGCATTTCTTTGCCACCTTCTCAGTATAGCCCAGCGCATAGTCCAGTATGTTGGAGTTCATTAATTTTCAAACAACAGGCATTGGAACAATCTCCTGAAACGTAAGTGCTACGATAGTGATTTTTCATCGCAGGTACAGGCAGCATTGAGGTAGAGTCATTACCTTTACTTCTCAAGCAAGATTTCCGTGAAGCTCTGGCTTACAGAATCTATTCTCTATGTTAAAGAAGTAGCAGGTATTAGAAACATGATATAAAAGTCACCTTACACTAATTGCTGATATACTTTCTCATAAAGAAAATGTCATTTTCAACTATCTGTTGTTGTTTGTTGTTGTGGTCTTCAGTCATGAGACTGGTTTGATGCAGCTCTCCATGCTACTCTATCCTGTGCAAGCTGCTTCATCTCCCAGTACCTACTGCAACCTAGATCCTTCTGAATCTGCTTAGTGTATTCATCTCTGGGTCTCCCCCTACGATTTTTACCCTCCACGCTGCCCTCCAATACTAAATTGGTGATCCCTTGATGCCTCAGAACATGTCCTACCAACCGATCCCTTCTTCTGGTCAAGTTGTGCCACAAACTTCTCTTCTCCCCAATCCTATTCAATACTTCCTCATTAGTTATGTGATCTACCCATCTAAACTTCAGCATTCTTCTGTAGCACCACATTTCGAAAGCTTCTATTCTCTTCTTGTCCAAACTATTTACCGTCCATGTTTCACTTCCATACATGGCTACACTCCATACAAATACTTTCAGAAACGACTTCCTGACACTTAAATCTATACTCGATGTTAACAAATTTCTCTTCTTCAGAAACGCTTTCCTTGCTATTGCCAGTCTACATTTTATATCCTCTCTACTTCTACCATCATCAGTTATTTTGCTCCCCAAATAGCAAAACTCCTTTACTACTTTAAGTGTCATTTCCTAATCTAATACCCTCAACATCACCCGACTTAATTCGACTACATTCCATTATTCTCGTTTTGTTTTTGTTGATGTTCATCTTATATCCTCCCTTCAAGACACCATCCATTCCGTTCAACTACTCTTCCAAGTCCTTTGCTGTCTCTGACAGAATTACAATGTCATCGGCAAACCTCAAAGTTTTTATTTCTTCTCCATGGATTTTAATACCTACCCCAAATTTTTCTTTTGTTTCCTTTACTGCTTGCTCAATATACAGATTGAATAATATCAGGGAGAGGCTACAACCCTGTCTTACTCTCTTCCCAACCACTGCTTCCCTTTCATATCCCTCGACTCTTATAACTGCCATCTGGTTTCTGTACAAATTGTAAATAGCCTTTCGCTCCCTGTATTTTACCCCTGCCACCTTTAGAATTTGAAGGAGAGTATTCCAGTCAACATTGTCAAAAGCTTTCTCTAAGTCTACAAATGCTAGAAACGTAGGTTTGCCTTTCCTTAATCTTTCTTCTAAGATAAGTCGTAAGGTCAGTATTGCCTCACGTGTTCCAGTATTTCTACGGAATCCAAACTGATCTTCCCCGAGGTCGGCTTCTACTAGTTTTTCCATTCGCCTGTAAAGAATTCGTGTTAGTATTTTGCAGCTGTGGCTTATTAAACTGATTGTTCGGTAATTTTCACATCTGCCAACACCTGCTTTCTTTGGGATTGGAATTATTATATTCTTCTTGAAGTCTGAGGGTATTTCGCCTGTTTCATACATCTTGCTCACCAGATGGTAGAGTTTTGTCAGGACTGGCTCTCCCAAGGCCGTCAGTAGTTAACCCTCTATATACTCCTTCCACCTTTCTGCTTTCCCTTCTTTGCTTAGAACTGGGTTTCCATCTGAGCTCTTGATGTTCATACAAGTGGTTCTCTTATCTCCAAAAGTCTCTCTAATTTTCCTGTAGGCAGTATCTATCTTACCCCCAGTGAGATAAGCCTCTACATCCTTACATTTGTCCTCTAGCCATCCCTGCTTAGCCATTTTGCAGTTCCTGTCGATCTCATTTTTGAGACGTTTGTATTCCTTTTTGCCTGCTTCATTTACTGCATTTTTATATTTTCTCCTTTCATCAATTAAATTCAATTCAATATTTCTTCTGTTACCCAAGGATTTCTACTAGCCCTCGTCTTTTTACCTACTTGATCCTCTGCTGCCTTCACTACTTCATCCCTCAAAGCTACCCATTCTTCTTCTACTGTATTTCTTTCCCCATTCCTGTCAATTGTTCCCTTATTCTCTCCCTGAAACTCTGTACAACCTCTGGTTCTTTCAGCTTATCCAGGTCCCATCTCCTTAAATTCCCACCTTTTTGCAGTTTCTTCAGTTTTAATCTACAGGTCATAACCAATAGATTGTGGTCAGAGTCCACATCTGCCCCTGGAAATGTCTTACAATTTAAAACCTGGTTCCTAAATCTCTGTCTTACCATTATATAATCTATCTGATACCTTTTAGTGTCTCCAGAGTTCTTACATGTATACAACCTTCTATCATGATTCTTAAACCAAGTGTTAGCTATGATTAAGTTGTGCTCTGTGCAAAATTCTACCAGGCGGCTTCCTCTTTCATTTCTTAGCCCCAATCCATATTCACCTACTACGTTTCCTTCCCTCCCTTTTCCTACACTCGAATTCCAGTCACCAATGACTATTAAATTTTCGTCTCCCTTCACTGTCTGAATAATTGCTTTTATTTCATCATACATTTCTTCAATTTCTTCGTCATCTGCAGAGCTAGTTGGCATATAAACTTGTACTACTGTAGTAGGCGTGGGCTTCGTATCTATCTTGGCCACAATAATGCGTTCACTATGCTGTTTGTAGTAGCTAACCCGCACTCCTATTTTTTTATTCATTATTAAACCTACTCCTGCATTACCCCTACTTCATTTTGTATTTATAACCCTGTAATTACCTGACCAAAAGTCTTGTTCCTCCTGCCACCGAACTTCACTCATTCCCACTATATCTAACTTTAACCTATCCATTTCCCTTTTTAAATTTTCTAACCTACCTGCCCGATTAAGGGATCTGACATTCCACGCTCCGATCCGTAGAACGCCAGTTTTCTTTCTCCTGATAACGACGTCCTCCTGAGTAGTCCCCGCCCGGAGATCCGAATGGGGGACTATTTTACCTCCGGAATATTTTACCCAAGAGGACGCCATCATTTAATCGTACCGTAAAGCTGCATGCCCTCGGGAAAAATTACGGCCGTAGTTTCCCCTTGCTTTCAGCCGTTCGCAGTACCAGCACAGCAAGGCCGTTTTGGTTATTGTTACAAG
This sequence comes from Schistocerca cancellata, assembly GCF_023864275.1. Classification (NCBI taxonomy): domain Eukaryota; kingdom Metazoa; phylum Arthropoda; class Insecta; order Orthoptera; family Acrididae; genus Schistocerca; species Schistocerca cancellata. The sequence continues at coordinate 194,691,904 of NC_064629.1, read as the reverse complement.
GCCAGATCAGTCAATCATCCAGACTGTTGCCCTTGCAACTACTGAAAAGGCTGCTGCCCCTCTTCAGGATCCACACATTTGTCTGGCCTCTCAACAGATACCCCTCCGTTGTGGTTGTATCTACGGTACGGCTATCTGTATCGCTGAGGCACGCAAGCCTCCCCACCAACGGCAAGGTCCATGGTTCATGGGGGGTTTTTTCAACTATCTAGTACTGTCAAATTGCAATAGTGAAGTGAACCATCCGCTTCAAATTCACACCCTTCCAAGAAGGATTCTTCTACCATTTCTTACCACTATTGGCAAGTGGACGTGTAATAAAACTTTCATAATGAGAGTAGGTTAATTTTATTTTTAAGGATATCTTTCCGATACTCCTTGCTCTCATTATGAAGCGCTATAGAGTATCAGCAGTAATACATTTTTTTCCTAGGATTTTAGTAACACTGAAATAAAATCAGTTATAGCACTCATCTGATTAAACATCCATGATTTAACTCATTAGAAACTGTAACGCTCTGTGGTGTATGGGTACTTTGCTCGCCTAACCGAACAGATAAAAACGCAATTGACAAATTCCCATCTAACCTTCAATTTTCCGGTTCAATACCTGTATAGTCCCTGGAGATACTGACAGGCTTCAGATAGTTTATATAATGGTGCGACACAGTTTTGGGAACCAGGTTTTAAATTGTAGGACTTTTCCAGGGGCAGATGTGGACTCTGACCACAATCTATTGGTTATGAATGGTAGATTAAAACTGAAGAAACTGCAAAAAGGTGGGAATTTAAGGATGGGACCTGGATAAACTGAAAGAACCAGAGGTAGTACAGAGTTTCAGGGAGAGCATAAGAGAACTATTGACAGGAATGGGGGAAGGAAATACAGTAGAAGAAGAATGGGCAGCTTTGAGGGATGAAATAGTGAAGGCAGCGGAGGATCAAATAGGTAAATAGATGAGGGCTAGTAGAAACCCTTGGGTAACAGAAGAAATATTGAATTTAATTGATTAAAGAAGAAAATACAAAAATGCAGTAAATGAAGCAGGCAAAAAGGAATACAAACGTCTCAAAAATGAGATCGACAGGAAGTGCAAAATGGCTAAGGAGGCTTGGCTACAGGACAAATGTAAGGATATAAAGGTTTATCTCACTAGGGGTTAGATAGATACTGCAAAAAGGAAAATTAAAGAGTCCTTTGGAGAAAAGAGAACCCCTTGTATCAGTATCAAGAGCTCAGATGGAAACCCAGTTCTAAGCAAAGAAGGGAAAGCAGAAAGGTGGAAGGAGTATATAAAGGGACTATACAAGGGCGATGAACTTGAGGTCAATGTTATAGAAAGGGAAGAGAATGTAGATTAAGATGAAATGGGACACACGATACTGCGTGAAGAGTTTGACAGAGCACTGAAAGACCTGACTCGAAACAAGGCCCCAGGAGTAGACAACATTCCATTAGACCTACTGACGGCCTTGGGAGAGCCAGTCCTAACAAAACTCTACCATCTGGTGTGCAAAATGTATGAGACAGGCTAAATACCCTCAGACTTCAAGAAGAATACAATAATTCCAATTCCAAAGAAAGCACGCGTTGACAGATGTGAAAATTACCGAACTATCAGTTTAATAACTCACGGCTGCAATATACTAACGCGAATTCTTTACAGACGAATGGAAAAACTGGTAGAAGCCGACCTCGGGGAAGATCAGTTTGGATTGCCTCACGTGTTCCCATATTTCCACGGAATCCAGACCCTACGACTTATCATAGAAGCTAGACTAATAAAAGGCAAACCTATGTTTCTATCATTTGTCGACTTGGAGAAAGCTTTCGACAATGTTGACTGGAATACTCTCTTTGAAATTCTGAAGGTGGCAGGGGTAAAATACAGGGAGCGAATGGCTATTTGCAATTCGTACAGAAACCAGATGGCAGTTATAAGAGTCGAGGGGCATGAAAGGGAAGCAGTGGTTGGGAAGGAAGTAAGACAGGGTTGTAGCCTCTCCCCGATGCTATTCAATCTGTATATTGAGCAAGCAGTAAAGGAAACAAAAGAAAAGTTAGGAAAAGGAATTAAAATCCATGGAGAAGAACTAATAACTTTGCTGTCTCTGACAATTACAATGTCATCGGCGAACCTCAAAGGACTTGGAAGAGCAATTGAACGGAATGGACAGTGTCTTGAAGGGAGGATATAAGATGAACATTAACAAAAGCAAAACGAGGATAATGGAATGTAGTCAAATTAAGTCGAGTGATGCTGAGGGAATTAGATTAGGAAATGACACACTTAAAGTAGTAAAGAGTTTTGCTATTTGGCGAGCAAAAATACTGAAGATGGTCGAAGTAGAGGGGACATAAAATGTAGACTGGCAATGGCAAGGAAAGCGTTTCTGAAGAAGAGAAATCTGTTAACATCGAGTATAGATTTAAGTGTCAGGAAGTCGTTTCTGAAAGTATTCGTATGGAGTGTAGCCATGTATGGAAGTGAAACATGGACGAGAACCAGTTTGGACAAGAAGAGAATAGAAGCTTTCGAAATGTGGTGCTACAGAAGAATGCTGAAAATTAGATGGGTAGATCCCATAACTAATGAGGAGGTATTGAGTAGAATCGGGGAGGAGTTTGTGGCACAACTTGACAAGAAGAAGGGACCGGTTGGTAGGACATGTTCTGAGGCATCAAGGGATCACAAATTTAGCAATGGAGGGCAGCGTGGAGGGTAAAAATCGTAGAGGGAGACCAAGAGATGAATACACTAAGCAGATTCGGAAGGATGTAGGTTGCAGTAAAAACTGGGAGATGATGAAGCTTGCACAGGATAGAGTAGCATGGAGAGCTGCATCAAACCAGTCTCAGGAATGAAGACGACAACAACGGAGGGTACAGTAACAGAATTATCGATCTGTGTTTCTTGTTTTGTCAACCCCATAGTCTAGCTAGTTGTACATTGCAAAATTCCCTTGTCAGTATAATTCACCTTTCCTGCACAATCATAGTTCTCACGCTAACGTGTACTTATTATTTAATATCTTACTTCCGACTCACGCAATCATTCAGATTAATAAACAAATTAGTTATTATGCTTATTACGACTGTCAATTATTATTAAAGTTTTGTGTCCAAAATATGTTTAAACTACTTGCTAATTTCGTAGTCCATAAGAAGCCGACTCCTTTCGGCGACATTCGTAACCACTTGCAACTAGCTACTGCATCAGAGTGCATCTGTCATACGGTAACCATGACTCATGGTCTGAAGCTTTCTTCTTGCTACCGTCACGTACTTAACAAGGGTGCGGTACAAAGCACTAAGTCTCATGGCCATTCTTGTTTTCTTTTTATTTTAATTTTTTTTTTAGATATAACTGCTCTTATAGAGCATGGTGATTCAGTTAATTGCATAACTGGCGAAAATAACAGAATACAGGTGGCGATACCTTCAATGTAAATAATGCCGTTCCTAGAGAATTCACATACAAAGTTTACGCTGAAGCAGTCACGGTTAGTAAAAAATTGGCATCAGAATGAAAAAGTAACTGAGTGAATCCATTTTATTTTCATTATGCCAGTATTGCATAATCACGAAATAATAATAATAATAATAATAATAAAAATAATAATAATAATAATAATAATAATAATAATAATAATCATCATCATCTAAGACTGATTATGCCTTTCAGCGTTCAGTCTGGAGCATAGTCCCCCTTATAAAATACCTCCATGATCCCCTATTCGGTGCTAACATTGATGCCTCTTCTGATGTTAAGCCTATTACTTCAAAATCATTCTTAACCCAACCCAGCTATCTTCTACTTTGTCTACCCCGACTCCTCCTACCCTCTACTGCTGAACCCGTGAGTCTCTTGGGTAACCTAGCTTCTCCCATGCGTGTAACATGACCCCACCATCTAAACCTGTTCGCCCTGACTGCTACATCTAATGAGTTCATTCCCAGTTTTTCTTTGATTTCCTCATTGTGGACACCCTCCTGCCATGTTCCCATCTACTAGTACCTGCAATCATCCTAGCTACTTTCATATCCGTAACCTCAACCTTGTTGATAAGGTAACCTGAATCCACCCAGCTTTCACTCCTATAGAATAAAGTTGGTCGAAAGATTTAACGGTGCACAGAAAAATTAGTCTTGGTACTGACTTCCTTCTTGCAGAATAGAGTAGATCGTAGCTGAGCGCTCACTGCATTAGCTTTGCTACACCTCGCTTCCAGTTCTTTCACTATGTTGCCATCCTGTGAGAATATGCATCCTAAGTACTTAAAACAGGTGGACAGTTTCAACTTTGTTCCTCCTGTTTGGCACTCAATCCGTTTATATCTCTTTCCCACTGTCATTACTTTCGTTTATGAGATGTTGATCTTCATACCATAGTCCTTACATTTCTGATCTAGCTCTGAAATATTAGTTTGCAAACTTTCAATCGAATCTGCCATCATAACTAAGTCATCCGCATACGCGAGACTGCTTATTTTGTGTTCGCATATCTTAATCTCACCCAGCCAGTCTACTGTTTTCAACTTATGATCCATAAATAATACGAGCAACAGTGGAGACAGGTTGCAGCCTTGTCTTACCCCTGAAACTACTCTGAACCCTGAACTCAATTTACCGTCAACTCTAATTGCTTGCAAAAGTTTGCCTACTCTTCCATAAAGGTCTTCACATACACTCCTGGAAATGGAAAAACGAACACATTGACACCGGTGTGTCAGACCCACCATACTTGCTCCGGACACTGCGAGAGGGCTGTACAAGCAATGATCACACGCACGGCACAGCGGACACACCAGGAACCGCGGTGTTGGCCGTCGAATGGCGCTAGCTGCGCAGCATTTGTGCACCGCCGCCGTCAGTGTCAGCCAGTTTGCCGTGGCATACGGAGCTCCATCGCAGTCTTTAACACTGGTAGCATGCCGCGACAGCGTGGACGTGAACCGTATGTGCAGTTGACGGACTTTGAGCGAGGGCGTATAGTGGGCATGCGGGAGGCCGGGTGGACGTACCGCCCAATTGCTCAACACGTGGGGCGTGAGGTCTCCACAGTACATCGATGTTGTCGCCAGTGGTCGGCGGAAGGTGCACGTGCCCGTCGACCTGGGACCGGACCGCAGCGACGCACGGATGCACGCCAAGACCGTAGGATCCTACGCAGTGCCGTAGGGGACCTCACCGCCACTTCCCAGCAAATTAGGGACACTGTTGCTCCTGGGGTATCGGCGAGGACCATTCGCAACCGTCTCCATGAAGCTGGGCTACGGTCCCGCACACCGTTAGGCCGTCTTCCGCTCACGCCCCAACATCATGCAGCCCGCCTCCAGTGGTGTCGCGACAGGCGTGAATGGAGGGACGAATGGAGACGTGTCGTCTTCAGCGATGAGAGTCGCTTCTGCCTTGGTGCCAATGATGGTCGTATGCGTGTTTGGCGCCGTGCAGGTGAGCGCCACAATCAGGACTGCATACGACCGAGGCACACAGGGCCAACACCCGGCATCATGGTGTGGGGAGCGATCTCCTACACTGGCCGTACACCACTGGTGATCGTCGAGGGGACAATGAATAGTGCACGGTACATCCAAACCGTCATCGAACCCATCGTTCTACCATTCCTAGACCGGCAAGGGAACTTGCTGTTCCAACAGGACAATGCACGTCCGCATGTATCCCGTGCCACCCAACGTGCTCTAGAAGGTGTACGTCAACTACCCTGACCAGCAAGATCTCCGGATCTGTCCCCCATTGAGCATGTTTGGGACTGGATGAAGCGTCGTCTCACGCGGTCTGCACGTCCAGCACGAACGCTGGTCCAACTGAGGCGCCAGGTGGAAATGGCATGGCAAGCCGTTCCACAGGACTACATCCTGCATCTCTACGATCGTCTCCATGGGAGAATAGCAGCCTGCATTGCTGCGAAAGGTGGATATACACTGTACTAGTGCCGACATTGTGCATGCTCTGTCGCCTGTGTCTATGTGCCTGTGGTTCTGTCAGTGTGATCATGTGATGTATCTGCCCCCAGGAATGTGTCAATAAAGTTTCCCCTTCCTGGGACAATGAATTCACGGTGTTCTTATTACAATTTCCAGGAGTGTAGATAGTCAGGCAGCTGTTAATCTCGTAGAACAGACAATAACTTCCTTCTAGGAACACGGTCATATGCCTTTTCTAGATCTATAAAGCATAAATACAATTCCCTGTTCCACACATAACACTTCTCCATTATTTGCTGTAAGCGAAAGATCTGGTCCTGACAACCTCTAAGAGGCCTAAACCCACACTGATCTTCATCCAATTTGTCCTCAACTAATACTCGCGCTTTCCTTTGAACAATACCTGAGAAGATTTTACCCACAAAGCTGATTAAAGAGATACCTCTGTAGTTGTTACAATCTTTTCTTTTTCCATGTTTAAAGATTGGTGTGATTACTGCTTTCGTCCAGTCTGATGTAACCTGTCCCGACTCCCAGGCCATTTCAGTTATCCTGTGTAGCCATTTAAGACCTGACATTCCACTGTATTTGATTAGTTCCGACTTAATTTCATCCACCCCAGCCGCTTTATTGCTCTGCAATCTATTGACCATTTTCTCCACTTCCTCAAATGTGATCCTATTTCCATCATCATTCCTAACTCATCGTACATCGAAATTTGAAACATTACTCATCGTATTTTCACCTACATTGAGCAACTCTTCAAAATATTCCCTCCATCCGCCCAAGGCATCAACAGGATTCACCATCAGTTTTCCTGATCTGTCCATAATACTTGTCATTTCCTTCTTACCTCCCTTTCAAAGACTGCTAATTACACTGTAAAATGGTTTTCCAGCAGCTTGACCCAAAGTCTCCAACCTGTTTCCAAAGTCTTCCCAAGGTATCTTCTTGGATGCTGCAATTATCTGTTTGGCTTTGTTTCTTTCTTCAACATAACTTTCTCTGTCTACCTGAGTTCTAGTATGTAGCCATTTTTGATACGCCTTCCTTTTCCTTTTACAGGCTGCCTTGACTGTGTCATTCCACCACGCTGTTTGCTTCATCCCACCTTTACACACTACTGTTCCAAGACATTCTTTAGCCACTTCTAGTACTGTATCCCTGTACCTTGTCCATTCCTTTTCCAATGACTGTAATTGCCTACATTCAACTAACTGGTACCTTTCTGAGATCACTTATATACTTGTGCCTGATTTCCTTATCCTGAAGTTTCTCCACTTTTATCCTCCTACATATGGACCTGACCTGCTGTACTTTCGGCCTCACAATACCAATTCCACTGCAGATTGAATAGTGATCAGTGTCATCAAAGAATCCCCTGAATACACGTGTCCCCCCTCACAGCCTTCCTGAATTACTGATCTGTTATTGTATAGTCAATGACAGATCTGGTTCCCCTGCCTTCCCAAGTATACCGGTGAATGTTCTTATGTTTAAAAAATGAGTTTGTGATTACTAAGCCCATACTGGCACAGAAATCCAAGAGTTCTTTCCCGTTCCTGTTGGCCTCCATATCCTCTCCAAATTTACTCATAACCTTTTCATACCCTTCTGTTCGATTTCCAATCGTGGCATTAAATTCACCCATGAGCAGAACACTGTCCTTTTCCTTTACTGCCGGCCGCGGCGGTCTAGCGGTTCTAGGCGCTGAGTCAGGAACCGCGCGACTGCTAAGATCGCAGGTTCGAATCCTGCCTCGGGCATGGATGTTTGTGATGTCCTTAGGTTAGTTAGGTTTAAGTAGTTCCAAGTTCTAGGGGACTGATGAACACAGATGTTAAGTCCCATAGTGCTCAGAGCCATCCATCTGTCCTTTACTCCAACAACTATGTCACTAAGTGCGTCATAACTATCCATCTTATCTTGATCTGTCTCTTCACAATGCGAATGTACTGATACAATCCTAATTTTCCTGTTAGACACTGTCAAATCTATCCACATCAGTCGTTCGTTTACGTGTCTCACTGCAACTACGCTGGATTCCATTTCTTTCCTGATGTAAGGCCCTACACCCCATTGTGCTATTCCTGCTTTGACTCCTGACAGGTAAACCTTGTATTCTCCCACTTCCTCTTCTTTCTCACCCCCTTACCCGAATGTCACTAACAGCTAAAACGTCCAACCCCATCTTACTTGCAGCGTCTGCCAACTACCTTCTTCCTAGAGTAGTCCCCATTGATATTAATAGCTCCCCATCTCGTTACCATTCGTTTGCCGAGTCATATCAGGAGTCCCTGGTTTATCAATTGGAGGTGGGGCTCCGTCACCTCCAAAGGTCCGAGGCATTTTGCTCTGATTGTTTGCAGCATCATATTTAAAGTACCAGGGAAGCAGGTTGCTAGCCTTACTTGCCCCGGGTCCCATTGGGCTTTACCACTAACGGTTGAGGGACTAACCGGTGGATTTGGTAGTCTTCGTCGTGGTCACCTTTGTGCTCGGACGGCACAGGATATGTCCGAGATGCCCAGCCTTATTCCAAAGTAACTGGTATTCTGACTGTCAGGACCACTTACTTGGCTACTCATACGTTGCCCGTGGTTCATGAACTAGGACATAACAGGAACCCACACCATGAACCACAATCACGATACATCCACGATACATGTAATCATAAATTACTCAAAGACATTAATTGGTAGAATGTAAGCGACATTTTGGTAGTGTATCAAAGCTATTAATCATGTGGACGAATACACAGGATGCACATTCAGTAACAAAAAGTGTCTGGCCAATAATACTATCACCGTTATAGTTAAATTCCAATTTAAGTGAATCATATCAACAAGAAGTGGCCCTGTACAATTACCAACACTTTTCTGTATTCTAATCTGCTACGAAACTTCTGGGAAAATTGCTACATAAATTTTCGTACATAATTTTTCATAACTCGGCACAACAGTGCTATTTAGAATCTTCTACTTGCCTGGGGTGACATGAAACAACAATCATTAAAGATTACGGTTTCTTTATATAGCATCCACTTGTTGTCCTGCAGGACGACAGCAGACATTTTTATGAAAATTTTGCACTTGATGTTTTGCCTATCAACTGCAGTAAAGCATTTTGCCTTTATGTAGTCAAGAGACAATACCGTCACTTGTACCGACTCTCTTATGCGTTTGTTACAAGCATTCAGCTTAATATTTGCGAAATGCAATTTCTAATGGGAATAGCTGTAATTAAGGCTATCTTCACTTCTAGTCGTCGTTTGTGGAATGATTATAACAAATTTTGAAGTACGGTACGTTTTCACATGAAAGGAAAATTGGAGTTGTTGCTTTTAATCAGAAATTGCTATATATTTAAAATGTATGACTGATTGCTTTCTGATCACAAAGTTATGTGCAAAAATATTAAGTTTGATGACTTTACCTCACACCATTCCTAAGCCGTGACGTCAGCTCCTATATGATGATGTAGGCGTATAGCATTTTCAAAGGAAGCACATCAGGTAAGTGATATGAAACATGTGGTTACCACATTAAAATGAAGTTTCTGAATGAACAGTTTCTGATGTCCAGTGCCTACTTGATTACATGTAAAGATGGAATAGAAAGTCATTGTTGCGTGTGCCGTGGCTTCTGCAATGTAAATGATAGACAGTTGACGATCGCTAAGCTCATATCCGCGGAAACGCATCCCTTCACTCGCTTTAAGATGACGGAGCGTGTCCGAAGTGATCATGTCGCTGAGGCCGAGGTAAAGAGGAGGCCGCACTACGTGCCGTGGCTCGACTACGGAGAGGTAAGCGATGTGTTGCACACTGTTTCAGTAAGATACGTTGGAGTGGAAAGCGCACAGTTTAGAAGCTACAGAATTCGGATGCTGTCCACCGCTCCGCTTTCATAAAACGCCTTTAATATGGGCTCAGGGACTTTCGAACTTACATACAGCGATATTACTAATAATGAGAGACAAGCAAAGTTGCTTTGCTGGATTCTTTGCTGGAAATGAGGGTCGATATTGTGTGGCTTTGTGTGCTACGCAGTTCGTAAATACACTACCGGCTATTAAAATTGCTACAACACGAAGATGACGTGCTATACAGACGCTAAATTCAACCGACAGGAAGAAGATGCTGTGATATGTAAATTATTAGCTTTTCACAGCATTCATACAACGTTGCCGCCGGAGGCGACACCTACAACGTGCTGACATGAGGAAAGTTTCCAACCGATTTCTCATACACAAACAGCAGCTGACAGGCGTTGCCTGGTGATACATTGTTGTGATGCCTTCTGTAAGGAGGCGAAATGCGTACCATCACGTTTCCGACTTTGATAAATGTCGGACTGTAGCCTATAGCGATTGCGGTTTATCGTATCGCGACATTGCTGCTCGCGTTGGTCGAGAGCCAATGGCTGTTAGCAGAATATGGAATCGGTGGGTTCAAGAGTGTAATACGGAACGCCGTGCTGGATCCCAACGGCCTCGTATCACTAGCGGTCGACATGACAGGCATCTTACCCGCATGACTGTAACTGATGGTGCAGCCACATCTCGATCCCTGAGTCAACAGATGGGGACGTTTGCAAGACAACAACCTTCTGCACGAACAGTTCGACGACGTTTGAAGTAGCATGGACTATCAGCTCAGACCATGGCTGCGGTTACCCTTGATGCTGCATCACAGACAGGAGCGCCTGCGATGGTGTACTCAACGACGAACCTGGGTGAATCCAGGTTCTGTTTACAGCACCATGATGGCCGCATCCGTGTTCGGCGACATCGCGGTGAACGCACATTGGAAGCGCGTATTCGTTAACGCCATACTGGCGTATCACCCGGCGTGATGGTATGGGGTGCCATTGGTTACACGTCTCGGTCACCTCTTGTTCGCATTGACGACACTTTGGACAGTGGACGTTACATTTCAGATGTGTTACGACCCGTGGCTCTACCCTTCATTCGATCCCTGCGAAACGCTACATTTCAGCAGGATAGTGCACGATCGCATGTTGCAGGTCCTGTACGGGCGTTTCTGGGTACAGATAATGTTCGACTGCTGCCCGGCCAGCACATTCTCCAGATCTCTCACCAATTGAAAACGTATGGTCAATGGTGGCCGAGCAACTGGCTCGCCACAATACGCCAATCACAGCTCTTGAGGAACTGTGGTATCGTGTTAAAGCTGCATGGGCAGCTGTACCTGTACACGCCATCCCAGCTCTGTTTGACTCCATGCCCAGGCGTATCAAGGCCGTTGTTACGGCCAGAGGTGGTTGTTCTGGGTACTGATTTCTCAGGATCTATGCACCCAAACTGCGTGAAAATGTAATCACATGTCAGTTCTAGTATAATATATTTGTCCAATGAATACCCGTTTATCATCTGCATTTCTTCTTGGTGTAGCAACTTTAATGGCCAGCAGTGTAGATGAAATGAAAAGAGGTGACTGAATATGCCTTGGTTACATTTACAGGCAATTTTAGAACACAGAACGATAGGTTATGTCGCGGTCGAATGGATGGATCTGACAAAATCGAAGGAAATGCGCAGACTGATTAGCGCATAGGTATAAACTAACTTAATATACACCGAAGTGCGGGGGAAATGAGAACGTACTTTATCTTCTGGTCCGCAGGGAGGAATTTGTACATGGGGTCAAGTATGCGGTAACAAGAGGAATGTAGGGAAACGATGACATCGAAGCGAGCGGATTAAGGAAGGTATTTAATTTTTTCACGTTGAGTTCGTATTATAGAGTATGTCTACTGAGGTAGCAGTGATACACGCGAGTTCAGTACTGTATTTGATGCTTTTCAGGAGGACAGAGAATCATTCACGTCTAAACTTACATCTGTGTTGAAGGATAACAGAGTGTACGGGATGATCGATTGAGATAGAGCTGCAACTAGGTACGATTCAAACGTTGACTCATTTATTCTAGAGAAGGACTAGTTGCTGAAGGTCGATTTTTTCCAGTATTCTATTTGGATGCTTTAGTCACGTGATATAGCCTGCGTTCTAGTCGTATGCAGGTACGTGTTCCGTATGTGGTTTAAAGCACTGTCTACTTGCGATCGCTGACGGTGAACCCGTCTGTCATTAGAGGACTTCCATCTCATGTGTGATGAAAGTTGACACATTCCTCTAAACGCAATTTGATTTACGCGTTCCCCCCCCTGTCGCATGCTTGGTGTAAAATCGAGACTTCATGTCATTACTAAGATGTGGGTATTTGTGAGGGGGCTGTATTCATTGTGTACACACTTACTCGAGAGATGGGTGTTTACAGAGTTGGTGACGGGATGACTTAATTTTCACATGTTGGACGCTGCTGTTAAGCGTATGTTTGCCTGTAGGATGTACCGGCTACTAATAATTATACTATTACTCCATCAGGTCTACATAAAAATTATAATTTCTGACTCGTCATTGTATGTGATCATTGGGCACTAGACGTGTCCGCAGGGCCATATTGGGCTCGTATCAGAGAGGAAAAGTTTTACGATTGGGGGAGAGAGATCCTTCTCCCCGCTTCCCTTACGCTGAGCTATATGTATGACAGGACGGAAAAGTAAGCGATCTAAGGTTATCGCCCGTTTTTAAGTGCTAAACATTCTCGTCTTAGGAGTGTGTGTGTTTATGTTCTCTCCCCTCTCCCCTCTCCGTCTCTCCGTCTCTCCCCCTCTCCCCCTCTCCCGCGGGAACCTTCGATGCACCAATCATGGACTCTAGAACAATACTTTACACATGATAGATTGGATGACTTACGTAAAAATGCGTCGAACTACGTTGTGTATAAATAGCACTCCGTTCTTGTTCTTAACTGTATGCTATTAAATTAAGGCACTTTGAGATCTGTTACTATAGATCGATGTGGTGTACTAAGCTCCAAGAGTTTGTTACATTTCGAGAAATGTGGTGCACTTGGAGGGTTTAGGACTAGGAAAGCTCTATTCAGTCAAGAGAGGTGGAGTGTAGCTGTATTCGTCTGCTCGGTTGAGGAATAATTGGGTAGCGATGTTGCGGGGTAGGTTGGTCAATGCCGAGGTGAGAATGGTCTTTTAACGTAAAAGGGCGAGATAGCTCTGTGACCGCCATACGCAGAGAAATTGATCGAGTACTATGTGCGAGGTCTTAGAAATATCTATAGCGTTGTCTGGTATACTTTGATCGTTTTTTGTGTGTTCGAGAATTAAGTGTGAATGGACGTGCTGAGCAGTCATCTATGAATGTTCGCAATGATACTTGCAAAGCAGAGGATGTATGGTTTAGCTATGATACTGAAATTAGGAAAACTAGCTATAACATGATAGGCCGGTGTTGGACTTATCGCAAAAAATTTTACAGTATCAGCTGTGATGGATAATATTACAGAAGATCGGTGGTGTCTTATCCACCGCATCAGTGCATTGGGTACGACATAATGATTGTCCCCCAACTCAAACAAGCATTTTCAGTCAAATTTTGGTTGATGGACCGCAACTTCCGCGGTTGCTAGCACCGAAAACGGGTCATTTTTGCACACAAGTTCGGGATCACCATCACTAGAAATGGAACACAGAGTTATAAACTATTCGGTCACTGCGACATACGAGTTTAAATGTAGAGGTGGTCAATCATTTTCGAGGGAAGTCGCCACAACGCCACCAGGCTCTTCTAGTTTCCTTGTGTTGTGGCTGTCCTTTATTTGAAATCATATTCATACAGTCGACAGAATAACATTGATTCTAAACAGACATTAACACGGACTGATGCACGGCCTCTCACAGGAAACTATACCTAGCAGCTTGTGAATGATTCAGACACTGACTTCGAAGTCGCGGCAGAAGGACGAAATGCTCGGCCGTGTGCAAAAGCGTGTTAGAAAACACTGTTTGAACAAGGGTCAGAGGTAGCTTCTCATTCGCTTAGAGTATGGGTGGTCAAACTTTAAAGTGGTCTGTGCAGCGTCTGTATATTTAATATGATCTTGTTCATATAGGCAGCTGCAGTTTGACTTGGTGAGCTGTTTGAGGTGTCAGGAATTCTTGGATGGTCACATTCTGAGTTATTCGGGGAGAGTATTGTGAATTCCGTTTGTCCCCGCTGGAGGTGGATCGCATTGGTGCCTTCGTGACTTTTTCACTGTTTGATGGTGGAGGATAAAGATGATAGGGCGTTGAGGATCTGTTGTATCTAGTTTGTGACGTACAACATTGCGCTCATTTCTGGCGAATGGTCAAAAGGTGGTCCTGTTGCAGTAACTGCGGTCGTCCTGTTTCTATACAGGCTGCAGAAGGTAATAGACATGTCTTTCTCCGACTAAAATTGCAGAGATCAAATGGGTGAAGATAAATGAATACTCATCTACGCTTAGAAAGGGAGAATGATTTTTTAATATTATTAAGTGAGTTTTGGCCGGAGTGAATATGGTTTTATATATGCGAGTGTTTAAGATTTGCGAGTGGAAATTGTCAGCGAAGGGTGAATGACGTCAGGTTCGCTGGCTGGGGGAGACACTTTTCACATGTCCTGTTGGAGATGCGAGTGGGGGGGGGGAGGGAGGGATAGAGATCTGCGCTATTCAGGAATCCATTTGTGCACTGTATGTCGTTAGACAATAGCTGGAGAGCAGTTATAGAAAGAGAGAGAGCCCACTTCAGCATTCCGCCACCGGCGCTCGGACGCTCGCTTTGTAAGGCGCTATGTGATTAGTTTGAGCATTTAGTACTTGTCTTGGTCGTTATTGGATTAAGAACTGTAATATTGAAGTTCATGTCCTCAGCGGGACCACTGTGTAATTGAGTGAGAGTGTTTGTGTATTTGAAGATATGTTTCGCGATTGGTGATGTTAAGTTGATGGCGAAATTTAGCTACCACTGTAAAAAATAGCTGTCTGCTGCTGAAAGAAAGAAAGAAAGGGGTGATCTTGCCCCCAGACCTGATGGATGAGTTATTCAACAACTATCACTTGCTCTTGCCTAATGATGTTCGGATATAGGAGTCTCTAAACGGCGCGCGAGATTGTTTTATGTGGAAATTTATGCAATCTATAGATAGTGATATTCGACCGCTAGTAACAACAGTTAAGAGCGGAAAAATAGGTCGAAATCGACTTCTGGCAGAATGTTGAGGCAATGGTAATAATACTTAATTCAACGTGGAGGTGGTAAATGTGGATCAGGCTTTGAATATTGGTGTGAGTGTCGTATGTGCTTGATGCTCTGTATAAAAGTTTGACTCATTAATTGCGTTTAATTTTACACACCCCCAGAAATACCAATTTTACTGTTGAAAGTGCGAGAAAGACGAGTTGATTGGTGTTTAGATAGAGGCTACGTTTGTATGTAATTCGAAAAGAGGGGATGAGAATGGTAAATTGATTGATGAACATGGTTTGTGGGGTGATATATGAGTGTCAAGATAGTGTTGAGGACGTCTGCGTATGTTGATGGTGGGACGGGTGTGAGGTGAGATGCTGTGGGAGGTGTAAATTAGATCTCATTAAAAAAAAAATGTTGTAAAGTAAGAATAATATTGAGAAGGTTTTAGATGGCTGGTCACGCGACGAGGCGAGAGGAGGGATGCGTAGTTACGTTTAGTTAAAGGGTCGTGTAATGTCGTGTGGGGAGCAATGCGCAGTGTGCTACATGTCATAGCAGGTAAAGACATGCGCTGCTATGATGTGTCTAGCGTATGGAGACTGCGCTTTCGAATTATGCTACGTTGATATTAAGTTGTCTTTCACCCGAGTTCGGTGGTCGCGGCTCGGGATTGAGACGGATCGTGGTCCTGGACAGACGTATGTGTGTTCTTTGACTGCTGACGAGCGCGTTTACCGCGCCAAGTCACGCTTGCGGAAGCCGAACAGGGGCTGTGTGAGGTCTGAGATCAGACGGATGGGTGACTTCACGATCCTGTGGGCAGGGTGCGAAGTGGGGGGGGGGGGGGAGGAGGGGGGGGGAGGAGGGGGGGGAGGAGGGGGGGGTACCTGAGCACGTCTGCCGAGTTATTTTGCGAGCGGATCTACAGGCTCTGCTATGCGTTATTTGGATAGTTTACGAGTACTGAGCGTATCTACACATCTGTGTGAAGAATTATTTAGCAGCAGTTTGCTATTGTATGTACTGAAATTATGATTGGGTGCGTGTCTGTGGGCTGTGCAACATGGCCCAGGGCACATCTGGGTGCGTGTTTAGTGATAGCGTGATAGATATACTGTATGGTTAAATAAGTTGTTCGAAAAAATAGAGTGTTCTCAATGATTACACACACCTGCAGCGCAAATCAGAGTGATTGGTTTTCCATCACGATCTCGGTTGCTTGCGAGTAGTAAATGTTTTCCCAGCCGCGTTAATCATGTGTGTCAACGAGCTATGGGCTGTTCTGACCATAGACCTGAAGGCAGGTCAAGACCTGAGACGCCGGCGGTAAACATGAGAAGAATAACGCAGCTTTCGCATGTCAGAGGAGAGTGCCCTTTCGGGTCGGCTGTCACGAGCGAGCGCGGAAGCTGAACTTACATTACGCTCCAAGCCAGGCCGCGCGCGCGTGCGGTCGGCGGGAGGAGGGATTCCAGAGCCTCCATCCAGGACGTTATAGGTGATATGAATTTTCTCGGGTGTTAGGCGCGAATGCGACTGTGACGAAGTCATGTTTGGAGGCGGCCGAGCGGAGACTTTTGGTCTGTTTGGTCCAACCAACCAACCCACCCATTAGTCCCTTGTTTCAAATGTGGTCCATTCCGATAGTGTGATATCTCAGAAAGTCAGAACGATGAAAGGGAAAAGGCTAAAAATGTAAAAAGGCAGTCATGTTGGCAATGGTAAAAACAAAATGAGGCAAGTCTGCAAGAGAACGAACCCAACGCTACGCTGAAACAGCAGAGGCAAGACCACCTGCGACTTAAAAGGTGCAACCGCTAGAATGTAGAAGTGTGTATGGGAAGAGGAGACTTTTTATCATTTTTCTAGGATTGGCTATAGTAAAAGGGGAAGAAAACAGGATCTCAGCCAGGGAGGGGAGTCGGGAATCTCCCAACACGGCGTACAGTGGGAGATACCCAACACTCACCGCCCTGCCCCAACACCAGAGAGATTAAAAACCTTGAAACTGAGAATACAAACCACTTTCCTTGAGGAAGCCGAGAACCAGGTCGACCATCTGGGAATCGCTAGCCAACATTAAAGGTGAAGTGTGGGTGAGCCTGTACTTAGCACACAGAACCAAAAGAATGGGGCATTCAACCAAAATGTGGGCTACTGACTGGAAGAATCCACAACCACAAAGTGGGGGTGGCTCATCACGCAAAAGAAAACCATGGGTCAGCCTGGTATGGCCAATGTGGAGACGACACAGTGTTGTCCAGTGCATTCGGGAGAGGCGAAAGGAAGAACGCCACGGGCCTGGTGTCACCTTAATCGCATCAAGCATATTAGACAGGGAAGTAGCCTCCCAAGAGTTGGCCCATGATTGTGTGAAGTGGGATTTGATGTGAAGCCGTAAATCCGCTGCAGGAGGGCTTACAGATAACGGGGGTAAGTGACTACTCCCCCAGCCTGACGATCAGCGAGCTCATTACCCAGGATACCCACATGGCCAGGGACCCAAAGGAAGTCAACGGAACAAGCAGCACGGTGAATATCAGCGAGATGGTCATGGATGACAGATCAAGGGATGGCGCGAAAAACATCGGTCAATAGCCAGAAGGCCACTCATTGAGTCCGTACATAACAAAACATGGCTGTGTTGGGACTGTTTAACAAAGCTAAGGGCCTGGGAAATTGCCATCAATTCCGCAGTAAACACCCCACATGTGGGTGGCAGCAGATGATTTTCCGTTCCAACAGAGGACTTGAAGGCATACCCAACATGATCAGCAGATTTAGAGCCATCAGTGTACAGTGTAAAAAGCAACAGCATCCCGAAACTCCCAAAAAATTCTGCGGAAAAAGGGACGGAACACCATCGGGGGGGGGGGGGGGGAGGCGGATGGAATCTTTCGGGCCTCGGCGGAGATCCATCCGAATTCGAGGCCGAGGAACTAACCGAGGGGGGGCGGAGGGTAGGGAGCGAGGAACACAGCACTAAGAAGGAAGCTGAAAATCACGGCAAAGAGACGCAAGGCGGAGCCCAACCGGTAAACCTGCCTGAGGGCGGGAATCAGGTGGGCGACGTCCATAGAATAGGAAGGATGAGTGGGAGAAGAACAGACAGCGAGTGCATAAGACACCAGAAGCTGGGACCACCGAATAGAAGGGGGGGGGGGGGGTGATCCCAGCTTCAACCAGGAGACTATCAACAGTGCTAGCAGTGCTAGTAGGGAAGGCACCAGTGGTCAAACGGATACTGTGGTGTCACCGCCAGACACCACACTTGCTAGGTAGTAGCCTTTAAATCGGCCGCGGTCCGTTAGTATACCTCGCCACTAACAGAGATTGCAGACCGAGCGCCGCCACACGGCAGGTCTAGAGAGACTTCCTAGCACTCGCCCCAGTTGTACAACCGACTTTGCTAACGATGGTTCACTGACAAAATACGCTCTCTTTGCTGAGACGATAGTTAGCATAGCCTTCAGCTACGTCAATTGCTACGACCTAGCAAGGCGCCATGTTCAGTTACTATTGATATTGTAAATAATGTACAGTCAAGAGCGACGTTCACCATATATGGATTAAAGTTAAGTATTCCACCAGCTACGTCCGTTTTTTTGCTAAAGTCTAATTTCCTTGACCTGTTCCAGACCTCACGCCAGCCTGCGTGAGCTAAAACGCGTGCCTTTCGGCTTCCTCTAATATCAATGTGTTGGCTCTCCTGCCAACCCACAACAGATACCACGATGGTGCACTGGATCCAGCACGTGCAGTGTGGAAGGAGCAGCCAAACTATAAACTTGACAACCATAGTCCAAGCGAGACAGAACTAGAGCATGATAAAGACGGAGGAGGGAGCGTCCGCAACCCAAGAGGAGTGGCCAAGGAAGCGAAGGACATTGAGTTTAAGGAAACATCCTACCTTCAGAAGTCTTATATGGGGCAGCCAAGTGAGCTTGTTGTCGAAAACAAGACCTAGGAAACGAAACTGTGGGACCACAGGCAATCGTTGTACATCGAGATAGAGCTCTGGCTCAGAGTGGATCGTAGTACGGCGACAGAAGTGGACTACCCGCGATTTTAAAGGAGAGAATTGAAACCTGTGTGGGAGGGTCCATGCAGAGGCACGCCGTATAGCTCCCTGGACCTGCCGTTCTGCAGAGGCCATCGATGAGGAACCAACCCAAATGCAGTAATCACCCACATACAGGGCAGGGGCGACTAAAGGACCAACAGAGGCCCCAAGTCCATCGATAGCAATGAGGGAAAGAAGTACACTCATTCAGAACCCTGTGGGATGCCCGTCTCCTGGGTCCGTGGAGAACTAAAAGCAGTACCAACTCGAACTCTGAATGACAGATGGATCAGGAACTGGCGGATAAAAATCGGGAGTGGGCCCCGAAAACCCCACTGATGAAGGGTTAGTAAGATGTGATGGCGCCAGGCCGTGTCATAGGCCTTGCGAAGGTCAAAAACAATGCAACCAAATGGCGGCGCTGGGAAAAAGCCTGCCGAACTGCGGATTCCAAGCGAAGTAAATGATCGATTGGAGACCGTCCCTCTCGAAAGCCACACTAGTAAGGGGACAATAAATCCAGAGATTCGAGGACTCAATTGAGCCGACGGGCTACCATCCGTTCAAGTAACTTACAAACAACATTGGTCAAACTAATGGGCCGATAGCTGTCAACAGACAGGGGGTTCGTACCAGGCTTAAGGACAGGAACCACAATGCTATCCCTCCACTGAGAAGGGAAGTCACCCTGGAGCCAGATACGGTTAAACACCTGAAGAAGATGTTGCTGTTGTGGAGCACTGGGATGATGAAGCAGTTGGTTATGAATTGAATCTGGGCCAGGGGCCGTATCACGAGAAGAAGACAGAGCAGAAAGAAGTTCTCATTCAGAAAAAGGTTCGTTGTAAGATTCTGACTCATAAGGGGTGAAACAGCGGGCTGAAGCTTCCACCTTGTGTTTTTGATGAAAGAAAGCAGCTGGATAGGAGGCTGACGCTGATGCCACTGCAAAATGGGTCGCAAGATGTTCTGCAAGAACTAATGGGTCCATACAAATGCCATCTGGGAGATGAATGCCTGGGAGGGTGGACTACCGATGCCAACCTTGGAGAGAACGAAGTGTAGCCCATACTCGTGACAGAGGGACAGTAGAACCAAGGGAAGAAGCAAATCGTTCGCAACATATCCGCTTGCTCTGTTTGATTAAATAACGGGCTTTAGCGCGAAGGCGTTTGATGGTAGTAAAGCTGCCTAGCGATGGGTGCCTCTTAAAGTGTTGCAAAGCTCGACGGCGATCACGGATGGCAATTGCAATGGCCGTACTCCACCATGGGACTTGCCGGCGACGAAATGGTCCAGATGAGCGCGAGACAGCAAGGCTAGCAGCGCGAACAATCGCCTCAGACACGTCACGTAGGACGTCATCAATACAACCCGACATAGAGGGAGAAAACACGACATGTGCAGTGTATAGAGGCCAATCAGCGCGTTGGGAAGACCAACGAGGTAACCTGTCCATCGGGGAGCGGGAAGGGAGCGTGATAATCAACGGGAAATGGTCACTATCACAAAGGTCGTCGTGTGGCGACCAGTGTAATGAAGGGAGGAGAGAGGGAGAAGAAAGAGAAAGATCAATGGCAGAAAAGGTACCATGACCGGCACTGAAATGAGTAGAGGAGCCATCATTAAGAAGGCACAGGTCGTGGTCTGCAATAAATTGGTCTATAAGATGACCTCGTCTAGATGGAAAGGCACTGCCCCACAAGGGATGATGAGCATTAAAATCCCCAAGGAGGAGGAAGGGAGGAGGAAGTTGCTGAAGAAGGGCAGTTAAGGCAGCAGGTGTAAGAGTCCTGTAAGGAGGGAGATAAATATTGCAAACTGTGACCGCAGAGTCTAAGTGGACCCTAGCTGCAACCGCTTCAAATGTAGTGTGAAGAGGAATCCACGTGCTAGCAATGTTCGTACGGACCAATGTACAAACGCCACCAGAAGCCCGCAGGGGTCCGACCTGATTTCGACAGAAAACACGGAACCCACGAAGGGTCGGGGTGTGAGCATCATTCCTGTAGAACCACACAAGCTGCAGAATAAGAAGAAATAAGGGATTTCAATTCTGGAAGGTGACGGTAGTCCAATTCCATTGGAGAACCACAGAAT
Organism: Schistocerca cancellata; assembly: GCF_023864275.1. Lineage (NCBI taxonomy): Eukaryota > Metazoa > Arthropoda > Insecta > Orthoptera > Acrididae > Schistocerca > Schistocerca cancellata. Next base: position 194,670,697 of record NC_064629.1, on the reverse strand, counting down.
GATTTAAATGGGGGCTTTGTGTTTTTTGTGGTTTTAGGGCGCACAACTTCAATGGTCATTAGCGCCCTGACTACTCTAAGAATGCACCGCGAGGCACATGTTGACAACAACAACTAAAACGGAAAACACGATAAAAGACAGACCGACAGGCATAGAATTAAAAAACAGCATCATCAAATGTCCTTAGAGAGGTTTGTCAAATTGATAAAACGAAGAACACGAGCAGCTGCTCGTGGGTCATCCGCTAAAATGGCATCGAAAGTACTTAGCAGGTTAAGATCTAGGCGCAGTGTGTTAAAATCTGGCAGGACATTAAAATGTGTCGAACCGTCAGCAAGTGCCCACATGGGCAGAACGGCGCCGGCGCAGCCGTCAGCAGATGGCGATGGCTGAACCGGCAGTGTCCAATTCTTAACCGGGCCAAAACTACCTCCTCCCGCCGAGAAGGGCGTGAGGAGGACGTCCAAGCCACGGGAAGAGGCTTCAAGGCCCGAAGCTTGTTGGCTGTAAGGGCAGCCCAATCGGCATGCCACAGCGATAAAATGCGCCGACAAATGACCCTGCTAAAATCGGACGAAGGGACACAACAAGAAGCTGTCCGAGGCTGGAGGACCGCAGCCTTGGCCGCGGCATCTGCAGCTTCGTTCCCAGGGATACCGACATGGCCAGGAACCCACATAAAGCTAACCGGAGAACCGACGTCCACCAGCTGCTGAAGAGAGCGTTGGATCCGGTGTACGAAAGGGTGAACCGGGTACGGATCACTGAGGCTCTGGATGGCGCTCAGGGAATCTGAGCAGACGACATAAGCAGAATGTCGGTGGCGGCAGATGTAAAGAACAGCCTGGTAGAGGGCAAAGAGCTCAGCTGTGAAGACCGAACAATGGCCATGGAGCTGGTATTTGAAACTTTGTGCCCCGACAATAAAGGAACACCCGACCCCGTCATTGGTCTTAGAGCCATCTGTATAAATGAAAGTCATGTTGTTGAACTTTGAACGAAGTTCCAAAAAACGGGAGTGGTAGACCGAACCGGGGGTAACCTCTTTTGGGAGCGAGCTGAGGTCAAGGTGAACGCGGACCTGAGCCTGGAGCCAAGGTGGCGTGTGGCTCTCGCCTACTCGAAAGGTTGCAGGGAGTGAAAAATTAAGGTGTTGAAGGAGGCGACGAAAGCGAACTCCAGGGGGTAGCAGGGCAGAGACATACAACCCGTATTGACGGTCAAGAGAGTCGTCAAAAAAGGAACGATAAGACGGATGGGCGGGCATTGACAGTAGCCGACAGGCATACCGACAAAGTAGTATATCGCGCCGGTAGGTGAGTGGCAATTCGCCAGCGTCAGCATGAAGACTCTCTACGGGACTGGTATAAAATGCTCCGATCGCAAGTCGTAAACCCCGATGTTGTATGGAGTTGAGGCGGCGTAAGATGGATGGCCGTGCAGAGGAGTATACGAAGCTCCCATAATCCAGCTTGGAGCGGACGATCGACCGATATAGACGAAGTAGGACGGTTCGATCCGCTCCCCACGACATACCACTGAGAACACGGAGGACATTTAAAGAACGCGTACAACGGGCGGCCAAATATTACACATGTGGAGACCAGCTAAGTTTCCTGTCAAAGGTAAGGCCTAAAAATTTGGTTGTCTCCACGATTGGGAGAGCAACGGGACCGAGTCGTAAGGACGGTGGGAGAAACTCTTTGTAGCGCCAGAAGTTAATACAGACCGTCTTCTCGGCAGAAAAACGGAAGCCATTGGCGACACTCCAGGAGTAAAGACAGTCAAGAGAACGCTGAAGACAGCGCTCCAGGACACGTGTACACTGCGCGCTGCAATAGATGGTAAAATCGTCCACAAAAAGGGAGCCTGATACATCAGCTGGGAGGCAATCCATTATTGGACTGATCGCGATGGCGAAGAGAGCGACGCTCAAAACTGAGCCCTGTGGCACCCCATTCTCCTGGCGAAAGGTGTCGGACAGGACAGAACCCACACGTACCCTGAACTGTCGATCCATTAAAAAGGAACGAATAAAAAGAGGGAGGCGACCGTGAAGGCCCCATGTATGCATGGGGCGGAGAATGCCCGCCCTCCAACAGGTGTCGTAAGCCTTCTCCAAATCAAAGAACACAGCCGCGGTCGGGCGCTTCCGCAAGAAGTTATTCATAATGAAGGTCGACAAGGTAACCAGATGGTCAACAGCAGAGCGGCGCCTACGAAATCCACATTGTACATTGGTAAGTAGGCGTCGAGACTCGAGCAGCCAAACCAATCGAGAGTTAACCATTCGCTCCATCACTTTACAGACACAGCTGGTAAGCGAGATGGGTCGCTAACTGGAAGGCAAGTGCTTGTCCTTCCCCGGCTTAGGAATCGGGACAACAATAGACTCGCGCCAGCATGCGGGAACATGTCCCTCAATCCAGATGCGATTGTATTTACGAAGAAGAAAACCTTTACCCGCAGGAGAAAGGTTCTTCAGCATCTGAATATGAATAGAATCAGGCCCTGGAGCGGAGGACCGTGATCGGCCAAGTGCGTTTTCGAGTTCCCGCATGGTGAATGGGGCATTATAACTTTCACAATTCGAGGAGCGGAAGTTAGGTGGCCTAGCCTCCTCTGCCTGTTTGTGGGGGATGAAGGCAGGGTGGTAATGAGCGGAGCTCGAAACCTCTGCGAAAAAGCGGCCGAAGGCATTGGAGATATCCTCAGGGGCCACAAGGACGTCATTCGCGACCTTCAAGCCAGAAACTGGTGAGTGGACCTTAGTGCCAGATAGCCGGCGCAGGCTACCCCAGACAACAGAAGGAGTAAAACTGTTGAAGGTGCTTGTGAAAGCAGCCCATCTGGCTTTCTTGCTTTCTTTGATAATACGACGACACTGAGCACGTAATCGTTTATAATTGATACAATTCGCCACTGTAGGGTGGCGTTTAAATGTGCGTAAAGCACGTCGACGAGCAGGTAAAGCGTCTACATGCTGCGGTCCACCAGGGGACCGGTACGCGACGTGGAGAAGAAGTAGGGTGAGGGATGGAATATTCAGCAGCAGCGAGAATGACTTCCGTGAGGTGTGCGACCTGACGATCGCAGCTTGTGAAGGTTTGATCCTGAAAGGTCGCCCTGGAAGAGAAGAGCCCCCAGCCTGCCTTGGAGATGGTCCAACTAGAGGAGCACGGAGAGGGGGTATGCTGCAGGAGATGGGTAACACACGGGAAGTGTGTCGCTCGAATATGTATCAGAAAGTGCATACCACTCAAAGCGGCGTGCAAGTTGGGGAGTACATATAGAGAGGTCTAAATGGGAATAGGTGTGAGACGTGTCCGAAAGAAAAGTAGGGGCGCCAGTATTGAGGCAGACAAGATTGAGCTGGTTGAAAAGGTCTGCTAACAAGGAGCCCCTCGGGCAGGATTCTGGAGAGCCCCAAAGGGGATGGTGGGCATTGAAGTCTCCAGTTAACAAAAATGGGGCAGGTAGCTGAGCAATAAGTTGCATCATGTCTGCCCTGGTAACGGCAGACGACGATGGAGTGTAAACGGAACAAATGGAAAATGTAAAAGTGGGGAGAGTAATGCGGATGGCAACTGCCTGCAGGCCGGTGTGCAACGTGATGGGATCGTAGTAAATATCATCCCGGACCAGCAACATAACCCCTCCATGAACTGGGATACCTACCACAGGGGGTAGGTCAAAACGCACAGAGGTGTAGTGTGCCAAGGCAATTTGATCGCATGGGCGGAGCTTCGTTTCCTGGAGGGCTACGACGAGCGGACGGAGCAAGCGGAGCAGCAACGTCAAGTCCTCTCGGTTGGAGCGAATGCTGCGAATATTCCAGTGAATAAGTGCCATCGTAAGAAAAGGAAGATGAAAGAAGGGGTCACCTCGAAGGCCGCTGAGGGCCTGGCTTCGAGCGGGCACTGCCGCCGCTATCAGTAGGCGGACAGTCATCGTCCATTGGGTCTATAGGTTCATCGGCCATCTCGGGAGGATGGCCGGGAGGGGGAGCTTCCTCCGCCGGTGAACGGCCAGATGTACGGCTACCAGCGGTGCGGCCAGGCGAAACGGATGACGGCCTGGGGCGGCAACCGCTGGGTGGCGCAGGAAAAGAAATGCGCCGTGGCGGAGAAGGAGAACTGTGCTTCCTATGAGCCTTCTTGGAAGGACGTTTGGTGGAAGTACCGGTCGAAGGCTGGGAGGTCGAGGTACGTAGGAAGTCTGCACGGGATGGTTCCTTCTTGAAGGCCCGTGCATCTGACTTCGGGGTCTTCGTCTTAGCAGAAGCTGAGGAAGGGGCTGGTGTCTGTGGGGTGATGGGAGGAAGAGGAGACGTCGACCGCGCGATCTTAGCACTGGCCGAACGGACGACCGTGGTGCTGAAGGTCAGATCGCATGTCTGGGTTGCTACCTCCCTGGTAGTCCGAGGAGAGGCGAGGACAGTACTGTATTTCCCCGCTGGGAGCAGCGCGGGCTTCCTACTAGCCAATAGCTTGCGAGCAGCCGAGGTGGACACTCTCTCTTTGACCCGAATTTCTTGGATACAGCGTTCTTCCTTATAGACAGGACAGTCGCGGGAGGATGCGGCATGGTCACCCTGACAGTTCACACATCGAGGAGACGGAGGTGGACAGTCACCCTCATGGGCATCCCTGCCACAAGTGACACATTTAGCCGCATTGGAACAAGACTGTCGAGTGTGATTGAAACGCTGACACTGGTAGCACCGCGTAGGTGTCGGGACATAGGGGCGAACAGAAATAACCTCGTAGCCCGCCTTGATGCGCGATGGCAGCTTAACACTATCGAAGGTCAAGAAAAGTGTCCGGGTCGGTACAAGGTCATTGTTGACCTTTTTCATGACCCTATGGACAGCCGTCACGCCCTGCTCAGCGAGGTAAGATTGAAGCTCCTCGTCAGTCAATCCGTCGAGGGAGCTAGTATAGACTACACCACGAGACGAATTCAAAGTTCGGTGGGCCTCCACCCGGACAGGGAACGTGTACAGGAGTGTGGCCCGAAGCAGTTTTTGTGCCTGAAAGGCGCTCTCAGTTTCTAGTAATAAGGTACCGTTATGCAACCTGGTACAAGATTTGACAGATCCGGCTATGGCATCTACACCCTTCTGGATAACGAAAGGGTTGACAGAGGAAAAATCCTTTCCGTCCTCAGATCGAGAAACGACGAGGAACTGTGGGGGCAGGCGGTAGTACTTTTGTCACTGTTGGCTGGTCACGTTTCCGTTTTTGGGCAGAAGTCGAGAGAGATGGAGTAGAATCCATTGCGGAGGAATCCCCCATGATTGCCAGCGTCTCCGATGGCGCGCTCCTTCCTTGTGGGGACCCTCTCAGAGGGCACTCCCGCCTTATGTGAATGTTTACACCTCAGGTCACACCTCCCGAGAAACAGACGGAGGGATCAATCGGCATGGTCAGAAGGTATCAGCTCAGGCAATCACCCCTCCCCGGGCCTGGCCTTTACCAGGGGGTACGCGTGTGCCTTACATGTCTACCCAGGGCGGGGAATTACGCGTTACCCCGTCACCGGCTACGCGTGCGAACGTGTGGGTCGGCCTTCAGGCACGCACAGGGAGGATGGAAGAAGAGCAAAGAGAAGAGCAAAGAGAAGAGCAAAGAGAAGAGCAAAGAGAAGAGCAAAGAGAAGAGCAAAGAGAAGAGCAAAGAGAAGAGCAAAGAGAAGAGCAAAGAGAAGAGCAAAGAGAAGAGCAAAGAGAAGAGCAAAGAGAAGAGCAAAGAGAAGAGCAAAGAGAAGAGCAAAGAGAAGAGCAAAGAGAAGAGCAAAGAGAAGAGCAAAGAGAAGAGCAAAGAGAAGAGCAAAGAGAAGAGCAAAGAGAAGAGCAAAGAGAAGAGCAAAGAGAAGAGCAAAGAGAAGAGCAAAGAGAAGAGCAAAGAGAAGAGCAAAGAGAAGAGCAAAGAGAAGAGCAAAGAGAAGAGCAAAGAGAAGAGCAAAGAGAAGAGCAAAGAGAAGAGCAAAGAGAAGAGCAAAGAGAAGAGCAAAGAGAAGAGCAAAGAGAAGAGCAAAGAGAAGAGCAAAGAGAAGAGGAAAGAGAAGAGGAAAGGGAAGAGGAAAGAGAAGAGGAAAGAGGAGAGGAAAGAGAAGAGGAAAGAGGAGAGGAAAGAGGAGAGGAAAGAGGAGATGAAAGAGGAGATGAAAGAGGAGATGAAAGAGGAGATGAAAGAGGAGATGAAAGAGGAGATGAAAGAGGAGATGAAAGAGGAGATGAAAGAGGAGATGAAAGAGGAGATGAAAGAGGAGATGAAAGAGGAGATGAAAGAGGAGATGAAAGAGGAGAGGAAAGAGGAGAGGAAAGAGGAGAGGAAAGAGGAGATGAAAGAGGAGAGGAAAGAGGAGAGGAAAGAGGAGAGGAAAGAGGAGAGGAAAGAGGAGAGGAAAGAGGAGAGGAAAGAGGAGAGGAAAGAGGAGAGGAAAGAGGAGAGGAAAGAGGAGAGGAAAGAGGAGAGGAAAGAGGAGAGGAAAGAGGAGAGGAAAGAGGAGAGGAAAGAGGAGAGGAAAGAGGAGAGGAAAGAGGAGAGGAAAGAGGAGAGGAAAGAGGAGAGGAAAAAGGAGAGGAAAAAGGAGAGGAAAAAGGAGAGGAAAAAGGAGAGGAAAAAGGAGAGGAAAAAGGAGAGGAAAAAGGAGAGGAAAGAGGAGAGGAAAGAGGAGAGGAAAGAGGAGAGGAAAAAGGAGAGGAAAAAGGAGAGGAAAAAGGAGAGGAAAAAGGAGAGGAAAAAGGAGAGGAAAAAGGAGAGGAAAAAGGAGAGGAAAAAGGAGAGGAAAAAGGAGAGGAAAAAGGAGAGGAAAAAGGAGAGGAAAAAGGAGAGGAAAAAGGAGAGGAAAAAGGAGAGGAAAAAGGAGAGGAAAAAGGAGAGGAAAAAGGAGAGGAAAAAGAAGAGGAAAAAGAAGAGGAAAAAGAAGAGGAAAAAGAAGAGGAAAAAGAAGAGGAAAAAGAAGAGGAAAAAGAAGAGGAAAAAGAAGAGGAAAAAGAAGAGGAAAAAGAAGATGAAAAAGAAGAGGAAAAAGAAGAGGAAAAAGAAGAGGAAAAAGAAGAGGAAAAAGAAGAGAGAGAGAGAGAGAGAGAGAGAGAGAGAGAAGAGGACAGACTGTCTCAAACGCCGAGGCGGAGACCAGAGAAGGCAAGGAGAAGAAGGCAAGGAGAAGGCAAGGAGATTGTGCAGGGGAAAGAGTAAGGAAGACTGAGGTGGAGAAGAGCAAAGAAAGGAACCAACCAAAGGTAGGAAGAAACGAGAAGTGAAAAACCAAAAAGACCACTATTAGAGGTCGTGGAACCGTCCGTCTCCGGTCGCAGGCGCTAACTACCCCCGTGAGGGGGATGGACTCCTTTTAGTCGCCTCTTACGACAGGCAGGAATACCTCGGGCCTATTGTAATCCCCAGACCCGCAAAGGGGAAATGGGGGCTGAACACGCTAAAGCAAGTCATACCGCCAGGTCATCACCCGTCACTGACAAGAAGGGTGGCACATCCATGAACAAAAGGTCAGAATCTGGTTGTAAAGCTGGGGATGGGACCTCTGGTGACACCAGAGGCTCTTTGTCCAGGACTTATGTTTCTTCTTTTCAGGTTGAGATCGAGGAGGGCTGTGTGGCATAAAGTAGCCAGCTGCAGCAAGATCGGGAACAGAAAGAGACCAGGCGACCTGGAGGCCAACAGACTGCGGTTCTCACAGTCGTCACGTGGCAGCAGACCTGTGTCCTGGAAGGTGCTGGGAAGGGGCAACCCCGGGAGGGGCGCCCTTGACCAGCAGAACCCGAAGGAGTGAGACACTTCTGTGGCTGGGGAGGGGGAGCAGCGCCCAGAGGAGAAGGTGTGGGAGCCGCAGGGGTGGGGGGGAGGGAGGGAGGGAGGAGAGGGGTCCAGGATTGAGGTACGGAAGGGGGAGGAAGGGGTAACGATGTAACTAAAGCAAAACTAACCTACACAGAGGCTCGTAAGACGAATACACGTCTTCACCCTGTGTCCATTGCGTCTAAACGATCAAGGGACTTATACTCCTGTATGTTCTTTTCCTTCTTATATACTGGGCAATCTGGTGAACGTGGAGAATGATTGCCATGGCAATTTACTCACATAGGAGGGGGAACACAGGGACTCCCCTCATTAAGTGGACGTCCACAGTCACCACAGAGAGGGGCTTGCGAACAGCGGGAAGACATGTCCAATATGCAAGCACTTACAACACCTCATAGGAGGTGGGATGCACGGCTTCACATCACATCGATAAACCATAATCTTTACTTTCTCATGGAGGGTATCCCCTTAAAAAGCCAGGATAAAGGCACCAGTATCAATGCAATTGTCCTTAGGACCCTTCTGAACACGCCAAACAAAGTTAACACCCCGCTGTCTGTGATTGTCCTGAAGTTCCGCATCAGTCTGAAGGATGAGGTCCCTGTGAAACATCGCACCTTGAACCATATTTAGAGACTGGTGGGGGGGTAGTGGACACAGGAATTGTGCCAGGATGTGTACAGGCATGAAGGGCCGCAGACTGGGCAGCTGATGCAGTTTTGATCAGCATCGAACTCGACCGCATCTTGCTCAGGGAGTCCACTTCGCCAAACTTGTCTTCAATGTGCTCCACAAAGAATAAAGGTTTGGTATTGGTAAAAGTATCCCCATCAGTCCTGGAGCAAACCATATTGCGGGGGGCGGTGGGGGGTGGGAAGGTTTCACCGCTAGCCGATGGGCCTGTCCTCCTTCCCAGGGGGTAGCCATGGAAGGGAAGGCCGAAGGGGGGCAAGAGAAGCAGCACTAGAAGAATCAGTTCCACACAGACAGACGGCCGCAGGAGAATGGCCAGAGTTCTGGACCCCTATGCATTTCATTTGCATAGCGTCCGCCCTGATACCACCCACTCCGATCAGGGGCTCTCCTCACAGGCGCCACCCAGGCACAGCAAGGGCCATCTGGCATGGCTACCATTGCCGGGAGTTCCAATGCTCCAGGATGACGAGCAACCACTCCAAGGCTTGCATGAGGAGGTCACAGCTCAGGTATCGGAAGTGTGATCCCTGTGTGTTCAGGGGGCTCAACCAAAAGTGTACATAGCGACCCCACCACACAGGCTTGCTACTGTGCTGGCTATGCACCCTAGCATCAGACAACAACGTGAAAGAAAAGGTGGAATTGACTTGGAGGGATTATGTCGGAGACACTAGGTAAGGTGCTCTTCCCCAAATGGCTCACAATATGGAAGAGAAATTTAGTAATGAGGGTCAAACCCCAGAGGGGGACCAGGGAGTGCCAAAAGGAGGTGATTATGCAACAAAGCTAAATTGCAAAACCAACATAACCAGGAGGATAGCGGGGGTCAACATAAGCAAGGACACCAGGACAGGGCGAGAGGGAAGGAGCAAGAAGCTCGGGGCCCCATTTCCTTCCCCTTCCCTGCCTTTCCTCTATTGCAGCCTTCCTTCTTTCCAGTGCTGCCTGCTCGCCCCGCACGTATCCACAAAAGAGTTGTGAACCCCTTGGGGGCAGGGTATTGGGTGAGGGTGTTTGGGCGCATCTGTTGGACTATTTTTTTGTGAGCATGGCTGTGCACTGTGCTGTGCTTTATTTAGAGAGTTTAAGAGTAAAGCACACTCCTTCGTTCTTCCATCAGCCTAATGCGGGGTGAGTCGTTTTACCAACAGCCCCCTACGAATTGGTGGTGGTGGTGGTACGCCTAGTTTTCAATAATATTCTTACGTTGGTAGCGACGACGCAAGTGAGCTTTGTTTGCTGGCAGATTTCACACTTTGCGCCTGATCCTAGGAGGAAGTGGCGGTCGGGTGGACGAGGTTATTACAAGTGCCCTTTCTTTACGCACAATTTTCTTAGGTTGGTACCGACGGTGCAAATGAGGTTTTTTTACTGATTGAATTCAAACTCGGCGAGGGTTCCTAGGAAGAGATGGCGGTCTGGTCCTCAAAAAGTAGTTGTGGTAGGTGGCGAACAGTCGGCATCGACAGGTTTGAACGTGCCCAGGAAAACAACTTTCGCGCCAAAAGTGTGGCAGGGTGTTCTTTGTGAAATGGCTGACGGTTGTGTGATTCAGCTCCAATGCAAACAATTTTGGCGGGAAACGTGCGGAGGCGACGAATACGCGTGGTGAACGGACAATGGACCGCTGTGACGTCAAACTTGGGAAGCTCCAGCGTGTCCAGCGAAATCATGTTTACGATGTGGGAGCTATCGCCAGTCCAGCGGCTAGCGCGGGCCGCTGAAGCACGCCGGCAGTCCACCGCGAGCGGCCGCCTCACGTGACAGGCGTCGGCAGTGGGTCCGCGCGCTGACTGGCGGGGCCAGGGGGTGGCGACGATTTGATCTAATTCAGTTGGAGCGCGGATGTCGTGGTGACTGCACTGCGATATCAAAGAGGTGTACTGGTAGGCCGCTGTCATTCATTCGTGTCTGGTCAGCATTTCCAGAAGATAGCAACTGCGATGACCTTGTTTCCCTCGATCAGATCCTGTGTTGTGCAGGATTATTCAAATTGAGGACAAATTAGCAGGTAGGCCGGCTCTTGCGTTGTTCGGCACTCGCACTGTATATCTCCATCAGCTGGAAGAACGCCCCATTTTCGCATGTTGGTCTCACAAAGAGGAACGCCCACCCTAAGACGATTGAGCGATCTCCAAATAGATTCTGGTGTTCCCTCTAGTGATTGATAACTTGCCCTACCCTCTTTCTGAATTTCAGTTGATGAACTGCAGTTGATGGACTACAGCCTGCTGACCATGCAGTGGGTGTCAGGGATCATAAGTTTGCTTAGCCGACTCTACATAAGTAGCAACAGCCCTTCTAATAGTGAGGGGAGCTGTTTCAACAATCGGGTACATTTTATCGACTGGAGTTGGTATTGCAATCAATGAGAATCTTTCCAGGATTCCAGGTATGAAGCCAACATGTTTGGTGTGAGTGGATGCACTCCACACAGATGAAGCATACTCTGCTGTGGACACACAGAAAACAAGAGGCTAAATTCTCAGGATGGGACAACGTGCTCCCCAGGTGGTGGATGTGAGCTTCCTGAAGATGTTATTCTGTGAACTAACTTTCAGCCTGGTGTTAATGGCAATGAGATGTCAAGTCATATATCCCTCCCACAAGGCGGTGCTTAAAGTGCTGGGAGTTTGGCCATATGTATTCCCAGACTGTGGACGCCCATCACATCCCAATACCCCATATGTCCTGCCTCCCATCTGTCAACTGCAGGGAACATCATTCACCTTGCTCGCCAGACTGCAGGATTCTCCAGAAAGAGAGGAAAATCATAGACTAAAAGACCCTGGATCAACTGACCTACACTGAGGCTAAGAGGAAATTTGAGCGCCTACATCCTGTGGCTATGACCACCTTATATGCTGCCACTTCGGGAACAGTTGTCGTCCCATCAGGTCTTCTGTGGCCTCTCAGAACTGGGAGACTACACCTGCTCCCTTGATGGTGGAGTGCACTTCCCTTCCTGTTGATCCCACACCACCTACTTTGGTAGCAACACCCTCCCAGCCATCGGGGATTTCTGTCCGCAATTCTGAGATGGAGAGGCCTAAGTCTTCCTTGGCTCCTCTCGCTAGGAAGGGGTCCCTTGGGTCATTCCCTTCCCAGGTTTCTGCAAGTGGGAAAGATGACACCCGCCAGAGGCTGAAGAACCAAAAGCAGCTGGTTGTTGGACATCACGGTCATCCTTAGTCCCGGAGACTTAGCCAGTGAAGTCCTCCAAGCCACGGAAACCCAAGTAACAGCGCGAGAAATCGAAAAAGAAGACCCCTAAGACCAAGGAGATTACGGTGCCACCCACACAACCGCAACCTACAAGCTCTGAGGGTCAGCGAGATCCAGGTCCTCAGTGGACCCCAGACTCTCCACCCCACCCTCAGCCACAGACACAATGGATATAGATTGCTCAGGCAAAAAGTCTGTGGCAGCATGTGACCCTGAGGTGTAAACTGCCTCACTGAATGTTCCATGTCTTCCCAGTGGAACTGAAGTGTATTTTCCCACCGCCTGGCTGAGCTACAGCAGCTGTTGAGCTTTACACCTTTCTGCATTGCCCTCCAAAACACCTGTTTCCTGGCAATGTTGACCCCTGCACTCTGCGGCTGTAAGGAATATTACAGGTACCGTAGCGACTATAATCGAGTGTCCGGTGTTGAAAGGACACAGTTTCATTACAGACTGTGTTTATGTCCGAAACTCAAACACCTCCCGAAGCTGTGGCTACAAGAATACGTATGGAGGAAATAACTGTGTGCAATGAACATCTTTCTCCAGATGGTGCAATACCCCTGAATGTATTAGCTGCACTGATTGATCAACTCCCTAAACGTTTCCTACTCTTGAGAGATTTTAATACCCATAATCCATTGTGGGATGGCACCATGCTTACTGGCTGAAGCAGACATGTCGAAACTTTACTGTCTCAGTTCGACCTCTGCCTCTTAAATACTTAGGCCGCCCCACATTTCACTGTGGCACAAGGTACATATTCGGCCATTGATCTCTCGGTGTGCAGTCATGGCCTTCTCCCACCTATCCATTGAAGAGCACATGACGACCTGTGTGGTTGTGACCACTTCCCCGTCTCGTTGTCACTGCGCGGTCGTCAGGCACATGGGCGCCTGCCCCGATGGGCTTTAAACAGTGACAGCAGAGGTGAAAGCTTCCCACTCCAACTTGTTCAATCCCCCCATATGTGATCATCGATGAGATGGTTGAGCAGGTGACTACCACAATCTTTTCTGCGGCATAAAACGCGATTCCTTGCTCTTTACGGTGTCCACAGCGAAAGGCAGTCCCTTGGTAGTCGCTAAAGCAATTAAGGAGCGCCGGCGAGCTCTGCAGCGGCATAAGCGGCACCCTTCCCCAGAGCGCCTCATAGCCTTTAAATGGCTCCGTGCCCGCGTTCGCCAGCTAATCAAACGACGGAAGCAGGAGTGTTGGTCGAGACACATCTCGACCATTGGTTGCCATACAACACCTTAAGTCTGGGGGAAGGACAAAGCTTGTTTTTGGGAACCAGACGCCAATAAGATGTTCCTGGTGTTAACGTAAATGGCGTGTTATCTACCGACGCAGTCGCGATTGCCGAGTAATTTGCTGAGCACTATGCTCGAGTCTCTGCGAAAGTCTGGGGGGTAATTCTCCTACACACTCTCAAATGGCGGCTGGAAGTGAAAGTCGTCTAGTTCACTATACGCCACAGTGAATCCTATAACGCCCCATTTACAGATTGGGAGCTCCGCAGTGCCTTTGCACATTGCCTCAACACAGCTCCTGGGCCTGATCGGATCCGCAGCCAGGTGATTAAACATCTCTCATCTGACTACAAGCGACATCATCTCATCTGAAACCAGATCTGGTGCGATGGCATCTTTCCATCACAATGGCGGGAGAGTACCATCATTCCAGTGCTCAAACCCGGTAAAAACCCACTTGATGTGCATAGCTATCGGCCTATCTGCCTTACCAACGATGTTTGTAAGCTGCAGGAACGTATGGTGTGTCATCAGTTGTGTTAGAGCCAGTGGACCACGTGGTTGCAGGACCCATGTTAGGGCGGCTTCCACCATGGTCGCTCTACCACTGATAATCTTGTGTCCCTCGAGTTTGCCATCCGAACTGCCTTTCGCAGACGCCCGCACCTGGTTGGTGCTTATGACACGACCTGGCGAAATCATATCCTTGCCACATTATACGAGTGAGCTTTCAGAGGCCCACTCCCGATTTTTATCGTAAATTTCCTGTCACTTTGAACCTTCCATGTCCAAATCGGTGCCTCTCGTAGTCCTCCTCCCCCTCCCCCCACCCCAATATCCAGGAGAATGGGGTCCCACAGGGCTCTGTATTGAGTGTATACTTTTAGTAGTCAATGGTCTAGCAGCAGCTGTACGGCCGTCTGTCTCATCTTCTCTATATGCAGACGACCTCTGCGTTTCATACTGCTCCTCTTCTCTTTGTGGATGGCTCCCTGTAGGCGCCGCTCTACCCCACCATTACCAGTCATGGTTTCCAGTTTTCGGCCGCAATGACGTGTGTCATGCACTTCTGTTGGCGTTGTACTGTTCTCCGGAACCAGAACTTTACCTTAATGACGACCCACTCACTGTAGTGGAGAAATACCGAATATTAGGACTGGTTTTCGATGCCTGATTCGCTTACGCTCACGACGGTGAGGAATCCAAGTCAGAGTGCTGGCGGCACCTGAATTCCCTATGCTGCCAAAGCAACACCAACTCTATACTTCTGCATCTCTGCAGAACCGTTGTTCAATCCCGCTATGACTATGGAAGTCTGGCTTATGGCTCGGCGGCGCCCTCAGTGTTGCGTTTACTGGACCCAGTGCACGACTGTGGCGTTCGCCTAGCGACAGGAGCTTATAGAATGAGTCCGGTGACCAGCGTCCTGATGGAGGCTGGAGTCCCTCCATTGCAGGTTAGGCGTGCCAAAGTGCTGGCCAGTTAAGTTGCACACGTTCGTAGTTCTCCTGTGCATCCGAATTACCATCTTTTCGCACCGACAGTAGTTCATCTCCCACATAGGCGGCCCAGGTAAGGGCTTCTAATTACAGTTTGTCCGGTCCCTTGTTTATGAACTGGAATCCTTCCCTTAACCACCTATACTTGAGGTCCACTCTTGTACACCTCCATGGTGTACACCTAGGCTGCAGCTCTGCCTGGATCTTTCACTTGGCCCTAAGGATGCAGTTAACACCCGTCTCTCCAATGCCACTTCATCCCTATTCTTGACATATACCAAGGCCATGAATTGGTTTACACTGACAGCTTGATGGCTGGCGATCCTGTCGACTTTACGTATATCCATGGAGGACATATTGAACAGCATACCTTGCCTGATGGCTACCGTGTTTTCCCTGTCGAGCTGGTGGCTATACCTCGTGCTCTTGAGCACATCCGTTCATGCCCTGGGGAGTCGTTTGTTCTGTGTATTGACTCCTTGAGCAGCCTACAAGCTATCGAGCAGTGCTAGTCTCGTCATTCGTTGGTAGCGACCATCCAGGAGTCCACATATGCCTTGGAACGGTCCAGTCGTTCAGTGGTGTTTGTCTGTACCGCAGGTCACGTCAAAATACCAGGCAACGAACTTCCGACAGGCTGGCCGAACAGTGTACACGGAAACCGCTTATGGAGATCGGCTTCTCTGCAACTGACCTGCGTTCACTACTACGCCGCAAGGTTTTGCGGCTTTGGGAGACGGAATGGCATAACCTCAGTACGCACAATAAACTGCGTACCATTAAGGAGACTACGAATGTGTGGAAGACCTCCCCGCGGGCCTCTTGCAGAGACTGTACTTTTCTGTTGTCTCCGCATTGGCCACACTTGGGTGACACACGGCTACCTCCTGCATCGTGATGACCCACTTCAGTGGGTGTGGCGGCCGGCTGACAGTGGCCCATATCATGGTGGGCTGTCTTTCTGTGGCTGCCATGCAATGGACTCTTCAGTTACCGGATTCGTTGCCATTAATTTTAGCTGACAACGCCTCATCGGCTAATTTAGTCTTAAGTTTTATACGTGATGGTGGGTTTTATCGTTCTGTGTAAGTTTTCACGCACGTCTTTTTTTCTCTTTGTGTTCTCCACTAATGCTTTTACGTTGGATGTTTTAATATGTCGCAGAGTGGCTGGCTTTTCCTTTTCATTCTCGTGGTCGGCCAGCCACGGTTATCTGCTCTCTTGTTTTCATCCCTTCGACCTGTTTTTTACTTCTCTCTGTGGTTTTCTTTTCCTGTCTTCTCCGTAGTAGTAGAAAGGAAAAAACCAGAACGACAGGAGGACAACCAACACTGTTATTGTGCTGTGCGTCTTCTTTCTTTCTTCTTTCCCTTATGTAATTATTTTACTGCGAACAAGGGACCGATGACCTCGCAGTTTGGTCCCTTCCCCCTCCTTTAAACCAACCAGCCAACATCCTTTACTACGACAGGACTGAAGAGTACTGGCTTCAAAATATATGCATATGTCATCTGCGTACTATAATATAGTGTCACTGGCAAAGAGGACATGAAGGCCTGCAGTATAGATACTGGATAAAAAGGGAACCAGGACTGATCCGTGCAGGGAGTTTTCTGCTATTTCTTGGGTCCCAGCGTAATTGCGTGTTGGAAAGTAATTGCCTTTTTTTCAGGAAACATACAACGTTACGCATGAGTAGTTCTGGAATGTGGAGTTTATTCATTTTTTTTTCCCAAAGGTTGACAAGACATATGTTATAATGAAATCTACGAACGAAACTATCATATTATTAGACAGAGAGAAATTAAGCTATTACCAGAAAAACAACTTTGATTTTGAAAAAGAAAAACTGAAACCCTTTTACTGTTAAATATTTATACACAACTAATTTTCACACCGCCATTCTAAGCGCCGTACTAATCCTGTCCATTACCTTCGTCGAACACAGTAGTGTGATGAAAGGCCGACGTGACTCGCCCTTATCAGATCATTTTCCCAACTTGTGGATGGGGACACACTACGTGTTTTCAGCTAGTGGATCTTTTACGTCCATAAACTATTGCAAAACTCGAGCAGCAGCGATTTTCCCTTGTGTGGGATGTGTCGTAGCCTGGGTAGTCAATATAATCCGGATGAGGAGCAGTACCCTTCCCTTGAGAGAGCGCAGTCTGGGGTTCTTACAGCGAAAATGTTTGTGCAACGACAATTCTCCACTCTTCATTCCACCTCGTCTCCTGTCCATTAAGTCACATACAGCTATCAGACACAACAACGATTCTTGAAGTCGGATGTCTGTTGTGTGACCGGTTTTAATGTTCTGTGTTATATTCCAGATCCAGGTCAATGCAGTTTCTTCGCCGACTGGAGTGCAGAAATTGTCACGATTTTCGGTTTTTGTGCGTGATTATTTTCTTGGCTGCAGCTTGTGCTTTCATAAGGGAAGAGCGCGTTTAACATTTGAGATATTTTAGTTTATTAATGCCTTCTTGCGTTCCTTGAGGAGTGCGTCACATTCTGACTCCCACAATCAGGATGATGGGCTAGTGGTTGTCCCTTTTCAGGTGTTGAGACTACCGCTGCTTCATCGATAAGCGACACAGTCTCTTTCATGATTCCCAGTATAGGTGATATTCGAAGTACTACTGGACGAAAAACTGGAAACTGCGCGGTTGAGAAAGTGAACTGTAACTTAATCAGACGGAAATTTAACAATCTCCCTAGATTATGCGTTTATCATAATTTGACTAGGCAATGGATCTGAACCTAAAGTATCCGCTATCACTTCCCATGTTGTTCTGATACACAGTGCAGTTAATGCTATGCTGAAGTCCACTGCTGTCCGAGCTTCATTTGGTCGGATTTTCCATGTGGGTCAGCCGTCATTTAGTACTGCAATGTTTTCCCAATCTAGTACATCAGGTAGCATTTTCCCCACTCTGCAGCCCCACAGTGCCCGGTGGCCGTTACTGTCACCTATATAGGAACAGAAGGGGTTTTCCGAGCGAGACATGATCGTTGTTAACTGCTGTCTGGAAAGTCTTATTCGGTACGTTGTATACCGAGATCAAATTCAGAGGTAGGTCGTTTATCGGCAGACGGATACCCACCGTTTGCAATGGGTTATGCCGAGTGCCGTAATGACAACGAAAACGTGGCTGTCTTGTTTTATTAACCACGCTGCACCGTCGTAGCCATCATTTCTATCTTCTCTAATGACAGAGTAGCTCTGGCGTGCTAACAGTTCTTTCGGTTTTAACCGTGTTTCGGTGATGGTACAAATGTCTACTTGAATTTCGAGCAGAAAATGTCGACGGCTATGTTTGCTTGAGCGATCTTGCGAGACGAAATTTACATACCGTCTCTTGTACACTGGCCCACTCGTGTACTTCAAAAACTACAACAACCATCCTGTCAATCAATACCAAAAAAATGAGTATTAAAATTATTCGTGTAGCTGCAGTTTTTTGTTATGTGATAGCACGCTGTAAAAGATTATCGCTTACACCCAGTGTATTGTTGTATACGATGATGGTTCGGTCAGTTTGGCAAAGAACACAATTGTTTTTTCGTAAACAATTCACCTTGCATCTCGAGATAGTCTCCTTTGAGGGATGTGCACTTGGTCCGACGATCCTCCAATCAATTGATCTCAACGGAAAAATAGATTGTCAAAATGTGCAAAATACTCGTTGACTGCAACTGTCACTTCATTTGATGAAAGTTTCTTCCTAGCAAGCCAGAGTTTGAAGTTTGGGAACAGGAGGAAGTTACTTTGGGCTAAGTCTGGTGAAGAGGGTTAGTGACGAAAACCAGTTGGAAGCCCAATTCATGCACTTCCACTATTGTTAGCACCGATACTTGGGAATGGTGCACTAGCCGGGTGAAACAACACTTTTTGCCTGCCAGCCTTGATCTATATTCAGCCAACAGAAGTTTGAAACGATCCAGCAATTAACCGTAATAGGGTCCAGCCTTGATTGTTTCTTTTACGAAGTGATCTATGAAGATTATTCCTTGGGATTCACAAAAAACCGTGGCCAACACCTTAATCTCTTTCCATTGTTTCGACGGCTGTTTCGACTCTGGAGTATAATTATTGATCAAACCAGAAACGATCAGATCGTCACAAGTCGGCGTAAAAAGTCTAGAGGATTCCGATGAAACATCGCCAGACAATGTTGAAATGTTGTGCCGGATGTGCTTTTGGTGAACAATGAGAAATCGAGCCACCCATCTCTTACAGTTTCTTCGCAGTCAACTCTCAGTGCAAAATACTATCCTTTCGTTCAGTTCAGATGAGACTCAATCAGTAAATTTTATTCGACAGCCTTGCATTACCGTATCGTGGATATTTGTTAGTGGTTTACTCTGTGGTGACACCAGTTTGATGATAGACCGCACTTTGTCTTCGGTGCTTGTCCGACCGCGTTTAAATTCATTAATCCAAAAGTAGATCGTTTCAAATGATAGTGCATAATCCGTCTGAACTTCATACAGTTCTTTTTCGATTTGTGCCTCAGTCCTACCATTCAAATAAAAATGTTCGGTAACAACACGACATCTGGTTTTACCCGTTTTCAGTTACAGTCGACACACTGTAATTCAGGTGGCTCTCAGTAATAAACCGTGCACTATACATTATTTAAATTCTTTGTACGGTTCTTGGAATAATAAAGCGTATCAACAGTGCAGGTACAACAAAAATTTTCCATTCTTTATACTGTTTGCTAGATCACAGTTTTCGTTGTCCATTTGCTCGAAGGATTTATATTTTTATCACAGTCAGATTACGTAATCTGAATAATCTTATCAGGGGAGCGCCCCTACTCATCCCAGATTCCGTCCATATTTATGGTATACACAGTGCTTAACCAATGAAACACAGGAAGAGGAGCTCCCTATGGTCGAGCGCTTGGAAAAAATTGAGTTTTTAGGGTAGGTCGGCCGATGCATGGGCCGTCTGTCAGCGTAGGTTCCATGCAACGATTGGCACGGCGGAAGGGATACACAACGGTAAATAGAGGGTCGCAGGGTCGAGTGTGTAAGAACTATTACTTTATTTTCAATGTTTACGTTACTGGCACTGCAAAACAACCGGGATAATGGTCAGTGTATCATGTTTATTAATATATTCATGAAATGCAGACCAAGGAAAAGTTGACACAGTTATCTCTTGAAAGTAATTTGCAGTAATTAAAGTGTACCGGACTAAGATTGCAGTTGTTTCATTTTGGCATTTAACAGCGCTCAGCAACTGCACGTGAGCACTATGTTCCCAGTGAGCTAAAATCGGATAGTCCAGAATGAAAAAGAAATCGTAGACCGAGAAGACTACATCGAAACATATTTCATTCAACGTCAACGGCGCTTATGACGTCAGTTGTTTCTGCGCCCTCAAACAAATCCAAATACAGAATTCCACGTCACCAACTATCCTCATCAAAATTTGGCGAATTACTGGGTAACACTTTGTTGGCAAACTGTGCGATGAATCGCAAAGTTCGAGTGTCAATGGAAAATTTTAGGCAACCACGTAGCCCAAGTTTTAAAAATGTGGCGTGTAGGACAAGTGCAAGATACCGAGATAATTACAGCTTTCCTCTTTTCATGTTGAATATCACCACAGCAGGTGTAAATTAGCTATAAAATAATGAAAATATGTGAATTGCATATACCTTCCTGGACATTTATTTCCAGTTCTTAAGTTTCCTTTGCCCTTCCTTTTATTCCGTTACCAAAATATTAATACTCGTAAATCTAATTCATTGAGATTTTTTCGGTCTATCTGCAAAATAAAAAAATAATGAAGCTGCACAGGGATTCGAGACGACAACCTTCGAACCGCCGTTCTGTATTACATCTGCTGCCTCGTAAGTGAGCTAACATTAATGGTTAATTGCCCCCGACCAGCGCCAGAATTTTTTTTTTCTAAACACAAGACCATATTTATTCTGAAGCAACGAATGTTCAGAGAGTTATAGTAATGTATCTTATACATACGAATCATGTGAAACAACATGATAAAAAAATTGAAAAAAGGATGTCTTCGAAGGTATATTTGTATTTTCAGCTGTTCTCAATGTTTAGTTTGATAAGAACCGAAATGGTTACATGTGTTTTAGGGTGCTGGGAGAGTTTTTACTTTTGAAGATGTATGAAAGAATTTGAATAAAATTTTACTTCAGAAGAGGATTGAAGTGCAACACCGCATTCGAAATATTGATTGCGAATCCCCTATGAAACACTTATACCACTCTCTTGTCTTACTCAAAGATGGTCGAGATGACTTTGAAGACGAAGACCATCCTGGACTACCTAGCACCTAAATTAGACATGCGGAAGAAGAAAAAAAAAATTCTGGGAAACCGTTGAATTACCATCGGAGAGGATTCTGACGAGATCGGCAAAGCCTTCGACTCATATCAATTTTTTTCATATATCTTGGGCATGGAACGTCTAGCAAAGTTTTTCCAAAATAGTTGAACGTCGGCCAAAAGCAACGCCGCTTAGGCATAGCTTCGGAATTGGTGAATGAAGTCAACGATACAGAACTTCTATACCCATCTTTCGTCACCTGCTAAACCTTTTTTAGGAGTCAAACCATGCCAATGCAGACTGTAGGAAGAGCAAACACCGAAAAAACTTCGACAATCACGGTCAATAAGGAATACGTGAATTTTTGGCAAAACAATTTTTTTTTGTTGCCTCAGCCAACGTTTTCGCCTGGCAGTGCTCTGTCCCCCTAGACTTCTTTCTATTCCCAAGGCTCAATAGAATCATAAAATGACATTTTGCTACCACTGATGAGAAAAAGAAGAGGCTGAACGGTATAACGAAAAGTGAGTTGCAGAACTGCTACCAAGACTGGAAAAAGGTCTGGCGGGTGTGTGTTCTGAAGGGGAGCACACTGAAGGGCAGAAGGTTGTGTTGATGAATGACTATTTAAGGAAACCAAAAATTACTGTTACTTTTGAACAACACGTCGCATCTGCGAGATGATGCTAATTTCTGGTTATGTCGATCTTCCCTTGTTTGGAATTATAACGTAATATTTTCACTTCGGTTGGTGGTCCCATGGTATAACATTAGTACCGACTGCACCACAGTTCACGATGTCTACAAATAATAGGGGGAGGGAGGCGAGAGGGATATGCTCACAGCACTTGGGAAAACAACAGGAAAAGTACAGGTTTTAGTCATAGTTTTTAAAATGCACGTCAGTGTACTTATGTCTGAGTACAGCCATGTTGCTCGCTCCCTCTGCTCCGTCTGCCTCCTCCCCCCCCCCCCCCCCCACTCCAGATAACGACAGCAGGCTCGTTGGTGGCCTGTGTATGATAGCACCTGCCCGATGTCTTTGGATGGTCCCCAAGGATCTCTTGAGACCGTTCTGATGGAATAAAGAGTTGATCTCACTACCTTCCATTACTATTATTATTACTCTAGAAGCAGTGCATAGCGGACTACGCTACGCCTGATACTAGTATTGATGGCTTTTGCACCATCAAATGCCAGCAAAAGGTCCGTTTTTGGATAGCAGTGTCCAGTGCATTGTTAGTGGATGCAGACACCATTTACAGTGCGCAGAGTATCTGTCTGAATTCTTCGTAGTCTTTGGTCCGTCACATTAACTGTATTTCAGTGCAGATGCACACTTTGTCGTCACTTATGCTGCACAGACATAGAAAAACGGTGCTGGAAGTGGCACACGACATTGGGGGGCCTCTGTGTAGCTGTGATCAGGTGACCATCAGGGGCTCAGCATTTGTTTGCTGAGTATGGGCTTAGCGACCTCCAGGATTCCTGAGCAGGGGACTGGTAAGCGCCGCCAGTCCCGTCACCATGAGCTCTGGGTGTGCTTCAGCGACCACTGTTTAGCGCAGCAGTGGAATGGTACGTGTCACAGGCAGTAGGGGGTCTTGACCGTCCACATCACGAGGATGGTAAAAACCTTTATAAAATGTCCCTCAATCTCAGGGTGTGCTGCACAATGATGAGATTCATGGCTCCTATCGTGGAACAGTCATTAGTGAGAAACCTCTGGGGAACGTATGGCTTACCTAGACATACAGAGGTCTAGGTGGACTTTTATTTCCCTGGCTGCTCATCGGACCAGCATTGGATCCTTCAAAATAATCTCTTCCTCCTTCCAGCAGGAAGGGTTGCCCAAACAAGAGGGCTCATGTAGCCAGTCTTCCAGACTTGGGATTTACACATACTCTATCAGTGTTGAGTAACAGAACGAATGCTGATCAGTATGTGTTTATGAACGAAAAGAAATGACCTTAGAGAAATTTTGTATGTAAAAAAGGTGAAAAAGGGCTAGAGGAGATTGCTGAAAGCTTAGCCCCCACGTGCTCTTTGACATGCCATGTCTTTGGTTAGACCGCCTCAGGTTGTAAGGTAGCAGCCACTTGGGGCAAATATGATGGTGTGTAAACTGCTTTGATGATCGCCCTGTCTGGAATAGGGACTGCAGTGTCTTTCTTGAAGAAAGGAAGATACAGGAAGGAATTGTTGGATAGTGGAGTGCTCAGTGTGGAACTGTAATGAGTTCAGGACACATGTGAAAGAATTGAGACTTCTAGGACAGGAACCCCGTCTGTGCCTCTATTATAAACAGATTTTAAAGCCACTGACACCTATGTGCTATGTGACTATACTCTTCACTGAAAGGGTGACCTGGCTGGGGAGAGCCAAGGGAGATGTTTTTGTGTTTGTCAGTAACACGCAGCACTCCTCTGCTCTCACCCTGGCTACCAACCTACAAGCAACTGCTGTCGAAACGTCATGGGTGGCGAAGTATCACGCTGAACTGTTCAGCCAGCTAGTTGTGTCTGAACATTGTGACAGCATCCAGGAATGGGGGGGCCATATCACCCAAGTGATCCATCGTGCCACTGACTTACCCATTCTAAAGTCCTCATGTCATCTTATGAGGTGACATCTACCTTTTTTGGATGTACGAGAGCCGTGCAGCCATCTGAAATAGCCGATTTAAAAAGCTATCCTATGGTAGACAACCTCATAGCCTCTCCAGCACAAGAGCCAAAAACCTGACGCATGATTACTGAGATTATGAAAAATTCATGGCGAGCGTTCCTGGACTCCATCAACCATTTCACTTGTTCTATAAGAGTTTGTGTGTTGCCGGAAATCCTCTCAATGGCTTCCCAGTCATTCACCAATGGCAGCAGTGCTGAAATGCTGATATCTCCAAACTTTGCATGCAGGCATCACTCAGATACTCGCGGAGAATTTTACGCACACTACTGCAAATGCCAGCCACGATCTGGCGTTTCGTTACCGTGTGACTGCAGCGAGACAAACTGGACTTTAGATCCAACGATTCCGAGACTTAAAACAACCCTTTCTCCATGTGGGAACTGGAATAAGACCTGTCAAACTCGTGATACAGCACCTGGCCATGACCAGATCCGTAACTGACGCTGTTGGTAAATGTTTAAGCAAGCAAAGAAAATCCTCTTCATATGTTTTACTCTTATACAGCAGAAAGGTAACTTCCCCATCTCGTGGAGAGAGCCGCTTTCGACACCTCTCCTCAAACCAGGAAAGGAACGTACCAGTCCCAGTAGTAATCGGAATATCGTCTTAATGAGCTGTGTAGGAAAGACTCTTGAGTGAATGGTTAGCTGTCGTCTGATCTGGTTGTTAGAGACCAGGCGACTCCTTAGCTGCTCTGTGTGGATTCCGAATATTTTGATCCACTGTCAACAGCCTGCCCCTGTGCGAGGGTGGCTATTCAGCAGTCTTTCCTATACAACCATCACTGTATCGGTATATTCTTTGAAATCAGTAAGACGTACGGTACTACTTGGAGACACTATTCTCGGGGGACTGCATCAATAGGTCTTTCGGGGCCATCTCAGTATCTTCATACAGTCTTTCCTTTCCTAGCGGTTTTTTAGGATCAGAGATGGTGACTCGCTGTCAGATGGTTTTGAGCAAGAGATCTGAGTCCCTCAGGGCAGTGTTTAAAGAGTTAAGCTCTTTGCTGTAGTCATAAGCAGTATCACATCTGGGGTAAGGATTCCTGTACAGTGTTCCTTATTTGCGGACAATTTTTCTGTTTTCTGTTTCTCCTCCATTGTTGCAGCAGCGAGCCACCAGTAACAACTGACAGTGTGGAGGTGAGTTTTCTGCAGATAAGTTCACGAGTGTGATGTTTTTAAATTTCCTGCCTTGCATATTACAGACACCATGCTAAATTTTAAAGACTCAGTGAGGTTTCTGGGAATCTGTTTTTGACTTCAAATTGTAGTAATTGCCACACCCGAGAGACCTGAAAGCTAGAGCCCTGAAGGTACTGAAAATCTTAAAGTGCCTTAGCCAGAGGTCTTGGGGAGTGGACAGAGTGTGTCCTCCAGTATCAAGCATTTGTGCCTGGACTATTGCTGCACCGTTTATGGATTGGTGAGGCCTTATTTGTAGATCATTGATGGTGTCCACTATAAAAGGCTACAGCTGGCCACAGATGCTTATAGGACCAGTGCAATACCCAGACTTTGGGGTGAGGCGGGGGAACTGCCACTTACCATCTGGTGGCAGCTTCTCGTGGTGCATCAGGCATGTAATTTCGTTGCAACTCTGGCAACAGTATGGCGTGTGGGTGAAGTCAGTCTGCCTCTGGAACGTCCTTTTTCCAACAGTCCACGAGCCACAATGCCGTTTGGGATCCACTTGCTCCACGCCAAGTGACTCGAGCACACATTGCAAGTACAATCCAAAATCCAGGGTTTTAACCGTCTGCCAACCTGGTTACTGGACAGGCCCAGAGTGATTTTAGATTTCTGATGACAAGAGAGATTGGTCTCCTGCTTCCGTTTCTGATGTTTTCTGACATTTTATCTGAGCATCACGACCATGAAGCTGTTATTTATGGATTGGTTGAAACGGGATTCTCTTGGTTGTTCTGTTTTCCTGGATTGTGTTCTCATGGTAAGGCTGTCTCAAGCCTGTTTAAATTGTTTGTGTGTTCCGATTCTCTTAGTCCCTTTCATTCGCTGAAACGTTTGTACCCAGCAGATAAAGTAGTCTAGTCTATCCAAAGCGCACTCCTACATCTACAACGACTTGGGAAGGTGGTGGTATTCTGCTGGGTACCAGCACATGAGAATTGTGGGAAATGAAACGGCGGATCTAGTAGCCAATGAGACGTGGCTTGATCAGGTATTTCAGTGTGCCATCCCTCTATACGTTATCTCCTCGCTGTTAAGCTAGAGAGTCTTTGTCACTTCCCACCACTCATACTCCAAATGATGCAACAACCTCTGTGTAGTAAATCCCACAACACGGCTGTGGCGTACCTCCTTCCAGCCACATCGAGGTAGTGAGGTCCTCGTCACCAGTCTTTGAATGGGCCACAGCCCTATGAAATATGGCATCTTGCTCCAGCGAGATAACCCTCCAACGCGTGGCGCTTGTGGCGTACACATCACTGTGCGCCACATTTTATTGGACTACGTTTGATTTTCAGACCAGGTCGCAGCTGATTTGCTGACGCATTTGCAGTCTATTTTACGTAATAATCAAACGAATGTGGGTAGTTTTAAAGTTTGTGATTCGTCCAACGCTTTTACCGCGATATTAGGGAGGTGGTTTTAATATGTTCACAGGGTGACTGGCTCGCCCATATTTTAAGTGGGCAGTCAGTGACATATTTTCCTCTGCTTTCCGTTTAGCTCTCTTGTTTTATGCGTGTTTTAGTCTCCTGTATAGCACCTTCTATTCTCTCCGGTTGTCCTAGTGCGTACGATCGCGTCTTAATAAGTTTTCCGCATTCGTTTGCTTTAATGTGTGTAAGGGTGCTGTGCTGATAACCTCGCCTTTGCGAGTCCGTAAGTTGCACCCCCCCCCCCCCCACAAACACACACACACACACAAAAACACACACACACACACACACACACACAAAAACACACACACACACACACACACACACAAAAACACACACACACACACACACACAAAAACACACACACACACACACACAAAAACACACACACACACACACACACACACACAAAAACACACACACACACACACACAAAAACACACACACACACACACACACACACACACACAAAAACACACACACACACACACACACAAAAACACACACACACACAAAAACACACACACACACACACACAAAAACACACACACACACACACACAAAAACACACACACACACACACACACACACAAAAACACACACACACACACACACAAAAACACACACACACACACACACAAAAACACACACACACACACACACACACACAAAAACACACACACACACACACACAAAAACACACACACACACACACACAAAAACACACACAAAAACACACACACACACACACACACACACAAAAACACACACACACACACACACACACACACACACACACAAAAACACACACACAAAAACACACACACACACACAAAAACACACACACACACACAAAAACACACACACACACACACACACACACACACAAAAACACACACACAAAAACACACACACACACACACAAAAACACACACACAAAAACACACACACACACACACAAAAACACACACACAAAAACACACACACACACACACAAAAACACACACACAAAAACACACACACAAAAACACACACACAAAAACACACACACACAAAAACACACACACACACACAAAAACACACACACACACACACACACACACAAAAACACACACACACACACACACACACACAAAAACACACACACACACACACACACACAAACACACACACACACACACACACACAAACACACACACACACACACACACAAACACACACACACACACAAACACACAAACACACACACACACACACACACACACACACACACACACAAACACACACACACAAACACACACAAACACACACACACACACAAACACACACACACACACAAACACACACACACAAACACACACACACACAAACACACACACACACACAAACACACACACACACACAAACACACACACACACACAAACACACACACACACACAAACACACACACACACACAAACACACACACACACACACACACACACACACAAACACACACACAAACACACACAAACACACACACACACAAACACACACACACACAAACACACACACACACAAACACACACACACACACAAACACACACACACACACAAACACACACACACAAACACACACACAAACACACACACACACACACACACACACACACAAACACACACACACAAACACACACACACACACAAACACACACACACAAACACACACACACAAACACACACACACAAACACACACACACAAACACACACACACAAACACACACACACAAACACACACACACAAACACACACACACAAACACACACACACAAACACACACACACAAACACACACACACAAACACACACACACAAACACACACACACACAAACACACACACACTTGCCATCATGCATAAAACAATGGATGTGAATACTGGTCTGCCATAAGTTGATATAAGCAAAGGAATGTAGTTTTTGGTTATACATAAGAATTGCTTCGATGAAACGAGTTACTCCAGTCAGACTTGCTAGCAGCATCATCAATAGTGCCAATAGAATCAGCAGATATTAAAGAATATAATGGAAATACTCGTTTGTAAGGCGCTAGCAAGCGGTAAATTTGAGTCCAGTAGTCTTATAGGTACGTACTTTTGTTCCTCTTCCACCCCCTCCCCCAACCCCCATAGTTCTGTGTGTTAGTTGCACTCTGATGCTTAATTACTTAGTCTTGTTCACCAATTGCACATGTGACTATCATCTGCAGACTTGGAGAAGCACCTGCAACAATAACAACTTTGACCTCAAATGCATTCATTGCTGCAGTGCTGTTCATCTACAATGTAGGTTGGTTGGTTGTTTGGGGGAAGAGACCAAACAGCGAGGTTATCGGTCTCATAGGGTTAGGGAAGGATGGGGAAGGAAGTCGGCCATGCCCTTTCAAAGGAACCATCCCGGCATTTGCCTGGAGCGATTTAGGGAAATCTCGGAAAACGTAAATCAGGATGGTCGGACGCGGGATTGAACCGTCGTCCTTCCGAATGCGAGTCCAGTGTGCATCTACAATGTATTCAATGTGCACTTCCCCCCCCCCCCTCCCTTCTATAAGGGGCCGCAATGCTCCTTGGCCGGTTTGTGCTTGGCTACTACGGTGCCCCCAGCCATTGCAGCATCTTTTCCCTTCTGTGCTACATGTCTATCCTTTTGCTACTCTTTCTCATACTCCCTTGTGGGATGTTTTTGGGAGTGTGTTCTGATGTCCACTACTGAAAATGCAGAACAGTCTCTCCACTGTTTTTTGTTCCTTTTTGCTTTCTTCATTCCCCATCTCATACCATTCCTCTGCTTCGACATTTGAGATTCACCTTTTTTTCTTCCTCCCAGTGCACTGTTTAAGGCCATCCCATGCGTCTGACGCGTAACAGGTGACTGGATAAAGTGTAATTTCCATGCCTTGGCCCCCTGCGAGTCTGGGGATTAGAATAGCCCGAGGTATTCCTGCCTGTCTTAAGAGAAGACCTTTCGGCCTTTAAGTGATGGTCCCCGGTGGGGTTTCACCTCCATTTTTTAAAAATTTTCCCGAAGAGCGAACCACTTGGGGAAAGACGCCTTACATGGTGATTGAGTCAATCATGCATTGACATCTTTAGTCCACATTCTCGTCGTCGCATTGCAGTCCCGACCATTCTCCATCTATTGGGCAAGGAAACCTTCCTGGGTGCGTTCTCCACCATGCACTATGCAGTGTCACTTTCTGTGCTGATGCTGACAATGGACTTCTTTGCACCTCATATCCACCATAGTAGCTAGTCCATTGTGGTGGGGCCGCCATGTACCCTCTTGGTTGTAGCCCCTGACAGCACAGGGATCGCTCTGCTGATGCCTGTGCCGTTAACTCCCCATGTATGCCAAGGAGTAGATGTCTGTCACCCTGGGTCATCGAGCTATCCTGCCAGGTGGCCTCTGCTGTGGCTGGGTGGCGCCCATGGGAAGGGCCTCTGGTTGGAGTGGGGGGGGGGGGGCATCAGGGCAGATTTTCTGAAGCTTAGTACGACATCTCTTGCTGGTGCTCCGCCGCCAGCACTCTCTAAGCGGACGAAGTAACGTTAATACTAAGAAATATGACCCCAAGGCGTTCCTCTTCCTGGCCACACTATTGGAGGCTAAGGATGGCAGTGAAGCTTATTCATCCTGGTACCTCATATGTACGAGAGTTGATGCGGAATCTTTAGTGTGCATGAAGCCTCAGTTTTATGTGGAGCATTTGGAGAACAAGTATGGGGAGGCGAAGGGCTTGTCCAAAACGCGCTTTGGGTCAGTTTTGATAAAAACAGCATCCTCTGCCCAGTAACAGGCATTTCTTGCTTGTGGCAAGATGGGGACTGTTTGTTACCATGATGCCTCATGAGAGCTTAAATGTGGTTCTGGTTATTATATCCCATAGGATCTTCTTGTCCAGTCTGATGATGAGCTGCACCCCAATTTAGAGGGTGATGTGTTCATTTCGTCCAGCACGTCCATCGGGGTCTGAGGGAGAACCAGGTTGCCACCAGTGCCTTCATCTTGGCCTTCCCATCTGTCAACTGTGGAGAGCATCATTTACCTTGCTCGCCAGACTGCAGGATTTTACAGAAAGACAGGAAAATCATGAACTAAAAGACCCTGGAACAACTGACCTACACTGAGGCTAAGAGGAAATTTGAGCACCTACATCCTGTGGCTATGACCACCTCATATGCCTCCACTTCGATAACAGTTATCGCCCCATCAGGTCCTCTAATTCCTGTAGCCTCTCAGAACTGTGAGACTACACCTGCCACCTTGATGGTGGGGGGCACTTCCCTCCCTGTTGCTCCTGCACCACCTACATCAGGAGCAACAACCCCCAATCATCGGGGATTTCAGTCCCCACTTCTCAGGCAGAGAAGCCTAAGGATTTTTTGGCTCCTAAGGATTTTTTGGCTCTTCACATTAGGAAGGATGTCCCTTGGGTGACTCCCATCCCAGGTTTCTGCTAGTGGGGAAGATGACACCTGCCAGAGGCTGAAGATCCCAAAAGCCGCTGGACGTAGGGATTCATGCTCATCATCAATCCTGGAGACTGATTCAGTTAAGTTCTCCCAGCCAGGGAAACCCAAAGAACAGTGCGAGAAATCGAAAAAGAAGTCCCCAAGAACAAGAAACTTGTAGGTAGCGGTGGTGTGGGTGTCACCTCAAGCTCTGTGGCTAAGGGTGGGGTGGAGGTTCTGGTGTCTGCTGTGGACCTGGATCTCGCCGGACCCTTAGACACAATGGATATAGACTGCTCAGGCAAACATTTGGTGGCAGCAGGTCACCCTGAGGGATAAACTGCCTCATTGAATGTTTCATGCCTTCCCAGTCTCACGATGACGACATCCTTCAGTGGAATTGCGGCGGTTTCTTCCACTGCCTGGCTGAGCTACGGAAAGTGTTAAGCTTTATACCTGCTTCCTGCATTGCTCCCGGGAACATCATTCCCTGCAATGCAGACTCCTTCCCTCTGCATCTGTAAGGGATATTACAGGAACTATAGCTACTAAAATAGGTCAGCTGGAGTTTGCGTTTATGTCCTAAACGCAGTCTGCAGTGAACCTGTGCCTCTTCAAACCCCTCCTGAAGCCGCGGCTGTCAGAATATGGATGATGCTGGAAATAACTGTGTGCAATGTATGTCTTCCTCCAGATGGTGTAGTACCCCTGAATGTATTTGCTGCTCCGAATGATCAACTCCCTAAACCTTTCCTACTCATGGGAGATTTTAAGGCCCATAACTCCTTGTGGGGTGGCGCCATCCTTACTGGCCGAGGCAGATGTGTCTAAACTTTAATGTCTCAGTTCGACCTTTGCCTTTTGAGTACTAGGCCACCACACATTTCAGTGTAGCTCTACATAATTACTCGACCATTGATTTATCAGTTTGCAGCCCAGGACTTCTCCCATCTATCCACTGGAGAGCACATGACAACCTGTGTGGTAGTGACCACTTCCCCATCTTGTCACTGCCCCAGCGTCAGGTCCACTAATGCCTTCCCAGATGGGCCTTAAACAAGGAGAACTGGGAAACTTTCACCTCTGCTCTCACCATTGACTCCCCCACATGGTAACATAGATGTTACTACCACAATCGTTTCTGGTGTAGAAAACGAGATCTCTCGCTCTTTAGAGTGCCCCCAGCGAAAGACAGTCCTTGCAGATCGCCAGATGTCACTGAGGCAACTACAGAGCGTTGGAAAGCTCTATAGCGGCGTCAGCTGTTCCCTAGAGCATCTGATAGCCTTTAAGTGGTTCCATGTCCGTGTACACCAGCTTATGAAAAGACGGAAACAGAAGTGTTGGGAGAGGTACGTGTTTACCATTGAGTGCCATAGTCACCTTCCCAAGTCTGGACGGAGATGTCAGAGACCAAACCCCCCAGCCTTTCGCACTCTCAAACAGCGGCTGTAAAGTCCTCTCATTCACTACACACCACAGTGAATCCTATAACGCCCCATTTACAGAGTGGGAGCTCCCAAATGCCCTTACACATTGCCCCGACACAGCTCTTGGGCCCGATCGGATCCACAGCCAGATGATTAAACATCTCTCATCTGGCTACAAGCAGCATCTTTGTCATCTTCAACCCGTTCTGTTGCGATGGCGTCCTTCCATCGCAGTGGCGGGAAAGTACTAACGATCTGGTGCTCAAACCTAGTAAAAACCCGCTGGATATTGATCGCTATCGGCCCATCAGCCTTACCAACGATGTTTGTAAGCTGCTGGAATGTATGGTGTGTCGACGGTTGGTTTGGGTCCTGGAATCACGTGGCCTATTGGCTCCATGTCAGGGCGGCTTCTGCCAGGGGTGCTCTACCACTGATAATCTTTTCTCTCTCGAGTATGCCATGTGAACAGCCTCTTCCAGACGCCTACGCCTTGTTGCCATCTTTTTTGACCAACGCAAAGCGTATGCAACCACCTGGCGGCATCATATGCTTGCCACATAATACGGGTGGGGTCTCTGAGGCCCTCCTGTCGCTCAGTACTTACGTGTCCTAGTTGTTGCCTCCCATAGTCCCCCATAACCAGGACAGCAGGGTCCCGCAGGGCTCTGTATTGGGTGTATCAGTATTTTTAGTGGCCATTAATAGTCTAGCAGCAGCTGTAGGGCCGCCTGTCTCACCCTCTCTGTATGCAGACGACTTCTTTATTTCGTACTGCTCCATCAGTTATGGTGGTGTTGAGCGACACCTACAGGTAGCCATCTGCAAGGCGCAGTTATGGGCTCTTGACCATATCTTTTAGTTTTCGGCAACCAAGTCGTGTGTCATGCACTTCTGTCAACGTTGTACTGTTTATCAGGAACCACAACCTTACCTTCATGACGATCCATTCACTGAAGTGGAGACATATCGATTCTTAGGACTGGTTTTCGACGCCCAATTGACTTGGCTACTTCACCTTCGTCAGCTTAAGCGGAAGTGCAGGTAGCATCTCAATGCCTTGCGCTGCCTGAGCAACACCAACTGGGGTGCAGATGGCTCGACTCAGCTGCAGCTCTACAAAGCCCTTGTTCAATCCCACCTTGATTACCCAAGTGTGGTTTATAGTTCAGAGGCGCCCTCAGCATTGATTGTACTCGACCCACTGCGCCACTGTGGCATTCGCCTAGCGATGGAGCTTTTAGTCCAGTAACCAGTGTCCTGGTGGAGACCAGAGTCCCTCAGTTCCAGATCCGACGTGCACACCTGCTCGCCACTTTCGTTGCACACATTCTTAGTTCTCCTGAGCATTCGAATTATGATCTCCTTTTTCCATCGGCGGCAGTTCATCTCCCGCCTCGGTGGCCCAGGTCAGGGCTAACGACTGCATTTCGTGTGGGCTCCCTTCTGAACTAGAGTCCTTCCCTTTACCACCTCACATCCAGGTCCATCCGCATACACCACCTCCATGGTGTACACACAGACCGCTGATTCGTCTGCATCATATGCATGACCCTAAGGACTCAGTTACTCCTGCCGCTCTCTGATGTCACTTCCTCTCGATTCTTGTCGTGTTCTGGGGCTTTTAAGTGGTTTACACCGAAGCCTCGATGACTGATGGTCATGTTGGCTTCTCCTACGTCCACAGAGCCCATATTGAATAGCATTCCTTGCCTGATGGCTGCAGTGTATTTGCTGCAGACCTGGTGACTATCTACTGTGCACTTCAGTATATCCGTTAAAGCCACAGGTATTGTTTATTTCGTGTACTGACTCCTTGAGCAGCCTACAAGCTATCGACCAGTGCTACCCTCGCCATCCTTTGGTAGCGTCCATCCAGGAATCAATCTATGCCGTGGAACAGTGACGTCGTTTAGTGGTGTTTGTGTGGACCCAAGGACATGTCGGCATCCCAGGCAACGAATTTACCCACAGGCTGGCCAAACCACTTCTGGAGATGGCATCTCTGAACCTGACCCACATTCTGACTTGTCCCATTACGTCTCCCAAAGCCGAAAAACCCTACAGCATAACAGTACACACAATAAATTGTGTGGCATTAAGGAGATTCTGAAAGTGTGGAAGTCTTCCATGTGGGTCTCTCACAGGGAATCGGTTGTCTGCCGGCTCCGTATTTTACAAGCTAGGGCGACCCAGGGTTACCTTCCGTGCCGTGAATACCCGCCTTAGTGTCGGTGCTTCACCCTGTTGACAGTGGCCCGTATTCTGGTGCACTGTCCCACTTTGACTGTCCAGCGATGAAATCTTGGGTTACCGGACTCTTTGCCGCTAATTTTATCTCATAACGCCTCATCAGCTGATGTAGTTTTACGTTTTGTGAGGGTGAGTTTTATTGTCTGATCTAAGTTATAGCACATGTCCTTTGTCCCTCTGTGTCCACCCTAGTGCTTCTAGGGTTGAGGTTTTAAGGTTTTGCAGAGTGGCTGGCTTCTTTTTTATTCTCATGGTCAAGTAGCCATGGTGAACTGCTATGTTTTAATCTCTTCATCCCGTTTTTTGCGTGTGGTTTTCTTGCCCTCTTTTGTCCATTTACATGTTTGTTGCCATTCACCATTCTTTTCCTTCTTCCTTTCATTCCGTATTGAGTTATCTGACTTTTGTTTTGTTCTCACACATGTGGCATTGTTTTATTCGGAACAATCGTCTGATGACCTCGAGTTCGGTCCCTTTCCCCCTCCTTCAATCCAACCAATCACGCCTTGGCAGACAGGTAGAGTTCGAATGTACCTACTGGTACAAGCCAGGCCCAGGGAGGGGTTGTCGCCTGAGCTGATACCATCCCATACTGCCGATTGGTCCCTCTGTCAGGTGTTCGAATCCCTCAGACGGGTGCACACCTCACGAAGACCCTCCCAGTCACACCACGGTTCCTCATGGTTGCACTTAGAGAAAATGGTCACTGCTTTGCTATGGTAAATCAGTTTGTTATTCAGAAAGGTGTTGATGCAACTGATGACCCTGTGAAATCCTGCTGTCGTTTACTCGATGACACTACTTTTGAAGACTACTTCTGATTCTCGAGCACAACAACCGCTTGGAACTTCGGTCCTCCACGGCTATCCTGTTCAAATCGAGACCCATCAAACACTGAACTCTTCCTGTGATGGTACTTACACTAGGCTGCTTAGGAGAGAAATCATGCCTTCATCAAAGAGGTACGTTTCGATTTGAGTCCATAGATGATGAAAAAGGCAGATGCATCATCTGTTTTCACACACATTCTTTTTGTGACTTTTAATATTGTGGTGTTTCCATCGAAGATCAAAGCAGGCTGTACAACTGTCGCAGTCCGACCGTACATTCCAAACCTGATGCGCTACCACCACTGCTATCATT